>NC_141698.1:1065752933-1066352933 GCF_964263255.1 Lissotriton vulgaris | reverse complement strand
CCGGTTAAAGTTAAACAAAGCCTCAGCTCCACAAAATGGATGCTGCCACCACAGACACGAGTCTGACCCCCTGCAGCTGGGAGTCCTTCCAGCGAGGGGAGCCTGGACAAAGGGTTTCCTGTTGAGGGCGGTGCTAGCACCGTCCCAGACAGGGTTTTGTGTATCCTGGGTAGGCAGGGCTTTACAGGAAGGTGACTGCTGAGTGGCACCCCGGTGCTCACTACGCATAGGCCGGTCAGAACCAGTTCCAGGGGCACACCAGCCCCTGGCCTGGGGGAAGTCCGGCATGGGAGAGGGTTGTAACCACCCCCCTCCTAGTCCCATCCATAGGCAGGACCTAGTCACCGGGCCAGCCCCCTTTTTTAGTATAAAGATAGGAGCGGGCCCCCTGTTAAAATTAGATCATCTTTGGAATCAAGTCACCCTGCATCAAGCGGGAACCATCCTAAGAACCCTGCGGTCTGCTGCAAGTCTTTCCTCCGGAATCCGACTGCCCAGCTCGACGAGACCCGGCTTCCCTGGCACCTCTGACCTCTACTCACCTCTACAGCCAAGCTGAGAACCGTGAGTGCGACGAGACCTCGAGGGACCGACGATCGCCAAGACTGCACGACTTCTTTGCAACAAGCCCACCGTGTGCTCCACTGGTGAGTGCTTTGGGGTCCGAGAAGCCCCAACCCTGAGCAGCTCCAGCACCGAAGATCAGCCCTCCAGCATCTACACGATCTGCGTGGGGCCCTTCTGCTTTTGCCTGCTCACCGCGCTGTGTGGCTACTAGCCGGCTGGCTTGTGGCCTTCTTCACGACGCCCGACAACATCACTGCTGCTGGTCTGGTTGCTCCAGACTGGCCCTTGCTTCCCTCTTCAAGAGAAGCACCCCGGACCCTCCTGGTCCACTCCAGACGCCATTTTGAGTCCACCGCGTGGGCTTGAATTTGCCAAGGCTTTGTTGCCCAATCCTGGGTCCGGCGACACCGACAGCTTCATCCATCGGGGGACAGCTCGCTCCTCCATCCTGGCCGCCGACAACGCCTCCTGGTCCGTGAGATCTGCAGAGCACAGCGTCACCCACTCACCTAGCCGAGGTGACTACCATCCGGTGCCACCTGACTACTGGCTAGTAGTCTCGAACTTGGTCCCCTCTGCTTTCAGGTGTCATCTCTCTTCAAGATCCAGGCTTGGATCACTCCGAACTCTCTTCACTGGTCGCCTGCCAGCATCTTTCTTCCAGGCTCCTGGTCCGTCTACGAGGATTCCTGACGTCTTTTGAGACCTATGCAGCTGCAGCCCCTGGGCTAGGTAACTTCGGCATTTCGGTGCCCCAGCATAGCCTCACTATCCAAGGGTCAGAATCCACTTTCGTTTTCCTCCTACCAGGTCGGGTTCGCCCGAGAACACTAACTTTCTGAAATCTAGCTACCGTAGACTTTGTCCCGCATCCCGCGTGAGAGTGCACACTCTGCACCCGAGTCCCCTGGGTCTCCTAGAAGTAATCTGAAGATTCTATAGTCAAGATCTAGCGATTCCAAAGCCTATTAGTACTGTACTTACCTGCTAGTAATTTCGCATTCCACTTTCAGAGTATATGGTTTTCCATGCCCCTCGGGCATTTGTTTATACTGTGCTAACTTAAGTATTTTCGTAAGAGTTTTGTTTTGTGCTTAGTACCCTGTCCTCATAAAGAGTGCAGGGCTGTTGTGATTTTAATAAATACACTGTTTATTTTCATAACACTTGTGTGATGTCCTTTCACTTGGCGTTCAAGGGGTATATGTGTGGTATAACAGCTGGCTTAACACGCCCTCTCGAGTCTTTAGCCTTAGACTGCTCATATCCACGCTACTAGGATAGCTGGTCTATAAGGTTGACTTACAACCAATCATCAATAAGGGTTGCTGGACTGATACATAGTGTTCACTAGAATAGTGAGCACTGCATATCAGGCCACCTTCTCACACCCTAAACATGCCCCTTCCTAATAGTGAAGCGCAAACCCATTTTGCAATTCGGTAACAGGTTACCGAATCGCAAAATAGGGTTTGATGCATCAGAAGAGCATTTTTTTGCATTCGCAAACGCCCGATTCTGCGAATAAGCCATTTGCGATGGCAAAAGATGCTTGATGCATCCGGCCCTTGGTCCTTTCAGTAATTATTTGATTACTGGGTTCATGAAGAAAGACCTTTGGTTTGGTACTCTGCAATAAGCCATTATGGCGACTAAGTGCACTTTAATTGAAGAAAATTGAAGGTTTGAATGAGCCAAGTGCAATAAATAAGGCAGGATAGCATTCTCCTGGAAGGAGAGAAGGTCAAAACGTTTGTCAGTGCACAGAACGACAAATCGGCCAAATTTTATGACTTCAGCCATGCTGCCAAATTCAATGATTGTACTTTGGGGAGGAGGATCTTTCTTCTCATCCTGGGCAATAAATTGTGGTTCATGGAAGTTTCTTGTTTGGTTTGAGTGACAGATAAAGTAGGTCTAGAAACCTCCATGTCTCAGCCACTCTGGAGCCATTAGGATCAAGTTTGAGGGTGAACATTTAAACAGATTATCAATTAGTGATATTATGTGAAAAGTGTATAAAAATATGTTCAGCCAATTTATCAAAAGAGCGTGGTGGATCTACTGCTTGTCCCATATTCTGGATTCATAGATTGTGTATTTTGTGTTTTGTTATATGGCAAATATTTCTCTTTCTGGATAGCCCCAATCTCAAAAAAACAGAATCTAAGAAGTTGTTGTGAAGTTACCACTCATGATTTTCGTTGGATCATTGGAGGAGTAGGTCCACTTTTTGCTTTTGCAGATCTAGCAGGTGAATAGCTTGAATGGAAAGAACCCCCACTAATAGTCAATGCTAAATTGCTTAGTTTTCTAATGATGGGGTTTGTGATCTTGTTTCTCCCTGCTTGCTTAAATAGTACATGCAGGTGGCAATTTCCATCTGCACTAGAACCCTGCTTGTTGATAAGGCTGGAAGGAAACCTTGAGAGCTAGGCAAAACCTTTAGCTTTTAGCTCAAGCATGTTGACATTTGGTATAGTTGTTGTTTGGAAAACCAGCGACTTTAAATTATAAGATCATTGAGATGTGCTACCCATTTGGTGAGGGAAGCATTGTCACAATGGTCTGAGTGGCTAGGTCTTAATGAAAGGAAACTCATTTGAGAAGATTGTGTTTGTTGAGTCATCGCTGAAGGGATTGTTGTCTTCCCAATGGCCATAGTGTTGTGAGCCTAGGTCTTCCATGCATTGTTGTAATGATCTCATATGGAGACGAGCAATGGGTACTAGAAAAATGCTGAAGGCCATGGATCCTAGGAGAGAGGAGTTCTGTCTCACTGATGGCTTTGCGTTGTTCAATTACTGGTTACATTTCTGATGAATTGTCCAAATGCTGGCCTCTAAAGGAAATACTTCTTTAATGGTGTTGAGAGATGCTCCTAGATAATCAAGGATTTGACTGGAGACATGTTGGATTTGTCTAGATTCGCACAAAGACCTAGTTGATATAGGCAGTAAAGCTGAAATCTTTCTGTACTTTGCTTGCAATATGAGCTTTTATCAGCTAATCGACTAATTATGGAGAGATTAAACTTTTGTTTTTGTGGAGGGTGGCTGCAACTACTGCCATGCATTTGGAAAACATTTTGGGTGCTGATTTAAGGCTGAATTTTGTGGTATCTTACACTGGTAGTGAGTTTTGCCAACAAGGAAGCAGATACATTCTCTGTGTTTTTTCTCTATTGGGATGTGAAAATAAGTATCCCGAAGATCAACAGAGCACATCCAGCCTCCTTTCATGAGTTGGGTATAAATAAGATTTAGTGAGAGCATCCTTAATTTCTCCTTTTTGATTATTTTGTTAGCTTACCTCAGGTGTAAAATGGGTCTGAATTCTTTCCTTGGGCCTTTCTTGGCAACCAAATAATATCTTGAATAAATACCTTCATTTTTGGTTCAATTGCTTGTTTTTGGAGTACAGATGTTATTTCTGCCCATAGATGAAGCAGCTGATGTTGTGGTGCTTGCTTCGGTGGTACTGTGGGTGGAAAAGACTTGCATCGGATGTTGTACCCTCTTTGAATAGTTTGCAAGACGCATTTGTCAGAGGTAAGTAATTTCCACTCTTCCAGGTGTTTTGACTCCCTCCCACCGGAGTGGAGAACAGAGAAGATGGAAAATTCTGTTCACTCTTTGTTTTTTTGTTGTGGGAGCGTGATTTCCATGGAGTGAAAGCCTTGTAAGGCTGTTGTGTCTGTTGCCCCTGAGACTAGGGGTAGTAGGACCACTTGGGCAACAGAACCCCCTGCTGCTCTCTGGTGTCTCTGCGTCTCAACTGAGAGTGATAGAATTGTCTCTTTATAAGTAGACACACAGGTTTTAGAGTTTCAGATTACTTTTTCATTCTTTACATCTCTTCGTCACCATGTGGGCTGAAGAGGACAGAGACCTGAGATAGGAAAGTTACTTATTTTTAATTGTGTATCAGTTTTATAGATGTTAGGCAAAGCAGTGATGCACCATTTATGACCTGATTTGAGCCAATCTGCTCCTCACTCAAAACTTTGAATCTCGTTGTAGGTCATCTGCAAACGTGAGTAGAGATTCCCATAATACTATCATACCAGCCAAGAAGAGCAGAGTCACTAGCCGATTTGAAGGCTATGGTCATAGATCTGCAAACCTTTCTAACCACAGCATTCACCTTTTTACTTTCTCTTTCAGGTGGGATGGAGTCTATGGTACATATTGATGTTTCTTGCACACAATAAACAGAGACCAGTTTGGGTTCCTAGTGTAAAAATACAGGGTCTTGTTGAGCAGCATTGTATTGTATTTCTTGAGGAGACATGGAATGGATGATTTTAAGTAGCTGGGGTTAAACAAAAGATTTCTGCAAGGTCCATATATGCCTCAAACCAATGGTAAAATTAGTTTTGGTGATGTTCTGGGTTGTGCTGTTTCCATTATCACTGATACAGAAGAGTAAGGGACCTCTATTTGGATACTGACTTTTGCTAACAAGTAAATCCTGGAATGTTGGATTATCATCCGCTGGGGATGATTGTAGGAGGCTGGCTTAGTATGTGATAACCTCAAAATCTCTCAGATGTGGAGAGCAGGCTTATCTTGAAGGAGTGTAAAGCAGCTTGTTTTACCACATTTAACCAAGAGGGTAGATTAGATGAGAAAGAACCAAACAGCGTGTATGAAAAATAAGGATATTAATTAACACAACACAATCTCTATCACTTGGTAGATCTCCTATTCGGAGAGATCAATAATACACTTCTTAATACTTAAGAATACGTTAAAGAAATTAGGTAAGTAGCACAAATATACACGGGTCTCCAAGGGGAGACCAAACCATATACTAAATAAGTGGAATGTGAACTGCAAAGGAGAATGGGCACAGAACGTCAGCGGTTTTCTCTCCTGAATCAGGGAACAAGCACAGTAAAGGACGCAGGATCTCAGGGCCATGCTGCTATTCTCATTCTTGGGCACATGCTTGAATTAGCAGGTTTCGGTGCAGGGATGGCAGCAGAAAATCAGGAATTCTGGGGAGGCTTGAAAGGTCTTCAGATGTAAGCGTCGTTAAAAAGTGGTGAACCCAGTGCCCTGTGGTTCCACCCTGTACTTCTGGAGGTTGGGGGGGGGGGGGGGGGGGGGGGGTCAGGTCCGAGGCTGTAGCTGGGGCTGCAGCGGGGTGCCCCCTTCAAAGGGATCTGGTTTTTAGAATGAGGCAACGAGGACACTGGCAGCATAGCAGTACCTGACATCTGAGCATGTATATAATCAGTATCCTGCTCAGATCTAGCACCCGGAGCAGCCCTGGCAGCTTGAGGGCCCCCCTTCTAGTGCTAATCTTGATCTGGCTGCCATACATGGCCTCCATGACTGGCGCTCCTAGCAGCGTGGTAAACTGGTGCTACTAGTTGCAGCAAATGATTATATATTAGAATGTATTTGCATAGGCACTGCCCCTCCTAAAAAACAAACATGTGCCATTTTAACCTGGTCAATAATTGCATTAGTAAGGCAGCATGTTTGTCTGCTTATGAACACATTTGTGCCACGGAACTCTGGCAGACACTCAAGTATTGGACTATTAAATTAGCTCTGCAATTGCAGGAAAAATATTTGTAAACACGTGCTTTAAAACACACTGCTTGGAACCCTTTCAAAAATGTTCGAAGAGAACCCTCACACCTTTTGAAAGAGGTTGGTTGCTCTCAGTACGCTCGGTTGCACCGTGCACTGTGTGTGAAGTGATTAAAACATTTCTGTGTGCCCAGGTTACATCCCAGGCCAGCCAGCTGGCTTCCAGTTAAACTCAGAATCCGTTTAGAGGAGCTCACGTTTGTTCCTGGTAATCTGTGGCTTACTAGACCCTACACATCATTATTCTCTTAAAGACCAAGTGGAAAGAATTGCTTATAATTACAACCTGTAAGGGAACAGGTGTGGGATGTAAACCGATCCTGATTGTGCGGCAGAAACTGTTATAAGAGGCTTGAAAAATGATATCATTTTGTTGTGGTTATGTTATGATTTAAAAATGGTGACCTTAATTCAAAGAGGCAGGTCAATGGAGATGGGGGCGCACACTAAACAAAAATGAAAATAAAATGTAAATGTAGTATACTTGCTAAACTAACGTTTAGAACAGACTACTTACTTCAATTGTAGTGCACAGGGTCCCTGTGCCAGTGCATCTTTCCCAAAACATAGCCACAATTGGTAGTTCTACCCCCTATACGTCCCTAGTAAATGGAACCCTGGGTACCCAGTGCCTTGGAGCTGAAGAGGGTTTCATATGACCCCCCGCACTGGGACAACTACTACAAGGACCCCGGATCCAGGCGGCTCTGCTTCTCCTGCCCACTCTGCACCCAACGCCCAGGTCCTGTGTCTGAGTGGCTTTCCTGCATGGTGAAGTCACCCCAGCGGTCTGGACCCTGAATCCAGGGCTGGCTGATATCCCCTGACCCCCACGACTGCGCCTGCAGTGGGACTCTGAAGGGTCCCCCCCACCACGACCATCCCGATAAGAAGAAATCTGAACTGCTGAAGGCACCCCTGCACCCACAGCCCCGGCCTTTGAGAAGCCCTCTGACCCCAGCATCCCAACTAACCTGTGCAGTCACTGATTTTCTGCCTGCACCCTCCAGTTCGACGCCTGCAGCATGTTTGTCAAAAGAAGATTCTCCATTTAACAGCATTGGGCGCCTAATGCTGAAATAGCACCCTGCACCAGGCCGTCCCTGTGCAGCTGATGGTGTATGCTTGGTGCTGCTTTGTGGCCCCCAATGCTGAAACTAACCCACAAGCATGGCCCCTGCAACCAATCTACTTACCTGCATGCAGTGTGGCTCCAAGCACCCCCAGTCTCAATTGAAACATATTGGGCCGAATTCCAATTTAGACCTCTGTACCTGGCCGTCCCTGTGCCCTGGTGCAGTTTTGGTACTCACCTGACCTTTGCCCCATGCTGACCTTTGGTCCTGAAGACTGGAACTGTAAGTGCAATACTTACTTTTTTAACCACAATATTGTTTTCACCATAGGATAACATTGAACTGTGTCGATTTTTAAATGTGATTTTTTTTTAATATACTTACCTTATAGAGAAGATCTTGGTCTTAAAATAAAATACAAACAAAGTAAATTCTTCTAAAATTGGTGTTGATCTCCAGTTTGAGTCGTGTGTCTATTATTGATCACTGTTGTGCAATAAATGTCTTACACTTCTCTGTGTTAGGCCTAAGGCTGCTCACCCACACTACCACTAATAGAGCACTTTGGTTTTTACATTGAGCCTTGTACACTTTTGAGGAACGCTAGAACTCATAATCTAGTGAATAGTCCCGCCCATGTGCGTTGACCCCGGAGCAATCAAAAATAATCTCTTAAATTGTCAAAAAATGCAGAACTGCAAAGACACTTAAGAGAGAATTTAAAGACAGATAATGCAGCCTATATCCACAGGCTACACTGTCTAGTACTTCAACAAGAAATTCCACCAAAAATCCTCACAAACAGCACAGCCTGCCCAGTTTCCTCCATAGAGAAACTTGCCTCTACCAGCAAAAGCCTGTGGAATGATAGAGAGGAAGGTATGGACAGACAAGCCCCATAGGCTGCCATTATGTGGCTTAAACAGGATACTGTGCCTTTAAGAGAACTTTCCAGAACTTCTCCCAGTATCCCAGAATGCACAGCAGGTCCCTTTTACTTTCAGTTCTTTTTTAAGGCGTAACACGCCAGACCTGTAGCATTCCTTACATGAATATCTTTCTCCACCGGGGAGAAGGGCGGGCGCTTATGACTATAACAGAGATACCCCTACTACAGAACTGGAGTTACAGGACAGAAACTACTCCTTCTGTAGTAGGGGATCTCTGTGTATAGTCATAATCTAGTGAATAGAATGGCAAGCCCATCCCCACACAAAAGCGGCGGTGGAGAACGAGAATTAACACCACTATTGTGCGAACAGATTTCGCAGCGAAGCCTGCCCAACCTGAGCGTCTGCCCTGGCATCAGTGTCCAGGCAGTAATGCGTAGCAAAGGTATGGACAGACTTCCAAGTGGCCGCCTTGCAGATTTCTGCAATTGGAACATTACCGAGCAAAGCATTCGTAGCAGCTTTCCCCCTGGTGGAATGAGCCTTAGGTTTACCCCCTACGGTCTTATTAGCTTTTTGGTAACACAGCTGTATGCAGGACACAATCCACCTAGAGATGGACTGCTTAGAGGTAGCAAGACCCGTCCTGACCGATCCATAATTGATAAATAATTGGTCTGACCTACGAATATCTTTGGTCTTATCCAGATAAAATCTCAACACCCTCCTAACATCCAGGGAATGTAAAGACCTTTCTGCTGGAGATGAAGGATTCTGAAAAAACGTAGGCAAAGGTATGGTTCACATGAAAATCAGAAATAACCTTGGGAAGAAATTTAGGGTGAGTACGCATAACAACCTTAGCAGCATGAAATACAGTATAAGGTTTTTAGTAACACAACGCCTGAATTTCGCTCACCCTGCGGGCCGATGTAATGGCCACGAGGAACGTCGCCTTCCAGGACAGGTGCTGCAAAGAAGCCTTATGAATAGGTTCAAAAGGCTCCTTCATCAATCTGGACAGCACCACATTCAATTCCCATGAAGGGGAAGGAAGCCGGACAGGAGGGAACACTTTCTTCAAGCCTTCCAAAAAATCTTTGATCACAGGGATCTGGAAGAAGGAAGTCTGTGAAGGGCATTTCCTGTAGGCAGTCAATGCAGCGAGATGAACCTTAATTGAATGAACATTAAGGCCAGCCTGCGCCAAATGCAGAAGGTAAGGAAGGATGACGTCTTCCTTGCACGTCGTCTGGTCATAGTTCTTGGACTTGCACCAGATACAGAACCTCTTCCACTTGTAGGCATAGGAAGTCCGAGTGGAAGGTCGTTTAGCCTCCTTCAGTATGTCCATGCAATCCTCAGGTAGATTCAAATGGCCATATTGCACTATCTCAGGAGCCATGCCGCCAAACTCAAAGACGAGAGGTTGGGGTGCAACATCTGCGCCCGAACTTCGTGAGAAGGTCCGGCCTGCATGGCAGCCGTATGTGAGGAAGGAGAGACCGGTGAAGCAGGTGCGTGAACCACCACTGCCTGGGCCATTCCGGGGCAATCAGGATCATCCGCGCCCTGGACCGGGCCAGCTTGATGAGCACCGCCGGAATCAGGGAAATGGGTGGAAAAGCGTACAGAAAGCTGTTCGACCAGTTGATTCATAGCGCATTCCCCAGCGTCCCCTGCTGGTAGTACCTGGAGGCGAAGTCTCTGCATTTGCTGTTTTCGGCGGTGGCGAACAGATCTATGTCCGGAGTCCCCCACCTTGTGAAGACTTCTCCTAGTACCTTGTCGTTTATGACCCATTCGTGGTTTCCTGAATCAGTCTGCTCAGTGCGTCCGCCTGAACATTCTGCACACCTGGCAGATGGGTAGCCGTATCGTCAGTCCTCTGGCCATAAGCCAGCGCCAGATCGCCTGCGCCTCCTGCGACAGAGTGCGTGATGTCAAGCCCCCCTGCTTGTTGAGGTAATACATCGTGGTCGTATTGTCCGTCTGTTCAAGCAGAGAGTTGGTCTGAAAGGACGGATGAAAGGCCTTCAGTGCCAAGTGAACAGCTCTGAGTTCCAGGAAATTGATGTGATACATGGACTCCATCGGGGACCACGTTCCTTCAATCTGTAAGTCTCCGGAGTGCGCCCCCCAACCGTGGAGAGAAGCATCCATCACGATCGTCTGAGTGGGAATGTCCTTGTGGAAGGGAACCCCTCTGAGGAGATTCTCCGCTGAACACCACCACTTCAGAGACTGAAGAGCATGCAGAGACAGTCGTATCTTGTCGTCCCAAGACCCTTTCCTCTGATCCCACTGATCCTCCAAGCACTCCTGCAACGGCCTCATGTGCAGACGTGCGTGTGGCGTTAGGAAAATACAAGAGGCCATTGATCCCAGTAGAGAAGACACCGTCCTCACTGTTGTAGATGGAGCAGTCATAAGAGCCTGAGCCTTCCGAAGGAGTGACAATCGTCGCTCCTCCGAAGGAGACACGCTTGCTGAAAGCGTATTGATAGAGGCTCCCAAGTACTGAATGCAGTGGACCGGCGTCGGGACAGACTTGGACATGTTGATGTGCAACCCCAGCTTGTTCAAGAGAACGCACGTCTTCTGGAAGTGCGCTTGAGCTTCCGAGATGGAGGAGGCCTTGATCAACCAATGGTCCAGGTAGGGGTAGACGAATACTTTGTTCTTCCTTAGGTGTGCTGCTACCACCGCCATGCACTTCGAGAATGTTCTTGGCGCAGACTTCAGTCCGAATGGCAGTACTGTGTATTGATAATGATTGGCGCCGACTTGGAATCGCAGGAACTTCCTGTGTTTGTGTGCAATGGGCACATGGAAGTACGCATCTTGTAGGTCTATAGCACATAGCCAGTCTCCCTGTTGCAACTGAGGATAAATCTGATGCAACGACAGCATGCGAAACTTCTCTCTGCGAATCCACTTGTTTGCCTGTCGCAAGTCCAGAATGGGCCTGAACTCGTTCTAGTCCTTCTTGCAAACCAGGAAGAACAGGGAGTACAGACCTCTTCCCCTTTGAGACAGAGGTACGTCTTCTATCGCCCTTTTCCTTAACAGGATATCGGCCTCCGCCTGGCGCTCGCGCAGCTGACACTGCGCGCTGACCGGAGGAATTGATGGAGGCGGGCTGGTGAACCGAAGACAGTATCCATTGCAAACAATATTCAGCACCCACTTGTCCTGAGTAATTTTTCTCCACTCTGCCCAAAAAAATTGAACGCTTCCCCCCACCGGAGTGGGTAACGGATGCAGGGGAAGTAAGCGCTCAGGGCCTAGACCCGGCCGGGCCTTTGGTCGCTGTTGTCGCCTCTTGGCCGCCTCTGCCCTTCTGGCGCTTCTGGAATGGTCTTCGGAACTGCTGCTGTTGTTACTGCTGCTGTCCCGAAGCCTGGCCACGCCCTCTGCCCTGTCCACCGTCTCTGGAACGGGCAGTAAGATTTCTTGGTATCCTTGGGCTTTTCCAGACCCACAGCCGTGAGTGTTTCGGCTTCTGCCTTCATGCGGGCCGTTTCGTCATCTGCGTGTTTTCCAAACAGGGTTTCGCCAGAGAATGGTAAATTGGCAACCCTTTGTTGTGCGTCAGGCTTCAGCGGCGTGAGGCGGAGCCAGGCGTGTCTTCGCTGGTTAATCCCATGGCAGTAACCATGCGCTGCCAGGAGGGAAGAATCGGCTGCAGCACTGATGACTTGATTCGCCACCAACATCCCCTCATTCAACACCTCATGGAAATCTTCTCTCTTGTCACGAGGCAGGTGTTCTACAAACTGTTGGAGGGATTCCCAGAGGGCTCGGTCATACCGTCCTAACAAGGCTGTGGCACTCGCCGCCTTCATGGAAGTCGCCGACGTCCCACAAACCTTCCTCCCTGCCGAATCCAGCCATCTAGATTCCTTATCTGGTGGGACTGTGGATGGTGGAGTGGTGGCATGCTGCTTTCGAGCCGCCATCACTATCACAGAGTCTGGAGGAGGTTCCACCCTTAGAACAGCCGGATCCGAGTTGGGAGCCCGGTATTTCTTCTGTAGTCTCGAGGGGGCCGCCTTAGTCACCGCCGGGGTGAGAAACAGGTCCATGGCCGGATCCTCCAGGCCAGGTACCAGTGGTAGTAATGGCCAAGACAGATGTTTCTGGTGCAGCGTCTCAAAGATCACAGATGTTTTGGGCGTGGGCACCGTCAACGAGATGCCCAATTTTGCTGCACCTCTCAACAGGACATCATGAAAGGACACCAGATCGTCAATCGGTGACACCCTTGTCTCCGGCGACCCCGACAAAGTCGGTGAATAGTCCCTGGTCTCTGAAGACCCCGTACGGGAACGAGACCTGCGCCTCCTGTGGCGTCGTCTCAACCGCGTGGATGACCTGTTGTGACTCCGCGATCGCTCCCTCCTCCTGGAACGAGATCGCGATCTCCCAGTTCGTGGACGCTCCGCAGGTCTCCGTGGAGGCGTCTTCCGTGGCCTATCCAGGGGTTTTGGCTTAGGCGTCCCCTTAGGCGGTGTAGGGAGGGGAGGCAACGACACCGACCTTGGCGGAGGAACAGGAGGTACCTCCAGCCGAGGGGCGGACCCATGAGGAGGAGGTGGTGGTGGTGGTGGTGGTGGTCCTGAAGCCGGAAGCGGTGGAAGAGGAGGATTGCTGGGAGGATCCTCCTTAGGTATAGGAGGTGGGGGCGTGTTCGGCCGAGGTGGTGTATAAACCACCGAGTACACCGAGGCCGGTGACTTCTTCGGAGGAGGGGACTGTGAACCAGCCCCTCCAGTCGGCGATCGCCGTCTCCGGCGTTCTCCCCCAGATCCAGCGTGACTTCTGGCGCCAGAACTCTTTCTGCGCCGCTTAGGGGAGTTGGAAAGTCCCCGAGAAGCGGATCTCTTTCTTCTTGACGCCGAGCGTCGCTTCTCCGGCGTCGAATGTCATCTCCGTGACTCTGGCGTCGGCCTCCGCGACGTCGAACGTTCAGTCCTCGACGATGAGCGTCGACTCCTTCTCGTCGCCAACCCCTTTCTCGAGGTCCTCTACGTCGAGGATCCGCTCGATGCCGACTGTCTTCTCGACGGCAACCGGCGGTGTCGCCTCGACGGCGAGCGCCGACGTCTGTCGCGCCTTCTTCGCCGTCGATGGCTTGACGCTGACGTCGACGACAACGAAGAATCCGCCGACGGTGATCTCGACGGCGGCCTACCCAGGCCCTTCGACGTCGATCCTTCACGCCGTTTCGACCTGGAGCCCCGGGGAGATGGGGAACACACCGTCGTCATCCCTCTCGATGTCGTCGTCGATGCAATCGACGCCGAAGGAGACCGGGACCTTTTGCTGGGCTTCAGCAAGGCGGAGGGAGCCTTCCCAGCCTGCCCAGACCCACCTGCAGCCTGCAGTCGTCTCTCCTCTAGGCCTTGAAACCTGATTTTCAGCCTTTCCCTCAGGGTCCTTGCTGAAAAGTTCTGGCAGATGTCACATTCTTCAGGGGCATGTGTAGCAGGGAGACAGAGAATGCAGACGTCGTGTGGATCCGACTTGGACTTCTTCCTTCCACATTCTGGGCACTTGTCGAAGAGAGCAGGCATTTTAGAGCCCTAAAAAGCCTGAACAAATACACAGAAGTGAAGAAAAACACCAAGTACACAAACTGAAAACACTTTTAAAAACAAAAGTGCACAAAATTCCAATAAACCCTTGAAAAAGGGAGAGCTCAATGCTCCAGGGTCCTGTTAGCAGGAGCCGGAAAAAAGAACTGAAAGTAAAAGGGACCTGCTGTGCATTCTGGGATACTGGAAGAAGTTCTGGAAAGTTCTCTTAAAGGCACAGTATCCTGTTTAAGCCACATAATGGCAGCCTATGGGGCTTGTCTGTCCATACCTTCCTCTCTATCATTCCAGAGGCTTTTGCTGGTAGAGGCAAGTTTCTCTATGGAGGAAACTGGGCAGGCTGTGCTGTTTGTGTGGATTTTTGGTGGAATTTCTAGTTGAAGTACTGGAAAGTGTAGCCTATGGATATAGGCTGCATTATCTGTCTTTAAATTCTCTCTTAAGTGTCTTTGCAGTTCTGCATTTTTTGACAACTTAAGAGATTATTTTTGATTGCTCCGGGGTCCACGCACATGGGCGGGACTATTCACTAGATTATGACTATACACAGAGATCCCCTACTACAGAACCTGGTTTACTAAATACATAAGGGAAGGCACAGGCATTTTACCAATGTTGTTTGTTAGTATCTTACCTGTGCTAGACTTTCTATCCCCCCAAGCTGATGAAGGACATCCTGTCAAATACAATGGAAACATGTAAATATAGCACCCCAAAGGAAGACTTTCAGATATGACAAACAATGTAGTTGAGCTCATCTGATTGTTAATACAAATTTATCATTGTATAATACCTAGGCCACGTGACTATGGAGCCAATCTATTATAACAATTTATGTACAGAGCTCAAAGAGCAGTAAGGGTTTAAACTTTCTTCAATAAGTAAACAGCAAATGCAGTCATTCTAAAATATTTAATTAGAAGTAGATCAGGCATCACAAGGAGAATTGGACGGTCTCCTTATGCTGTGTAAGCAAGTGTATAGCTTAAATCCCAGCTGTAATGTCATGCAGGTTGTATCCATTAAACACCTCATCTCGGTAGAAGACTTTGGGATAAAGGTACAAATTATTTTTTCAGTCACAAAATTGGGCCTTTTCCGACCACAGAAATACTTTTTGGGGTGTACAGAGCCCAAATTGTGATTTGGTAACTTGTTACCAAATCGTAATTTGGATTTATTGAGATCCGGTATTTAGAAAGGACGTGTTGAGAGTGTCACTTCCTAATACTGAATTGAAATTGTATGTACGAGTGTTTTGTGCCCAAAAAGCGGTCGCAAAACATGTGCAATTTACCTCTTTTTAAAAATGGCAGTAACTTATTCGCAAATGGAAAGGAATTCCCCTTTGAGAATGGTTGGCAAAAACAAATTTAAGAGCAGGCAGTCGTCCCACGGACTGCATGCTCTTAAAAAATGAAACTTCATTTTATTTTTGTAAATGCATCGCGCTATACTTAAGAAAAACAGGCTGCATTTGAAAAAAAAGATTTCTTTCTTAAAAAGCAATCATAGACATGATGGTCTGCTGACCCCAGCAGTCCACTATCCCTCTAGTGGCAGAGAAAAGTAGTGGATCGCAAATTGCGACTAACCTCAATAATATTCACGAGGTAGGTCTAGTTGTGACCCACTACAAATTGCTAGTAAAACTTAAAAGACTTTCCTACATTAGGAATTGAGATTTCCTAATTGCGATTCGCAAAAAGTCACAATTAGGTAATCGCTATTTCTATTTTCGCACATCTAGCCCTATTTTCTCAGTAGTAGCAGGAGAAGGATACTTCAGTGGCCTCTTGGTACTGTGCATTAGCTCAGTCTGGCAGAGGCTCAGTGTTTTTACCCAGCAACTCTCCACTCCACAAAAGCAGTCGGCTGGCACATGCTTCTTTTTTGCTCTACACTAAACTAGCACACTTACCAGGGCAATGACCCTTCATGTACACAAAATACAGAACCAAAGCACAGAAGAGTTATGGTCAAAGCATAGTCAACACACTGAATTGCAGCTAATAATACCAGTGAGGAAGAATGTGTAGCCTCAAGTTGTCACCAATAGCCCACACGGATTTGTGTGTGAGGTGATGGTACAGAGCCCAGCGACGGGGTGTCAACAAAATAGGGACAAGCCCATATGCCCACGAGAACTAGGGTACTGATACTCAAAAAACACATGTGTCCCATAGAACTCATTTGCACAATACCTCTCACATGACTCAGGGGTATGCGGCAACCTTCGATCAACCACTTTTTATTGAATAATAATAACAAAGTACATGACACTTTTCTCTTTTACCTCCTTAACTTGTATTCTCGGAACTAGGGGCCAGATGTATGAAGTGAAATGGACTGATTCACAAAATCGGGCTATTTGTAAAAGCAAAAAGCTTTTTCAGATGTATGAAACCCAAATTGCGATTAGGTATCACATTATCCAATCACAATTTGAGCTTGTGCCCAAATGCCAATTTAGTGTTTGGAAAGGGCATGTTTAGGAGGGTCTCCCTTCCAAATACTGAATCATAGTGGAATGTTATAATGTTTCGAGACCGGAATTCAGTCACAAACCATTCATAATTTACCAACATCTCAAAGGTGATGGTAGCCCGTTCGCAAATGGAAAGGGGTCCACAAGGGACCCCGTCTCCTTTGTGAATGTTGAAAAAAGATTTTGTAAGCGTAGGCAGTGGTCTAATGAACCATTGCCTAAAAAACAAAACAATTACACTTTTTATTTGTTTTTATTTAAACGCATCCCATTTTCCTTTAAAGTAACCGGGTTGCATTAAAAAAACACAAATTGCTTACTTAAAATCACAGACACGGTGGTCTGTTGACCTCACCAGGCCACCATCCCTGTGATGGCTGTGATTCCTAGTGGGTCACAATCTGCGACCTACCTTATTAATATTCATGAAGTAGGTCAAATTGCGACCCACTAGGCATTGGTAATTTGCAAACTACTCTATTAGTACATAGTTTGCTTCGCAAATGTCCACACTGGTCACACAAATACTGGTTTCAAATTGCAATCAGTATTTTTCATGTGATTCAAACAGAGAACTGCTTGTAAACGATGCACTATGCACACGTCCCCGTAGGGTATTTGATCAACCACACTTATCGGTAATTTTAACAATTACAACAATATTTTCAAACAAAAATTGAATCAAACATTTTTGAAAGTACCAAACAATAACATGCAACCAGTCGGATGCTAAACATTTTTTGTTTAATCAACGTTTTTCTTGTCTTGAGATTGATGCTTCAATCTTGGTGCATTACTCCATGTACATACATCTTGTCAGTAGCTCCCAATGCATTTCGGTATGACAATACCTTCGTCAGGGGATGCTCTAAACAGATACAACAATAATAATCAGAGCCGTCAATGTGGGAACCCCACTTTCCACCATATAACAATTTTCATTATTTACAAGTTTGTCATAACGAGTGCCTACTGAGCATGACCTCCACCACTGTACTATGAAACTGAAAATCACCACGTGTGACACTGCACACATAATAGTAACCAAAAGCCATACCTGTCTGTATGTCGTGAACTACTGCTATGGGTATCACGGGGTGTTCCTAAATAACAAAGCACTAAAGTAACTAATCCACTCAAAAAGCACACCAAACCATTTGGTACAGAAAACGAATTTGCTCAACTTTATAAGGCTGTAAGCCAGACGCCGCCTACCTCTTCCAGTCGCTTGTGTCGCCCAAATAGATAAACGTGTGGTAGTCCACCTTCTAATTTTCTTATCTCTGCAAAAAGTATAAGTTCTGTGTGAATTTCTCACAAGCCCGAAAGTCCCTTACTCGCCCAGCGTCCCTCGCGTGTAACCGCTTACCTTCCTATCCCGAGCCTAGGCTGAGAATCTCCGTCGTGCGTTCACAAACGCCTCCTGCAACCCTCGCCTCTACACCTCGCTATTTGATTCCGTGTAAAAACTGAAAACGGACTCGCCGAACCGGCGTGGGCGCCATCTTAGCCTAGTCTTATGGTTGATCAATGTAATGTAAACTGTGACTGTGTCAATAAACGTGACTGAACGTGAAAATACGAGATACAATGTGAGAAAAACAATGTAAGGTCTACCAATGAATGAGACATGAAATGCACCACTAAGCGAGCGCTAGTTATGACAAAGTTGCCTATAAACAATACACATGAACCATAAAAATGACAATGCACAATAATACAGTATTAATTACAGAAAACATGAAAATTCGATTTTGTCATTGAGACCCTGTGGCTCAAGCGTATTCAATCTGCGAATCCAGTATGTCTCCCTCTGTAATAGTTGACGATTGGTGTCAGCATGCTCTTCCTGATCTATAGTTTCTAGTACTGTGTAACGCAATTGAGGAATTGTGTGTTGTCTTTCCTTCCAGTGTATGGCTAGATTGGACTTCAGATTGCCTGTTCTTATTAGACTCTTGTGTTCGGTGATACGAACTTTTATTTTTCTAGAGGTTTTACCCACGTACACGAGCCCGCACGGGCATTTGATGGCGTACACAACTTTGCTCGTGTTACAATCTGAAGTGTGTCTCAGCTGTATACGTTGACCTGTTTGTGGGTGTGTGAACACATCCCCTACCATTACGTTGCCACAATGGCCACAGTTGTGACACTTGACCATGCCTCTATTGCGTGCTGTGCCTGTTTTTGTTAGAGAATGTTTCAAAATCTCTTTTATGTTCCTAGACCTTGTGTGTGCTATTATGGGTTTATCTAAGAACACATCTTTAAAATCCGTCTCCTGTTCAAGCACCTCCCATCTTTTTAGAATGCTTTTCTTGATAAGTTTACTGGATGTGGAATTTTTAATGACAAAAACCTCCCTTTTCAATGGTGTTTTGACTGTCTTAGTGAGTAATTCCTGTCTGGTTTTCTGACTTGCCTTCTGTTTTGCCTGCTGTAATACCTCATCTGGATAGCCTCTTTCCTTGTATGCCAAAACCATACCCTCCATCTCTTGAATACCCTGTTCTTCCTGTGAACAGATCCTGCGTGCACGTAAGAACTGTGAGAAAGGTAGATGGTTCTTTAAGGATTGTGTATGGAAGCTGCTGTAGTGCAGCGCATTGTTACGATCTGTCGCCTTTTTATATAGTCTGGTTTCCAGTCTGCCATCTTTGATTTCAATCAGGATATCTAGATAATTAATGGCCTTCTCCTCCACTGTGTGTGTGATCTTAATTTGATCATGGCATAGATTTAACTCTGTGAGTAAATATTCCAACTTGTCCTTAGTGCCATCCCACACTATGAGGATGTCGTCTATGTACCTGACGTAGAGCCTGAGGTTTTGTGTCCATTGGGGTTTCTGTAAAACATGCTCATTTTCATACTTAGCCATGAATATATTGGCAAAAGTCGGTGCCCCAGTAAAACCCATGCTGGTTCCTGTCCTTTGTAAGTAGTAGCTGTCTTGCCATCTAAAATATCCATGAAACAAACAGAAATGCAACAGTTCCAAAAGAAAAACATTTGTGCCTTCGTCATAGTCATGCTGTAATAACATCCATTCTACCGCCTCTAGACCCTCCTGGTGAGGGATAGAGGTGTATAAGGCACATATATCAACAGTACATAACAATACATTTTCTCCTTGCATAATGGTAACTTGGCTGATCTTTTTTAAACAATCCGTGGTGTCTTGTATGTATGTGCCCCATTGTTGTACTAGTGGCTGCAGGTAGTAATCCAAAAATTTTCCTAACGGTTCATGAAGTGACCCGCATCCCGCTACAATTGGCCTGAAAGGGGGGTCTGTAGGATGTTTGTGCATCTTGGGCACCATGTATATGTGTGGCCTCTTGGGATGTTGTACAAGAGGCCACACATATACATGGTGCCCAAGATGCACAAACATCCTACAGACCCCCCTTTCAGGCCAATTGTAGCGGGATGCGGGTCACTTCATGAACCGTTAGGAAAATTTTTGGATTACTACCTGCAGCCACTAGTACAACAATGGGGCACATACATACAAGACACCACGGATTGTTTAAAAAAGATCAGCCAAGTTACCATTATGCAAGGAGAAAATGTATTGTTATGTACTGTTGATATATGTGCCTTATACACCTCTATCCCTCACCAGGAGGGTCTAGAGGCGGTAGAATGGATGTTATTACAGCATGACTATGACGAAGGCACAAATGTTTTTCTTTTGGAACTGTTGCATTTCTGTTTGTTTCATGGATATTTTAGATGGCAAGACAGCTACTACTTACAAAGGACAGGAACCAGCATGGGTTTTACTGGGGCACCGACTTTTGCCAATATATTCATGGCTAAGTATGAAAATGAGCATGTTTTACAGAAACCCCAATGGACACAAAACCTCAGGCTCTACGTCAGGTACATAGACGACATCCTCATAGTGTGGGATGGCACTAAGGACAAGTTGGAATATTTACTCACAGAGTTAAATCTATGCCATGATCAAATTAAGATCACACACACAGTGGAGGAGAAGGCCATTAATTATCTAGATATCCTGATTGAAATCAAAGATGGCAGACTGGAAACCAGACTATATAAAAAGGCGACAGATCGTAACAATGCGCTGCACTACAGCAGCTTCCATACACAATCCTTAAAGAACCATCTACCTTTCTCACAGTTCTTACGTGCACGCAGGATCTGTTCACAGGAAGAACAGGGTATTCAAGAGATGGAGGGTATGGTTTTGGCATACAAGGAAAGAGGCTATCCAGATGAGGTATTACAGCAGGCAAAACAGAAGGCAAGTCAGAAAACCAGACAGGAATTACTCACTAAGACAGTCAAAACACCATTGAAAAGGGAGGTTTTTGTCATTAAAAATTCCACATCCAGTAAACTTATCAAGAAAAGCATTCTAAAAAGATGGGAGGTGCTTGAACAGGAGACGGATTTTAAAGATGTGTTCTTAGATAAACCCATAATAGCACACACAAGGTCTAGGAACATAAAAGAGATTTTGAAACATTCTCTAACAAAAACAGGCACAGCACGCAATAGAGGCATGGTCAAGTGTCACAACTGTGGCCATTGTGGCAACGTAATGGTAGGGGATGTGTTCACACACCCACAAACAGGTCAACGTATACAGCTGAGACACACTTCAGATTGTAACACGAGCAAAGTTGTGTACGCCATCAAATGCCCGTGCGGGCTCGTGTACGTGGGTAAAACCTCTAGAAAAATAAAAGTTCGTATCACCGAACACAAGAGTCTAATAAGAACAGGCAATCTGAAGTCCAATCTAGCCATACACTGGAAGGAAAGACAACACACAATTCCTCAATTGCGTTACACAGTACTAGAAACTATAGATCAGGAAGAGCATGCTGACACCAATCGTCAACTATTACAGAGGGAGACATACTGGATTCGCAGATTGAATACGCTTGAGCCACAGGGTCTCAATGACAAAATCGAATTTTCATGTTTTCTGTAATTAATACTGTATTATTGTGCATTGTCATTTTTATGGTTCATGTGTATTGTTTATAGGCAACTTTGTCATAACTAGCGCTCGCTTAGTGGTGCATTTCATGTCTCATTCATTGGTAGACCTTACATTGTTTTTCTCACATTGTATCTCGTATTTTCACGTTCAGTCACGTTTATTGACACAGTCACAGTTTACATTACATTGATCAACCATAAGACTAGGCTAAGATGGCGCCCACGCCGGTTCGGCGAGTCCGTTTTCAGTTTTTACACGGAATCAAATAGCGAGGTGTAGAGGCGAGGGTTGCAGGAGGCGTTTGTGAACGCACGACGGAGATTCTCAGCCTAGGCTCGGGATAGGAAGGTAAGCGGTTACACGCGAGGGACGCTGGGCGAGTAAGGGACTTTCGGGCTTGTGAGAAATTCACACAGAACTTATACTTTTTGCAGAGATAAGAAAATTAGAAGGTGGACTACCACACGTTTATCTATTTGGGCGACACAAGCGACTGGAAGAGGTAGGCGGCGTCTGGCTTACAGCCTTATAAAGTTGAGCAAATTCGTTTTCTGTACCAAATGGTTTGGTGTGCTTTTTGAGTGGATTAGTTACTTTAGTGCTTTGTTATTTAGGAACACCCCGTGATACCCATAGCAGTAGTTCACGACATACAGACAGGTATGGCTTTTGGTTACTATTATGTGTGCAGTGTCACACGTGGTGATTTTCAGTTTCATAGTACAGTGGTGGAGGTCATGCTCAGTAGGCACTCGTTATGACAAACTTGTAAATAATGAAAATTGTTATATGGTGGAAAGTGGGGTTCCCACATTGACGGCTCTGATTATTATTGTTGTATCTGTTTAGAGCATCCCCTGACGAAGGTATTGTCATACCGAAATGCATTGGGAGCTACTGACAAGATGTATGTACATGGAGTAATGCACCAAGATTGAAGCATCAATCTCAAGACAAGAAAAACGTTGATTAAACAAAAAATGTTTAGCATCCGACTGGTTGCATGTTATTGTTTGGTACTTTCAAAAATGTTTGATTCAATTTTTGTTTGAAAATATTGTTGTAATTGTTAAAATTACCGATAAGTGTGGTTGATCAAATACCCTACGGGGACGTGTGCATAGTGCATCGTTTACAAGCAGTTCTCTGTTTGAATCACATGTTATGACACTGACTTGAGCCAGTCAGAACAAACGATAGCACCTTAAAACCAAGGATTACTTGATTCATTCACATATTAAGGAGTGCAGGGTGTCAAACCTTACTTATAGAATCAGTATTTTTCAACCAGCTGTACAGGAGCAATATATACAGCATAATACTAGTGCAGACAATGCAGTGCTCAAATGGTGAATATACATATACATATATATATTCACTGAAAAAACCATAGGTTTCAGCCACGTTATAGTTAGGAATTAGCATTTAAAAAACCTTAGATATTCGCTAAAAAAGCATAGGTTTCACACATGTTATAGTTAGCTGGACATTTCACTCATACAAAACCATTGAAATCCCCCCGTTATAGTTAGTTCAGCTAACTATAACTCGCGCGCCCGCAATGCACTGCTGGTGACGTCACATATTACATCACTCATGATATGGTCAGTGACATCACTCATGACATCACTGATGACATCTCAAATGACATCACTGATGGCATCATCCAGTGAATGTGTCTTTCTGAAAAATAAATATTTTTTATATATGTATATCTAAAGGTTGACGGAAGAATAAATGGGTAAATAAGTGTCTAAATGGATTTCTTTTTGTAAAAAAGATTGAATAACTGACTTACAAAGTGTATCTTAGTGAATACATGTATTAGCGAGTAATGTTTAAATATGTAAATATCTGTATCAGTGTCTCACTTTGTCTACAAGTGGCTGCATGGGTTGGTGAGTAGCTACATGAGTGTCGATGTGAGTTATTAGTTGGTTTTTTGAGTATCAGAATAAGTGTCTGTATGGTTCGGTGGGGGATATTACTCAGTGCACAGATGCATAAATGACTGACTCACTGTTTGTATGTGTTTTGAAGACAGCATGTTTGCAGGACTGTATGGTGGGATGAGTGTGTGTATGGGTGTGTTAGTGAGTGAATGACTGTCTCAATAGTATCGTTATGAGTAACTACATATGTTTTCAACTAGTATATGTGAGTATTGATGTATATAAGCGAGTATATGTGAGAGTGACAGATTGGAAGAGTTCCTGTATAAATAAGTATGTGTTTGTATAAGTGATTGTTTGAAAGAGTAAGTATGTGTACGTTTCTGTAGAAGTAAGTGTAGTGGTGTGTGTATAGCTGCAAATGCAAGTAAATTATGTTTGATAGTTTAATTGCATGTGTATTTGTGTGAGTAACTCTATGTATGAGTGTAGGTGTGTAACAGAATGTATAGCTGTATGAGTACATATGATGAGTGACTACATGTATGAGTGACTATATAGAACTGTTGGTGAATGAGTGGATGTGTATGTAGATTTTGGAATTACTTATTAGGTTGTTCTAACTGGTATTGGTATCTCCATTGTTTTGAAAATTTTAGTTTCTATTTTTCAATGTGTGTATCAAAGGTTATATTAGGGTGAGAGGAGCTCTGCCACTCTTTCACAAGGATGATGTCATCAGTGATGTAATTTGAGATGTCATCAGTGATGTAATGAGTGATGTCACTGAACATGTCATGAGTGATATATTTGTTATGTTATGTTATGTTACTATGAATTTGTAGAGCGCACGTTCACCCTGGGGTTTCTTGGCGCTGTGTACCGCTGGGGAACCCGTCCTGGCTTTCCCTGTGAGATGGTCCCTATTGGTCATCCCCAAGGTGAAGCCAGGCATCCCCGGCAGCGAGGGGGCCGTTGTGGAGATTAAGCAAGCTATTGCCCAGAGTTGCAGCGTGGGACCCATGGTTAGAGAGGCACCGAGGCGAGATTTATCGAGCCCGCTGACATTGGTTCCGTACCCTGCCGCGTCGGGAATTGAACCCTGGTCCCGGGCCGACCTCTGCTTCTGGGTCTGCCGCCTCTAACCGGTGAGCCACACTTCTCCACACATTTGTGACGTCATCAGCAGTGCATTGCGGGCGCGCGAGTTATAGTTAGCTGAACTAACTATAACGGGGGATTTTCAATGGTTTTGTATGAGTGGTGGAGTGCTGCTGGAGCCACTGGCTCCAACACCCACACTTTCTGCCCTGACTGGTAAAGAGTCAGCACAGCATTTTGGTCATGCCAGGCTTTTTGGAGTTCCTGGCTAGCCTCAAGGTTTTTGGATGCCTTTTTCATATACTCAGCTATCCTGGAGCGGAGACCAAGTACATAATCCACAATTGTCTTGCTTTGGAGCTTTGAGTGGTAACTCCCATCCTTCCTTCACCAGACAAAGGGGTCCTCTTACAGGGTGCTCAAACAGAAGTTCAAAAGGGCTGTAGCCAATCCCATTCTGTGGGACCTCTCTGTAAGCAAATAAAAGGCGGGCAGTAGGATGTCCCATCTTTGCCTAAGCCTTTCAGGTAAATCCTTAATAATGCCCTTTGAGATCTTGTAGAATATCTCCACCAGACCTTTGCACTGTGGATGATAGGGTGTGGTGAACTTGTAGTTGACTCCACACTCCTTCCACATAGCAGTCAAATATCCAGACATAAAGTTTGCACCTCTGTCTGAGACAACCTCCTTCGGAAAACCCACTCTTGAGAAAACTCCCAGGAGGGCTCTTGCCACAACAGGTGCTGTTGTGGTCCTTAGGGGAATAGCTTCTGGGTATCTGGTGGCATGATCCACTACCACCAGAATAAACCTGTGCCCAGAGGCTGTTTGGGGATCCATTGGTCCAACAATGTCAATCTCTACTCTTTCAAAGGGAACCCCCACCACAGGTAGTGGTATTAGGGGGGCCTTTGTGGTGCCACCCGATTTGCCACTGGCTTGGCAGGTGACACAGGAGCGACAAAACTCCTTGGTGTCTTCTGACATGTGGGGCCAGTGAAAGTGAGGGACAAGCCTGTCCCAAGTCTTGTTTTGGCAAAGATGTCCTGCAAGTGGAATATCATGGGCTAATGTAAGAAGGAAGCCCCTGAATGCCAAAGGTATGACCAACCTGCTGGAAGCACCAGGCTTGGGGTCTCTAGCCTCTGAACACAGGAACCCTTCGTCCCAATACACTCTAGGTGTTCCACTAGCATTCCCAACAGTCTCAGCAGCAGATTGCTGTCTGAGGGGTTCAAGAGAAGGGCAGTCCAACTGCGCCTGCCTCAGATCTGCCCTTGAAGGTCCCCCTGTCCCAAGAAACTCAACCTGATCAGGCTCAAGCTCTTCTAGGACAGTTCCTTCTTGGGTCTCACAATCAGCTTCCCTGGAAGGCTGATCCTCATCCTGAGGCAAGGGGGAAGGCACTACCTTAGCTATACTGCTTCTCATCCTGGTAGGCAACTGGTCCATTATTTCAGGATCCAGAGCCTGTTCAGTGTTGCACTTTTTGGCCTGTGACCTGGTCACAGCAAAGACATGTGCTGATATACCTAACATCTCTGCATGAGTCCTATACTCCACTTCAGACCAGACTGAAGATTCTAGGTCATTACCAATCAAACATTCTACAGGGAGGTCTGAACTAACAACATCTCTTTTGAGGCCAGTTACCCCTCCCCAGGAGAAATTAACAATTGCCATACTATGGGTGGTAGTAACATTGCTTGCATTGGTCACTAGGTAATTGTCACCTAGTATGAACTGTCCAGGGTCCACAAAGTTGGGTGTCACCATTGTGACACTGGCACATGTGTCCCTGTAGGCCTGAGCCACTTTGTTATTAATTAAAGGAGTCTGTCTGTACTTGCCCAAGTTACTGGGGCTCACAGTAGAGGACATAGCCATGTCCACATCACAGAGAAGAACAGCTTGAGTTGGTATTCTGACTAGGCCAGAATCCACTTCAGTTTCCAGGGTTAATCCTACTAAAGCCTTTGGTTGAGAACCACCACTATTAGGTGCACTAGGGGGAACAGTTGCCTTAGGGGCAATGGTGGTTGGAACTGCCTCCTTTTTGGTGCAATCACTGGACCAGTGAGTATTAACCTTACAAAAGTTGCACCATGGTTTCTTTGGGCCTTCTTTCTTTTTGGATTTCTTTGAAGCCCCCTCATTAGAAGCTTTTTGGGGACTTGGCAAAGACTTCTGGTCTTTTGCTTTCTCCCCACACTTTTGGTCTTGCTTCTTCTGATCACCACCTTGGTTCTGTACCTTCTGCTTCACCCTGGTTCTGACCCATTTGTCTGCCTTCTTTCCCAATTATTGGAAAGAGGTCAGATCAGAGTCAATCAGGTGCTGATGCAATAAATGATTCAGACAATTATTAAGAATCTCTTCTCTCATAATCAATTTATACAATCCTGTATAGTCATTGACCTTACCGCCCAGTAACCAGCCCTCCAGAGACTTAGTAGCACAATCTACAAAGTCAGTCTAGTCCTGAGTCTGTGTCTTTTGGGTGTCTCTGAACAGAAACCTATACTGCTCAGTGGTTACGCCAAACCCATCTATTAGAGCACTCTTCAGGACAGTGTGGTTGTTAGCATCCTCATCACTAACTGTGAGGAGCTTGTCTCTCCCTTTATCTGAAAAGGAGAGCCATATGATTGCTGCCCACTGACTCTGGGGGACCTGCTGTACTCTTCAGGCCCTCTCCAAAGCAGTTACCCACTTGTGGATGTCATACCCACTCTTTTAGGGAGGCACAATCTTATTTAGGTTTTTATGGTTGTTAGACCTGTCTACTTCTGAGAGTCCCCTCACCACTATGATTTCTTTTGTTCCCCCGTACCTCCCAAAATTTGTCGTTTTTCTTTGTCTGCCAGGACTTTTTATGTGCTGTTTCATGGAGCTAGATGTTCCTTGACGCCCAGTTGCTCACAAGGTTTTTGGCACCTATTTACAAGGTGCCTGGCGGAACCTCTGGCATTACAAACTGGGGTTGTCAACCTGTATGAGTGGCCCTAAAATGGTGGACACCCTTTTCCCTCATGTGAGTGACTCCCATTGGAGCCTCCCTGAACTCTGGCCGTTTGAGGTTTTGGCGCCCTTTGTTTGACGCACATTCCTGATAGGAATCCCTTTGTTTTCCTCAGATACACAAAATGGCTGCTCTAGAGCCACAGTACGGTGGCTGCTAGTGACCAAGATATACCTCAAAAGTGCCAAGGCATTGTCACAGCCAGAGAAGGTTCTAGAACCTTCTGGCTCGTGCCACCACCCCAGGGCACTTTCTATAAAAGGCCCAGTCCCTGGCGGCCATTTTAGAAAGAAGAAAAGAAGAAGGAGATTCCAGACTTGACACCAGATTGACACCTGCCCTGTTGACCCCCTGAGATGGCTGGTAGCGTAGGCAGTAGAGTAGCAAAGGTTGCTGGCGTTGTTTCTGACTGGCGTTCCAGTCAGCTGCGTGAGTGGTGACCTTGCGCCTACAGTGCCTGCCCAGCAAGTGCCTCATTGCCCCAAAGACTGTGGCCATACTTGTAGTGCCTCCCCGCCCCCCCCCGGTGTTGATATTGTGACTGATATTGCGTGTTGCGAGGCGAGAGCAAGTTCGCCGCGACCGCGATCTTCAGAAGTGTCCCCATTCGCGACAGGCGCCTCCAGGGGGGAGCTCGGACATCTCCGAGCTCCACCGCCGTAGAGCGCTTCCTGTGCGGACTGAAGGTGAGGTGGTGCGCAGGGGCGGGGAAAGGCCGGCCTTCATTGGGCGAAACTAGCGTCTCTGCCCCTTCCCCAGTGAGCCGGAAGCTGTAGCTGTGGGCGGGATCCACCCCGTATGAGGAAGTCGGAGGGAGGACCGTGGAACCCCTGAAAACCCTGTCGCTGGCGTGAGATGTGCTGTGCCCTGACTGAATCGCTTACCGATTGCAGCCGATGCGAGGTGGGGCCGTTTCTTCAGGTGGGGGTGTAGCGTTGTGAAGGAACTGTGAACCGGCATTCATTTGACTGAGCGCGAAGGTTGTGTGACCCCCCCGGCAGCCCGTTCGTCAGACTAAAGACTTTGAACTGGTGCCGCCTGTGTGCTAGCGGTGTCAAAGCCTGTAGGCGCGCATAGATTCCACCGGCAAGCAGAGATCTCATCCCGGTGGCAGCGGAGTGCAAATGCTGTACTCACTGTGTTTCCTTGCCTTTTAGATACACGCGCATTACTCCCTAAGTGAACCCTAAAGAGTCTAAAGCTTATTCTGTGCCTATGGAAGCCTGTACTCATTATCCTTGAAACCAACGTGAACTGTAAGAGTTATCTTTCCAAGCTGAAATGTATTGCAAGTGTAATCTTCCTAAAGCATTTAATTGGTGGCAGCGATACCAGAATGAACATGTGGTTATTTATTTAAATGAACCAGTATTTATTCTGCTATACAAAAGTGATATTTATTTGTGATATTTATTCCTGATATTTATTCTATTTATCTTGCTATTTATTCCTGAAGATCTATTTACAGTATTTATTTCAGTAACTGAATCCCAGAGATTTGTGACTAAAGAAATGTGAATGTGCTTTCCCAACTGAACCCTATTTACAACTGAGAACTTTTACATAAAGGAATCGTATTTTTCTACAGCAGTGGTGTGGTGTCCTTCTTTTTGGTGTGACTGCGCAGGGAGTTATTATTGGGTCAGAGCCGGCTTAACACTAAAGCCTTCACTTGCCTTGTCACTTGAGCCAAGCTACCCCCCCTTTGTGCTGGGCTTGCCCATCGCAGGTCCAACAATAGTCATGAGACTTTTCCCTATCTCTAGGAATATTGCTGCCACCAGTGGGCTCTAACCCACTTAACTTTTTCTCTCTTTCAAGAGCCAGGGTCTCTTTTGCAAGGGCAAATTCTTGCCTCTTGATCCTAAGATTGACTTCCTTCATCCTAGCTTTGTGCTCTCTCCTCTGAGGGGAAGTCATTCTCCCTAGAACTGAGGCACTGGACCCTACTGAGGAATCAGAATGACCAGAACCACTGGACAGTGATTTGTTTCTTCTGTTTCCACGGTTAGGCCTACTTGGAAGGTTAGAGGGGGCCAACCATGGCCCTCTCCACCTCCAGATAGTCCTGTGTTGCCCAGGTCAGGTTCATCTACTGCACCTGGTCATCATCCTCATCAAAGACCAATGGATCTTCTCCAGTTGGATTTTTCTCTGTTGATGGATGGCCCCCCTCTCCACTACCCTGGTTATCTGGGTCTGATGCACTATCTACATCATGAGCCACTAAGAGATCTACCCGGCGTTTAAAGGTTGGACTCTGTCCTTGTCTCACCTTTCTGACTGCACACAGGCTTCTAAGTTCATTAAATGTGAATGAGTCATACTTAGAAGGCACCCTCTGGGTGTCTTCTTGAAGAGGTCCACTAGGGCCTGCTTCCAAGGACATTTTCTAGTGAGGTGTGGTGTGTGCACCTAAATGGTTTCCTACTAGAACCTCTCTAGGAGTTGTAGTCAGGGTGTGCTAAGCCCTTCCACCTACAACTGCTAAGTTCAGTAGAACTTAAAGTATTATAAGAACTTGATTTATATGTACCTACAGGTACCTTAATGTGATCTTCCAAATGACATCTCAAGATTATATGGTAAAACAACAGCAAGCTCTTATCCCATCTGCTGCACACCAATGTGAGAAGTTAGCCTGGCATATGTTGTCCACTATTCTAGTGGGCACCTTGCACCAGTCTAAATGACCCTTATTGATGGAGGTTGTAAAGTCAACCTTATAGACAAGCTATCGTAGTGGTAGTATGGACCAGTAGGCTAAGACTTCAGAGAACATATGAAGCAAGCTGTTTTACCAATTATAATCCCTTAAATACCAAATGATAGGATATCACACAAGGAATATATCGAATATATATGTATTTATTTCTAACACAACCCCTCTGCACTCTTTATGAGGTCAGAGATTGAAGTACATCACAAGTTACTCAATTAGCACACGATAAATTGCACAAATACAGTTATGCCCTAGGGGCCTCACAAACCATATACTAAGTAAGTGGTATAAGAACCACTACAGAAATAGTGAATAGGCCTAGGGCCTAGGAAATCGCTGGGGCTACACTAAACAACCAAAGGTTAGGAAGTAGGAGACCCACGGGAGACGCGTGAAGTGTCTAAACACAGTTGTGAGTTACCATTGACTTATAATGGAGAACAAAGAAGTTACAAAGTTACTGTTTAAGGACACTTCCGGATGGACTATGGTAAAGCCCCTTTAGACTAGGACACTTCGAGAGTCAAGACCCACGGGAGCACCGGAGTACTCGTGTTACCTCACCCAGGGAAGCCGGGTGCATAGGTGTCTTTTCTTGTCGGGTTTCGTTGTCGTTTTCTATGGAGATCTGCAAAGAAGTGCTGCAGGCGACTAGAGGAAAAGTGTCTTGGTGGATGCAAGGGTGGATCGGTGAAGTGAAGAACCTGAAAGCAGAGGGGACAGAGTCTGGGTCACTAACCAGTGACCAGGAACGAACCAGGAAGGAACCAGGCAATGTCGCGATGATCTCAGGTGAAGAGGTGAAGCTTGTCAACAATGACCAGGAGCTGGACTCGAGCTGTCCCACAAAGGATCTAGTTGACTGCGGTGTCGGTATCCGGACTGGACCCAACAAGCCTTGACAAATGCAATCCACGCAAGAAGTGAATATGGGCTTCGGGTCAGACCATCAAGGTCTGAGGAGCTTCTCCTGTACAGGGAAGCTGGAGCAAGCCTGGAGCAACCAGGAAAGCAGTTTGGTTTCAAAGGTTTGTCTTCAGTTGGCTCACTAGCCAGCGGGCTAGCAACCGGGAAGACGTGTTGAGCTAACAAGCAAGAGCGGGCCCCACACGGCACTCGTGGAGTATGGAGGGCTGAGCTTCGGTGCAAATGGAACTTGGGTGTGGGTCTTCTCGTACCCCAATGCACAACTGTGAGGGTACCTCGATAGTTGAGTGTTAGCAAAATGCAGGATGTCAGCAGTATGGTCTGGGCCACACCGAGACATTCAGATACGTTCAGATCAGCCACGCCCTACTCAAAGCGATTCCACGGGGCACTGATCTTCCTGAATCATCCCCGTTGGAGGATAGACTCCTGACGGAGTTCATGCCACAAAGCGCCACTTCCCTTACGTATAAGAAATTGGTCAATAATCTGAAAGACCCCACACTACCACTTCAGGAAAGGTGGGTAAGAGAGATAGGGGAGGTTGACGAGACGGAATGGAACGAAGCACTGGCTTCGCCGAAAGAAGTGGGCATATCAATGAAATTTAGGCTTGTACAACTTAAAATCCTGCATCGAGTCTACTACACGAGGTCACTACTACACAAAATCCATCGAGCTCCTCACCCATTTTGCCTCAGGGGTTGTGGGGAGGAAGGGACCCTGTTTCACACATTGTGGGAATGTTCGCTGGTACAGGAGTTCTGGAAACAGGTTCTACGTACAGTTTCTCAGACACTTAACATATCTGTCTTGCCTGAACCCCGTAAATGCCTCTTAAACATTTGGGAACCCAATGACCTGGACCGATATGGGCAATTGTGGGCCACCCTGGCCATTACAGTAGCGAAAAGAGACATTGCACAGAGGTGGGGTGCTCAGGAAATGCCTGCGGCGGCAAGGTGGGCCAAGAACATGGACATGTTGATGATAGTGGAACGAGGTGTGTATGTACTTAGGGCGAGCCCTAGGAAGTGGAATAAAATATGGACGCCTTGGAACAGCTACAGGGGGGACATCTGTGATCCTCTTCCGGAGGATCTGGACTCTGAGGAAGAAGAGGATTGAAAGGGGGAATGTCCTCACTTGGGTGCCGTGAACGACTAAATACTCGCTCTTGTTAGGGTACCGGACTATGCAAACTCTTTCAAATTACTGCTTCGAGTGATGGTGTACAACTGCTTCAGATTGCTTGATGACGACAATGTTAATTTTTTGTTTCTTGTTCTTCCATTAATCACTTCTACTTTGATGCAATCCATCTACTTGTAACCATAAATCATATTCATGAATAGCTTAGGGGGTAATATCATGAACGAATTTGGGAATACTTACTGTGCCAAATACGATACTTGACATCTGATTACGAATAGAGCATTTGAGTGCACACATGATCCCCACGTCATACAGTTATCAACCACCGAACGCCATTTGATATTGTTAATCCAACCTGTATGATGATTACTTGCATCCTTCGATAGTATTATGTATATCAATGATGACTTTATATCAATAAAGATTTTAAAAAAAAATGCAGGATGTCTAGGGTGTCCAGTCCCACGTCTCTCGCGTCCGCCACGGGTCTCAGCTTTGCTATGGATGTGGGTCGGAGTGAGAGAAGTCTGGAAGTCCAGTTCCTGTGTCGCTGAGTCTTCGTTTTCCGGCTGGAGCATTGACAAAGCAGACTGGCAAGTTACTGCTGGTGCCTGTTTGCACAGGGTGGTCACTCCTTGACCACAAGATAGATGTCTTCAGTCAGAACATCGAAGGTCCTAGAGTTCTTATCAAAGTTTCGTTCCAGGATAATCTAAAGTCCTGGGGACACAGCTCCTATCTTTATACTGATTTTAGGGGCTGGATTACCTGCTATGTCCCTCCTATGGGTAGACCTGGGAAGGGGGTGGTTACACCCCTTTCCCTTTGTCCAGTTTCACGCCAGAGCGGAGCTGGAGTGCCCCAGCAACTGGTTTGAACCGGGCTATGCATGAAGCACCTTGTGTGCCCGAGGCAGTGTCGCAAAAAGCATCTGCTGATGCAGCCCTCTCTGTCCCAATACACATCTGCCTGTCTGGGGAGGTGCTGGCACCTCCCTGGACAGAAAACCTATTGTCCAGGCCTCCCCTGCCGGAGTTTCGTCCAGCTGCAGGAGGTCAGACTTGTGTCTGTGCAGCAGCATCCATTTTGTGATGCTGGGGCTCTGTTTAACCGGGTAAAGCAGTAACCTACATGACTTTTCCCTCTAGAAGGGTGGAACTGCTACCCCCACCGCCAGAATTGGCGGGGAGGTAGTATTCCATAGTGTTTGACACCTTACACGACATGTTTTGATAAAGCCAAACCAAAGCAGCCGCGTAGCTAGGGGGGGGCGAGGGGGGCGGACCGCCCCAGGCGGCACTGTTTTGGGGGTGGCAGCAGCGCGTAACTGGTGTGCCCCGTTGCGGTGGCCTTTTTATTGTACAGTGCTGCTTGTACAGTGCTGCTCTGACACCTTCGGGTAAAAGAATGCATTAAATAAAATCCTGACGTTGAGGCTGTGCAATGATGACACATCCGTTAGTCTGGCACTGTGAGGGGACGTCACGTCACGTCACGTCCTGTCCTGCTTCCAAAGGCGGGGAAGATAGTTTTTGGAGCAGGAAGCGGCTCGGCCTGGCTCTGCGGGCGCCACCTCTATTATGGAGCTTGAAGCACCTGCCTCCTGCTCACAGCTGCAAGGCCGCCGTCCTGTGCTGTCTCGCTCATCCATTACAGAGGCGAGCTGAGCTCACAACACATCCTGGAGTCGGTGACCGGCGGTTCCAGCAGCGGCCGCCAGGACTGTCGAGACTTTGAGGACAGCCCCGGACCAAGAAAGCGGGTGGCAAACTGACTTGAAGTAAGTACCAGCCATCCGACTTTCTATTAACACCATGCTGCTGCATAAATACACGATCTTTAAAACGGCACACGCTCTTTGAGAATAAAATAATCAATAGAGGAATACAGAAGACTGGTGACTGGCAAGATGGGATGCACAAGGGCGCTCTAAATAAAAAAGAAAGTAAAGAAATAGGCGGCCTTCAGGGAGAGGCTGCGAGCAGAAGCAAGATAGGGGGCACAAGAGATGGTAAGTCATGGAAGAGGGAAAGAAAGCACCAGCAGCAACAAGGAAGATGATGGGGGAGTGAGATAATTGAAGAGGGTCGAACATAATGGCATGGAGAGCGTGAAATGGAGATCGGAATGAGACACAGGTTTGGGACAGTGGTGAGTGCAAGGTTGGTGATGTAAGAACTTGGGAAATGAAGGGCAGGGGAAAAAAATGAAATGTAAAGCAGGAAGGGCTGATTGGGGGAAAAGAAAATGATGAAAAGAATGTAAGGGGAGAGCAATGGAATGAAGAGGGAAGGAAAGGAGACAAGGGGAGTCTTCCTGGGCCGGGGGACATGATGACTGCAGACAGAAGTGTGAGAAAACGAGAGTAAGAAAGAGAGAAGGAGGCAAGAAGGGAAGGACTGAGAACGTGAGAGAGGGAAGGGTAGGGTGGAGATACAGGGAAAGAATTAGTAAAGAAGTGAAGAAAGAATGACCGTGTGAGTGGGAAGGAGACGGAAGAGGAGGCTAGATGGGGAAGATTTGGGGAGAAATAAGAAAGAGACTGGGAAATAGAAGGAGAGAGGGGAGGAAGGGTTAGAGAAAAGGGATAGGGCCGAGAGGGGCGGAGGCTGTCCTATCATGGAGAGGGGGGGCTGTTTAAATAAGGGAATGGGGCAAGAGGAATAGGGGAGGGGTAAGGGTTCGAAGAGGGAAAGAAGGGGTGTAAAGAAAAGTACGAAGCAAATGTAGGAATCCAGGAGGGACAGAAGGAGAAAAGATTGTAAGAGAAAGTATGTGAATAAGGGCGGGAGTAAAGGAGTGAGAATGGAAGGGGAAAATAGAGGTTAAACAATGAGGAAAGGAGGCCGCTGAAAAAGAGTGGAAGGGAGAAAGGGGGAAAATATGAGGACGAAGGGAGTGAATGAATAAAGGGACGTATGAAGATGGACGGAGGAAGAAAGTGAGAAGGAATAAGGCAGAGAGACCTGACTAGAAGAATTAGATACATAGTACGAGCAGACGTGTCAGTAACAGCTGTAGTGTTCCTGGTATATCCGCTCTACGAAGTAGGGGAACCAGATACCCATGTTTCTAGCAGGAGCAAATCCCTGAACTTTCCAAGGATGGGAGTGAGGTGGGGGACCAGTGCGTGAACACATTACACCTACAATTGTTTGCATTAGTTCACAATCACATGATATTACCGTGGTGAGTCGAAGCCCACTTCCTATCCAATTCTCGTAGACATACAAAAACCTTTTTCGTGTATTGACAACACATTCTTTTTGTCTTTATTTTGCACTTGACTTTTATACAGTGCGAATCTGAACCGAAGAAACGCTTTAAAGTAGCACCAGTCACGTGGCACTGTTCACAATTAGTTTTTAGGCCCGGGCAGATTTGAGTAATGGAATGATTTGCAGGTCCAATATGCTTCATGGCCGGGTGTGCGCGCTATCTACCATACATTGTGCTATGCGAAGGCCTGACGATCTGGGAAACTGTCATATCAGCTGAAGTTGCATTACTCTGGGCTGATTAGAAAAGTCGCTGTGCAGCTACAGGTACACACAAAGAGGAAATATGGAAATAGGATGGTTTTGGCGGAGCGTAAATTCAGTTTCTACTAAGTAGAACTGAAGTGTTTTTACCTATGTGCTTGTTGTTATGTTACACACAACATCTAAAGTAGGTAATTTGCATGCTTTATGACTCTTCAATCAGCCCGAGTTTCTGTTGCACATACCTTGCCACGCATTTGAGGTGAGTAAAATATATATGCACATAACAGCCCCTTCTCAGGCAGGAGACACCCGATTTTTTAATGCCAAAAATTGCTTTATTGTAGCGCTGTCCTGCCTGAAATGCCGCTGCTTTAATATGGGAGTGCTGGCTCACAGGCCACATCGATGTGCCTGCTGTCTCGAAATGGGTCTCTATCGGGCTGTTTTGGGCCCTGGCACTTTTTTCCAGACTGCAGTGACAGCAAACTGCTGTCACTGCAGTCCGGAAAAAAAACGGACCACCTGTGCCAGGGCTCAAAATAGAGCCCGATAGAGACCCGTTTTGAGGCACCCTTTAAAAAACTGCCGGTGCTCAGACCCTTTGAGACCCGGTCCACTTAAAGTGCTGTCTGAGGCTTTCATGCACCCCATGCTCTATTCTGTCTCAGTGTTAATTGCTTAGACTAGCAATACATTTTCAGCCTCAGGTTGTGAATAAATAACGGTCGGCACCGCACACCCTGCTGTTATCTGCAAATCCATTTTTAGCAAATTGCTCAGTGTGTCTTTTTGAGATAAATTAAAGTCTGCAGAGGGGTTGTGCCCTTGTACCCTTCCATTTCCAGTGCTTTGCAGCCGTTTAACAATCTTCTTACAGTTTCACGGTGCTCAAATGGGTGTAATTTCGGATATATATGTTTCCGTTGTTTTTATTGCTTGATTTTCCCTGCGAAAAAAGTGTCGCTCATAGTTGTTGAAATGTCACCATAGTTACGCTGACATTATAAAAATGTCACACTTAGCAATCTGAAACTTTGGCAGCTATGCTTCCTTTATGTCCGGCCTGCTGTTGTTCGCCGTACTTCCGGTGCCAGCTGCGCCCCTCCACATGCACAAACCATGAGCTGAACATTGCAGGCATTGCTCTGCAACTGCAGAAACGTAGACATGGCTGTCTGTTGTACAGTAGGGTGTCGGAGAACATTCCATAAAGTATAGAACCCTGCGAATGCTGGTAATTTCTAACTTGCACAGACATACAGTTTTACAGATAAAACTAATATAGCGCACAAACGATGTGTGGAAATCAGGTGTCAATCAATCAAACAAACAGGATTTGCATAGCGCTACATATCACCTGTGAGGTTATCTAGGCACTGCGGGGTAGGGGCAGTGCTGCTGTTGAGGGACGGTAATCGAATAACCATGTTTTTAGGCCCTTCCTGAAATCCTGCATGGTGGCAGTCTGTGTGTTCTCCTTTGTAGTGCCGGTCACCGGTGTATTTAACTGTGTAGCCTTGGACTGTGTCATGTATGTGCATGTAACTCGCAAGATCAAGGTAACTATTAGCGGCGATACTACGTGTTTCTCGGTCCTTTTTCCCCAGCACCCCTCACCCTCCTCCCAGGGCGGCAATCTGAGGGATAGCCCCGGGCGCCACAAGCTCTAGCTACGCCCCTGAACCAAAGTTAGCATTAACCTCGAGGATTATAATGCACTTAAGAGTATATGGTATGGCTATATCATAGATCAGCTGTAAGGAGATGGTTCCGAAAGCTGCAGAGAATTGTAATGCACTTAAGAGTATATGATATGGCTATATCATAGAACAAAGCGAAACACTCATCCCCTTTTGTTTCGCTTTGTTCGCCCTAAGTTGGCAGGGTATGCTCAGACGTGAGTCCCTTGCTCACTTGGCCACTGGATTCAAGATAGCCTGGCTGATGAGGATTATGAATCCGAAACCGGTCCCAGGATGCTTGTTTCCGGTCCAGGGAAGACATGGCTTGGCAGTTCGGGCTGGACTGTTCCCATGAGGCACAGGGTCAGACTGATTTGCATATGGCCATGTCTGAACTGGGGTGGCTGAGTGAGCTAAAGAATGGTGATGGATTAAACCCAGATCAGTTGACTGGGGGTGAGTGTTTGATTTGCTCAAACGCTCCGTCCATCACACCCTTTTGTTTCGCTATATCATAGAACAGCTATAAGGAGATGGTTCCGAAAGCTGCCGAGGGGCTCAGCTCATCCTAGGGCATCCTTTCACATAAAACCAAGCACTCCAGGATTGTCGAGGCCTACCATAGGAGTGACTTATAGGTGAATATGTGTCTATATATAAAGGTAGATCTAGGTATACTATATCTAAGTAAGGGGTGATTACACCACCTTACCCAAGTTGAGTGATCAGCCTGTGGTGTCAGTTTGGATGGCCAGCCAGGGGTGGCATAATACACGCTGCAGCCCCTGGTAGGCCTTGGATGCAACTATGCCCTGGGTACCTATGGTACACTATACAGGGGCTCACAAAGGTGACCCAATACCCAATCAGGTATGTACCTAAAGTACATGGTATCAATTTAGAGAGAGAGCAGCTGGGCTGTGGGTCTGATTAGCAGGTCCACAGCCACACTAGAGTCGAAAAACCAGAAAAACACAGCAAAAGTGGGGGTGACCATAGGAAGCAGACCCTACTCTCCTACAATTACAATAATAATCATCATGCATTATGTTAATAATAACTATTAGCCCTTGCGCCCAAAAGCCACCAGGAACTGCAGAGCACGGGACGCGCACGGGACGCACCCGGGCCAAGACCGGGCCGTCTTCGCCTGTCATCACCTGGGGGAGGCTGGACTAGATCACCACTCTTTCATTTGACTGTTTGAGGTACATTTAACATTTACATATAAACGTGTCACCAAGTTTTGACTCATAATGCAGATGCAGAAGCCTTCGAAGAGTAGCTCTAATGCCACCCCCAGCACCCCTCTTAATGGCTTTTTACAAAGGTCAGTCAAAGTAATTAAAAAGGAAATTGATCTGGCTGAAAATAACTTATTGCTCTTTTCTCACCCACCCCCTCCTACTTGTGCACCTTGGAGCTCTCCAGTAGCAGCGCATGTTGACACTAGGGCTTCATTTGTCTGTTTGAGCCCGGGGCATGTGCCACAAACCCACCAGCTAGTACCAATATTGTTGAAAACCAATTGGCTAACTGTATGCAATTGGGCGTGCCAGGCCCTAACATCTCTCTCCTCAAGTTGAGATTTTTCTCCCGCACTTGAGGTATGGGCGTACATTTGTGTATCAACTCCCATTATCACACCTTCAAGGTTTCAGTGTTGGGGGAAATGGCCCTCACTCGAATATTTTCGTCCCAACAGAAATCTCCTCTTCTCTTGCCCAGGGTAACTGACTGCACCCTGAAGTAAATTTAGTGATTGTGCTAACTTCTGGGGACCATGAGAATGGGTCATCACTTGTAGTACAACAATAAAAAAAAGTTGCAAAGGAGTTCTGCTTGTCACAGAGTGTGAGACTAGCTCTCTACCTAATAGTGTTTGCACATTAGGTGAGTTGCGTGTGGGGAGCCTAATAACATCTATCAAATAGTTGATTGCACACATATAAACTATTCAGATACCAATGCCTTGTCTCCTAGTCCCCCAATCTCACAGCCAACTATCCTGAGCTAGATAGAATATTGCAGGCATTAGGAGCAAATTAAGTGAACCTGATTGAGGTAAATATATTGACAGACATTAAATTTGCCTATTACAGAAGACATGGGCAGTTGAACAAGTGTAGAGGGGCAAGTTCAAGAGTTTAGCGTGCCCACTATTAAATCTGATGCTGGGTGCCCCTTAGGCAGGTTGCTTGTATTTGTGCAGTCCATCTTCCCTTGTCCTATCAATTCATTTGAATCAGGTTCCCCAGATATTCAAGGGCTAATTTTTTCTTTGCCAAAATCCAACCCCTCCTTCTAATCAATATATACAGCAGGAGGTGGGGGTACAAGCAGGAATCTCAAACTCTCTGACTACTAGATAGATTATTGGTAGCCCACTCAGAATCCCATCATGTGATTGTCGCTTGTGATTTCAACTTCTCCTTTGAGTAATGGAGCGCAAGATCTGTCTAGCTCTGAGTATTCATTATGGGGGATTCCTGATCTCACTTCTCTGCTGAAAGAAACATCTCTGGAGAGACCTGCCATATGCTCTCGAACTTGTAGGCAGATTTCAGGTACAAAAGCAGTACGGTTGACCAGGCCTTCCAATTCCTTCCGGCCAAATGGAAAACAGTAGACCTGGCAGGGGGTGACCTCTTTGTGGCATTCATTGTTTTGGTGCCTAGGGGAACATTTTGGGAGGTTCTTCAAGGGATGGGATTCCCTTCTAATTTACTGCACAAAGTTATGCTCGAGTGAAATGTTACCAAGGTCCGGTGTGGCACAAGTGGGGAACTGACTGAGGCTTTCCCAGTTCAAGGTGTGCGCTAAGGTTGTGTTCTAGCACCAACCCTTTTTATTTTACACATTAACAATTGTGTTAGTTACCTGTTGAAATGTGGGGAGGGAGGCTGGGAGGCCTCCTGGGAGTTATGCGCTTTACAAATGTCCTTTTCCTTTCATTTTCATTTCATTCCCCTTCCCTGGCGGGCCACAAAATTCCAGCACTTTTCTTTGCAGATGACAATCCTGCTGGATTCAACCAGGAGGGTTCTACAGAACTTGATCGACATCTTCAACCAGTTCTGTCTAGAGTATGGTCTTGAAATTAATACCACCAAAACCATATTCATGACCTACTCAAGGAGAGAGAGGGAGAGGGGTGTCATCAGAGCGGGGAACGAGCCACTAGACAGGGTGCAGGAATTTGATTATTTAGGCATTTGGGGCCAGATGTAGGTAAATCCGATTTACCGACTCTTAAATACCGACTCATACCGATTCGGTATTTAAGAGTCGGTAAATTGGAAGGAGGCAGATGTAGGTAAAAAATTACCGATTCTATAAGAGTCGGTATTTACCGAATCGGTAAATACCGATTCTGTATTTCCCATTGAGTCCTATGGGCCTTGAAGCCCATAGGAATCAATGGGAAATACAGATTCGGTATTTACCGATTCGGTAAATACCGAATTCTGCAAGGGTGCAGGGGGTGTCACTTTGACACCCTCTAGCACCCCAATTCCGGTAAATTTACAGAATCGGTAAAATATAGGCCCCCTACATCTGGAAACCCTAATACCGGTCGGTAACGGCCGAATTCGGCCATTACCGACCGGTATTAGGGCTCCTACATCTGGCTCTTGGTTGGCAGAAGCAGGGTCCTGGTAATACTTAAAAAGCTCATTTGCGGTCAAACATAGAGCCGGGGCAATATGTAGGTTTGCTAAAAAGCCACCTGGGTGCCAATCCTGCCAGTTGTGGAAACTTACAAGGCCCAAGCAAAGGGTGCTGGCCTATATGGAGCTATATTAAGGTGTCATTGTAACATGGATGTTCTGAGTGCTGCTGAAAATCATTTTCTCAGAGTTTTTACCGGCCAAGAGAGGGGAACACCATTAGTACCATTCCCTTGGATCTAGGTATCCATGAAATAGCGGTGCTGGCTCGACTAAGACCATTGTCATACTGGATACGTTTTTGGAGTACCAATGAATTCTTTCACACAAGAGAGGGGTTGGCAGAAATTTTAAGAACGAAACAAACTGCAAAAATAAAATGGCCTTGTTTTGTGAAAAAGGCTTGGAGCGACCTGGCCCTGGAAAAAATGTTTGGGAAGAACCCCGTTGTGCAACCAGGGAATGCACAAATGGTGAAAAATACGGGTTTATGAGAAAGTTGCCGCTTGCACGAAGCACCAAAATCACATGGGTAGTTTAACCAGATAATTTCTATTACACAAATCCAACGACAAACCTGAGGAATATTTATATGCTCGGCACGTGCACTTATAGGGCCAGATGCACGATGGAATTTTGCATGCGCAAATGGGTTTTAGACCTGTTTGAGCATGCAAAAAATCTAAGGCCTATGTACTAACCCTATTTTGCTTGTCGCTAATTAAATAGTGACTCACAAAATAGGGTTAGCGACTCACTATTAGGAAGGGGCGTTCCAAGGGTGTCCCTTCCTAATAGCAAGTCTGAACCCTATGTAAGAATGTTTTGCGACCACAATCGCGGCTTAAAACACTTGCGGTTTACCACCCTCTTCAAGAGGGTGGTAAACTATTTGCAAACAGGAAGGGGTTCCCAGGTGACCCCTTCCCCTTTGTGAATGGGTGCACAAACAATTTTTCAGAGCAGGCGGTTGTCCCAGGTACCACTACCTGCCCTTAAAAAATGAAACAAAACGTTTCATTTTTAAAAATTTTAAATGCATCCCGTTTTCCTTTAAGGGAAACGGGCTGCATTTTTTTTTTAAAAACTGATTTAAAAGCAGTCCCAGACATGGAGGTCCAATGACCCCAGCAGGCCACCATCCCTGGGAGTGCTATCCATTCCCAACGGGGTCGCAATTTGCAACATCCTCATTAATATGCATGAGCCATGCAATTTGCGACCCCGTTGGGAATCGCAAGCAGTGTCTCAGACACTGTTGTACATTGGAAATTGCTACGTGCAAATTTTGACTCGCAATTTGGCTCACTTTGCGAGTCGCAATTTCCAATGCTCGTACATCTTGCCCACAGTGTATCTACAGTTTAGATATGGGATACTCCCGGTTGCAGCCTACAGTGCCTCTTGGGTGGGTGCAAAGTCAGGGTCACGCTATTGGCTTTGTTGCAAATCTGTTGTAGAAACAGTTGAACGTTTGTTATTTTTCTGTCCCCTGTATGCCAAAGCCAGAAGTAAGTGAATAGTGTGCATTTGTCACACCCTGAGCTTGGCGGAAAGAGGAGAAGCGTATAGAATTTGTAAGAAATGTGACACCTCAACAATAGCCGTAGTAGCTTTGTCAAAGTTTCTATACACAGGTTGGATAATGAGACAAAAGCTATTAAGTAACATGATGAGATGAGATTTAATGGGATCTGATGCTCTTTTGTTTATAAGGATTTTAACTTACTATTTATGGCTGTTTTATATATGTGGAAATCAGGTATACTTAGGTGCTACTGTTTTACATTTTTTACTTGTAATTACTTATATACTGTTGATAATGACCGCGCCCAGCGCCAGACCCCCTGGATCCCACGCTCACCACGACGCCAGACTCAGATACGATGCCGACTCCCTCCATGCACTCAACGCCGGCCAACACAACACCTGCTTCCAGGCCACCCCAAAACGGGCTCACGGACCCTTCTCCTGCCGCACCTGCAGCTTCACCTGCGACAGACCCGCCAAACCTCCTAGAACTAGACCCAACCACCTCTGCTGCATTCTGCTCAACACCCGCTCCGCAAGCAAACACGCAGTCGAGCTCTGGGACCTGCTCGACACCTTCGCCCCAGACGTGACCTTCCTCACCGAGACCTGGTGGAACGACTCCTCAGCACACGACATCGCCATAGCCATCCCGGACGGCTACAAGATCACCCGCAGGGACCGCACCAATGGAATCGGAGAAAGAATAGCCATCGCCTACAAGTCCACCCTCAAGGTCACCACCCACGCAGACGACACCCTCAACACCGCCGAACACCTGCACTTCCGGATCCACACCGACTCCAACACCACCCTCAGAGGAACACTCATCTACAGACCCCGGGCTCAGTTCACGACTCCATCGCCGACCTCGCCAGCACCCACGCACTCGCCTCCACGGACTACACCCTCCTCGGGGACCTGAATTTCCACCTCGAGAACAACGACGAAGCCAACTCCGCCACTCTGATCGAAAACCTCGCCAACCTCGGCCTCAGACAACTCATCACCGCACCCACCCACGCCGCAGGCCAGACGCTGGACGTCGTCTTCTCCACAAGCACCCACGTCGCCTTCGACCACACCTCCGAACCCCACTGGACCGACCACCGCTGCATCCACTTCACCTTCAAAAAACCAACCCCGCACCATCGCACCCAACAGCAGCCGGGCCGTCACTGGAACAAAGTCACCGAAGACAAGCTGATCACCACCCTCGCCCAGAACCCACCTATTGACCCCACCTGCCCGGACGCTGCAGCCCGCAACATTAGACAGTGGATCAACGACTGCACCAACACCATCGCCCCACTCAGGACAACCTCTTGACCACCAAATTCGCCTGCCGCAAGCTGAATAGAAAAAATGGCTCAACAAACGAACGCCAGAAAACCACACAGCCCACAAGGACGCCACCCGCAGACATCACCACCTCATCAGACTAGCCAAGAGATCCTCCTTCCAAGACCGCCTGGATAACAATGCACACAACAGCAAAGAGCTCTTCCGCATCGTGAAAGAACTCTCCAATCCCGACGCCAGCGCCAACGACATCCCGCCCTCACAAGAACTGTACGACTCACTGGCCATCTTCTTCCACCACAAGATCGCTGACATCCACGATGCACGACCCCACCACCCCCGCGATCACCAACAGTGCCAACCACCTGACCTCCTGGACCAACACCAACAACGACGAGACACGCAAGATCATGAACTCCATCCACTCAGGATCTCCGTCAGACCCCTGCCCACACCACGTATTCAACAAAGCAGACGCGGCCATCGCACCCCAACTACAGAAGGTCATCAACATCTCCTTTGAAAAAGTGATATTTCCGGAAAGCTGGAAGCACACCGAAATCAACGCCCTCCTCAAAAAGCCCAAGGCGGACCGCAAGGACCTCAAGAACTTCCCACCCATCTTCCTGCTCCCGTTCCCGGCAAAAGTCATAGAGAAAATCGTTAACACTCAAGACTGACCCGCCACCTCGAAGACAACAACATCCTGGACCCGTCCCAATCCGGATTCAGACGAAACTACAGCACCGAGACAGCCCTCATCGCCGCCACAGACGACATCACACGCCAACTGGACAACGGCGAAACAACAGCCCTCATCCTCCTGGACCTGTCAGCCGCATTCAACACTGTCTGCCACCGCACCCAAAAGGCGCGCCTCCAAGAAGCCGGAATCCAAGAGAAGGCCCTTGACTGGACCACGTCCTTCCTCTCCGGCAGAACTCAGAAGCCACCGACATCATCTGCGGCGTCCCCAGGGCTCATCCCTCAGCCCGGCACTGTTCAACATCTACATGGCCCCCCTCGCACAAGTCCGCCACCACAACCTCAACATCATCTCCTACGCCAACGACACCCAGCTTATCCTCTCCCTCACCAAGGCCCCCCACACCGCCAAAACCAACATTCACGAGGGCATGAAGGCCATCGCCGACTGGATGAAGAGCAGCCGTCTGAAACTGAACTCGGACAAGACGGAGGTCCTCATCCTCGGACCCACCCCCACAACCTGGGATGACTCCTGGTGGCCGACCACGCTAGGGACCGCCACCAACCGACCACGCACGCAACCTAGGATTCATCCTCGACTCCTCCCTCTCCATGTCCAAACAAAAAAACGCCATCTCCTCCTCCTGCTACAACACCCTACGCTTGCTCCACCGGATCTACAAATGGATCCCAACCGAAACAAGAAAAACGGTGACACAGGCCCTCGTCAGCAGCAGACTGGACTACGGCAACGCACTCTACGCCGGAATCCCAGCCAAACAACAACGGCGGCTACAACGCATCCAAAACGCCTCCGCCCGACTGATCATCAACGCTCCCCGCCGCAGCCACATCACCCCCCCTGAGAGACCTGCACTGGCTCCCCATCGACAAGAAGATCACCTTCAAGCTCCTCACCCACGCACATAAGGCACCCCACAACGCCGGACCAGCCTACCTGAACAGCAGACTCAGCTTCTACATCCCCACCCGCCAGCTCCGCTCCGCCAGCCTGCCCCTCGCAGATGTCCCCCGCATCCAACGCACGACCGCCAGCAGATCCTTCTCTTACCTCGCCGCCAAAACCTGGAACACACTCCCCACCCACCTACGTAAGACCCAAGACCTACTCACCTTCAGAAGACTCCTCAAGACCTGCCTCTTCAAGCAGCAGCAGCACCACCCAACCCCATCCCTCAGCGCCTTGAGACCCTCACGGGTAAGTAGCGCGCTTTACAAGTACCTTGATTGATTGATTGATTGATTGAATGACATTTTATTTCGAACTAGCAGTAAACTTGAGCTATTATGCTAATAATAAAGGTATTGAGGTCACCCTAAACCTGCTAACTTTTAGTAAGTGTACCATTACTTTCCTAGGATACGTGTGATGCTGCGCACGTCCTACTAACAAAACATACCTGATAGAATGGGTCCCGCATCAATAACCTCAGGCAGGTTAGCACTCTCAGAAAATGCACTGACGGGGCATGGCTGATCCACTCGCTGCAAGGAAAAGAAATGATGTGTTCAAATCATTTATAGTGGATGGCTGGGAATTGTAACATCTGCACATACAGTACTATATGTATCATAGAGATGCTAGGTATACTGGAGCCTATTGTACTGATGAGAGGATAAGGACAGTAGGCTACTGGACTGACTAAAGGGTATATACAGTAGACTGTTGTACTATAGAAGTACTGAAGAGATGTTATGTACATTGATTGTTTGGTGACATTGCAAATTCTAGTAGACTAGTGTACTGAACAGATTTTGGGTACAGTTTAATATTTTAAGGATGAGGCGATAAGTACAGCAGGCTCCTGTACTAATTTTGGGTACATTAGACTACTTAACTGCAGAGGTGCTAGCACATTAGACTATTGCAGAGTAGAGGTTCTAGGTACCAGAGACTATTGTGCTGAAGAGATGCTTGGTACAATAGATTATTGTTCTGTTACATTGCTAAGCACGATAGGCTATTTACTGGAGGTGTACTAGGTACAGTAGGCTTTTATACTGAAATGATTTTAGGTACAGTAGGATATTGTACTGAAGAGATTCAAGCTACATTAGAGCATTGCACGGTATAGAAGTTATGTGAATTAGACTTAACCAATAAGTAGCTACAGTGCTCTGAATGTACTGAAGAGATGCAAAGTACTGTAGACTGTTGCACAGATACGTTCCGGAGCAGAATATTGTACCAAAGAGATGCTAGATACAATAGGGTATTGTACTAAAAAGATTTAAAGTACTGTAGTCTATTGTAATGCTGTTAGGTACCGTACTCTACTGTGCTAAAAGAGAAGCTAAGTACAAACTAGGCCACACATTAAGAGGCTCATTAGGATAGCGGATTTTCTGCATCCTCTGGTCCGGCGGAAGCCACCGCCGGCCCGGAGGATGTGGAAAAACCGCAGCGGACCTACCAAAGACCCACCGCCACATTAGGATGGCTGGGGGGCCTTGGTTTCAGTCCACTGCTTTTCTGCCACGGTTGGCTTACAACCGCGGCGGAAAAGCTCTAATATGGTGGCGGTGTCTCTCAGACACCGCCAGCCATATTACGATGGGGTTTAAAACATGCTTTTCCGCGGCGGATTTTCCGCCGTGGAAAAGCATGTGGAACTTCACTGCAGGGGCCCGTTGCGGGCCCCCTGGGTGAAGGGCAGGTGGGGGGTACACATGGAGGGTACCTATGGTACCCCCTGCATTTGTATGCAGAAATCGGCAGGCACCGCACGGTGCCTGCCGCTTTCTGCATGCAAATGCATTGCATGCATTTTTACCATTGCGGCGGGTGCAGCTTGAAGCCGCACCCGCCGCAATCGTAAAAATAGAGGATGTGACCGCCAGGGTGGCGGTCACATCCTAATTTCACAGGAGGGAACTCCGCAGGCCATGCGGAGGTTCCCTCCTACTCAGGGGTCGCGGACGGACGCAAGTCCGCCCGTGATCCTACTGAGCCCCTAAATGTGCTTTTTCTGTCTCGCCTGGCGTTGCAGCACAAAGCGCTAGTCTCTCAGCGAGAGATTTTGTGGATGAGGGGTATTCAGAAAAGCACTTGAAGCCCCGCCCCTCATTTCCATTGGCATGTGTCACCATTTATGTTAAACAGTGGCCTGCCATTGGAAATGGGGTTTTGGAGCTGCTGCCCTTACGCCTTTTGGTCTGGCCCATCCGGACTGTCCCGTCTGCTTTGCGGGTGTCGCAAAGCAATTTCTTATCTTTATGGGGGCCATCAATTAGCCTGTCCTCAAGCGAGCACGCTTGTTTTCATCGCCATCTGTTTCTAATTAGCCTGTCCTGGAGCAAGCATGCTTCTTTTCATCTTGTTCTCCTCTACAATTATTCCTCGTACCTCTCCTGTTTCCCCATCACCCATCCAGCTCATACGGTCTTCTCAAATTTCTCCCCATTCCCTGTTTAGTCCTTCCCCTTTCCTCCGACTTCTACAGTTTCTCTCTCCCACTTTCCATTTCACATGCTTCCCATTTCTCCTCCCTCCCCCTCTACGGTAGCCACCCCTCCTATCCCGTGCAGGTGTTGTACCTTGCCCTCTGCTTCTCCCGCCCCCTGCGGCAGGTTAGTCCACTCACTCTGTGTTACCTTGCCTATCCTTGCACTGCCCTTGCCCTACATTGCCCTCAATGCAGAGGAGGGTGTGTGCTTTCCTTCGGACCCTGGTGTGGTGCTGCTTGGCCCGCTTCGTACCGTGGACCGTAGTCCACAGCGTTGGTGGGAGGCCACCGGTGTGAACAGGTGAGTGCGTCCGTGCGTCCTAAACCTGCGGGGGCAGTACAAGCAAGCCTCGCAGGACCCAGGAGGAACACGAGAGCCCATCGCTGGTGTAGTATGCGCACGCCCGTGCGTTTCCTACCACTGCATAGCAGGACTTCCTCGCAGAGAGCCATGCAATGGACTGTTTATCACAGGGTGTACACATGTGCGCACGCGCCTCAGCAATTTCATTGAGAAAGCGCAGCAAAGCCGCCAGTGTGTGTATCTCTTTGTCTATAGCATAGTCCAGTGGCCGGCACATGGGCAAATGGGCGAGTGTTAGTTTGTGTGTGTTTCTGCAGACGCAGTACTGACAATCAGAAACCCAGGAGAGCCCTGTAACTGCATTGGACTAACGTGTGACTGAGAGCCCATGTTTGCCTGGGGAGCAGCTTAGCAATGGACTAGAGCAAGTGCTGTTTGTATGTGCCTTTTCACAAAGCATTACTGATAAAGGATCACACTGCGGACACGTTAAGTGCAGTAACCATTTAAGCAGACAGTTTATGAAACAACACAAAGGTAAATGCAGAGCTGTTCAAAGGTACCAGTGTACTAACAAGCATTTGCAATGCAATAGGTCTCGCATTTACGCAAGTTTGAGCTATTGGCATTGTAAATGACAATGCCTTTTATTTATGTTTTGATTTTTAAAACATAAAATAAAAGGCATTGTCATTTACAATGCCAATAGCTTAAACTTGCGTAAATGCAAGACCTATTGCATTGCAAATGCTTGTTTTTACTGGTCACCCCACTACCAACATCAGTAGCCATCTTCAATTTCAATGAACTGATCATATGGATATTTGAATCTCCCTTTATCAGATGACCGCCCCCCTCCCATCATGCCTCTGGCCCTGTGTCCATATCAAACTTGAGCGGAATTAGATTTGTCTAACTTTTCAAATAAACTGCTGAGTGCCTATCCTTGTATTAGTTACCTCGTGGACGGATGGATGACAAGACAAATAAAGAAAAACAAAAAAACACTTACCGGACGCTCCTCTCCACTGCAGGCACAGGCACGGCGGCCAATCCTGATGCTGCTTTTGTGATGCAGGCAACATGAGAGCAGCGCCCGGACTGGCCTTGGTGCCCTTGATTTGTGCTCCCCATAAGATTGGGAGCCTGTGACTGCTCTCTCCAACCCAGCAACGCAGCTCAGTCAGAGGACTACAGTGGGTAATAATGCGGACTGTGATGTATAAAGTTGGATGTGGGGGGGCGGTTGGTTGGGCAGAGACTGCATGTGCTCTTGTTATACTGTTGACGTTGATATTAATTGCTGCGTGCACAGGTAGATTCAAAATCTCAAATAAAATGTGCCATTAATAAAAAACAAGAAATATCAGCAATTCTTAAAAATGCATTTCTCATTTTAGTCAAAGCTGAAAAGATATCCAATGTTCAAAAAGCTTCTGCAGTTAGAGTTTTGCAGAGACTGATTCACATGGGCTTTTTAGCTCTTGCTATGGACATGGACAGCTTAAGTAGTCTGGCAGAGATCATGTTACTAATATTTTTTATTTTAATTTTTTTATTAAATCTCTTTATTAACAGATAATTGATCCACTTTGAGAGAGAGAGAGTGAGAGAGAGAGAGAGAGAGAGACGCTTAGGTCAGACTACTTCATTCAGGCACTGGCTTTCATTGTTTGCCATTGCTTGGATGTGCTGTCCATAAAACCACAACGTTTTGTGGATTGTTACATAGACTCGTTTGTGCTTCTTCTGGTGCGAAAGTACCTCTTTTGATAGACTGCAAAAGCAATATGAGATGTAGCTTGTGATTCTGTATCAGTGTGTGTTTTTTTTTGTCAAAGGTGTATTTATTGATTTCAGAACCAGAGAAAAGAACAATAAGGAGACACAAGCGACAGATATCAATGATTCCCACACAGGGGACTCCGAGGTTGCCCTCACAATAGCCTACGGGAATACAATATGCAAAAGCTGCAAAGTCAATGTGAGGTCAAAGTCCCTTCGTAACAGTGGAACAATCGAGGCTAATTCCGGGGCCCACCAGTTGCTAATCGCTACAAGAAGCGGAATTCCAGCAGGCCAAGCTTCCAGCCCGGTAAGCATCTGCACCGGAGTCCCCCATAGTCCGCTTCCAGCTGCCGAATAGTGTCACACAATAAAAAAAAAAGAAAAAAAAGGGTCAACAATCCCCAACTGAACCCCCCCCCCTCCCCACCCCTCCCCGTGGTGGCGACCAACCTCACAATCGTACCAGGATGTACACACCCCGCCAATCAGATCTGAAATAGATGTAGCGCCCTCAGTGCTGAAGGACATACTGCTGACGGAAGGCCTCAAGAAAGAAATCGGACCAAGGGGCCCCATTTAAACAAGAAGTTCTTAAAGTTACCTAGAAATATATCAGACACCCACTCCAGACTCAGTAAGCGCCACAACCGCGCATGCCACAAGGAGGTCGCCGGCGCCTCCGGCTTCTTCCACGCCGCCGCCAGCGTCAATTTAGCGGCTCCGAGGCAAAGCCAAATAATCCGTTTGTCGGCTCTAGTTTGGTGCTCCAACATCGGGTCACGAAGTCCCAACAGGACATAGTCCATGGACTCCGGAATCGGATACCCCACCACCTCCTTAATGTCGGCTAGTATCTCCGACCAGAAAGGCTTGATGGCTGGACATTCCCACCATATATGGCGGAAATCTCCCAAGAAGCCGCAGCCCCGCCAGCACCTGTCCGAGGACGATGGGAATATGCGATGTAACTTGGACGGATACAGGTACCAGTCATACATAAGTTTCAAATGAGCCTCCCTAAGATCTATCGAATGGTTATGAGCTTTGATATCTCGCCATAACCCCGCCCATTCGCCGTTCGAGATGTCCCTTCCAAGACAAGTCTCCCAGTGCTCCATATAACGGGGCCTTGGGAATATGACAGTGTCCAGGAGTAATCTATACAAGAAGGAGATCGTCCCTTTCATACCAGAAGTACGAACGATAAATGCCTCGAAGGGCGTCAGCTGCCTCGTGGCCGCCTCCCGCACCTCCGGCGAAGTAGCCCAGTGCATGAGCTGAATATGATGGAATCGTTCAGTGGGTGGGACACCATAGTCCCTCATGCAGTTGTGGAAGGTAAGGGGCTCCGCCCCATGGAACAGATGAGTAAGCACTCTACAGCCCCCCTCGCTCCAAAGTGTAAACGGTCCATCTCGCACTGCCGGCGGGAAGGACGGATTCCTGTGTATTGGGGTAAATGGTGATGGAAAGGTGGTCCAGCGTTCATCGCAACTGACCGTGTCCCAGACTTTCAGGACAGTGCTAGTGGGAGTGCATATATAGGCATTCTTAGGCCGATCAGCTTTAGGCTTCCAGGCCAAGTCCCAAATGGACCTCCCAGCCACACTGCGTTCCATGTGTAGCGAATGCTTCTCCGAGAGGGGCTGTGACCATTCTACCAGTACCCTCAATTGCGCAGCCTTATAGTATAAATGCATGTCGGGGAAACCCACTCCCCCCTTCACCCGCGGCCGTCGAAGTACAGCATACGAAAGCCGCGCACGGCCTCCCTGCCACACAAATTTCAACATCAGGGTCTTTAGGCGTCGGAAGAAATCCAAGTCCACAGGTATGGGCAGAGCCTGGAAAAGATACAAGAATTTGGGCAGGAGCACCATCTTGATCGCGTTTACGCGACCGAGCCAAGAAATGAATTTCGGCTTCCATTTTTCCAGCTCCCCACGGACCGCCGCCAACGCAGGGGGGAAGTTAGCTGCGAACAGCCCACCCAGGGTGGGGGTTAATCTAATACCAAGATACAGCAAAGAAGAAGATGACCACGAGAGGGACGTAAGCGTTCGCACATGGTCCACTTCGTCAGGTGGAAGAGTCAGATTCAAAATGTACGACTTATCCATGTTAACTTTAAAACCCGCAACCTTCTCGAATTCAGAGAGAACCGCGTGAACATGAGGTAGCGAGCGGGCCGGGTCCCCCAACGACAAGAGAACATCATCCGCGAACAGTGAAATCTTATGTTGTTTACCGGTGAAAGGAAGGCCGGCGATCTGTTCCCTCTCCCTAATAGCAAGGGCCAGAGGTTCTATGCTGAGAGCGAAGAGAAGCGGGGAAAGAGGGCACCCCTGCCGCGTGCCGCGGGAGTGGGGAAAGCAGGCAGATCTATGCCCGTTAACCAACACCCTAGACACGGGCCGATCATAATTAGCCCGAATCATCGTCATGAATTGAGGGGAGAACCCAAAAGCCTCCAGTGTTAAGTTCAAGAACCCCCAATCCACACGATCGAAAGCCTTCTCCGCGTCCAGACCTACCAGTACGGCAGGTATGCGAAACCGGTCGGCCTTTTCGATCAGATGCATCACCCGGCGCAGATTGTCATGGGTTTTCCGCCCTTTGATAAACCCAGATTGGTCCGGGTGGACAATGGCCGGCATCAGATCCTGGAGCCGTTTTGCAAGAATCGAAGAGTACAGTTTGGCATCCAGGTTAAGGAGTGCTATCGGACGGTAGGAGGTGCACTGGGTGGGATCCTTCCCTGGCTTGGGGAGAATGGTGACCAAAGCCTCGGCCATCGATCCCGAGGTCCGCCCCTCAACAGCCATGGCGTTGAAGAGGATGACCAAAAAATCAAAGAGTTCCCCCGCAAACGACTTGTAAAACGAGGCCGTGTACCCGTCAGGGCCCGGGGCCTTGTGGAGTTTCAGAGCTTTGATAGCGTCCATCACCTCCTCCCTTGAGATAGGGGCCGAGAGAAGCTCATTCCACTCCCTGGAGACCTGTGGTATAGGGAGGCTAGCTAGGAAAGCAGATTGAGCAGCTCGATCCAGGTCCTCTCCTCCATACAGATCAGCATAGAAGCGGCCAAAGATAGCAGCCTTGTCTATATCCCTATGTTGGTCCTTCCCTGCCCCATCCTTAATCCCCCCTACATACTCACGCTCCCGTTTATCTCGAAGCTGTCTCGCAAAGTGCCTCCCCACCTTGTTCCCCAGCGAGTAAGAAGTCCTCCGCAGCCGCAGGAGTGTGAATTCAGCCCTGTTATTATAGTGAGCCCGGAGCTTCCCCCGGACCGCAGTCAAAGGCCGCAGGGTCACCCGGGACGGGTTAGCTTTATGAGCCTGTTCCAACACTGCTAGTTCAGACTCTAGAGCCTCACGTTCTTTCCTCCTTTGCCTATTAAGATTAGCATTAAGGCTTAGGCAGGTACCCCGCAGCGAGGCCTTACAGGCATCCCAAGTGGTATACACCGAGGTGTCTGAAGGCGGGTTAAGCTCCAGGAAGTCCCGAGTCAGTGCCTCGGGGAAATACCATTTCTTCCATCCGTCACCCCCCATCGACCACTGCAACCCTAGCACGACCAAGCTGTGGTCCGACACTGAGAGTGGGAAGATGCTGGAAACCTGGGTGTCCCCCCGCAGTGCTTGGCTTATAAAGATATGATCAATTTCGGGAGTAAGACAAATGAACGTGGGAGAAATAGGTGTAGTCCCTAGACTGGGGATACAGGAAACGCCAACTATCTATCAGCCCCAGTTCCCCCACCCGCCGCTGCGTCTCAGTGGAAAAGACCCCAGCCCCCGATCTTTGCGTGCACGAGCTATCCAGCACTTTGTCCCACACCATATTGAAGTCCCCCAATAGGAACAGCTGGCCCTCCATGAACTCCCCCACCTTCTCCAACAGTGTCTGCAGGAAGCCGTTCTGTGAAGCACTGGGCCCATACACCACCACAAAAGTGCACATACGTCCATACAGCAACCCCTTCACCATCAGCCATCGCCCCTCCTTATATCCGTTCACCCCCACCGGTTGGAAGTGGAGGGACGCCCGAAACAAAAGGGCCACCCCCCTGTGCTTAGTGGAAGCGGACGCCCTGTATATAAGAGGAAAGTGTCGGTGCCGAAGCCTGAGCTCGTCTTTCCTGGCTAGGTGAGTCTCCTGAAGACCCACCACATCTAGGTGATGGTCCGCTAGATACTTCCACACCTTCTGCCGCTTCTGTGGGGAATTAAGCCCCTTCACGTTCCAGGTGCCTATACTAATAGTCATGACAAATCAGGAAACAGCCCCCGCTCCAGGATAGTGACAGCCGAGGACGGGGACCTCCTACCTCTCCACCCGGGGACCCAGCCAACCCCCCTCTGTCACCCCCACCCCCGCCCCCAACCACCCATCACACCCCTCCCCACACTACCAGCACGCCTTCCTCAATTAAGAGCACACCAAGCCCAACCCCCGAAAACTGAGTCTTAGGAGTAAGATGCAGAGCAGAAACCCACCCCCCCTCGCAGCACCCCACACACACATCCAACGGTCGCCACCACCGGACCCCGTCCCCCCCCGTAAGCCCCAACGCCCCCATCTTGTCCCCCAGCCCCAGAACCCCCCACCCCAGTCCCCCCCAAAAAACAGAGAAACAACGAAACACAACTCAAGGCACTGAACCTTAACCTCGTAGTCATCAGTTCCAGCAGGACACAGTTCGGAAGTCCCTCACTGGACTGGAATCGGGCCGGGGTGTCAACCTGGCGACCCCCAGGTCCAAGGTCCGGGGTGTCTCCTCCAAAAGTACAAACGAACCCCGGGGACCTCAGGGCAAGAGCCCCTCCGACGCCATGCAATGGAACCGGGGTCATGCCGCCCCAGAGCTCGTCTGGGAATCCGCCATAGTGACTGAGGCCACCGAAGCCACCGCGGCCCCTCTCTCCTGCTCACTAGTCGTAGGATCCGGTCGTCGCCGCTCTGGTGAAGGGCCCACTCTGTGCCAGGAAGAAGAGCGACGCCGCCTCCGTGATGGCGAGCCGCGGGCCTCCTGAGAAGGGTCAGCGTCCTCGATGCCCAGAAGATCCTTCGCCGCCTGCAGGGAATTGATCTGCCTCAGCCTATTTTCCCATCGAAATATAATCCGGAAAGGATGGCCCCACGAATAGGAGACCCCGCGTTCCCGGAGGAAGGCGGTCACAGGCCGGAAGTCCCTCCGCTTCTGCAATGTCGTTGCTGCCAGGTCCTGGTACAGCTGCGGGCGGTCGTCTCTAAATTGCAAGGAGGAGATGGTTCTAGCTTTCCTCAGAATCCTCTCCTTCAGCTGAAAGTCATGCACACAGACGAGGATATCCGGAGGCGGGCCCCCACCCCGTCTGGGCAACCCCACTCTATGAACTCTGTCCATCTGAATGTCACGCATCTCTTCATCCTCCAGAATCTTCAGAAACAGGGCCTGGACGTACCCACACAGGTCCCCCGCTTCACCGTCCCACGGCACCGCTTTGATACGAATGTTATTTCTCCTAGAACGGTTCTCCAAGTCCTCCGCGTGGGTTTGCAGATCCAAATTCTGCTCTGTGAGGCGGATGATGTCCTGTTGGAGCTGGTGTACATCATTCGCCATGCTCAGATCGTGGTCCTCCAGCGTCGCCACCCTTTCACCAATCCCATCCACGTCTCTCCTCACCTCCCGGAGGTCCAAGGCCAACTGCGTACGGAGTTCGGAGATGTCATCTTTAATAGAGGTGAAGAGCTCCGTCATGAATGCCTTAGTAGCAGGCGCCTTGTCGTCCGACTGCTTTGAGGATCCACTGGCACCTGGTGAGGCTGGCTGTTGCGACGATTTAGAAGCACCATCTTTCAACATTTTCCCCCTGCGCTGCGAGGAGGACATGGCGACCGCACACGGCCGCGAGGAACCGCAGCACTCCTGTCACAAGACTCCGATGCGGCCGTAACTGGGGGATTGTACACCAGGCAAAGCGAGTCTCCGTCCCAGCTTGTCCTTTCAGCGACGCGGCCTCACCCTCCCCTGGGCGACCACGGGTCGGCCAGCGCAGCGAGCACCCGATGACCTCACCAAACCCTGAAGCAGACAAGGGGTGGCAAGGCCCACTCCACGAAGTCGGCGCCCAGCCCGCAGGATGCGTGTGAGGGCTTTAGGGCCAGTTCCCCTGCTAGCAGCCAATTCCAGGGGCAGGCAGGGCCGGACCGCCGAGTGCTGCGAAGTAAGGCCCCTCCAAAATGGCGCCACGTGTGAGTCTGGTGATTGCGTCCCCCTCTCCGGCGGGCGGCAGCGGCCAGCCCACTCGGTCCGGCCTCCGTGCCCCCCCGTACCAGTTCTACCGCCTCACAGGGGAGCCAATGCTCGGGTCCAAAGATGCAGGGATGCTGACAAGGCCCCCCGGGAGCTTCAGGCCAGGTCTGCAGTAAAGCCGAGGGTAGGGCCCGCCACCAGGACAGTCCAGCAGAGGCAGCGTCCCGCCCTACCGCCACCGCAGGTACTGCTCACCCTCCGTCCGTTCCAACTCACCCTGCGTACCGCAGCACGGGAGCAGCGTCACCCAAGGACTCCCAGCCAGTATGTCCCTGCCGGGCCCGGCCCACGTGAGCTCCGCTTCACCCTGCAGCCTCGGCCAGTATCGCCGACTCCGTCCTCTGATCCGCCTTGTGGTCCGCTCCCCTGTAGGCCAGGCACTCCTACTGTCCCCACGAGCAGCAATGGTGGGTCGTCAGCTCTCAGCGGTCCCCCGCTGGCCAAGCGCCGCCCAGTTCGGGCCCGGCTCCCGATCACGCAAGGCCGCTGCCGCCCAGGCCCCAGCCCGGCTCCACTCCAGCAGGCTCCGGCGGGCTCCCAGTCACCCCCGACCGGTACAGCCGATGCCTAGTCAGGATCACTCCCGTTGTCAGCAGTACCGCCGGTGAAGCCAGCACTCTGCTCCCGCTAGGGTTGACGCGGGAACACCAGTTATCGGCGACCTCCTCCGAGACCAGGGACCGCTCCGTCCCGGGCCGGCCCCCTGGACACGCAAGTCAGCTGCTGCACAGGCCGCGACTCGGCTCCTCGCTGCCGGCCGCTACAGGCTCCGATTCCCCCCGCTGACGGCACCGGAGCACTCCTCCAGGGATCTGCAGCCTCCGCCGTCGAAATGACTCCGGTCAGCACTCCCGGGACCCCGTTATCTGGTGCTATGTTGGTCTGGCGTCGGAGAGGCTCTAAGAAGCGTCCTACTCCGACGCCATCTTCAGTGTGTGTTTTTTGATAACATTTTAACTGACCGGTTCTTGCTTTTTTAATTTGTGGCAGGCTAAGGCTATTCACTAATTACGTGTACAAAACAGGGAGCGACCCCACTGGCCAAGATTTATAATTTTGTTGCATATACATTTGATTTGTAAATAACATTTGAAAACTATGGGACACTAAGGGCATCATTAGGATGGCGGGCGGACATCCTCGTGTTAAAAGGGTTCGCATGTAAGAAATGGGGTTACCCAAATCTCTAAGGGGGTAGCATGGAACCAAGCGGGCAGGCCAAACTACGGAGGACATGTGAAGCACTCACGCAGTACCCACAGTCAACACACCAGGCGCACCACAAAAGAGGCAGGACACCAGTTTAAGTTGGCGAATTAAGAAGTTTAGTATCTCCAACCTGCAAAACAAAAATGCATCAACAGTGGTATCATAACACGGCGCCAACTGGCATCAGAGCCAAGTGTATCAAGGGCATTATTTACATGGGAAGTAAGGGCTGAGTCGGTAAGTCCATGCTGAAATAAAGAAGGATGTTTACATAGTCATAAAACCTGGGGTCACAATGGCGGGGCCAACTTAGGCTCTCTTCCTTGGCAGTTTAACGCCAACCCAACCCCTGTAAAGAAAAACTTTGTGGCATCACAGTAAATCCCAACAAACAGGAACACCTGTAATAAAATCAGCAGTGGGATATAACCAGGGGCCTGGAAGCACACATCAGGCCAGCACCTGGACAGAACACCTGTATTGGCGTCTCCTGTGAGCAGAGCATAAATCACCTAACGTTAACATCAGGTAGGGGCCATACTTCTGGACCAAGAACACCTGTAATAAAACAGCAAGGCTTCCTCTACCATAAACCTAGGGGTATCAAACATCAGGCGGAGCAGGCCTAAATCAAGGGGCAGAAACCCATCAATATACATTGGCATCCGTCATTAGCCATCAGACATCCCCAATCCTGGGAAGGGGACACAGTACGCTAGGCACCCTGCTTTAGCATAAGGCTTGGCCCTAACTTGGGAGGTCAGGCAGGTAGCAGTAACATAAACACTAGGCCCGAATCACATTGAACCTGGTGGGGGCACTTATGCATTTAACATGGGCCTGACTCTAGGCCTATGAACCTCAACCTAGGGCAAACCCTCCTGGGGGCATCAACGTATAGTTGGGATGTCAGGCCTAAACATTTCAGGGAACATCAGGCAACAGGTGAAAAGGTTCACTTCTATAGGCATATCACCTGGCTTTCTGTATCCAACATTTCCCTGCGGGCCCCTACAACATTCTACATTTCCCCCGTGGCATCTATGATTAACCGGGGTCTCTGTAGGCAGTTCAGCGGGGCCTAACTGGCATCCTGGGATTCTGAGGCAGCAGTCGCTAGCAGCCTTTATCCGGTTTCTGGGCACTTGAGCCCCTATCAGTCAACAGAGGGGGGGGCGGACACCGACCATGTGTCCTGTTGCCCTCTCCACCCTCCACTCAGTATACTTAAGGCCCCACTCACCGGCTGCTCCCAGACTCTTTCCTCTCGGGGACCTCAGCAGGCGCGGGGCTTCACCAGAGGAAGGGCAGGCACCGACAATGTGCCTCGATGCCCCCTCCTCTCTCACGACGACAGTCAGGCCCCTCCTTCCTCACGGGGGCCCGGGACTTAAAGGTAGCCTCCACGAGGCTTCAGGCCCCAAACAGGGGCTCTATTCAGCTTCGAGGAGGAGGGGCAGGCACCGGCAATGTGCCTCGAGGCCCTCCCTCCCCTCAGGCCTCTCCTCGCAACACTCGGGGCACTCCTCCCCGGCGGAGGCACCTGGGCCCCTCTTGCTCACGGGGGCCTGGGGGTTTCAACACGCCTCTGGGCGGCCCAATCGGGGCTCCCTCGTCCTCACGGGAGCCCCGCAGTCTCTCTGCTCCTCCGGCCGCCTCACTCACCGGCTCCTCACTAAGGGGCTCGGGGTGGTCTCCCGCTCCGGTCACTTCTCCCGGGGCTCCCTCCTCTGCACTGGGGTCCCGCAACGCCACCGCTTCACCCGGGTCCCCCTCCTCCCTCACAGGGACCCGGGGCTTAGGCTCGGCTCCTCTCCTCTGGCTGCCGGCCGGCAGCCAATCCCTGCGCGGCCTTCCAGTGGCACGGCCGCGCAGGCCAATCCGTGCGCGGCGTGGCTGGGGGCGTGGCGGAAGACGTCATCGGCGCCCCAGCCACGTGATGCGGGTCAGGCCGGCTTCAGGGCCTAGCGCGGCCCTTTCTTCACATCGGCGGCCCTCTCCTGGCACCGGGGGCCGCCGCGACGATGCCGAACACGGCTGGGGGTCTCCTTGGCGGCGCCGGGCCGCGGCGGTGACGACAGCAACAATAAGGGGTAGGCTACCTTCTATTTAATTATTTAATTATATGGCGGACAGCGCGCCAAAACGAGGGTAGGCTCCCCCAGCTCGATTCTCCTCACAGTGCCCTCAGGCCACACGGCGCGATTCTCCTCAGCAGATGGCGCTATTCACAGCGCACTGCTCTTCCCTGGGCCCACAGCTCTCAGCTCCTTTCTCAGGCCATGCAGAGGGGGCAGGAATTTAGCACTTCTCCAGCGCTTCAACACACAGCGCTATGCAGGGCACAGTTCGAGTTTCTAGCGCTTCACAATTGTAGTGCTTCCCCAGCTGTACAGTTCAGATCAGCGCTTAACTTCACCCAGCGCTTCTTCCCAATTATAGCGCTTGACAGGCAGTGCCTTACAAGGGGTGACAGTTCCTAGGGGCATACTCTTCCCCAGATGGTGCTTTGAAGGGGGCCACAGCTTCACAAGGGGGCGGACAGTCCCACAGCAGTTCCTCAGGGGCACACTCCTCACCTCCTGGGCGCTTCTTCACGCAGCGCTGGCGTGGTATCCGGTCCAAACAGCTTCAGTGACCTAGGTAGGGGCCCTCCCTTGTCAGGGGCCCATGGGGACAGCAGAGGGGGGGTTTCTAGGGGTGCAGGGCCCAGCTCACAGGCCCATGTGGTGGTAGCACCTCGCAGCAGGTCCCCTCTCTTCCTTGTCCCAGCTCTGACTGACTCTCTGGTGGCACATCCCCCTTACTTATACCCTCCTCCCAGGCAGTGCCAGAACCTTCTAGAATGTTGGCAAAGCTGGCCTAAACTGGCTCAAGGGGAGGGGGTGAGCACTCTGGGTGCCAGGCTTTCCCTCCAAAAGCTAGGGGTGGCTGGGTAATATTATCTAGACCGCTGACCTATGCCAGTCCTGTGGCTAAACCCATGGCCATGGCATCCATTTTAAACACAGTACATTTTAGTCAGGTGCATTTCTAAAATGGGGAAATTTACAAGTGCTCACACCATTACATAGCATTGCAATTTTAACAAGGTGTCTCACATCACTCATGGCCTATACAGGTTTAATCCCATGGGGGAGACATCCTAGACAAGGGGGTCAAAAGCGAAATATTTTGGGGGAAAAGGCCAAGTCCATAAGTAAGAGCCGCTTTAAGTTAAAGGGGGTATGTATATGCGCCCTCATGACGCAACCACTCAAGACGAACATATCCCTGTCTGTTACCGCACGTCATTTTTTTAATCCTTAAATGCGATAGAGCAGGATTCTCTGGGATGGGACCCACCAATGCTGATTGCGGACGAGGGCCGCTTCAAGGAAAACGTGGTGTTAAAGGTGCGCTATGATGACGCATCCACCACAGGTGAGAACAATTTAGTTCACTGGTTGTGTACACAAGCATTTGCAATGCAATAGGGCTCGCATTAGTAAAGTTTGAGGGATTATTATCGTAAATGTCAAAGTTTATTATTTTTTTTAAATTTTAACTTGTGGAAAATTCTAACTTTGGCATTTACAATGCTAATAGTGTGAATTAGTGGAAATGTGACACCTATAGCATTTGTAATGCAAAATGTGTTGTCTTTACATGACTTTGATGTATTAATAATAACATTTTTAAAAAAATCCCAATATTTAATAGTTAAAGTCATGAATTTGTAATATATAATGGCAATAGCGTAAACTTTATCAAATTTTTTTTGATGATTAAGTTTATTGTTTTTTATAGTGATGAAAATACAAGAACAGAAGTGAAACAAAAAAAATTGAATTTTTTATTCAAATTATGAAAATTGAGAGAACATATTTTAATATGTTGTTGTTGAATTGGTGCACATATTGATGGTTTGTTGTCTTAGAATGATGTTGTGAGTGTGCCGAGTGATGCTGTGGCGTTCAGTGATGATCTGTTAGCGCATATTGATGTTGTGGTGCTCCAGAGTGATGCTGTGGTGTTGTGATGGATAGTGAGGGTGATAGATAGATAGAGGGAGTGCGTAAGATAGATAGAGGGAGTGAGACAGATAGAGTAAGTGTGAGAGATAGAGGCAGGGTAAGATGGCGAGAGATGGAGTGTGGGCGAGGGATGGAATGTGGTGCGGGGGATGGATGGAGTGTGGTGTGGGTGAGGGATGGAGTGTGGTGCGGGGGAGGGATGGAGTGTGGGGTGGGTGAGTGATGGTTTGCGCTGCGTGGGTGAGAGTTGCGCTGCGTGGGTGAGATTTGCGCTGTGGTGTTTCTGTGGTGGTGCTGAGTGGTGCTGAGTGGTGCTGTGGTGGTGCTGAGTGGTGCTGTGGTGGTGCTGAGTGGTGCTGTGGTGATGCTGAGTGGTGCTGTGGTGATGCTGAGTGATGCTGTGGTGGTGCTGAGTGATGCTGTGGTGGTCCTGAGTGATGCTGTGGTGGTGTTGAGTGGTGCTGTGGTGGTGCTGAGTGGAAGATGGGGAGAGGGAGAAAAAGGAGAGGAGGGAGAGTGTAAAGAGAGGGAGAGAGGAGAGAGGAGAGAGAGGGGGAGAGAGGAGAGAGGGGGAGAGAGGAGAGAGAGAGAGGGGGGGAAAGAGGAGAGAGAGAGACGGAGACGGGGAGAGAGGAGAGGGAAGAGAGGGAAAGGGAGAGAGGGAGAGGGAAGTGAGGGAAAGGGAGAGAGGGAAAGGGAGAGAGGGTAGAGGGAAAGAGGGAGGGTAAGAAGAGAGGGGGAGGACGAGAGCGAAGGACGGAGGGGAGAGAGAGGGGAGGGAGAGAGAGAGGAGAGCAGGCAGAGGGGAGATGGGGAGAGGGAGAAAAAGGAGAGCAGGGGGAGGTAAAGAGAGGGAGAGGGAGAGAGGAGAGAGGAGAGAGAGGGGAGAGAGGAGAGAGGAGAGGGAGAGGGTGAGAGAGGAGAGAGTGAGAGGGAAGTGAGGGAAAGGGAGAGAGGTAGACGGAGAGAGGGAGAGTGAGAGAGTGCTGTGGTGGTGCTGAGTGGAAGATGGGGAGAGGTAGAAAAAGGAGAGGAGGGAGAGGGTAAAGAGAGGGAGAGAGGAGAGAGAGGGGGAGAGAGGAGAGAGGGGGAGAGAGGAGAGAGAGAGAGGGGGAGAGAGGAGAGAGAGAGACGGAGACGGGGAGAGGGGAGAGGGAAGAGAAGTAAAGGGAGAGAGGGAGAGGGGAGTGAGGGAAAGGGAGAGAGGGTAGAGGGAGAGAGGGAGGGTAAGAAGAGAGGGGGAGGACAAGAGCGAAGGAAGGAGGGGAGACAGAGGGGAGGGAGAGAGAGAGGAGAGCAGGCAGAGGGGGAGAGAGGGAGAGGGAGAAAAAGGAGAGCAGGCGGAAGGTAAAGAGAGGGAGAGAGGAGAGAGAGGAGAGAGAGGGGAGAGAGGCGAGAGGAGAGGGAGAGGGTGAGAGAGGAGAGAGGAGAGAGTGAGAGGGAAGTGAGGGAAAGGGAAAGAGGTAGACGGAGAGAGTGAGAGAGTGCTGTGGTGGTGCTGAGTGGAAGATGGGGAGAGGGAGAAAAAGGAGAGGAGGGAGAGGGTAAAGAGAGGGAGAGAGGAGAGAGAGGGGGAGAGAGGAGAGAGGGGGAGAGAGGAGAGAGAGAGAGGGGGGAGAGAGGAGAGAGAGAGACAGAGACGGGGAGGGAAGAGAGGGAAAGGGAGAGAGGGAGAGGGAAGTGAGGGAAAGGGAGAGAGGGTAGAGGGAGAGAGGGAGGGTAAGAAGAGAGGGGAAGGACGAGAGCGAAGGACGGAGGGGAGAGAGAGGGGAGGGAGAGAGAGAGGAGAGCAGGCAGAGGGGGAGATGGGGAGAGGGAGTAAAAGGAGAGCAGGGGGAAGGTAAAGAGAGGGAGAGGGGAGAGAGAGGAGAGAGTTGGGAGAGAGGAGAGAGGAGAGGGAGAGGGTGAGAGAGGAGAGAGTGAGAGGGAAGTGAGGGAAAGGGAGAGAGGTAGACGGAGAGAGGGAGAGGGAGAGAGTGCTGTGGTGGTGCTAAGTGGAAGATGGGGAGAGGGAGAAAAAGGAGAGGAGGGAGAGGGTAAAGAGAGGGAGAGAGGAGAGAGAGGGGGAGAGAGGAGAGAGGGGGAGAGAGGAGAGAGAGAGGAGGGGAGAGAGGAGAGAGAGAGACGGATACGGGGAGAGAGGAGAGGGAAGAGAGGGAAAGGGAGAGAGGGAAGTGAGGGAAAGGGAGAGAGGGAAAGGGAGAGAGGGTAGAGGGAGAGAGGGAGGGTAAGAAGAGAGGGGGAGGACAAGAGCGAAGGACGGAGGGGAGAGAGAGGGGAGGGAGAGAGGAGAGCAGGCAGAGGGAGAGATGGGGAGAGGGAGAAAAAGGAGAGCAGGGGGAAGGTAAAGAGAGGGAGAGAGGAGAGAGGAGATAGAGGGGGAGAGAGGAGATAGGAGAGGGAGAGGGGGAGAGAGGAGAGAGTGAGAGGGAAGTGATGGAAAGGGAGAGAGGTAGACAGAGAGAGGGAGAGTGGGAGAGTGCTGTGGTGGTGCTGAGTGGAAGATGGAGAGAGGGAGAAAAAGGAGAGGAGGGAGAGGGTAAAGAGAGGGAGCGAGGAGAGAAAGGGGGAGAGAGGAGAGAGGGGGAGAGAGAGAGAGGGGGGAGAGAGGAGAGAGAGAGACGGAGACGGGGAGAGAAGAGAGGGAAGAGAGGGAAAGGGAGAGAGGGAGAGGGAAGTGAGGGAAAGGGAGAGAGGGAAAGGGAGAGAGGGTAGAGGGAGAGAGGGAGGGTAAGAAGAGAGGGGGAGGACGAGAGCGAAGGACGGAGGGGAGAGAGAGGGGAGGGAGAGAGAGAGGAGAGCAGGCAGAGGGGGAGATGGGGAGAGGGAGAAAAAGGAGAGCAGGGGGAAGGGAAAGAGAGGGAGAGAGGAGAGAGGAGAGAGGAGGAGAGAGGAGAGAGGGGGAGAGAGGAGAGAGGAGAGGGTGAGAGAGGAGAGAGGAGAGAGTGAGAGGGAAGTGAGGGAAAGGGAGAGAGGTAGACAGAGAGAGGGAGAGTGAGAGAGTGAGGGGAGAGAGAGAGGGAGGACGCGAGGGAAGGGAGGGAGGTTAGACTAAATAGGTAAAAAAAAAGGCAAATGATGGAGAAAAGTGACAGAGGGGGACAGCGGTAGTGAGGGACAAAAGGAGGAAATAGTTCAGCAAATGGGGGAGGGGGCGGGCGAGAGGGAGGTTAGACTAAACAGGTAAAAAAAAGCAACAAATAAACGAGTCACGGCCTGCAGCCGTGAATAAGTGACGGCGGGGGCAAGGAATTTACACAAACCAAGGCATCGTTTAAATACACTAGGCTCACAGCTAAACAATTCCCAGGCAGGCCTCTGCAATACAACACGTTATGAAATAACTTACATAACGTAATGTAATGGGAATGCAGAGCCCGCACACTGCCCAGATAAAAAGAGGGGCTCCTGCACACATTTGTGAGCTGTGCTGAATAAAGTTCGCTTCAGAAAAGGGGGTGGTGATAAAGTTCGCTGGCACTGAAAGTAATAAGACCGGCAGCACTGGCGGTGCGCTAGTGCTATTACCAACATTTTAATGTACACTTTGAAAACAAGTCATAAATGTTAGTTAGATTAAATGAGAGGTTTTGCGAGAGTAAAGCGGAGGCAGCTATGGCGCTGGAGAGGGAGGGGGTGGGTTGCCCATATAGAGTGGGAGGGGGGTGGGCTGCCTGCTGGGAGATGCGAGCAGAGCCTTTGAAGAGCCAGAGTCAATAAGGGGAGGAGAACTGGCTGATAGGCAGAAGGCTCAGGCAAGCTCGTGCACACCTGGGTGCTTGCCTCCTCGACAACGTTTTTTTTAAAGAGTCGGTCGGGCTAAACCTGTATGTAGTACTTGCAAACAGAAGAACCGCATCACGGTGGACATGCTCATATTTAAAGAACGATTTACAAGGGCATCAGAACAGCAAGGATATGCATTGTTTTCGCAACACAGCACCCTCTTCATACCTGCTGAGCTTCACGAAAAGACCTGAGAAAAGGCTTGAGGCATTTCCTGCATAGCCCGAGCCTGGTGCTTAATTAAAGAGTCTGTTTCAAGACTCACAAGCAATATGCTGCTTAGGCCTCTTTTGGAAAGCAGGGCACAAGCACCCTCCCATACGGATGAAGCACTGTAACATGAAAACTAACTCCAGAACTCTCAGCGCGATTAGGTGACCTCAAGATGCCATAATGCACTGCAAAAACAACCCGTGGGTGGAAAATAAAATGTAATAATCATTTAAACAAACAAGTTCTTGCACTTAATATTCGAGCATAAAAAAATAATAATGTACTAAATAAAAAAGGCACACCACTAATCGGCAACAGAAAATACATGTACATGGTGAAAGGCAGCTAGTATTTGATCCCAAACATGGGGAAGAATGTGAAACTCTGCGAGTCACGGCCTGTGGCCGTGAATAAGTGACGGCGACAGATGGCCGTGAAGCAGGGGGCGGGGTAGCGGAAGCCTTTGATGTGCCAAATGCTGCTGGCAGGGGGAAGGATCGGGCAAGCTCGTCCACGAGGAGCTTGTCACGTGATTCGATTTCTCGTGAACTGTTGGGAATCCGCCTTAAAGAGAGCCAATCAGCTGCCTGAAGAGAGCCTTTGGGGAAAGAAGTGGATCAGCGACATAAGGACTCACCCCTGTTTTCTATTTTTGCGAAATAGAAAAGGGGCGAGCCCTAAAAAACGAACATAGGATGATGGCCCACCAGTCGGTTTATAAGTTGTAAACAAGACGTATGTGGACGACTGTATGGGACGCACGTCTATTTACTTTAACCTCGATCGAAGGTAAGCGGGAAAACAGTGGGGATGGATTATACTGCTCTGAGACTGGTATGTAAATGGTAGTAGTGTAGTTGATAGGTGGAAAGAGGTACACTACGATTTAAGAAATTGTTAATATTCAATGAAGTAAAAGGATATTAAGCGTGTTTAAAAACGCAATTGAATCACTAGGAAATATAATGAAGAATAGTAACAGAGACTCCAGACTGTTGGTGTGCACTTAGTACTTTGTTTTGTACTCTCCTCCTCGTATTTTTGAAATAAAACGAAAAAGCTGGTATTTTTATGACCGCTTATTCGAGAGGCCGAATTTTAATATGCCGAATTGCAATAGGGTATGCTAATGATTATATTAATGGACCACACAGTACAGGTTTAATCATATAGATATACATGTGTGCAGACACACCCTCTCAAGGTTAGCGACCCGGTAAAGATGTAGTTATATTCTTTTGAAGTTAGCGACCCGGTAAAGATAGATGGGGAGATAATGATGCAGCACACCCTTATTGGATATAGTGAGCTCAACGGGGACATAGGTCCACAACAGGCTGCAGATAGAGCTAAGAATAGATAGCCACCTTGGACATTGGTGAGCTGTATGGAGATGATAGTCCATAATAAGCAGTAAATATTGTTAAGAACAGACATTAATATTGTTTAGAGGAACTTGATATTTATAATAATCATTACACACCATGGGATAGAAAGTTAGTAGCTGAATCGAGGATTATCTATGTATTAATCATAATATGTTGCCATTTTTAGGTCAAGTCAAGTCAAGTCAGAAATTTATATAGCGCGCTACATACCCAGAGGGTCTCAAGGCGCTTGAGGAGGGGAAGGGAATTACTTGTCGAATATCCAAGTTTTAAGTTGCTTTCTGAACGCTAGGTGGTTCTGTGTGAGACGTAGGTGGGTGGGGAGTGAGTTCCAGGTTTTAGCTGCGAGGTAGGAGAAGGATCTACCTCCCATGGTGGTTTTATTGATGCGAGGAATGGTAGCAAGGGCCTGGTTGGAAGATCGTAGCTGGCGGGGGGGTGTAGAAGGAAAGTCGTGTGTTGAGGCATTCGGGTCCAAGTTCGTAGAGTGCTTTGTGAGCATGGGTTAGGAGGCGGAAAGTAATCCTCTTATTGACGGGGAGCCAGTGGAGGTCTTTCAGGTGGCTAGAGATATGGTCTTTGCGTGGGATGTCTAGAATGAGTCTGGCTGATGCGTTCTGGATGCGTTGAAGTTTTTTCTGGAGTTTTGCGGTGATACCGGCGTATAGGGTGTTCCCGTAGTCCAGGCGACTTGTAACCAGTGCATGGGTGACTGTCTTTCTGGTTTCGGTGGGGATCCAGCGAAATGTTTTTTTGAGCATGCGAAGGATGTTGAAGCATGAAGATGAGACTGCGTTGACTTGTCTGTTCATCGAGAGAGAGGAGTCCAGGATGACGCCCAGGTTTCGTGCGTGGTCCGTCGGGATGGGTGCTTTTCCAAGGGCCTCTGGCCACCAAGAGTCGTCCCAAGCGGAGGGGGAGGTGCCTAAGATAAGGACTTCTGTTTTGTCTGAGTTCAGTTTCAGACGGCTGTGCTTCATCCACTCTGCTACTTCTTTCATACCTTCATGTAGGTTGGTTTTAGTGGTGTTGGGGTCTTTGGTGAGTGATAGGATCAGTTGGGTGTCGTCTGCATAGGAGATGATGTTGAGGTTGTGTTGGCGAGCGATGGTCGTGAGGGGGCTCATGTATACATTGAAGAGGGTGGGGCTGAGTGAGGAACCTTGGGGTACGCCGCAGATGACTTCAGTGGCCTCGGACTTGAATGGTGGGAGGCGGACTCTCTGGGTTCTTCCGGTGAGGAATGAGGTGATCCATTCCAGTGCTTTTCCTTGGATCCCGATGTTTTTGAGGCGCTGTAGAAGAGTGCTATGGCAGACTGTGTCGAAGGCTGCGGAGAGGTCGAGGAGGATGAGGGCGACTGTGTCTCCGTTGTCTAGTAGAGTTCGAATGTCGTCTGTTGCTGCGATGAGAGCGGTCTCCGTGCTGTGTTTGGCTCGGAAGCCGGACTGTGAGGTGTTGAGGGATTTGTTGCTTTCGAGGAAGGTGGCGAGCTGGTTATTGACGGCTTTCTTGATGACTTTGGCCGGGAAAGGAAGGAGCGAGATGGGGCGGTAGTTTTTGAGTTCGGTGGGGTCCGCAGTGGGTTTTTTCAGAAGGGCGCTGAGTTCGGCGTGTTTCCAGCTTTCCGGGAAGGTGGCGGAGTTGAGGGAGCAGTTGATGACGTCACGGAGGTGTGGTGCTATGATGGAGTCTGCTTTGTTGAAAATGTGGTGAGGACATGGGTCTGTGGGGGATCCTGAGTGGATGGAGTTCATCAGGCGGATGGTGTCCTCGGTGGAGATTGGGTTCCAGTCGTTAAGGATGTTCGATGGGGGTGCAGGTACGGCAGAAGATTGGGTGGGATGGTCTCCGGGTTGGATGTCGAAGCTGTTGTGGATGTCTGCAATTTTGTTGTGGAAGAATGAGGCTAGGGAGTCGCATAGGGCTTGAGATGGGGTGATGTCGTTGGAGTTGGCTGAGGGGTTGGTGAATTCTTTGACGATGTTGAATAGTTCCTTGCTGTTGTGGGCGTTGTTGTCTAGTCGGTCTTTGAATGCGGCTTTCTTGGCAGTCCGGATCAGTTGGTGGTGTATGCGGGTGGCGTTTTTGAAGGCGTCCCTGGTGCTGGTGTTTGGGTCTTTTTTACAGGCCTTCTCGAGGGAGCGGCAGAGTTTCTTCGATTTCTTAAGATCATCATTGAACCAGGAGGCGTTTTTGCTGCCAAGTTTGATTTGACTTTTTTTCGGCGGTGCTAGGATGTCGGCGCTGTTGGATAGCCATTGGGTGAGGTTAAGCGCTGCTTGGTCGGGGTTTGAGGAGTGGGCAGGTGGGTTTTGAAAAAGCGATGAGGAGATCTGGTCGATGGTGATTTTGTTCCAGTTTCTTCGTAGAGTAGGTTGAGGTCGGTTGTGAGTGGTGGTTTTATTGTAGAAAAAGTGTATGCAGCTGTGGTCCGTCCACTGGAGGGTAGGGGTGTGACTGAAGGAGACATGTTTGCTGGAGGTGAAGATGGGGTCGAGTGTGTGACCTGCGATGTGGGTGGGCGTAGAGACAAGTTGTTTGAGTCCGAGGTTGGCGAGGTTGTCCAGAAGGGAGGTGGTGTTGTTGTCGTTGCTCTTTTCCAGGTGAAAGTTGAGGTCTCCCAGTAGGATGTATTCCTCGGAGGGGAGGGCGTGTGGGGTGATGAAGTCAGTGATAACGTCGCTGAATTTTGCACGGGGTCCTGGAGGCCTGTAGAGGAGAGTGCCTCTGAGTGTGGTCTTGGGGTCGGTGTGGATTTGGAAGTGAAGGTGTTCGGCGCTAGCGAGGTTGACGTCTGAGCTGGTTGAGATGCGGATGGAGTTCTTATGGACGATAGCGATGCCTCCTCCTGTTTGGTCGGTGCGATCCTTACGGATGATCTTGTATCCTTCCGGGATGGCAATGGTGATGTCAGGGGCTGATGAGGCGTTCATCCATGTTTCTGTCAGGAAGGCGACGTCGGGAGAGATGGTGTCTAGTAGATTCCAAAGTTCGATGGCGTGTCTGTGGACTGAGCGGGTGTTGAGCAGGATGCATTTTAGGTAGTTGGAGTCAGATATCTGGTTTATGTCCGTGGGTGAAGAGTTGATCTCTCTGCCGTCGAATTTGCAGGATTTGCAGGAGAAGGGACCATGGGTGTGTCCAGGAGTGGCTTTGATGCAGTGGGGGAGTCGGCCGGGGTTAAGGGCTAGGAGGGTGGTGGCATCGTAAGTAATGCGGGGGAGGTGGAAGGTACGAGGACCAGGGGGTCTGGCGCTGGGCGCGGTCCAGGCGCGGACGGGCGTAGACGGGCTTACCTTTGGCGCACCTTCAGCGCGACTGGGGCGCGACCGCTGCACGTGAACGCTGCGCGCGGGAGCATCTGTCATGTATGGATGGTGGAGGGGGCGGGGGCGAGGCAGGGTCAGCTGGGAGGCGGGCGCGGGGTGGAGCTACGGTCAGGGAATCAACAAACAACAAAATGGCTGCAACTACGGAGAAATTGAAACTAGCCTGGGGGATGATTAGAAGGCACAACCGGGCGCAAAGTGAAGCGCAATCTGTAAACAAAGCGCAGGCTTGGCGGTACAGCACAAACAATTCACAGCGCACAGTGCATACAATTGAATAAAAGTACAATGAGCTAAGCAGGCAGCGGCAGTGATGCGGAGGAAAAGGTCGCGCTGGGGGTGTACTTGTAAAGCGCTACGATACCAAGGAACAGCTTGTGAGTCACAGAGTCAGAGCGCTACGATAGGTGGGAAACCTCACGTGCCATCCCTGAAATACAAGTACAGATACTATATATCAGGTCTCGCATTGAGTCTTTTTTTAAAACCCTACCCATCAGGATAAGTGAATATATATGAACCAATTGAGGTGAGTGGTGGACCTCAATGTCCAGAGTGTATTGTTACTACACACGGAATGGGGTTCATCTCTGAACAGATTGTCTTTGTTATCTTACATTTAGGACCTTATTCATAAACAAGGTGCAGTAACAGTGGATCCAATGGACCACGTGAAATTTTAGAGGATTTGCCACAATTCCATCCCCCTTTTCTACACACATTATTAAGTTGTACGTATTTGAATGAAAGATATTTTTTATATATATATTTTACAAATGTGATTGAGTGCTGTAGTATGCACTGCTGGAGTTTGACAGGAGATTTATGGTTTTAGTGCTAAGCACTTGAAATTTTTATTCAGTTAAGCACATTCCGTATAAATGTGTCTTATTAAGCGATGTTCATAGTGTGAAAGGTGCATAGGGTTGAGAATAAATGAGCTGCTTGGTTGAACCCTTTAAACAATTGTATGGACATCTTGATAATAAGCCTCGATAAAGGGGGTATGAGGATCCTGTGGTTCTCTGCTCTATGTTGAACCTAGTATATACCTGCATGAATATTTTTATAATAAGATTTTTGACAAAATAGAAATGAGGGTCTCATGTTGTCCAATGTTTTTTATAGATACTCACATGGTTGTACATCCAAAATAGTAAATTGGGGCCTTCATAGCCTCTTTACAAACGTGGGGGAGTTTAACTAGCAAAATCTTCTACATATTTATAATGTTGTGAGATGTATTTTGGTCTGTGTTATCTAAAAAAAAAATGCTTTATCAGGTTTATTACATTTTAATGAATTACAAAGAGAGAAAAGTATTGTTCATGGCCTGATGAAGGTGGTACCTCAATAATTTCTTACCACCGAAATGTGTTGACGCTTGCTCTTTCCGATTTGGTTATATCCAGGAACTATGTAATAGAAGGAGAGAACTACCCTGCCAGGGTGTGATTATATGGTCCCTTCAGCGAGATCCAAAGAGGGAAGGGGGGTGACATAAATTAATGCTTCGGAGCCAATGATATATCAAATACATTCAGAGCAAATTATGGAAGAGTGAAAAAAGTTTCTTTTTTTTAAAGATAACAATTTATAAATAGAGTCCATGAAATAACATTCTAAAGCATATATACAAACACAGGAAGGAAGTTTTCCTCCTGGGGCTGAATAAGTATCATCATTAAAAGTTCATACAAGAAATAAGAATTTATTAACGTCCACACACTCCCACAGTCATTCACTAAACACACATACACATCTCAAACTCTCTCACTATCGAAATAATGCACACATAACCATACAAACATAGAAGAACCTAGGGGCCTGCAACATCACAATCAATGGTTGCTAGGGTAGAGAAACCAACATGGAGGCAGTTAGGGATGAGGTGCAGTAAATGGTAATACACTGAAGGCCATCCATGTAGATCACGCCAACGCGCGTTTCAATGCAAGGCCAATTTAGGCTGCATCTTCATCAGGGCATTGGAGACCAGGGAGGGGGACATACACACATTACTCTCATAGAGGAGTCTTATCATCATAGATTCTTCAATAAATCAGATGAGGTTCCCGCAGAAAGGAGTTTCTCACGGGTCTATGTAGGTGAGACCCAAGCGAGCTTCCGGATTTAAACACGTCCTAATGATAAATTACGAAGCGGGTACATCGTTTTCTGGTTTCCTTCACAGGCGGCGCATCCCATTGGAGGAGACTCTGGGGGGAGAAACCATATGTGGGTTAGGTTAACGTTCTGCGAGTGATCTTAATATAGTCTGGCAAGGTCAGGTCAGGAAGAGGTCCGATGGAAAAAATCGGGCCAACAGCAAAGTCCCCTGTGGCCGCCGGGATCGGCGTCCCATGCCGCGACCGAGCCATAGGGCGGGACCCTTCAATATCCACTTGGCAATCAGGAGAGGCCGGACATGAAGATCTGGATAAAAGGGAGAGCGGAGATGGGTCGCAGGGTCGGCGTCCTCTCTCGTCGGCGGCAGGACAGGGACCAGGAACTACCTCATGTCTAATTTGATGATGATGTAATAGACTGACGGTTTTCATGAATTGATTCCTGGTGGGAATAACTGTTTTTTGATGAATTTAATGATTTCCACACTGTTTTGTCACTTGTGATGTTTTTTAATGTTTGAATTTATGTATTCTATTATTATTAATACTTTATTGTTATTTCTAGTGTAATTATATTTTTTAATAAATGCTGATTGTTTTGTATATATATATATATATATATCAGAGTTTCTTATCTTTTTGTGATATACGATTGCTTTCTGGGTTCAGATTTGGCTTCCAGTTTTGATTGATGTCGATGTGCATGTATGCATGTGTGATATAATATTACAGGCTTGATTCCAAGAGAGCTTTCTTTTCATATTCACTAATTACCCCTGCAAGTTGATTTGTTTTACTTTTCTGTCTTGATAACATGTTATTGGACTTACAGCTTTATTAGTCACCAAGTAAAGACATGTTCCCACATAAGCTTACTTCCAGTTGCACCTTCAAATACTGACCCATTGTCAAAAGTATCTAATATGCAATATTTTATTGTTCATGCCCTTTGATTATACAACTTACAACATAAACTTCATCTTCTGCCTAATTTAAATAATACTCTTCTTTGAGGGCACAGCTTAATTCTTCCAATGCAGTGTGTTCAAGAAAGGGGCATTACTTCCAGCTCCGACTTTGTTGTAGCCCTACAGATTGTTTCATTATAGTATTTTATCTCTAAGACAGTTGGTAGCAATAAAGACAGTTCACCCAACTATTATCAAACACTTCCTCCAACAAAACATGCATTGCCAAAGCCAATATGTATATGAAAAAAGACGCAACGATGGAGCAGCTGCATTTTGTAGGTGCATGCTGTATTATTAAGCAGGTGAGTGCCTTCAGTAGGTCACAGGTTTTTTTTTTTAAAGTTTATTTAGCGAACCAAGATGGATCTCGTGCAAATATCATGTAATGTGAAAGAGCTTTAAAAAAATATGAAACACATGAGCATGATCAGTTTGGGGAGCAAGTGGAAGGGTGAAGCAACAGGGAGGGCGAGAGGTGAACAAAATGGAGGGTGGGGGATCAAGCAACATAAGAGCAAAAACGCATTCGAAAGACCAACAAGAGAGAAATACGAGTGCACGTGGAGAGAGAGAATCACATGGGCGAGAGAGATCAATGTGGAGGGTAGGATAAAAGCACATGAGGGAGACAGCTGGAAACACATGCACTTTTATGGAGTGCTTAAACAAATACAAACAGTAGTCTCCTAAGAGCAAGCAGAAGCAGAATAGAAGCTAGCCAATCAAAGCAATGATAAAGAGGCTATGCTACAGGGAGGGATGAAAACAAAATGGGAAACGTCCTTTAGGACGAAGCCAGAGTCACGCTGTGATGTCACAGCATCGGCAACAGACCGAATGTTTCTTTAGCATGCATTCGTTCTGCACGCAAGTCGTTACAATGACTTGCTGTAGGGGTGTTGCAGTGGTGGAGTGGTGTTGGAATTAAAGTCCAACACCTTCCCTACTGCTGAGCAGGCTGGAGTTGGAATAGTGTATTAAACTATTCCAATATCTAGAGCCCCCTAAAGCAAGTTGTTAAAATGACTTGCGTGCAGAGCAAATGCGTGATAAAGACGCATTCATTCAAATGACGGAGTTATAAGGCATACGTGATGAACGCATACGGAATTCCATCATACATTCACACAAGATGGACAGGCTGAAACAAGGATGGCCATCCAATAGTAGCAAGCAAATAAGAGTGACAGTTACACCAACAAATGGAAAGTAATGGGTGGGCTGCAAGATCCTGTGTGTTTTTGGTAAGCCCACAATATGTCTTTCACAAACAGAGACGGCTTCCGGTGTCTGGGATGTTCCCCCAAAAAATAGACCTATCAGCTTTGCCATTATCAGCACAACTCTTTGTCAATTACTCATGCGCTCATTAAAGCACTCACAAAGCCCGTTGGTGTGCAGCCAATGCAATCGCGGCATCCTCGCATTATGTTCTATGCACATGCATGTGTCTTTGGTAAATGTTTCTCAATATTACCGCACGCGCATGCCAAAAATGTTTGCTTGAAACGGTCCTGTAAGGTTGTCAGTCTCAATCTACAAGCACTGGATATGTACCTCACCTTTGAAATCTCCTGACACATATGGGCAGAGAGCCAAGTGCCCTCCACTGAGAAGAGAGGCCTGTCGTAGAAATCAAACCTGAGGTTTTTTTATCCCTCAGCAGACAATCAGAGCAAAACTGTGATGCTGTTAACGTTCGTTCACATGCCAAGATACAAGCACTGAGATGCAGAAAAGACTCACATAAATGTCACCCACAAACATAATTAGACCAGAGCGTATCTTTCAGTCCTTCAGGTGACCCAACATACCTGCAGCAAAGCCTGTTCTTCACCAAGGCTGTGAATATGTCCAGGAAGAGCTTATGGTGACGGTGCTTGCTGAAATCCCGCTCATTCTTGTAGTTGACACTAAAAGGGGATAAATATTCAGCTCATTGTTACACGTCATTGAGACAGAAGCCCAGCCACCACCCTCCTAACATAGGCCTTTTGGTCTCCTTCTGGGGTTGGTGGAAGACTTGATGTGCTCCAGGATAGATTACCCTGAGAAGACCCCCGACAAATCACGGTTCTTTCACAAAGACCAATAACGTTGTTTGCATACTGATTACTGTTTTGGGGGGAGCATATTTCATATAGTATGAACCTAGTGCCAAGGAGCAACATAGCGCCTTGCAGGAAGCATTATATACTGAAGCCTCTAGGCCCGAACATGCTGTACACAGAACAGTATATCCCGATTACTCTACCTGTAGTAAATCTACTATTTCGTTTCTTCCAGAGTGGAACTGTCTAGTTAGATCAAAAGATTCTTGGCAATATCTGAATCCAACAGATCGAATCTCTCTCTGCTCACCTTCTGTCCTTTGCTGATTAAAGACATCATGATTCATGAAGATTATCAGAAACTAGGGGTGCTTGTATTATTAGGCGGAACATTGGGTCTGAATCCTAGGACAATTTACTCTTATTTCGCTGGACCCGCAACTGCCTGACATGGCCTAAAAGAGTTAACTGCGGGCAAATTTCCATGCAGGTCTCAGATCTCATAGTGAGAACTGTGAACTATTTGTGAAGACCTCAGTTCTCACGGCAAAAACAGTCTGTGGAGTCCAAAGCCCATCACGGTTGCTGACAGCAACCCTGTCAGGGGTTTGGCAATGCAACAACTCTAAAGACAACTGCATTATGGTAAATAGACTGCCAGCACCTGGCAGATCTCATGCAAGCAACTATCCTGGCAGTAAAGCCTGTCTGTGGTTGAGAATGACACATGCAAGACTAGGAGTGCTCTAATTCCCAAAATAAGGATCATTACCATAAATTAAGGAAGGTTTGAACATGGGGCCTAGTACAAATCCAGCCCTGGAAGCGGCCTTTAAAAGATCTCAGAACCTCAAGAAGCGTCTGTTACATACACAGTCCGAACCAAGACAAAACAAACATCTACTGCGTGGAAACAGGCCCCTGTATGTGGCCATTTTCAGGAGGAACATGTAAGCTGTGGAAACTTAGAAAGACAAATACGTTATCCTGAGAAATAATCCTGTGAGGCAATAGATACTACACACTAATTGAAACGCCATCTACCCAATTCTGTGTCCTTGTAATCTTCAATAGATGGGGCTGACGACAAGGAAGGTAAAAGTGAGAATACAGGATAGGGTCTTTAGACAGCAAATGTTAACGACCAAATTGTTGACATATATTAAGGAGGCCAATAACATCAACAGATTTCAACTGCAAGGTCCTTGAACCCGTTGGCCCCAAAATCATAGTTATAAATATGATTTTCTTACAAAAGGAATAACAGTGGCTATAGTCTCAATGGATACACATGAATAGGCTAACTGAGAGTTTGGACTAAAATACAACAGGCAGCTAAGTCCTTGTAATGACATCCTGCACAGGATTTGCTGGTCTGGATATCAAGGCATAGAATATACTATCCTGGAGAATAATGCCTTTGTCCTTTACCCTGTTCTCATTTTCCTCCTTATCCAGTTTTTAACCATGAATTTAAGTTGGGCAACACAAAATAATCAGAATCAGTAGTAGAGTCATTTTTAAAAGAGCCTTTTTGAAAACAAGCTCTTTTTTAACGCCTTAGGGAATTTCAAAAACAGTTGTTAGATACAGGGACTAGAATATTTCGGGGAACAGCCTTTACAAAGTGGATAATACCACGCGCTACCATTACAACGCCGCTATTACAACTCAAGTCGTTACAACGACTTGCGCTGGAGGGCGCTGTTGGATAGGGAATCGTTAAAAGTTCTATTCTAACACCTTCCCTACTGTAACATGGGCTGGAGTTCGAATAGAAAATTTAACTATTCCACTATCCAGCGCTTACAGCGCAAGTCGTTGTAACGACTTGCGTTGTAAAAACAGCGTTGTAATGGCACGCGTGGTAAAAGCCCGCGTTGTAATGCCATACAACCAAATATTTCAGATACGGCCTCCCATATTGGGTTAATAAACTATTACAAATGATAAGAAATGTATATCCAGACTTGTGATATGTTTCGGCTACTATATTTAATAAAGATGTTAAGGTTGCATTGGTATTCTTTGTATAACTGCATTACGGATAATCGTTACATGGCCTTTTATTAGTGATCAGATATTACTAGAGTGCACAGATTCTTTAATATTCTCTTCTGCCACATTTTGAAATAAGTCAACCTTCACATACAAAAATAAAACGTCAAATTATACATTATAGAGCTATTGACTCCCTCATTTGATTCTGACAAATTATTTCGCACATGTAAGATGGCACCCAATGTGACCAGTTACATGCAGTATTAGCACATCCAGCACCCTGTGCTGCTTACTTCAGAGCTGGAGAAGTGACGGCACACCCATCCCATAGAACAAGTTACTTACCTTTGGGAATGCTCTTTCTGGTAGACATGCTATAAAACTCAGACGTCTCACCTTTAGAATGTTCCCAGGTGACACCCCGCATCTGGAAACTTTTCACACAGCAGTGATCCAGAGCGCCCATAGGTGGAGCCAGGCAGCTACAGGCTGACTTTGTTCTATCCAAAAGTGATCAATGAAGGCACATATAGGAGCCGCCCCTGCTCGCTGATGTCATTTTTAGGTCTCGCAACCTATCGATGCGCGCAAGCGCATCGAGCGGAGCGAGAATTCATGTCGGCAAAACACAAGTCAAACCAAGGGCTTTCAGCTCCGCGGTTTTCTTGCAGTAGGTCTCGCAACCTATCGATGCGCGCAAGCGCATCAAGCGGAGCGAGAATTCATGTCGGCAAAACACAATTCAAACCAAGGGCTTTCAGCCCCGCGGTTTTCTTGCAGTTCACGTGAATCACGTGAGCAAACATGCACGCGCATCGCATGCAAGCCCAGCCTCTCGCATTCCCAGGCTCTCCCGCCCCCATCCGGCATCAGGCACTCCTCCCACACCTCACGGACATCTGTTCAGCACGCGCATCGCATGCAAGCCCAGCCTCTCGCATTCCCAGGCTCTCCCGCCCCCATCCGGCATCAGGCACTCCTCCCACACCTCACAGACATCTGTTCCTTTCTCCTCCCCCTCCCCAGCCAGCTTCCCCCAGGCCCCTGCTGCTTCACACCCTCATTGCCGCTCGGCCCCCTCCCATGCCCGCCGTGTCGCATTTCTCCTCCCCCCTCCCCTTCTCTGCCTTGCCTTCCCTCCGTCTTGAATGAAACTACCACTCTCGCCCGGAGGCAGGCTCGGCAGCCATACATTCCTGACATCCACTGTCTGGGCACCAACCGAGCATGTGGAGCGAGGGCTCGCCATCTAAAACTCAATTTATGTGCTTATTATTTTCCCAGCTGCCTCCACAATTCTTTATAATTATTAGCAGCTTTCCGCGTGCAACTGTTGCCAGGGAGATTTTCCTTTCGTATTTTTTGAAAAAAAAAACAATTTCGAGTGAAAATGATTTCCAAAATGCTACATTTCCTGCCGCTCGGCCCCCTCCCATGCCCGCCGTGTCGCATTTCTCCTCCCCCCTCCCCTTCTCTGCCTTGCCTTCCCTCCGTCTTGAATGAAACTAGCACTCTCGCCCGGAGCCAGGCTCGGCAGCCATACATTCCTGACATCCACTGTCTGGGCACCAACCGAGCATGTGGAGCGAGGGCTCGACATCTACAACGCAATTTATGTGCTTATTAATTTTCTAGCTGCCTCCACAATTCTTTATAATTATTAGCATCTTTCCGCGTGCAAATGTTGCCAGGGAGATTTTCCTTTCGTATTTGTTGAAAAAAAAAATGCTTTTCGAGTGAAAATGTTTTCCAAAATGCTAGATTTCACCGCTCGGTTGCTGTAACCCCAATAAACGAAACCCTTTTTTTTTAGAATAGTGACTACTGCAGGCAAATAAACTGTGCACTACAAAGATGCAGAAGCACTGCACGTTTAAACGAAAAATACCAGTCATTTTCTGTTTTGTGATGCGCTGTAAAATACACCGGTTTCCAAACAGAGTAGTGTGGCTCACTGGTTAGAGGCGGCAGACCCGAGAGCAGAGGACGGCCTGGGACCAGGGTTCGATTCCCGGCACGGCAGGTTTCTGGACCAGGGTCAGCGGACTCGATAATTCTCTCGCCTCGGTGCCCACTCTGATCAGCGATCACACTCGGCAACTCTGGGCATTAGCTTGCCTCATCTTCACTAACGGCCCCACCAGACCGCCGGGGATGCCTGGTCTCACCCTGGAGATACCCATTAAGGGACCATCTCTCAGGGAAGCCAGGAAGGGTTTCGCAGCGGTCGAAGCGCCTTGGGACCCTACGGGTAAGTAGTGCGCTATATAAATGCCTATACATTTACATTTACATTTACATTTACATTTACAAACAGAGGTGAGGCGGTGGCTAGGGCACGAGTTGACATTCCTGAGTGTCGTTTTTACAGCATTGATTTACATAGACCTCGGATGACAGAAGATTAGACCACTCACATGCAGAGTGAGGGGAATCGATTTTGAACGTTTGATCTGTTCATGTCCCCCTCGTTTATTATCCATCAAGGTGCATAAATAATTCGAAGAGGAGGACGCCAAACAAGCATAAATTCATTTACTAATGGACAGTGCACACAGCTCTTAACATGTCAGCATTTTATCACGTAACAGGGGGTAATTAAAGTACACTAACATCCTTGGATACATAATGATCATGAAGAGCAAGATTAACAACATCACTTTCTTTGTATTCCCGCCTAACTGAAATATAGCGCTTCACAGAATTCTGCTGGTCTTCTAGGCCCTCTCCTCCCGATCGTCCGCTTGTCTTTATTTGTTTTGTTTCTGGCGCGGATCGCGTTCCTGGAGGTCACCTGATCTGATTAGTGTGTCCGTCTCAGTGAAGCACCTTCACATGCCTCGCGTCACTCATGGGTACTGGCAGGCCTTTGGGCACAAAGCCCAATTAGGCAATCCAGGTGAGAGGCCTCTATTCCCATCCAAACGCAACTCCAACTGATAGGCCTTGCATGACTCACAAATGTAGCGCTACTCCACTCGAGAGGCTGTGCATTACTTCCCATCGGAGCGGTACTCCAGCTGAGAGGCCTTGCACCACACCCAAATTCAGCGCTACTCTACTCGAGAGGCCGTGCATCACTCCCATTGCAGCAGGGCTCCAGCTGAGAGGCTCTGCACCACTCCCAAATGCAGCGCTACTCCACTCGAGAGGCCGTGCATCACTCCCATTGCAGCAGGGCTCCAGCTGAGAGGCTCTGCACCACTCCCAAATGCAGCGCTACTCCACTCGAGAGGCCGTGCATCACTCCCATTGCAGCAGGGCTCCAGCTGAGAGGCTCTGCACCACTCCCAAATGCAGCGCTACTCCACTCGAGAGGCCGTGCATCACTCCCATTGCAGCAGGGCTCCAGCTGAGAGGCTCTGCACCACTCCCAAATGCAGCGCTACTCCACTCGAGAGGCCGTGCATCACTCCCATTGCAGCAGGGCTCCAGCTGAGAGGCTCTGCACCACTCCCAAATGCAGCGCTACTCCACTCGAGAGGCCGTGCATCACTCCCATTGCAGCAGGGCTCCAGCTGAGAGGCTCTGCACCACTCCCAAATGCAGCGCTACTCCACTCGAGAGGCCGTGCATCACTCCCATTGCAGCAGGGCTTCAGCTGAGAGGCTCTGCACCACTCCCAAATGCAGCGATACTCCACTCGAAAGGCCATGCATCTATTTCCATTACAGCGCTACTCCAGCTGAGAGGCCTTACACCACACCCAAATGCAGTACTGCTTCATGCTGAGAGGCCCTGCACCACTTCCCTTTCCAGGTCGTCCTCCTGCGGAAAAGCTCTGCACTGCTTCCCGACCAGCTGAGAGGACGTGCACACTTCCATTCCGGGTTTATCCCCAGCTGAGAGGCCCTGCTTTACTTCTCATTCGAGCTCTATGGTCAGCCAAGAGGCCCTGAAATACTTCGACTCCAGCTGTACCTCACTGACAAACCATGCATAACTACATTGCAATTTCCCTCTCAGCCAAGAGGCCCGCATCGCTAACGAATCATCTTCCTCCAGCTGAGAGGCCCTGCACCACTTCCGCTCCATTTTCTATTGTCAGCTGAGGTCAATCCATCATTTCTTTTCCGTCTCTGCATGTAGCCGAGAGGCCTCACATCCTTTGTATTCCTGTTTTATCCCAGAGCTCACCCTGCCGCTAACCCACTCCGTTCTTTCTCTGAAGTCACTCCCTTCCTTCACCTCCACTTTCTTCCCTACCCATTCCGCTCTTTCTCACCCTTCGAGGACAGACCCTCTTTTTATGCCTCTTTCTTAGCCTAGCTTGGTTTCTCTTCCCTCGACCTCCCTTGTCAGATTCCCATACACACTCACATGATTTTTTTGTTGCATTCAAGTGTTGTGCATCAATGCATCAAAGTCTATTTTTAGGGGGGGGGGTTAGGGGGGCGTAGCTATGCAGCGTGCTTCGTGGCTAAAAACAATTGGCAAGGCCATTACGTACAAAAAGTGAGAACTATTGGCTTTGCCAATGTTTGTTCCCTCAAGGTATTTTGCTACGGGGTGCCTCATTTTGGAGCACGTTATCCTTGTAAAAAGACTCAGAAGTTTACTCTTTAGTGGGGGTACTATGCATGCAGGGAGACTGTACTTCGTAGACAACACAGAATATTTCAGTGATGCTGGCTTGGTGAAATGTGTAGGAATTTAGTTTGTGCTCGAAACTGTTTTTAATTTGCATTTACTCAGGCAGTAATTCCCAGCTTACATCGTAACTGTAACTGTAACTGTCTATAAGAAATGTCATGCAAGGTGCAACAGCATACAAAACAAGCACTGGCGTTGCCAATAGGTCTCGCAGTAGGAAAGTTGGAGCTATTACAATTGCAAATAACAATGCCTTTTATTTTTGTTTTCATTTTAAAAACATAAAGGGATTTGTCATTTACAAAACCAATAGCTCCAACTTTCCTACTGCGAGACCTATTGGCAACGCCAGTGCTTGTTTTATTTTTTTACTGTGTCTTTGCCAGCGGAATAGGCAGCCCAAAAATCAATCAGAGGACCAGTGTTTAGATATCTAGTTTGACACCTTTTTAGATCAAAACAGAGAACATTCCACAGAATTATGGGGGGGCAGTGGGCAGAGAGGGATCTGCGGTAAGATGGAGTATCCACCAGAAAGAGCATTAATCAAGGTAAATAACTTGTTCTTATTCTAATGAATAATACTAACCACAGATTTCTACCTGTGGAATAGATACCAAAGCAGAATCTCCCAAGGGGGAGGGGTCTGTGGAATTGGCTCAGACCAAAAGGTCTTGCAAGACCGAAAAGGTGAAATGCCCTTCCTGTCAGATCTGGCAGTCAAGGCAGCAGTGCTTCATGAATGTGTGTATGGGCACTCCCGTTACAGCCTGAGAAATGTCAAGGACAGGCACTCCTTGTGCCAGAGCAGGGATAGCAGCCTTGGCCCAGGTGGACTGAGCCCTCAATCATTCTGGAGGCTGCTCTTTGGCCAATGCATAGAAGAACATTGAGGAAGAGAATAATCCATTCTGATAAACTCCTTTTGTGAACTGCCAGACGGTCTACCCAATGGTCTTTGGTACAATCAATGTCGAAATGTAAAGCTCTTTTGGGGTCCAATTGAAAAAATCTCTCCTCTTTCCAGGGGTGAGGCAGAGCAAAGAACGTTGGCATGGTCATGACTTGCCCAACGTGACATGGGGTCATGACTTTTCGCAAAAAGATAGCCTTGGTCCTCATTACCAGTTTGTCTGCAGAAAAGGTGGTGTAGGGCAGCTGCACAGAGAGAGCTTCAAGCTCACTCATGCGATGAGCTGAAGTAACTGCAACTAGAAAGGTAGTCTTCAGAGTCACAAGACATAATGAGCACCCGGGCATCTGCTCAAAGGTAATACCCATGTGGAGAGTAAGGACCAAATTAAGATCCCACTGGGTCAATACAAAGGGTTTAGGGAAAAATGGTTGTGTTAAACCTTTCAGAAACCTCATCACGACAGGTTAGTTATACAAAGAAGACTGATCCAGCAAATACAAAAAGGCTGGAACGGCTGACAAATAACCCTTAATTGTGCTCACAGCAAGGCCTTGCTGGGGCAAATACAAAGCAACAATAAGGCCTCCAACAGTTTGGTTTGTAACGGGTTGATGTTGCAGACCCCACACCATGCCACAAATTTGTCACAGCACCCAGTGCAACTCCTGGAGAGAACTCTCTTGGGAACTCCAACGCACAGAAGTTTTGGCACTGCATGCTTGACGGTGGAAAAAAGATCCAGCTGGGGTTCTCCACTTTGTTGGAAGATGTCCTGTGCCACCACCATCTGTGATCTATCAGGCACTGTCAGCTCAATTCTGCCCTAATGTTCAAAGCGAGGTGGTTCACAACCAGGGAAATGCCCTGACATTTCAGCCAACTCCAAAAGCAAACAGCCAGGACATGACAACCCCCTCAGGTCAGGGTGGGCAAGCGAGGGATCCGCCACAAGTCAAATTGGGGTTGATCACCCTCCAATGCAGATTTTTTGTATTCTCCTCCAAAATCTAGATGGAATCAGACAGGTTCCCTAGGTGCTGGGGCCACTGAGACTTCAGGTTACTCTGCAGAGCCTGCTTATGCCATGTTGCTGATCAGGATGCAATAGGCCAAGACTCCTAAGAGTCACTCTCACTGAGACCCTGGACAAAGTCTGAAATATCGGAATCATAGCCTGAATATCCTGGACTTGTGAAGGAAGGAAGGCCCTGAACTGCACCATATGCATATTGGCTCCCTAATGGGGAGCCTCTGGGAAGGAGTCAGGGATTAAAACCCTCTTAGGGCCATAAAACAAAAAAGTATTCGGAGAGCAGGAACTATAATCTGTGCTTGACGGTTCAGAAGAAAAAATAACACAGGCCGAAGGCAGGAACACCTCACTGGGGGCCACCTGAAAGTGGAATGGTTAAAATGAAACTGAAATCAGAAGACTGCCAATGGCTCCATGTAAAGAAAGAAAAGCTTCCCCAACTAACCAAGCCCATGGGGAGATAGGAGAATAAGTCCGCTAGGAAGCCAGACGTACAGAGTAAAGAGAATTAAGAGGCTGCACCACCCAGACTGTCCCATAAAACTGTAATGTGTCAATTGACAGAGAAGCCAAGGCAGATCACCAGGGTCCGGATGGTGCCTGTAAGAAATAGTGCAATCCACAGGGGACCACATATCGGGTGTAGCCCAAGCCCCCAACAAAATGTCAAATAAAGCTTCACTATAAGGAAGCACCGGCTCTACCTCTGTTTGGGCCTGATGTAGGACGCCAGGTAAGGGATCAGACATAATTTCCACAGAAGGAAGTGGCAAATCCAAAACCCCAGAAACTCATCTGAGCATTTCCTCCAGAGATGAACTCGCCTCTGTAGCGAGGCCAATAGGGGAAAGGAGGTCAGAGGCTGGGAAAAACTCCAAGCCATTAGCTTCACCCATCTCAGTCAGCCAGTAGTCATCAGGAGGAGGTTGGACAGTGTCAGAGATGGGGTGGGGAACCCCAATTCCTCACCTCCAAAATTGTGTTTCTCAGAAGGAAAAACAGGAGGGGCTCCAGATAGAGCTGAGGAAAGGTGTCTGAGACAGGCAGCTCAACTGGTGCCGCATCCGACGATGGACCCAGGTGTTGAAGGTGATAGCCCCGAAGGGCTGTCCACCGGCATCAAAATTGATTTGTAATCCGAAGGCCGAACTGAGGCCGAGGGTGAACCTGCTGGCGTGGACACAGTCACTGCTCCTCGCACCTCCTTGGGGCCCAAGGGCACTCCAGGGGAAGGTGAAGACCCAAAGATAGTATGAAGAGAATTAAAATATTCTCGCATCTTTTCAGGGTCGCTCCGGCTCCAGGTAAGGTAGGGAGGCGTGAGGTAGACTTGTGCACCAAATATTCAACCGAAGATCGGGAGGAGGCTTTGTGTGGTGAAGTCGGGGGAGGGGGGGTACGAAAACTTCAACAACCTGAATCGTGACTTACCTCTGGAGGTCAGTAGAGACTGATGTCCACAGGAACGGTTCCTGGAACAGGCCTGCGGGCGGTCCATGGAGCGTGAAGGGGACCGAGATGGATGGGAAGCTTTGGAAGACTGCGACATCCGCAACACTAGGAACCTCAGTCAACATTCCCTCAGCGCCTTCAGGCGAAGTTGGCGACAGGAGTCGCACTCCTCTGAGTCATGGTGCTCCCTGAGGCACCACATACAAATAGAGTGAGGGTCCATGGCAGACATTTGTCTACCACAGGACCCACAAGGCTTAAACCCCAAGGACATGAGAGATTGTTTAAAAGCACACTGTTCCGTTCGACAAAACCATCAAGGTAGGCCTAAAAACGGCTGAGGAACTGCTTATCGGATCCGTGTTGAAAGAGCGGTAATGAAGAAACTGACATCAGCGTATCAGGGGGGACTATATATGGACTCCATCGACATCACATTCGATGGTTGACATCACTACGGAGTCCTGTGACGCCCCCTACTGACATGCCATTCCCCGTGCCTCGCCGGGGTCTCCAGAAAAACTTGCTTCAGTGGTTCCGCAGGGATACGTGTCAGCCGATCTCCCCCATGATATTCTATGAAAGAACATCTACCAGCAGGCAGCCTCCTCTCTGACAAAGAACAGAGAACACCACCCTTATGTAGGTATGACCACAGGAAGGTGGGGGTGGACGGATACTATTTATATGATTTTTTTTAACATCTGCAAGGGGAAAATATGGTCTGAAGTATGTAGCCAAGCTCAATTGAGGCCATCATTTCTATCACTCTATGACCTCGCTCTCCCTTTAGATCTGATTCACAGTATCAGCATATGAGGGTGCCATTGGGAGAGGCACATACAGGGCATGCAAGATACAGACTACTCAAGCTTTGATTTCCTCCGTTATAAGGTCACTTGAAATCCCTCAGCGGAAAACAACCTTAGTGTTGTTAACTGCCCAACTATATTTTTGTATGTTGTGTATGGTTACCATGAACCTGAATGCCGAATTTGAAATCCGATATCGACTCATGCTATGCAAAACAAAGCTTGCTTCCACCGTGGTGACACCATGCAGGAGAGGGACCTCTTCCTGATCTTGTATGCAACTGCGACAGGTCCAAGGGAAGCAAAGGAAGGGTAGTCACTGATCTGCCACCTCACCTGGGGCTCGACAAACTTGTAGAGGATAGTGGAATTGTGTATGACAGACCTCCACCTACTTTGAAATTCCTGCAATATGTCAGACCCAGGGAGGAGGGGGAATAGTACTTGAGGGGCCTGCCCCCACCAATCACCTTCTCCCCTGATACCCATAAGACAGTGCTGTAGGTGATATCCTATACATGATAGATATCAGCAACACACTTTCCAAAGCCTGTTCATTTCCCCTTCCACAGTTGTAGGCCACAGATGAAGATGCAGTTGGAATAAACGGATTATCTACTCTAGCCACAAATACACAAATGAAGAGCGGCAAAAGCCTAGTTTGTAAAGGTATTGGACAGTAATTGACCAGTAGGGCAAAGGATGGTGCTGGACCTGACACATGAAATACAGAATGGGTTCAATTTTTAGGGTTGACTTAATGGTGCTTGTTCGATTTATGCAAGGTATTACCATTGTCCCCGTGTGAGGTGCAAAAGGTCAGTTCCACGTCCACTGACTGCTGTCTCACTCACATATTGAGCAACCCACATTTATCAGTCATTGCCTCTTTGTGGTGGTCAGTCATGACACCTGGATTATTTTCCTTCTCACCTAGATATTCACTGGAAGAGCAGCTGCACAAGTCTGCCCAATGGCACTAGCACTGCACCATAAAGGCATCCATCACCCAAGACCATCAAGGCCCCATTCACGTCAGTTCTTGTAGTGCTGCTGTGCAAGTCAAGAGTGGTAATGTGCAAAACACCACCACAACCCCAGCACACAGAGGGTGAATGGAGCAGCATTGCTATCACTCTCCAGTGCTGATGGCCATCCTTCCTGTACTGCCACCTGAAGTGCTGCACATCACTAACTCTTGCGTTCCATTGTCCTCTGGGGGTCCAGTTGTAACCTGGGAGAGACGTCCCCTTGGCCCACGCGCACTGGAATAGTCTGAGTGAGATGGAAATATATCCTTTCTCTGTGCCATGGAGGACACATCAGAACATCATTAGTAATACAAGTGCCATGTTGGGCAAACTCCTGCCTCCCAATGTGACTGCCATATTTACTGTGGCACAGATGGGTTTCAATGGCCTTGACTGACTCTTGTTCTTCCTACATCCATTCATTAGACAGGAGCATGTGCCAGTATACCTCTATACTCAGTTCATGCACTTCCATGGTCTGTGTTGAGAATCACACACCCAATCATTTTATGTTTAAAACCGTTGGATCTCTTGCTGTAGTTCTTTGTCAATTAATATAATGCCTTAGCTCAAAGGAGAGTCTGTGTCTATGTTTACCCTTCAATCAATATTGTCAGTTGTCACTACGTATTCAACCAATTCAATTTCTGTGTCTATTCCACTTCCATGCCTTTGGCCACTACCTGCTTTTTATGGGCACACACCATAACCAGTTGTCCAAGTACTCGGAGGTGAGAAGTAGGAGAGAGGAAAATAAGAGTAATGTGGCGCCCAGCTGCAGACCTCAAAAGTGTGGGGCAACAAATACTAGGAGAAAGCCCACTGGGAGACCAGCAGCGCAGGCATGCCATGTGTTCACGTTAAGTATGTCTGACTTGATCACAGCTAATGAGTGGCCGGATGCCAGACATGACACCTCCAGCCATCCCGGAACGTGTATTTAGAATTAATGAGTGATGGTGCAAATATGAACATGCACTAAGAGATAACAACTCATGGAGGAAGGCATTGTTCCACGTACTTATCTATCCATTCATCCATCCATCACTGTAGTCACTCATGTATCCATCTTCAATAATCTGTTCACCCATTCCTCGATCACTCATTTAGCCACCCATTCATCAATCCATTTACTCACTCATCCAGCCAAACATGGCCATGGGTGATGATAACAAGAGTTGACAGGGTCCACTGAGCATTACTTCCTGAGTCCATTCAGGTTTATTACACCTTGGGCCTGTTCTTCTTTACTGCCTGCGGCCATTGAAGCTCACTGACAAATGTGACCATTGAGGCATGTTAATAATGCCTTAAGCCATTGAGGTTTACTAATGTCTCAAGCCATCAAAGATCACTAGTGACTGGGGCCTGTGCGCATTGGTGCCAGGAGGTGTGAATGTGCCTACTCTGTATACAAATTCAAATTCAAAATAAGCTTTATTCGATTTTAATCATTTAAAATCACAAAAGAATACAATTTCATAAAAACAAGTAAAAACATTTGGTATATACATTAGTTTAAAAATACATTAAGTTTGACAAAGTGCGTTTAGTACATTCAAGAAGAGTCATTTAACGTATATGGTTATTACAATCCAGACTCTGTATACATATGTGCTTGAATGTATGATCTATGTCAATGTGATTGTTGTGTGCATGCACCATCAAAACTTTTGATTTTCACAGAGATTGTTACCCATGGGACTAGCTAATAAAGGTGCTTTCCGTTTACAATGTAATGATGCAAATCAGTGGAAGAACATACTATGTAAGGAACAGCTTGATGTGTGTCAAGCTGCCAGTGGAAGAAAAAAATGAAGATAAAACATTATTTACGTAGTCAAAGGATACCCTTGCAAACAGAGTTATAGAGGAAAGAAACACACTCATAGTAGCACACTGAACCTTATGAATAGAAGGCATAGACCATTGGCACAGAGAGTTATGACCAAAGAACCCAGACAAGCTGTACGGGTGCAGCGGAGACAACATGCCCACATACCAGCAGGTCACAAGCGTTCTATTCTGCTGAGCTGAGGTTGTAACATGTTTGGGCTAGTAAAGGTGAAACGTAAACCACATGGAAATCAGAAGTGTTCTCCACAAAAGAAGAGTCATCGGTGTGTATTTAATTATTGTTTTTCTCAAGTCTTTCTCAGGACCTCACTTGATCAACAGGAATTCATGTGAATATATTAGTTGCTTATGCTGTAGACTACAAGGGGTGATTAATGGGGCACAGAGTGTTATTGGCAAGGAGAGTGTTTGTTGTTCCTTACCTAAAGGTTTCCAGTTCAATGGCTTCAGTGGACTCTGGCCGCAAGCTTCGGTTTCTCCTCCCGTTTGTTGTGCCTGGGTGCTTCTCAGGCTTGGACTGACTTCCCGAGGTGCTCTCCAAGTTAATAGCTGGCAGCTGCATGTGTGAGAGGAGAGGAAGTCTTACATGTTTACAGTGACAATAAATGCATGCATGGTCAGAAACACGATTTTACCATGGCCACCCATGATGGACCAAGTATCAAGGGCCAAGGGAGAACATGGAAATCTGATCACATTACTATTCTTCATGCACACCAAAAAGCTTTCCACAATTTAAATAAACATGCAATGTATGCTCATCCATCCCCAAAATACTTTCTTGCTATTTTAGTTCCATTCCAATTAGAAATCTAAATGCAAGAGAAAGAGAACACACATATTAGGTGGGGTTTGGTTCTTGGAGAAGGGCCAGACATATCACTGGACAAGCTGTAGCGCAGCACCTTTTGTGCAGGGTCAAAGCAACCAGCCAGTTCTCTGCGTTGTGCCGGATGCATCAATGTGACACATCACATATAGAAATATGAATAAGCGGTCTGTAAGGACTTCCAAAACCTCTTTGTTGTGTAATCCATTTCCTTACCAAAGTGGTCTTCCCAATGTAATGGCTCCTCAAGAAGCTTAGTCAGTACATCTGGAGAAATCATTAAAAGATACACGCACATATATTCGGCCTTGGCAGAAAATGTTGCCGTTTATCAAGTTACGGAATCAACAAACCCAAGCCCTGACTAGAAAAAATGTTCCAGTGCTTAAAAGCCATCTGAATCTCCTTAAGTGCATCAGATCCCACCATCAGGTAGACACCCAATTGTTTCACTTACAAGCCACATATATCCTCTAAAGGCCAGCCTAACCCTCTTTCCTCCCATTCAATACTCTTTGCCAGGGCCCAGTGAATTTTTTGTGAATCATATATCTTCCTCCTTCGCCCTGGAAAGGTAGGTGTGAGAGTTGCATCTGAACCTCTCAGTATTGTGGTCCATGTAAACTATGCCATAAGATTACCAATGGTAAGCTTGGGCACCGCCTTCACTGGGGCCTTCACATGGCAAACCTTTGTGAATTCTGAAGGGTCAGACTGGTTAGATACCCCGTCTTCCAAAGAGGTCTCACAGTCTTTTCAAAGTATTTGAAGTCATTGGTGCAGTAGTCGTTGACCCGCGATGTGTATCCTTTACAGTACAGATCAAAAACTCTTTTGGAATGGAAGTGTCCCATGCATGGTGAATGGGTGTGTACCCCTGCACTGAGGGCCCTACTGCATGTGAATCTGACATCTTGACTTTTCTTCTTTGCTCCAGCGTCATGCTAATCTAGTTTGAGCACAAAAGGCTAGGCCTGTCTCTAACCATATGTGGTCCAAGACCTGCCCCGTGACCTAGAGGGCAGCAACAACCGTGCCCTTGTGGAAAGCGGCGGACTAGTGTTTCTGTCCAGGGGGCATCGCGTAAAGCAATGGTGGCAGCATAATTTGTTTTTTTTTTATAGTGTGTACAGCAATTATTTCTCTGGCCCGGTCAGAGCGTGGTCCACTGGCCCCTCTCATGTAATGTTCAGGTGTTATGTGAAGAACCAGAACATTGCGTTGCCATTCCCTGTCCTGTCTAGTGCTTATGTGTATTCAGTGAGTATGTAGTGTGTGTACAGTGAGTATTGTTGTGTGTAAGATGTGTGTGTGTACAGTGAGTATTTGTTGTGTGAGATATGTGCGTGTGTGTGTACAATGAGCATTTGGCATCTGTGTATGTGTGTGTACAATGAGTATTTGGCGTCTGTGTGTGTGTGTACAATGAGTATTTGGTGTGTGTGTGTACAATGAGTACTTGGCGTCTGTGTGTGTGTGTACAATGAGAATTGTTGTGTGTGTGTGTACTGTGAGTATTTGGTGTGTGTAAGATGTGCGTGTGTACAATGAGTATTTGGCGTGTGTGTGTGTACAATGAGTATTTGGCGTCTGTGCGTGTGTGTACAATGAGTATTTGGCGTGTGTGTGTACAATGAGTATTTGGTGTGTGTGTGTACTGTGAGTATTTGGTGTGTGTAAGATGTGCGTGTGTACAATGAGTATTTGGCGTGTGTGTGTGTACAATGAGTATTTGGCGTCTCTGTGTGTGTGTGTACAATGAGTATTTGGCGGTTGTGTACAATGAGTATTTGGTGTGTGTGTGTACAATGAGTATTTGGTGTGTGTCTGGACCCTACCTCGTGGTAAGAGCGACGTATCAGAATCAGAGAGATTGTCTACTGGCTGTGCTCTGGTCAGAAGCAAGTGCAGTCTTGGTTGAGGTCCTGGTGGATTCTGCTCAGAGTCAGGAAGCACTCTGGTCTGTAAATCCTCCTCTGGCTTGGGCACTGGCATCAATGCAAAGGGAACCGGCATATCGAGTTGCAACGGAACTAATGTCCTCCACTTATTGCGATGTTGCAGATGGATCTAGAAAGTCTGGGTGCATCGGGACTAGACTTTGAATTGGCTCCACTGGGGATCAGCAGGCACATTGACGCCCTTGCGCCTTCTCTGCAGTTCGAGAGTGGCAGGAAGGGGCGGATTCCCAATTTAATTTCTTATGTTTCTTTTGAACTTACCCAAAGATTTCAACTGCGACAATGATCTGCTGTGGGAATGTCTTCAGGAACGAGAAAAGGGTACGTCATCTTTCTTTAAACTTCATCCGGTCATGGTATGGAGTCTTCTGTTGTTTGGTGGCATTTAACATCTACGGTCTTGTAAGACCTACAGACTCATCTGAGGGCAGTCATCGCAGATTCTGGTATCATGCTACGATCCCAGGCACCAAAGGTCGACCAAAGAGTCGATTCTTCCTCTGCTTAAAAAACCCAATCTCAATGCTGGCGACCCTAATAACTATAGGCCCATTACTCGGTTATCATTTCTGGCCAAATTGGCCTTTAATCAGGAAATTACGACTTTTATAGATTAAAACAAGAGCCTTGATCCAACCCAATCCAAATTCCCCAGTCAGCACAGCACCGAGCTAGCACTGATCACAGCAACAGACGAAATCAGACAGACAGACAATAGATTGTGGGGGAAATTCAGCCCTCACCTTATTAGATCTTTCGGCCGCGTTTGACACAGTTAATCATACTGTCTTAATTGACTGACTCAAATCGATCGGCATTAAAGACAATGTGCTCAAGTTTATCCCTTACTTCTTAACCGATCAAATTCAAACTGTTTCGCTTGGGGACTATACATCACCAGCCTTCTCACTGCCTTGCAGGGTGCCTCAGGACTCATGCCTGTGCCCTACCTTATTCAATCTATATGTCACCCCACTTGCAGCGTTGATCAAATCCTATGGTTTTGTGCTGGTCTCATATGCTGATGATACACAGATCATTGTGTCAATAATAGATAATCTTGAAGAAACGACAGTTCAGTTTCACGGTTGCATGCTCCATATTGATAGCTGGATGTGCCTTAAGGTGCAACAAGGCCTTGGCCAGATCATCTGATACAACTTTCCCAACGTTACACTCAAGCACATTCACTGCGCTTATCCACTATTGGAAATCTTGTAGTCCCTAGATTAAAAAAAAGTAACTGGGGAAGGAGGGGGTTCGTAACCTGTATCACGAGGCTGTGGAACTCGCTTCCAACAGAACATAAAAACAAAGCAAATCTACTAGAATTCAGGAAGGATCTAAAAACCTGGCGTTTTACTAAATAGCTTCCCATCATCTTCCCATAACACATTCGGTTTCTTAGTCTGACTTAGCGCTGAGATGCTTCCAGCTAATTGTTGCGTTTTAGAAATCTTATTTTTATTTAATTTCATTATACTTTGTGAGGGTCCATCACAGACATCTGTTTGCAACAGTCCCTACCCGGCTTGAACTCTGTTGTTTTGGGGAATGCCATTTTACCTTGCTCACTGACCAATTTAGAAAAAGGGGTCTAAAAGGACCACTGTAAACAACGAAGGAGTGACTAAAGTGTAAAAGAAAAGTGCCAAACGTGATAGGTTCAAAGGTTTATGAAATAATGCTACACTGTGTGCTGCACGCGTGATCAATGCTCACACGCGTGCAGTGTGTACAGCGGGGCAGTCTCAATGTCCCTAAGAGGGCCCGGGCGACTGTCTTCAACTGGAAGAAAGTCAGGGCGCTTCCTGGTCACCCTGTAGTGGGTGGAGGGAAAGAACCTTAATTCTTAGAAGGACCCTCACTCACCACTAGTTGGTGACATGCTTCATCATCGGGTCCCCGCTGGGGTGACTGAATGCCTCCCCAGCGTGCTACGACGCCTGATTACAGTGGAGCAGGATGTGGTGGGTGCAACAGTGCCCAAATTAGGAAGTGACTAAATGTGATAGTGCAAATGTGTATTTAACGATTAAAAAATGCAAAGGTTGTGCCTTTAGAAAATGTTTTAATAATGGCCAGCCCGCATTGGTTAAAAACAAGGTGAGCGGACTCCCCAGGTTCTTAATTAAGGAACCGGAATCCTGAATCAGAAGTAAAATTTGGTCGACATGTTTCAGCTGTTTAAGTTGCATGTAGCTCAGCTTTCTTCAGGACCTAAACCAAAAGTCCTCTGGTGGTGTGCGCGCGCTAAGGCGCACCCTCCCGTGAGGCTCTAAGTGTGAAAAAAATTATATACAGTGTCCATAGACGGAAAAAATTCCATCAACACCACACTACTCACTCTGGTAGGGGTGTGTTAAAAAAGGGAACCTGTGGAAAAGAAGGGACAATAACAGGACCACAAACACATAAACATGAAAGAGAAGGGTTAATTCCTTCTGTAAAAGGTTGTAATCAACATTGGTTTCACATATGTTCAGGTCTAAGCATCATGCATAATTTGTGTGACACCCAAATCGGGGTGCTGCCTTAGATTCCTTAAAAAGGTGCACCTAAATTAGCTATCAGGACCAGCCCGGTGAATGAGTCCGTGTCCGGAGAATGCTCGATGGTCATTAGGGTCGAGCAATGAACCACTTGGTTATGAAGTGGTGAAGTTAAAAGACCACAGTGATAAAAGGGTATGAGCAAGTATATCCCTAAATGTATAAACACAAACACACACGTAGAGGAACAACCCCCTCTCACAGCGTGAGCAATGAATACCAAGAAGGGATTTGTAAGCAAGCATATCCGCAAGTGTTTGATAATCCACAGACACACACATGAATAGAGGAAAGATCCCTCTCAAAGCGTGGGAAGTAAATATCAGAAGGGGGGATTTGTGAGCAGTAATAGGTATTGAGAAAGTTTTAGAAATAACTCACTTCCTGAAGGAACAGATTGCGCCCCTTCGGAAACGACAGCGTGGGGTGACTTCACGCGGCGTTTTTATACCAGAAATGAAAATTAACAATCAGAAGGGTGACGGGTCATTAGAAAATAGTACCGCGTTGTGAAAGTTCGCCTCGGATGAAGAGCTCGCCATAATGCTTGGGATCGAGTTTTGCTTACTTCCACGCCAGCGGCTCCCCTCCGTGTACCTACACGGACTGCAACTGTCTCCCGGGAATATCAAAAGAAAGAGCACCCGGTTGGTTTAAATGCCTGCAGTGTCTGATTGGATGCACCCGCCCTCGTGGGTGCATGACGTTGGGGAAAATTCAGCGCGTGCACCGCGTCTTAAAGGGATAGGCATCTGTGAGAATGGAAGATGATGTAATTGGTTTAAAGCTACCACGTGGGGGAGGATTAAGCCAGCATTACGGAGCTCGTAGTTCTGAGGTCGGGGGTTCGAGTCCCAGTAGTGTCTCAACCCGAATCCCAAATTGAATTAGATCGTAATTGCAAAAATAAGTCACAACAATTGTCTGATCCAAGAATAGTATGTCTGGTCAGGAAAAATACTCACAGTAACACGCCCACAATTGTGAGTTTGGGTCCATCGCCTCATTGCACCATTTTTTGTTTATTTTTTATCAGCTAGACAGTGTGGGGTGAAAAATAGAGGATATTTGGTGCACGAGTCCCACACTTGGGTAGAGAAATAAGGATATTAGTGGCCATTCGGAGAAGTACGATGGTTCCCAACCAAAGTAGTAGTATAAGTGGATGGAATTCTAAAGGTGTCTTTTCTACATGGTGTGGACTAGGTCCCTGAACTAGGGGCAAACGAGCTTAACCTGGTATCTATAAAAAATTCAGTTTATTATAGGACTCATGTTTCTGCCCATCAGCGTAATACAGTACCCCATGGTATGTCATCGTTGAGGCCTTTCGTGTTGGTGCCTAGGCGATACACCCAACGCTGTTCCTTCTCGAATAGTAGGGACTCTGAACTGCCCTCCAGGTGTTCTAGGATAGTCCATTTGAGATCATTGGGTGTATGGTTGATCTGTAGAAAATGTGTAGTGAGTTTCGTTGTTGCTTTTTTGCAACGAATGTTACTACGATGCTCACATATTCTTGTTTTGACACGTCTGGATGTCATCCCAATGTATTGTAACTTGCATCTACAGGTGATCAGATAAACCACATTTGCTGTGTTGCAATTGGTGTGGCTGCGTTGTACCCAGCGTGTGCCATCCGTCAAGTCCAGGAATTTGGTGTGTGAAGTCAGATGGCAGATACTGCAGTTACCGCAGGGATGGTGGCCTGTTACTGGTGGTAGCCCCCAAGAGTTAAGAACGCTCGGTAGTTGGTTGTTATTGTTATTGTTTCTTGGTCTTGTGTGGACCAGATAATCTTTTAAGCTGGTGGACCTTTTATAGGAAAAGAGTGGTTTTCGCCAGTGTGCCTTATTACTAGTGATGATTCTCCAGTTTCTAGATATACATCTGCTCACTGCGTTAGATAATGGATTGAAAGTGGTGACGCATGTGAGGGGAATCTCATTCACCTCTGGAGGGGGGTTGTCTTCCAAAAGAGCCTCCCTCTGTTGGTTCCGTGCTCTCTTTTGGCTGGTGTTCAGGATCCTCGATGGGTATCCCCTTTTCTCCAATTTATCAGTCAACACACTTGCCTGTTGCTTGTATGTAGACAGGGTACTACAGTTACGTCGTATTCTTAGGTATTGCCCATACGGGAGGTTTTCCCGTAGGGCCCTGGGGTGGTAACTGGTAAAGTGCAACAAGTTGTTTTTTGCTGTCGGCTTGGTAAACGTTTTTGTCTCCAGTCGGTTGCCTTCCCTCTTGATGGTGACGTCTAGAAACGTTAGCTCATCACAAGAGTGTTCATGAGTGAACCTCAGGTGATCATCACACGTATTGATCCAGGTATAGAACTCGAGTAAAGTGGATTTGTTTCCTTGCCAGATCATGAACACATCATCTATATAACGACGCCATACAGCGATGTTGTTACCGTATGGGTTCGCGGGATTCAGGATGTGTTTAGACTCGAAGTCGTATACGTAAAGACCCGCTACCGATGGGGCAAAAGTGCTGCCCATCGATGTTCCCGTAGCTTGAAGGTAAAGTTGGCCTTCGTATTCAAAGAAGTTACGTTTAAGGGCAAGAGTGGCACAGTCGACTACGAAATCCCGGGTGGTGTTGAAATTCCAGACTGCTTGGTCCAGCGCTTCCTTGACCACTTTAATGGTCTCATCCTGCGGAATGCAGGTATACAAACTCTCGATATCCATCGAGACAAGGAAACAGGGAGCATTTGGTAGAGAGATTGTGTTGAGCAGAAATAGAAAACTCTTGGTGTCCTTGAGGTAAGTGATTGTGGATTGTACAATCGGTTTCAAGAAAAAAATCCCAATACTGTGAGAGAGGTTCCAGGAGAGATCCTAGACCCGAAACAATCGGTCGTCCTGGGGGGGGTTGCACATTTTTATGTGTTTTTGGTAACACATAAAAGTAAGGGACCCGTCCCTCAGACATCGTCAGAAAATCAGCCTCTTTCTTCGAGATCCAGCCATCCCTTTCTGCTGTTGATACTAGATCACAGATTTTATTTTTTAAATCGTTTGTAGGGTCCTCCTCTAAAGGAATGTAGTTGTTACCATTGCTTAAGAGTCTTCGGCACTCTGTGTCGTAGTCGCTTTTGTTGAGAATCACAATCCCGCCCCCCTTGTCCGCATGTTTGATGACGATCTCCTTGTTCTTTTAAGGGATTGTATGGCCTTAAATTCATCAGTGGTCAGGTTCTTAAAGGGGGTCGGTTCCTGCATTTGTTCTATTTCTTTGAACACAGCTTGTTCAAAGGCTAGAATCTCTGGTGCGACTGTGTGTGTGGGTGGTACAAATGATGATTTCAGTTTAAAATCAGTGTCACTTTCAATGCCTTCCACTTGTTCTCTTTCTGATGATTCAAAAAAGTTCTTTAAGCGCAGCTTCCTAAAGAACTGACTCAGCTCGCAATGAAGTTTGAAGCGATCAAGTTTAGGGGTGGGAATGAAACCTAATCCTTTCTCCAAAACTAGTGTTTCAGATTGTGAGAGATTGTGAGACGACAAATTCACCACTAGGGTTTCGCATTGCTGGGGCCAGGTCTCTGGTCTGTTGGTGTTGGGTTGTTGGGATCCTCTGTCCCTATTTGAGTGTCCCAGTGTATGTGGTTGGAACCTTTATGTCTCCCTCGGTTGCCCCGCCTGCCTCTGTCCTGAAAAGGATGCGGGTAACTTTGGGGGTTGAAATGTGGATAGGGCATGAAGTGAGGGTTCCAACCCATCGTTGGGGGGAAAGGTGCCTGGAAAAGGCTGGGATGATAGGGGCCCATTGCTTGTTGGGGAAAAGGCGCTCTCCAGTTGGGCGGGTGGTAGTCACCTGTGGGTTGTTGCTGCTGCCCACGCCCGCGACCTCGACCTCTCCCTCTCCCTCTTGGTCTTTTCCCAGTGTTCTCAGAACTTGAGCCACTGGTATTCGAGTCCACCGAACTATCGGAATTGTAGCCTGTATTTGAGGAAGGATTGAATTCAGGGGTGGAGTAGGGATAGACTTTGGCATAGGACCACTTCTTCAGGTCTTTTTGTAGCTTTTGTGATTTGGATTGGGCCAGATTTTGCTTGAACTCATTTTGCTCTTTATTGAGTTCGTCTAACCTCTTTTTATATCCAGTGATTGTAGTTTTGAAGTGGGCTTCGGTGGTTTGAATCTCCACTAACAGGGCATCAGAGAAGCGTAACGCGGTTTTGATAATTAGGATGCCCCAATCCCGCGTGCAGTGCCACGCTATTTGTGCCCATTCTTTGCGGAAGACTGCATCTTCAAGAAATATTCTGGGGGCATTTGTAACCAATAAACCTTCAGGGGCCGCGTTATTATTTAGATACTCTTTTATCATTGTTCTATGTAGGATGGCCCTGATTCTACTACGTTTAAGTTCCCCCAACTTTTCCCAGTCGCTAGTTTGTGAAATGGCATGTGCCAGTAGTCCTTCTAAGAATTAAGGTTCTTTCCCTCCACCCACTACAGGGTGACCAGCAAGCGCCCTGACTTTCTTCCAGTTGAAGACAGTCGCCCGGGCCCTCTTAGGGACATTGAGACTGCCCCGCTGTACATACTGCACGCGTGTGAGCATTGATCACGCGTGCAGCACACAGTGTAGCATTATTTCATAAACCTTTGAACCTATCACGTTTGTCACTTTTCTTTTACACTTTAGTCACTCCTTCGTTGTTTACAGTATATATTATCGGGGTACAGGAGTGTCTACACCCTACCTCTCTTGTTGATATTGTCTAAAAGGACCAAACAGTAGCTGAAGGTACGGAAAGAAAGAAACTGACGTCAGCACACATGGGTGGTGCTTATATGCGGCCCCATTAGTCACTTCCGCAGAGGCACAACATTGGCGTTGAGACATATGATGCCACCAAGTGGCGAGTCCTGCTTTTAAGTTTCTGTATTCAGTCTGACACCTTGGGAATATTCACAATGTGAGGGATCTGCGGTTAGAAATATCCATCAGAAATAAAATGCATCCCAAAAGTCCAAATTTACTGGTACTCATTTATCCAACCTTGGAAAGATGGAATTCGGAACTGGCATTGGTCGGTAGTTAATGTAAAGCACTGAGCCATCTTATGGTTGGCTTAAATTACCACTGAGCCATGGTAGAATAAGGTAGGACAGGGAAGAACTGGAGGCACAACATAAACGGGGTAAAAGAGTATAGGAAAAAGAAAAGAAAATTGTGATAAAAAAACGAAAAGAAGGTAGAAAACAACAAGGTATGACAGATGACAGAACCAGTAGAAGCATGGGATAGGTGGAATGAGGTGGAGAGAGTAAACGAAGGATGAAAACAGGAAGAACATATGGAAGGAAGGAGGGATTGAGAGATGGAGGAGGTAGACGTTTGAGAGGCAGCAGTTGAGTAATAAACGCACCACATTGCTCTTGCTTTCGGGCTCCCTCATTCAGCCTGTGGAGGCAAGCAACAAGCTCACACTAACAGATGTGTCACATTTGACTGTGAATAGATGAGCTTAGGTGTGGTGGGAACAGTGGTATAATGCCCAAAGTCTTCAACTAACTATTTCATATATAACAAGTGCCTTTCTCAGTGCTGCTTATCACAGTTCTTCTGGTGATGTAAGTTCTGTGATAGCACAAATTAGACTTTGATTTGATTGTATAATTTCAGTGGAATGGTCGCTGCATGCCTGGAGTTGCTGATATGCCTAAACATTCAAGCAGAGGCAATCTCAGTGGTAGGAAGCCTCTCCGCCAATCCAAAGGAAAGCTGAGCATAACAAATGTTCATAGTTCAGCCCTGTTTATTCAAAGGTGTGGACCAAAGATTGCTGGCCTTAAGCAACAAGAAAAGAATGCAAACCACAGAGCTTTCGGAGATAACACTAACGCTCTTTTTGATCTCGACCGGGATCTCATGGTGAAATGGGAAGATTCATTAAATCAAAACTCTATCACACTCATGGACATTCTTATTGAGAGTGCTGATCGTAAGACTGCTAAATTACAAACGGAAATCTCAATTATTGAACAAGAGATTAAAGATCTCAATAAACCCGAGGCCACCGTAAAAAATTACACTTTACTTGATGAAATTCTGCTCAAGCATCAGACAGAAATAAAGAATAGAAAGGCACGCCAAATCAAGAGGGACGAGGCAGATTATAAAAATGGGAGAGTCTACACTTTCGACCGTAAATACGACTCATTGATCCCCAAACCTAGGAGTAGCTCGCAGCCTGGGAAACCAACCACTTCCAACTCCGCCCACTCTAGCACTACCTCCCTGAGTTCTACTGGACTCAGTGATATCGAAAATGAAATCCTTGCCAGTGCACAAACTAACAATTCCACCTTTTTTTTAGAAGTAGAGCGGGTGCGGAAGGGCAACAGAACCCAGCCCCTACAGGCCGCTGTAGACCAAAACCCCACAGGGGCAAACGCGGGAACAAGCGAGGAGTATCGCAGAAAGCTGAGATCAGGGACACAGAGACACTAACAACCCCACTTGATATTGTCCAAGTTATCAACCTCTCAACACTAGCATTGACACCTGACATGATTTCCCTACTCAGCAAAGGTCTTAACTTCAACCCCTATGCCACAGGGGATCTATGCCAAACGAAAATTGACCTGTTCAAGTTCACACGTAACCTGAAACTAAAAAAACATTTTGTGGGATCACAACAGTCGCAAACACAACCTACTCTTGTTCCTACTGTATTTGATGATGTACCTGTAACAATTAAAGACATACAAGCAACACATCTGCTTCTTTCTTTAACGGACAGGGAAGATAGTCCATTAGAAATGGAGCAGTTACTAGAAGAACTAGATATAGAAACAGATTACAGTATAACAAGTGGTCTGAAATGCAAATCCAAATGGATACCAACACTATCGGGTTGCAATTCAATTGACAACTTTCACAAACGAGTTCTAGAGGATCTAGACCGAACCAACACCAAATACTTAGACAAAAAATTTAAATACAAAGACAACCTAACTAGAGGAGAACGATCAGCTCTTTCCACTCTCAATAAGAACTCCAACATCATCATTAGGGAGGCTGACAAAGGGGGGAATGTAGTGGTCATGGATTTGGTTGATTACAACAACGAGATCCATGGCCAACTGAGCGACTGCTCTTGCTACGAATCCCTCAACTACAACCCTACTGGTCCACTTACCAAGCTAGTGAATGAACAACTGTTACTTTGGAAACAATCAGGTCTATTAGATGATAATGAATTTCTATATCTAAAGATTCACAAACCAACATACCCTTGGCTCTATACTCTACCTAAAATCCACAAGGACAAACCGTTCCCACCTGGCAGACCTATAGTATCAGGGATCGGCGGTCCCACCGAGAGGCTCGCAGAATACGTGGACCTCTTTTTGGGACCATTAGTGAAAAACCTTCCCTCATACATACAAGATTCAAAGCACATACTCAACATCATGGCTGACATTGATTGGCAGAAAGACACCTTACTGGTCACGATGGACGTAGTGTCCCTCTATACCAGCATTAACCTAGACCTAGGGATTGAAGCCATTACCAAAGTTCTCTCCAACAGACCGGCTTCACTATGGGCACACACAAACATGCTAATTCAAATGATGAAGATCATTTTAGAAAACAACTTCTTCATGTTTGACCGTAAATGGTACAGACAGAAGAAAGGAGTAGCGATGGGCTCCAAATTTTCACCCTCCTTTGCAAATCTCTTTATGGGAGCATTGGAGGCTGATCTTATCTGGGGCAATAAAGGTACACAATACACTGACTCCATAGTGTTTTGGGGTCGATACATAGATGACTGTTTTCTCCTTTGGTCCGGCACTGTAGAACACCTAAACTCCTTCTTTGAATACCTCAACACTAACAACTGGGAAATCAGTTTCACTATGCAACAAAGTCAGACCCACATTGAATTTTTAGATCTGGAATTCTATGTAAGAGACGAACAGTTACATTCGAGACTTTACAGGAAACCCACCGCATGCAATTCCATTTTGCATGCTTCAAGTTTTCATCCAGAGCATCAGATACGGTCAATTCCCTATGGCGAGTTTCTTAGAGCTAAACGCAACTGTAGTGAAGCCTGTGAATTTGACAACTGCATTACAACCATGAAGAGAAGATTTCAGAACAGGGGTTACACTAGAACCTCCCTTAAAAAAGCAGAGTCCAGAACAAGAGCCATCACTAGACCTGATTGTCTAAAAACACGTACTGAGATGAAAACCACTGACAAACACGTCAGATTCATTACAGAATTTAATGCCCTAAATCAGCTCACTAGAAAGAGTCTGAATAGACATTGGAAACTCTTACTGGAGGACCCCATACTGAAGGAATTTATTCCAGAGAGACCATCCATCACCTACAAAAAAGGTTTTACCTTGAGAAACAAACTAAGTCCTACCGTCCCCACCAATACCACAGCTCAGAACTGGCTTTCTACACGCGGAATTGGTTTTTACAGATGCGGATTCTGTTCTATGTGCATGTGGGGCAAACACGGTACAAAAAACTTTGCAGGACATGATGGTATGGTATATCATATCAAACACAACATCACTTGCCTTAGCAAGTTTGTGGTATACATCATCGAATGCCATTGCGGCAAAAAATATGTGGGGAGCACCATTAGAGCTCTCAAAGAGAGGGTAGCTGAACATATGAGAGCTATACAAAAGAGGGACCCCAGATACCCAGTAGCACTTCATGTAGCGGAATGTCAACCTAACGAGGATGATATCAAAGTACGTGTTTTTGGGATCGATCAAATTCCCCTCAACATCAGGGGGGGCAATCGCGAATTGATGCTCAGGCGTAGGGAGGCTACGTGGATCATGCGCTTACGTAGCGTAGAACACGGGCTTAACTATGATTCTGAGCTCCAATATTTTCTTGGAAACTAATAATGTACTGGGGGGATCCTTGGTGCACTCAGACTAACCAACTGCGCAAACACTAGGAACCCTAAAATGAGGAGAACAAATAGCAATACGTTAGATTGCCTCTTTTTTAGGGAAGCAATGTATCCTACTTCCATGTATGTGTTTGTAATATAAACCTTGTATATATTTCATGTTTTTAGATGATTGTTTATGCTTTTTGATTATCAAGGGTGACAATTTAAACATTGCTTGCCAATTTGCAATCCTTACTGTCTATACATACATCCTGAAATTTTGATTTCGCGATTTTGTAATTCAATTACTCCAAATGTATGTAGACATGAGGTCCCTCACTATTTCGTTCACTCTTGTTTCACTTTCTAATTTCTGCATGCTTCACTTCTTGTACTATAAGTCCAGAACAATCTGGTCACACCCAGACCTGGCTCAGTTTACTTTTACCTCACCCATTAATTTGAACCTTTTGCCTCGATGGACAGGGGGTGTTTGTTCTCTCTGATGCTCAACAGCGTTGTAACCCTTTCCCCATACAAATAATAATAACCATTGAGGTACTAATAATAGCGAATATCTTTCGCTTCCCCCGTATTATTAGATAAAAAATCTATTTACACATCAGGCAGTAGTTTACTTTCACTACTTTCCCGTCATTTATAAGTGTGGCGACTTAATATAAACAAGGATGGATTACTGTACAGGAATTCAACCAAAACGTCTTCCTTTCGCCACAAGTTTCCCCGTTTAACAATGGCGCCCACATTATCTCCTTTGTGATAGTACTTCGTCCATTTTTACTTTTTTCTTACTTAATCCCTCCTCTCCCGGGGTCACGTGTCCGTACACGAGAGACGACCGCCGGGAAACTACAGAGGAGGGATTGCCTGCAGTGGGTAAGGTTCATGTCTCCCCACCGCCGCTCTAACTTTCCGCATACCCGCGTCTTGTATACCAAGCGTCGGGTATGTAATGCGCTACACGCTCGTCTTTAGAAACGTTTGCTCATTCGATATTATGCATTTACTTATAGCAAACCACTGCGTGAGGATACGCACCCGTCTCCTTCCCCTTTTTGGCGCCACAAAGAATCCCCTCCCGGCTTTCAGTTTGACTACGAAATAATAGCAGGTAATTTTTCATAATTGTGCTGACCACATTGATTATGAAACAAACGTTTGGGTAAAACGCGTTGTGTGTTTTTTATCCCCATGACCTAGCCAACTTGCTCCAGCATTTTAGTGGCACTGTGTAATGTTGACACACAATTTTTACTTATTCCCTTTTTTGTAGACATAGTGCTATTTCGACATAGAAAATTACCAGTGGGATAAGACAACTATTATCCACATACTTCAACCGAACATTATACCACACAGCATCTACTGTTGCATAATCTCTTAATATACCCATTGGTAAGAGAATGTCTGGCTTTTTGGTTTTTCCTCTATTGCCCTAACTTAAAACGGCTTTGTAAACATTTCCTTCGTTGCAAGCCTCCTTATGAGTACCCTTTTTTCTTTATCCCGAAATTTTTCCTTCACTGTATTTTAGCTCAAGACTGAGCTTTCAGAGGTCCAGACTTACTCCATCCACATATTGATATTGGAGTGGAAGGTAATATTCATCATCCTTTGATTAATAGGATTTGCATGTTTGTGCTCTCTGGATCTTAAGCGCACATAGGCTTTGTCAGACACACACCTCCTCACGTATAATATAATATAGATATTTTGTTAAAGAAATGTATATGCTTCGGACATTTCACATTGCACTCACCATCACTATGAACACCCTCTTAACTATAGGACCACTGTGTACGAGTGACACATGACCACACTTGGGTCTTTTTAACTTTATTTCACTCGCTCCGTGCACATTAGCACCATAGTCCAATCACTTGCTCCACCATGCAAGTTTTTCTTACCACATCTCAACACCATAAAACTGCATGTCGGGTGCACAAATGTCACCATATGCAGTATATAACAAAACATGATTAGTTAACTATGGCATACATTATTTTGTATTACCAGCCCTGATGAGTCGTGTGACTCAACCGCACACGACGAAACACGTGTCGGCGTTTGTATTAATTCAAGTCTGGAGAAAATAAACATCTTGCTGTGACAAGAGGACCCACATCAAAGAACCTGCTTCTGCGCTTCCTTTAAACTTTGGTCATTGTACCTGTTGGGACATACATGAATGTAGTTGCGAGAGCCTTGCTATGTACTTATGTTTTGTCTTTTGACTTGTTTGGACGGTTAAGGGTGTTTACCGTCTGCTCTTCACGCACTACATAAACTACTGTTTTGCTTTTTACACACTTTGTAACGTATTAACCCAGGCAGCGCGCCCCTTAGTCCTATCTTCAAAAAAAAAAAAAAAAAACCCCTGTGTCTTTGTAGTTTTGAAGTGGGCTTCGGTGGTTTGAATCTCCACTAACAGGGCATCAGAGAAGCGTAACGCGGTTTTGATAATTAGGATGCCCCAATCCCGCGTGCAGTGCCACGCTATTTGTGCCCATTCTTTGCGGAAGACTGCATCTTCAAGAAATATTCTGGGGGCATTTGTAACCAATAAACCTTCAGGGGCCGCGTTATTATTTAGATACTCTTTTATCATTGTTCTATGTAGGATGGCCCTGATTCTACTACGTTTAAGTTCCCCCAACTTTTCCCAGTCGCTAGTTTGTGAAATGGCATGTGCCAGTAGTCCTTCTAAGAATTAAGGTTCTTTCCCTCCACCCACTACAGGGTGACCAGCAAGCGCCCTGACTTTCTTCCAGTTGAAGACAGTCGCCCGGGCCCTCTTAGGGACATTGAGACTGCCCCGCTGTACATACTGCACGCGTGTGAGCATTGATCACGCGTGCAGCACACAGTGTAGCATTATTTCATAAACCTTTGAACCTATCACGTTTGTCACTTTTCTTTTACACTTTAGTCACTCCTTCGTTGTTTACAGTATATATTATCGGGGTACAGGAGTGTCTACACCCTACCTCTCTTGTTGATATTGTCTAAAAGGACCAAACAGTAGCTGAAGGTACGGAAAGAAAGAAACTGACGTCAGCACACATGGGTGGTGCTTATATGCGGCCCCATTAGTCACTTCCGCAGAGGCACAACATTGGCGTTGAGACATATGATGCCACCAAGTGGCGAGTCCTGCTTTTAAGTTTCTGTATTCAGTCTGACACCTTGGGAATATTCACAATGTGAGGGATCTGCGGTTAGAAATATCCATCAGAAATAAAATGCATCCCAAAAGTCCAAATTTACTGGTACTCATTTATCCAACCTTGGAAAGATGGAATTCGGAACTGGCATTGGTCGGTAGTTAATGTAAAGCACTGAGCCATCTTATGGTTGGCTTAAATTACCACTGAGCCATGGTAGAATAAGGTAGGACAGGGAAGAACTGGAGGCACAACATAAACGGGGTAAAAGAGTATAGGAAAAAGAAAAGAAAATTGTGATAAAAAAACGAAAAGAAGGTAGAAAACAACAAGGTATGACAGATGACAGAACCAGTAGAAGCATGGGATAGGTGGAATGAGGTGGAGAGAGTAAACGAAGGATGAAAACAGGAAGAACATATGGAAGGAAGGAGGGATTGAGAGATGGAGGAGGTAGACGTTTGAGAGGCAGCAGTTGAGTAATAAACGCACCACATTGCTCTTGCTTTCGGGCTCCCTCATTCAGCCTGTGGAGGCAAGCAACAAGCTCACACTAACAGATGTGTCACATTTGACTGTGAATAGATGAGCTTAGGTGTGGTGGGAACAGTGGTATAATGCCCAAAGTCTTCAACTAACTATTTCATATATAACAAGTGCCTTTCTCAGTGCTGCTTATCACAGTTCTTCTGGTGATGTAAGTTCTGTGATAGCACAAATTAGACTTTGATTTGATTGTATAATTTCAGTGGAATGGTCGCTGCATGCCTGGAGTTGCTGATATGCCTAAACATTCAAGCAGAGGCAATCTCAGTGGGAGGAAGCCTCTCCGCCAATCCAAAGGAAAGCTGAGCATAACAAATGTTCATAGTTCAGCCCTGTTTATTCAAAGGTGTGGACCAAAGATTGCTGGCCTTAAGCAACAAGAAAAGAATGCAAACCACAGAGCTTTCGGAGATAACACTAACGCTCTTTTTGATCACCTGCCAGAATTGCATAAGCCCTTTCCACCTGTAATTGCAATCCAAGGCCCGTGCGTCTGAAATGGGTCAGCCTTTTTTACTGTGCGGCCTTCCACCAAATGGCAACAGGAGCTTACTTGCTTTTTTTTTAAAATATATTTTTATTGGGATTGAAGTACAGTAAAAGGACAAATAGAATTCATACAAAATTACAGAATGTTAATAGCTCGCAATACAAGTGATCTGCAATAAATATTCGGAGGGTAAAAGTTCTAAATGTTCTGTTCAGGGGGACAATAAAAAGTGGGGCATTACATCACACCAAATAGGAAGCCAGAAGTATTATAATTAAATTCAAAAACATATCATATACATTAAACTCTAGCCAACCTCCAGTTTGTTACCGGGTCCTGTCCCCGGTAACAGGAGCTTACTTGCAATGCGTTCACTGCAAACGTTACTACACGAGTCCAAGTTACTACAAAAGAGCAGTTTGTGAATACCAAAAAGTAGTAAACTTACTCAAAAGTGTATTTACTACAAAAGTGCCATTTGTGAATACCAAAAAGTAGCAAAATTACTCAAAATTGTATTTTGCTACAAAAGTACAGTTTGTGAATACCAAAAACTAGTAAACTTACTCAAAGTGTAAGTTACTATAAAAGTTGAATTTCTCTATAGCTCTTTATAGTAAGTTTTGTAGTACTACTGCAGCACTACAAAACTTACAACAAAGTGCGGGTTGTGATTCGGCCCCTTTATCTTTACTACAACTAGTTTGACTGTATTGTACTGTATCTGGTCTAATTCATTGCACAAGCTCATTTTAGGTAAGACTTGACTGCTCGAACAAACTCCCCCAGAGAGTCAAGGAGGGCTTTGAAGGCAAACTTTCCACTGCAGGATGAGTACCTAGTGTCTTCATTTGTATGGAACAGTTGTGTTATTACTGAAGGGTCCTTGTGGCTGTAAATGTCAGGGGAAAACATTTTGTAATGTGTATTCAAACGTATTATTTATGTAATCTACAAGAGGCGATGTGCAAACCTGATTGGTGTGATTAAATATAACATTCAAATGAAACCTGGTATTCAACAGCAGTTCTTACCTGTTGTTTACTTGCTTGAACATTTAGGAGGGCACACAGCTTCCTGATGTCTGAGTGGTCTCTGGATTTGAATATAAGATCCACAATTGATTAACAGTATGAAAAATAGATTGCATCATAGCATTAAGTTGTCAAGGGCAGCTTCTAGGAATGACCACATTTGGCATGCACTGTACAATAGCTAAGCATTTGATTTTCAGTAGATTTATCAATACTGGACATATGAATTAGTAATCACAAGGTGTTCTATTACATTCCTTAGATTGACTCTGATCCACATCATGCAGGCACTGCTTCAGAGAGGGGGAACCCTTTCAAGTATTTAAACTCCGCTCCACACCAGACTGTCTGTGCAGTGAGAAGGTTTCTTTTGAAAAATGGGAAAAGAACTTATATCTGGAAATTAGCCTCTGCCTCAATATTCCCTCACTGGACAGAGGTTGGAGCTAAAAATGCAAAACGTTCCCACCTGGGCCAACAGTATCTTTGTGACTGGGCAAACAGAAACCCACTGGAGGGTAAAATATTTTTCAAATTGACTACATACCCCAGCATGCATTGGAACTAACGAACTTGATCACAAGGGCACACCGGAGGCCTATTTAAGTAAATTAAGTGCATGCACAGAGTATGTGGTGGAAATAAACTCTTTCTGAATGCTGGCCTCTGATGAAAAGCAAGAAGGCTTTGAAACGCGTAAGGCCGGGAGATTTCTGCACGAGATGGAAAGCTGCATGTTTCTGAAAATAAAGGTGTTGTGCATCTACCTGACAGCGGAGTGCGGCTTTACTTCTAAGCACTCTTTGGTTTTCATATGTATATATATATATATATATATATATATATATATATATATATATATACTTTATTCGGCATCAGTACAATACCAAAAAAGTGCACATAAAAAAGAGATTGAATGAATGGTTATTTATAATGCGCGGACTTAGCCCAAGGGCATCAAGGCGCAGACTAAAACATAAAATATGACTAGACAGTTACAGATACAGAAAAACAGACAGCAGCTGAGATTCAGTCGTAGGCCTGGGAGAAGAGCCACGTCTTCAAGAGCTTCCGAAAAATGATCAGAGAGGGTTGGTTGGACAGCTCGGGGGGGAGGTTATTCCACAATTTAGGAGCCAGAGTGGAAAAGGCTCTTCCTCCCCATTTCGCTTTTTTGAATCTGGGGACCGCCAAAAGATTTCTTGAAGATGATCGAAGGGTTCTCTTGGGGGAGTAAGGGCTGACTAGAGCCTTTATGCCTTCGGAGCCAGAGCCGAAGACGGCTCTGTGCGCCAGACATATAATTTTGAAGGAGATCCTGTGATGAATGGGCAGCCAGTGAAGGTCCTTTCTGGCCTGAGTAGCAGACAATAGCTTTGGAAGGTTTAGGACCATCCTGGCAGCAGAATTTTGGATCATCTGAAGCCGATGGAGGGCTTTCTTATTGATGCCCCCATGCAATGCGTTGCAGTAATCGAGCCTGGAAGATACCAGGGCAACGGTTGCCTGCTTGCGCCGGTCAGGTGACAGATAGGGGGCGATCTTTTTAAGTGTGCGGATGGTATTACAGCAGGTGGATACAGTTCTGTTTACCTGGAGTTCAAAGGAGAGGGCCGAATCAAAGAGAACACCGAGGTTCCTGGCCGAGTTGGTGGGTTGAGGACAATCTCCTAGGGAGGGAGGCCACCATTCCTTGGACCAGATGTCAGGGTTCCCTCCAAAGATTAAGACCTCCGTCTTCTCACCAATGAGCTTCAGGCAATTACGCACCATCCACTCAGAGACCTCTTCCATACAAGTTCGAAATTTGAAGGCGGCCTCGGTGGTTGGTGAGGTGGAGGAAATAATAATTTGGGTATCGTCAGCGTAAGATAGTATTTGATACCCAAAGGATCTTATTACCTCGGCAAGTGGGGTTACGTAGATGTTGAATAGCAAGGGACTCAGGGCTGAGCCCTGAGGAACCCCACATTGCACCTCTTGGAGAGAAGATAGGAAGCTACCAAGCTGTACCCTTTGCTGTCTCTGCGAGAGGAAAGAAGACAGAAGGTTAAGGGCACTTCCCCTCACTCCTATTCCCTTCAACCGGTCGACCAGGATAGGGGGGGATAGGGTATCGAAAGCTGCCGTGAGGTCGAGGAGCACCAGCATAGTTGTCCTGCCTTTGTCCACCTCGGTGCGGATGCTGTTAGCAACGACCGTAAGCGCGGACTCGGTGCTGTGAGCAGCACGGAACCCGTGCTGGGAGATGTCAAGCAGGCCCGAAATTTTCGAGATATGAGGTCAGATGAAGGTGGAGGTGGGCCTCAAGCATCTTCGCAGGAGCGGGAAGTAAAGATATTGGTCGGAAGTTTTTTAGGACTTCCGGGTTTAACGAGGGTTTCTTCAGAAGGGGCTTTAAAACTGCCGCTTTCCAAGGAATTGGGAATGATCCCTCGTCAATGGCCATATTCATGATTTGTAAGAGAGGAGAGAGGACAGACTCTTTGCAGGCCTTCAAGATTTTTAGGGGACAGGGATCAAGAGGGGAGCAAGATTTTGTATCATCGAGAAAGTGATTACGTTCATCAAGTGATATATGAGGGAAGCTGGAGAAATTAGGCTGGGAATCAGAAGAATCAGTGGTCTCAAAATGTACGGGAGAGGAGGGGGATAATAGTGTTGGCGTCTAATGCAGAATTGCAAGATTTGAGGGAACTATAGATGTCCTCGATTTTAGAGCGGAAAAATCCTGCAATATCGTTGCAGAGTTTTTGGGAATCATTCACTGATTCTGTTGTTTTGGGGGTGGCTAAAGTGTCAATAATTTTAAAGAGTTCCCTGGAAGATTTCAAGGAGGCGGTGATTTTGTTAAAGTAACTCTTTTTTCCTTCATCAATAGCTTTTTTGTATTCTTTCAAAGCGGATTTATGTAGATTTTTCCTCAGTGGGTCCTGGTGAGCATACCAGGCTCTTTCTTTCTGTCTGCATTTCTGCCGCAGAGATCTGAGTTGTTCCGAGAACCAAGGTGATGAGGGGCTCTTTCTGGCTGAGTAGTGTTTTTAGAGGGTGCTAGCGAGTCTAGGGCATGACTAAGCGTGGCAGACAGAGCCACCGCCGCCTCATTGGTATCTGTACCAGCGAGGGGATGAAAATCAGTCCGGAGGGGAGCAAGCGTAGCATTAGTTACGTTGTTATAGTTCCTCCTAGTCTCCCATCCTTTGGTATTAGTAAGATTGGAACCGGGAAGGGTAGTTGTAAGCAGGAAGGGAATGGCCGCATGGTCGGACCAGGACAGGGGAATTGGGGTGTCGATCCCCACTCTGGTGTCGTTTGTAAAAATGCCGTCTAGAGTATGTCCAGCGGCGTGGGTAGGACCCTTGACTAATTGATCAAGTCCACATGCTGTTAAAGCCTCTGTTAATGCTTTGGTAAGATTATCCTCAGGTAATTCAAGATGGAAATTAAAGTCACCTAGGAGGGCGAGCTTGGGTTTGCTAATGAAACGTTCTAGCAAGGTGAGTAAGTTATGACAGAAATCGGTTTTTGGGCCAGGGGGCCTATAACAGAGGATACCAGTGAAGGAGGCAGAGGGAGCTAATTGAATTGTGAAATGCAGAGCCTCATATTTCTCATTAGGGGATGAAAGGGGGTCAATCCGGCAGGTGAACTGGTCTTTACACAGTATGCCCAAGCCTCCACCCCTGCGATCAGTACGGTCCATTCTGGTCAAGGCATAGCCATCAGGAATAGCCTCCACAAGGTCAGGTCCGGCCGAGGTGGATCCCCAGGTCTCTGTAATGAAGACCCAGGCAGGTTTCCTTTGTACTACAAAGTCATTGAAAGCGATTTTGTTTTTAATCAAAGATCTGGCATTGATGGGAAAGCCAGTTAGATTGTTCAGGTGTTCCAATGATTTAGCCTTGGCCTGACGTTTTCCGGGAGGTTTAGGGCAGGCGCGTGGGGAGGAGTAGCAACAAAAAGTGAAAAGAGAGGTTTCCTCTGGAGGTAGAGTGTGATGACAAGGCATAGGTGGCGGTCTTAGTGAGAGCATGGTGGTGAGCAAGCCTAGGTTTTGAATGGCGGTGGGGGGGGGGGGAGAGAGCGTCCAGCCCATCCTGCAGCGCGTCCTCAGCGCGGACAGGCGCAGACGGGCAGGACTCTGGCACGACTCCGGCCCGAGTCCGGCGCGTCCGCTGATCACGTCCGCTGCGCGGAGGCATGGACGTACCCTTTTATATGCAACTAGAGCGCGAGAAATCACAGCCACACACAATATGGCCGCCGCTAGTCTGTACCCGGGACCAACTCCACAGCGTCAATACTCGGCTGAGAGTGGCCCAGGGCAGCGGGGAGGAGGGGGAAGGAGTCAGCAATAAAGAGCTTATTCAATCAAGCAATTTAAGGCACTGTTGCAAATCAGTTTTAAAAGCGCCGTTTTACGCAGTATTTCGATTTACAAGTAAGTTTAAAAACAGAGCAACACAACCTCCCGGTTTCTGCCTCAGGAGGGACACAGACATTCAAATAACATAGGTATCACAATGAGACAGACCCAAGCTAAAATACATATAGAAAACATTTACTGATAAAACCCGCTCTCTAATGACAATCTTATATTTTTAAAAAGGAATTGGCATCATTAAATAAAATGTTAACACTTGCAAAGGTTCAATTTCCTAGCAGGAGACCCAGTAAGTATTCATTTCTTTAAAAGGTGCCCTCACCCATACAATTCATTTACAGGACATTTGACCTAGCTGTACTAAAATCAGTTAATTACTCCTCACCTCTGGTAGGTCAGCCTACTCATTCTAAGGACAGCAACTAGAGGCTCCCACCCCCTTGAATAAAAGGAAACAATTCCATCTCCATTTATTTTATGTTTGTGTTTTATAGAGTGCGAACTTGACCTGTGAGGGTATTAGAGTGCTTTACATGGTATACAGTGATACAAATAAAAGTGTAAAGTGCAGAAATATACAAGATCAACATGTAGGGTTACAATCACTAAGAAAGCTTGTAATAGCACAAGGACCCATGTGATCTCGGCGTGAGGAGTTAGTGATCTGGGAGAGCGGTAGTCTTGGATTAGTCAGGCAATGCGGTGGTTGCGAGTAGGCCTTAGATGAGGAATTTACCCATGAGGAAGGTTTTGGCCTCGTTTTTGAAACGTGCTAGAGAAAGGATTCTTCTGATGGCAGGTGGGAGAGAGTTCCAAATTCTTGGTGCTGCTCCAATGAACGCCCTGTTGTAGGTTCTATTTTTCTGAAAGGAGGCGGTTGGAGTAGGAGGTTTCTAGCGGACCGGGAGTTCCTGCTTCCTCCAGATATCACTAATGTCTGTTCCAGATAGGCGAGGGAGTTTGTGTATAGGGCCTTGTGTGTAATGCATGCATGTTTCACCTGAATTCTGGCCTCTAGAGCGAGCCAGTTCAGTGCTTTAATGTGTGGCAAGATGTGGTCGAACTTCCTAGTGCCTGTAAGTAGCCTGGCGGCCGCGTTGAGGCAGGCTTTTAAAGGCGGTAAGGAGATCTTGGGCAGTCCAGTAAGGGTGGAACAGCCATATTCCAGTCTGGAGATGACTAGTGCTTGAACTGCCATTTTTAGGTCAGGAGCATCGATGAAAGGTTTCAGCTTCCAGAGGTAGCTCAAGTGGAATCTGGCTGCTTTAGCCATTGAGTCAATGTGGTCTCGCATGTTCAGGTTGCAGTCGAGGATTATACCCAGGGATTTGGCAGAGTCCACAATGGTCGGTGGGCAGTTCAGGGCTGTGATGGGCTTGATCCACTTTTGAATCTCCGGGTTGGCTTTTGAAGGGGAGATTAGGAGAAATTCAGTTTTCTTTGCATTAAGTTTGAGTTGGTTATTGGCTAGCCATTGGACGGTCATTTTCAGGGTCTCATTCAGGCAGAGGATCTCCTTAAGCGAAGAGATATTGATGTATATTTGGCTATAGTCCGCATATATATGGTAGGAGATGTTGGCAGTACGGAGAACTTTGGTGAGTGGCTCTAGGTAAAGATTAAAGAGGGTGGGGGACAGGGTTGAGCTTTGGGGACTCCGACCGTGACCGGGGTGGGAACTGATAGTTTGCTGGTAATGAGGAATCTCTGAGGATTTGGGGTTGTGGAGGAAGGACCTGAACCATTCTAGTACCACGCCATCCAATCCCATCCTGAATTTGAGGTGTTCAAGTAGTTTTTCATGGTTGACCGTATCAAAGGCAGAGGATAGGTCAAGGAGGATTAGAAGGCAGGTTTTGCCTTGGTCTAGGGCTTGGAGGGCATCATCCACGATGTGGAGCATAGCAGTTTCAGTGCTGTGCCCTGGTCTGAAGCCAGATTGAAAGTCATCAAGTAGGTGGAAGTTGTTGATGTGCTGACTTAGTTGCTGTTGTACACACTTCTCCAAAACTTTGGCAAAAAGCGGGATATTGGAGATAGGTCTGAAATTGTCAGGGAGGCTGGGTTCAGTGAGGGTTTTTTCAAAATGGAGAGGACTTGGCCGGCTTTCAAGGGGTCCGGGATCAAGCCTTGCTGAAGAGAGGCGTTGATAATTGTAGTCCAGCAAGGGACGATGGATTGGGAAATAGCAGCGAGGCAGTTGGAGGGTAGCGGGTCGTTGAAGTGGTTATTAGGCTTTAAGGTAGAGAGGATTTTTGAGATAGTATCTTGGGTATAGTATTCGAAGTCCGTCCAGTGGGCTTTGTTCTTTGGAGGGGCTAGGACGGTTTGTTCGGAAGAATGGGGCAGGACGGCAAGAGGTTGGGAGTAGGTGGTGGTACTGAGTTCAATCCCTAGTGCCGATATTTTATCAGCGAAGAAAGAGGAGAATTCATCTGACGATATTAGCGATTTGGGGGATTCTTTCGGTGTTTTTGCCAGTTTATCAGATTGGAGTTTGACCAGTTCGAAGAGCTTTTGGGGTCTATTCTTGGCGTTCCCCAGTTCCGATCTGAAATATTCTTTTTTGCAATTGAGGATGTGCTTATTGTAGGCATTTCTCGCCTGGCGGAGGAGTTTTAAATGCGTTGCTGAGGGGTGTTGTCTCCAGATTCTTTCAGATTGCCATAGGGATCTCCGCTCCATATTGAGGGAGCCAGTGAACCACGGGTTTCTGTCTTTGATTTGAGTTCTTTTTAGTTTAAGGGGGGCAAGGTCGTCCAGAATGTTTGAGATGGTTGACGAGTAATGCTCATTGAGGTCGCTGACCATGGTTATGTGCGAAGGGGGGGGGGGGTCGGATTTGCAATGGGACTCTAGTCTCATCAGGTCGAGATTCTTGATATCTCTGGTCCAGCGTTTGGGAATCACCAGTTGAGACGACTTTGTCTTGCGGGCCCCAGGTAAAATGAAAGAGACGGAGTGATGGTCAGACCAGTCACAAGGGTCTATGGAGATGAGCTTGACTGCGAAGTCCTTAGAGATGATCCAGTTGAGGATACCCCTTTTGAGTGAGTTGGCAGTGAGCAGGCTTGAGTCAGGCCTAGGTCACTTAAGAGGTCTTTGATGGCGTTGACGTGGGGATCTTTAGTGTTGTTCCAGTGCAGGTTGAAATCACCCAAGAAAACCACTGTGGCATTGGAGGAAATCTTTGTTGTCATGATTTCCAAGAGGTGATCAGTGAAAGAGTCGTAACATCGGGGGTAGTAGAAAATGTGCAGGTTACAAAGGTGTAATGAGTTGCTGCTAATGGAGAGTGCGAGGTATTCGCAGGAGTCAGTGGAGACCGTTGAGAGTTCTGTGACAAGCAGGGAGGATCGGTAGATACAGGCAATGCCTCCTCCTTTCTTGCTGGAGTGTCTGTCCAGTCTGGCGATGTAATAATTAGGCGGGATTAATAAGTCCAGACAGGGGGAAGAGTATTCGTTTAGCAAAGATTCAGTTAGTATGGCTATGTCTAGGTTTTTGTCCAGGACGAGTTCAGCAATATCAGCGGCATGTTTGACTGCTGAACGGCAGTTGATTAATAGACCAGATAGGGGGGTGTCTGGAGGAGTGTCAGGAGTCTGGGCGGATAAAGATACAGTCGCGAGGTTGCTTTTTACCACACTTCTGTTATGGAGAAGTGTGAAGGAGGCTTGCCTGTTAGGGTTGATGGTGACTGTGCTGATGGGGGGGATGGCTGGAACAGAGTTGTGGTCTTAGAGGATGGCTAGGATTTGGACTACCCCAAGTCAAAGGTCTGTGCTTGAAATTTTACATGACACTCACCCCTTTTGCCCCGACTAGTGATTGTTGGCGGTGTTGTCTCTTCCTGAAGTGGGTAATAGTGATGGTGGAGTGGAGGAGTACCTGCTTGGAAGTCTCAGCAGATGTCCCTGCTGAGGTCAGTGGTGTGGACCTGCTCTTCCTCTGGAGGGTGCACCTCTATGGTGTTGAGGCTTTTGGTGATGCTGTTGTTGAGGGGACTGCTCACAGCAGGACAGATGAATCTGCTGGTATTAGCAGTGACACTTCTCTGATAATCTTAACCAAAACCTAGAGATTCATCCCTAAGATTCTACCTTAAAGGTCGCTGCCTCGACCTACGATTGTAGGAGTATCAAAACAGAATCTATACAACTAATGCATGCTTAACATTTTCTATTTGATGTCCAGTGTCAGAAATGTATGTCTTAACCATAACACATGGGAAACTGATATGGCTTTAGGATAACCACTGAACAACAGATTGGTGATCTTTAATGGGCCCCTGGTTATGGCAATAGTCCACAATGTGACCTCAGTGAATACTTTTCTTTAGTCAAATCCCTACCCAGTTTCCCACAATAAAGGGTCTTATCTTCCTAGAAGAGCTGTGGAGCTTGTCACCTTCATTGTTGTGGATGTGATGCTACATGTGTTCCTTCCTATAGTGTCCTTTTAGTGATTCTTGCAAGAAGATAATGTTGTTCTTAATACACTCCAGTGCATAACAGTCCCTGGTAATATGAGAGATAAATCAGGTGGTGGATCTATTTTCATGAGGTCTGCTGTTAGAAACATCTCTCATCACAGGTCCTTCCAAGTATTTTCTACTGAATAGGTTCAGATATAACTGATGATCTGATCTGCTGAATAGCAAAGAAGATAGTAAGGTTCAATGAAGAATAGCAAAGAAGATAGTAAGGTTCAATGAATCCAAAGTAAATATTCTGGTATCATAGTAACATCCTTAATACCGACTTTGGGAAAAAGTGGCCGCAGGAGGATTCAAAATCTAGTGTCGCTCCTCAAGGAGTAGAGCCTTCTTGCTGTTTCTGGTGCAGTTTCAGGTGAACTAGGCTTAAGAACTGGATAGAAAGGAAACCATAGTAGGTATTTTTCTTGGTGCCCCCATCATGAAGGAATTGGATTGTGTTTCTTTTTAAGTGGCCCACTTCTGTGGCTGGGCCTATCGCTCACGACAGGAAGGGCCTCAAACTGCAACAAGGAAACGTCAAGATTTTGCCTTTCAAATTCACCCATTCTGGCAATGTGGGTAGCTTCTGTATTTGTGGCTGAACTCAGCCAGTAATGCATTTAATGATTATAAATGGGTGATTGTGGCACAAGGCTTTGCTGCACACAGCCACAGCCTCTCTACCCAATCCTGACAACACTTTCAACCTGTCACCATCTCCTTTTACTGCACTTCCTCTTTGACTTACTGCAAACATTAGTAGAAGTCCTAAATCCAAGATGCTAGCCCGTATTCCATCAAGAAAGCTGTTGACTCTTCCAGTCAAGATTTGTGGCCCACGCCCATCACCTTTGATAACACAATAAGATTTCCTGAGCACCACATAATTGGAGTATCTTGTTCCATCAATCTGATAGGTCCAATGGTTATTTTCAGAAAACGTAAGTTGATAGTACATGAATTAAGAGTCCAATATATGAAGACACCGTATAGGTCACCGACTCGCAAAATAGCGTTTGTACATACCACCACCCTTTTTTGCAGTCACAAACGGACATTTTCCTCTTTGCGACCGCAAAAAAACACTCCTACATCTACACCTTGGTCTTTTATTTCAAGGTATTTATTAAGGAGAATGCAAGACTTCATTTTTGGCACATGAGGCAGAGGCATACTTATTCAGTTAGGCCAAAATAAAAGAGCACATAGCTGATCATAGCCTAAAATCAGCTCTTCTGTCTTGGAGGTCTTGAGCTTAAGAATGTTATTGCTCAATCAACACAGGACAAAGGCAAGATATCCCTGCACAGAGTCTTGTAGCCTCCGCGGAGGTCCATCAAAGACCAGGACCTGTGTCTGCATACGTGATGTCCTCACACACAAAGGAGAAAATGATTATCAGCAAACTGATGGTTATTGCCACATTCCATGTCTGGAATGACAGGAATCAAAGCGATGCCTTGTTCAAGAAGGGCAGAGGATTGAACGCTGGGACTTCTGGATAAAGAAAAGTAAGACAGTGGGTGGGTACTGGCAGCGAGCAAGACTTTGGCACTCCGATAGGGCTCTGAGAGCTAGGCCTTTCTTATGGTCTCAAAATGCGGCTTATCATGTTAAAACTACCTCAGTGAGGTGACCACCTTGATGAATTGTCAGAGAGGCTAGCAGACACACATGTACATAGAAAAACTGCTGCGGCATCAGACACTGTGCTGGAGTTTCATCCACAGGCATCTTACGAGGAGGCAAGATGGCGGGTTGCAGGACTATTCAATGCCAGCGGTGAGAGCGTGGATGCCAGTCGCAGATCAAATATTGGGGACCTCCTGGGGAGTTAGGCATTATTGGATACCTCCTGGGGGTTAGGCATTATTGGGGACCTCATGGGGGTTAGGCATTATTGGGGACCTCCTGGGGGGGTAGGAATTATTGGGGACCTCCTGGGGGGGTAGGAATTATTGGGGACCTCCTGGGGGTTAGGCATTATTGGATACCTCCTGGGGGTTAGGCATTATTGGGGACCTCCTGGGGGGTAGGAATTATTGGGGACCTCCTGGGGGGTAGGAATTATTGGGGACCTCCTGGGGGGGGTAGGAATTATTGGGAACCTCCTGGGGGGGGGGGGGGGTAGGAATTATTGAGGACCTCCTGGGGGGTTAGGCATTATTGGGGACCTCCTGGGGGTTAGGCATTATTGGGGTCCTCCTGGGGGGTTAGGCATTTTTGGGGACCTCCTGGGGAGTTAGGAATTATTGGGGACCTCCTGGGGGGTTAGGAATTATTGAGGACCTCTTGGGGAGTTAGAAATGCCTGCTAAACCTAGCTCAGCAGGGACTGTCGCAAGAAGAGCGGACCTGTGAACTGGAACAGTGTGGCAGAGGAGAAGGCTCTGGGATCTGTTGCGCTGAACATCAGGCCTGATGGAGGTCCTGCAAACGGATGAGACAGGTGCCAGCAGAAGGCAGGGTGACTGCTGAGAGGTCACAGAAAATTGCAAGCAGGACAGATTTTTTCTCCACCCACGGAGAGTGTTCAAATTGTAGAGAGAGGATCTGAGGTTCAGCAATCTGCCAAAGGACAGAAAGAGAGGATGGAGGGCCTACTGGGGAAAGTGGAAAAAGCCCTCGATGCTAAGGAGGCCCATTTGGGGAAAATGGAGTCCAGGGTTGTAGAGCTGGAATCTGTCACGAAATTACCTGACACCAGGATGTGGTGCCTGGAAAATGAGAATGGAGTTGTTGAGGTAGTGATGGAGCATAAAGAATTCAAATACACTGTGAAGGGTGCAGTTCTTCTCCCAGACATCAAAATAGAGATTCTAGAAAACAGCCATAAGGCGTACAACTTTAAGGTACTGGGCTCCCATTGAACTGGGACGCCTGTTATGGAGGGAATGTGATCTCTTTTCAATAATCGTCTCACTTACCCCATATCTACACCCTTTACCCCATAACCCCCCACCAGAAAGTGGAGGCGTGGACATGAAAAGAAACGCTCATAGGCTTCCCATCAAAATCCTCAGCGGCTGCTGCATCATCGAACAATGTCACCACTATGGCTGATCTTCGGGCTCCCAGATTAGTCGGTTCTGGGACAGAGTGCAGTTGCTTCCAATGCTGCCTGAGCTGGGCCAGAAAGGGCCAAGACTAGATTTACTGGTTATAAATTTACAGGAGTATGATTTGATAAAACTGACGTAGAGCTGATTAAGAAGATGGTGAGTTTCAGCTCAGAAAGGCTGGTCTGCTTTGGGCCTGGATCTGGATACCGTTATTACTGCAAAGATGAATTAAGAAGCCATCAGGCAGTGGGATGTTTGTTCAAGGTTAATAGTATGCTCTGCTTCATTGCAATCAGACTTTTATCAAGGAGATGAAAAGAATACCTGTGTCTTGGATGCAGTCCCCAGGCCTCTTCTTAAGAACCTCGTTACCCTCGGCTGTACTCACCAGTACCACAGATGAAGCTGCGGGAGTAATGGCTGACAGCACAGTAATGTGAAAGGTGGACACTGCACTGCCCATGGTATCAGAGGCACGCGTGGGAGTGCGCACAGCCTCATAGGGATGGCTTGTCATGGTAAGTGGAGGCAGGGTAGGTAAGGCAGGGTTGAAGTGATATTTTGTGGTCTCCGATTTGATGAAAGGTGCATGGTTACCTTTTTCCATGACTACTGTTCATGCTTAATTAATTGAAAACATAAAAGGGGTTGTAGAGTACACACTATTACACAGACAGACAAATTCATTTGTTGTGAAAAACTGCCCTCACTCACATACCGAAGTATGTGACATGCTTCATTATAGGGCCTGCTTGCAATACGCCCTGGTGTAGCCACACACAGGACGGAGCATAAGGAAGGGGAAAAAATAATAAATTCCACACAACAAAACGTACAACCATATAATTCAACACAAACTACATGTAACATATAATGTGATGAAAGACTGTGCACATTACCAAGTGACTGAAACTGATAGTGCGACAAAAAGGGGTGCAGTCAATTAGAAGTGGTTAAAACTGATTAAGGGTGCCAACTAAAGAGAAATAATTTATTCAACGTTCCTTGGTACCCCTATCAGGATTAAAACTTAAGAACTCAGGATGGGTAATGTCTAATGAGGAAAACAAGGTTTCTCTAGACTTCCCTCCTCATACTGCGATAGTCAACATGTTTCGACCGATTAGTTATGCCTCAAAAGGTCACTCCGGTCTTCATCAGGACTGTCGTAATCAGTGTCACTTACAGCCCTACCGTATTTCGGTTGTTGGGCCCCAAGAACAGAGCCGGTCTACCTAGATCTGTGCCCCTCTTGTTACGTGTCGAGGTTGGTTCCAGTAATCCGGGAAAACATTAACTGGAGATGAACAAACAGAGATAATAAAAGCACTCTATAAATACACTCGAATTAATCTCTTAACCCCATCACCTCAAGACCTCACTATTGTGGTTAGTTACATGATCCAAGTAGTGACAGTACACTCACTCTGCTTCTAACCTGGGTTCTAAAAAATGCCCCCTCGGGTGTGGAAGCCCATATCACTCGTTAATTGTTATTATTATCGGTGTATGTCATATATAAAATCCACTGTGTGCATCCACACCTGCTATCCATCACTCCGTGTTTACCATCAATCCACTCATCTCAACCGTATCAACTCTTCAAACGGGCCGTAGTGAAAAAGCCAGTCATGTTACTCACCGAGTTTATGCAATTTATAAACTCGAACTGGTGTCTGACAGGAGGGTCTCCCAAGAACACAACCTGCAACCACATGGTATAGTTGGGAAAAGTAGTCACAGGCCTCATGACCCCAATGGCGTTGCAAGTATCGAAGCCTGTCATAAGCCGTGGGACAGCTGGGTATTAGATACTACCCCCGCCGTCACCAACAGCCCATCCAGACTCCCCCTAAACTCCATCTCCTTACTGTTCCGAGGGTTCGCCCTTTCGTATCCGCCTGCTTTCCGTCACACCGTGTAGATGGATGTTCGCGGTGCCGGCTGGATTTTAAAAGGTTGAGTCAGAGCGCTTCCATCCTTCCGTTCAATGTCGTCCCACGTGATCAGTCACGTGGGGATGTCATGACGTCGGGCGCGGCGTGTGCTCCACGTGGGGATGCTGGGAGCTGTAGTTTTCCCCAGCCATTTCGTGTCAGAACAGGTCGCTTTAAAACGCTCTTCGCGTGACATAAATGCCACGCATTAAGTGAAAAGTGCGGGTCCTAAAACATAGGAACTGCAAAAGGCTCCACCCAATGTTGGTTGTGTCCTCAAATTATTATTATTGGCACGATGAGGTTCTACATCGTGCATGTGTCTCAAAGTCAATACTCAATCATATCGATAAAAACACAGATCTTCCAATATAACATCCGGTGTATCAGAAAAACCCCTACTGTCTACCCAACGTCTGCCATGGTATATCGTCATTGAGCCCATGCTGGTGGCTCTTCAGACGGTAGACCCATCTTTGTTCATATTGTAGCAGCACTCTCTGATCGTCCGTCTGGTTCCTTCCTGGGGGGACTCTTCCTATAATTGTCCACTTCAGATCTTCACTGCTGTGTCCAAGCTCAAGAAAGTGTGCTGTAATTTAGTGTTGGATTTTCTGCACCTTATCGTGCTGCGGTGTTCAGTTATTCTAACGCGCACCTTCCTGCTGGTCATCCCTACGTACTTGTTCTTGCAGGGGCAAGTTATTAAATAAATTACCCCTTGCGAGTTGCAGTTCGTGTGGGATCTCTGTTCCCAGGGTGTTTGGAGTCCCAGATCTATAAAGTGGGTGTTGCTAGTGAGGGGACATACGCTACATGAGCCACATCTTGTGTGACCCGTCAGTCTGGGCAAGCCTGCCACCGTGGTTGTGTCATTCGCTGCCCCAGATCCCTGGGTCTAGTATGTATGAGTAGATCTTTCAAATTTTGACTTCGCTTGAAGGAGAAGAGGGGTGTCTTTATACTCATGCCCCCTGAGTTCAATATTCTCCAATTCTTCAGTACCACACGTCTCACATGTTGTGACGCTGTATTGAAAGTTGACACAAACACCGGTTTCTTTGATTGGGGTCTAATAGCTTTAGAGAGCAAAGAGTCACGGTTAGCATTAAGTGCTCTTTTTCTAGCTTTTTTAATGACCCTCAACGGGTATCCCCTCTGTTGAAGTTTCTGCGTCAAGTTATCAGATTCCGCATTAAAATCATTTGTATCTGAACAATTCCGACGTAGTCGGAAAAACTGGCCAACTGGCAAATTTTCCCGTAATGATCGGGGATGGAAACTCTCAAATGCCAACAAGGCGTTTTTATCAGTGGGCTTGTGGAATACTTTGGTTTTAAGGATCCCTTCGCATGGCTCTATTACTAGATCCAAAAATGGTACTCTGGTCTTTGTGACGGTCGAAGTGAAGTGGAGGAACGGATTTTGAGCGTTGAGCCATTCTAAGAATAGCTCAACAGGTGTTATGTCTCCTCTCCAAACAACCAAGACGTCGTCTATATAACGCCGCCACAACCTCAAGTTCATTGCCCAAGGCCAATTTGTGTCCAAGACAGTCAAGTTCTCAAATGCCCCCACATATAACCCAGCTAAACTGGGAGCGAATATGCTCCCTATGGATGTTCCGTGGGTTTGGAGGTATAACTCCCCTTCAAATTCAAAAAAAATTCTTTTGAGGGCGATCTCAGCCAAGTGTAGGACAAAGGCTCGTGGTGTTTCGTACGGCCATTCCGCTTCAAAAAGCAATGATTCTAATACCCTGAGAGTTTCCAACTGCGGGATACTCGTATAAAGGGCCTCAATGTCGAGCCCTATAAGAAATTCTGTGCCCGGATCAAATGGGACCTCCTTCAGTAGATTTAAGATGTCCAAAGTGTCTCTTAAGTAAGTGGGCCATTGCTGCACCATCGGTTTCAAGAAAAAGTCACAAAATTGCGAAAGAGGTTCCAACAGGGACCCCATCCCGGAGACAATAGGTCTACCAGGAGGAGTTCTCACTGTTTTATGAATTTTGGGGAGGGTATAAAAGTAGGGAGTCCATGGTTGCTTGTTAATTAAGAACTCCGCTTCATGGTCAGTAATCCAATCACTTGTTCTAGCCTCTTCTACCATGGTTACAGTCTCCCTAGTAATCACCTCTGTGGGGTCCTCCCTCAATTTACGATATGTCCTTGAGTCAGCCAAAAGGCGGATACACTCTTGTCGATAGGCCTCCAGGTCCATAATCACCGTGGCCCCGCCCTTGTCCGCAGGCTTCAAAACAATATCTTTGTTATTCCCCAACTCCTTGAGGGCCTGTTTTTCGCCATTGGAAAGATTAGAGAAGTGTCGGGACTGCGTAAGATTAGAAGTTTCCAAGTCATGGATAACTGCTTGTTCGAAAGCAGCTATCTGGGGAGGAAGTACGGCCAACTGTGGTGTAAATGTAGACTTAGGACGGAATGGTGTGTCCCCCTTCACTACCACCTGTGGTTCGCGGGCCTCGTGGTCACGTTTTCGGCGCTTTAGCTGCAGAACTACATCACCAGAATGCCTGCCGTGTAGTCTGTCTTCTGTCTCCATGTATCAGCCTCTTCCTGTTTCCTATATCTGTCCCTCTCGGGAAGCTCTCGGTGCTTGTCACCTGTGTGCCTGCCTTTCCCCATACTCGTTTGGACCTGAGATGCCTGCCTGATAATACCGAGTGGATTATTCATTGGAATTTCGCTGTAGTGGAGCCGCGCTAGACGCTTTTCGCTAACGCGGCTTGCCTATGCCCTCTGACCTTGGGAGCCGCGCTGAGAAGCCACGCTGGGAAAGACGCTCTCAGTTGCTGCAGTAAGATCGAGCCAATTGACTTGATGAACCGCGTAGAGAGAAGCCGCGAGAAGGAGACGCCCGCCACTATCGCGGTAAAACTGTGCTCTTTGATCTGGGTAGCCGCGAGAGAGAGACACTCTCAGTTAATGCATTTTGTACTGTAAAATTAACCAGTGATTTACCTCTCCACAAGCTATCACCGAGGTAACTGGGTCTGCTAGTGGTACTAACAGAAGAGCATTCTAGCTCTTCTCTTTTTTGTTCATTATTGTTTTGTTTCATTCTGAACACTGAGACTATTGGATAATAGTTGAACTCTGAGCTGTTGAGAGACTCGAATAGTATTCCTTCCTACTCACTAAGGAGAACAGATACATTGTATCCAGAGGAGTACCGAGGATTTGTGCATTGTTTATCAGAGCAGGAAGAGACGTCAGTTGGGGAGCAAATTAGCTTCCTATATAACAGGACTAAGACTACTGCCCTTAAGAACTGTTGTTCTCTGAACTCTTATGTTTCTTTTACCTTTGCTTTATTTTTTCCTTTTTGTGCCCTTTTTTACTTGGATGTTTGTGGCAGCTTATATCAGTGAGCAGCCTCTCTCCTTTATACATATAGTCTATGATAGTAGACATAAGGGGGGGTTGTACTTACAAGTGTTTATTGTGTCTCTATGCAGGAAACAGAATGCAGACATAGTGAGGAATACCTAACCTGTCTTCGCCTGCAGTAGATGGTTTCTGGCTGCCAGTCCGTTATGTTTTATTTCTCCACTTTTCCCCTTCCCTGGGTGAGGTCCTCAGAGGGGAGTGTTATGTACATGACTCACTAGGGGGGCCGCTCCTCGGGAGGAGAGAAACTAGCTACTACATCGCTCCTGCTGTACCTGATTCATAAGGTTAGTCAATCTGCCGAGATTGTGACAGAGTGACAAGCCCACGTACTCTTACGGCCCAAGCGATGGACACCAACACAGTCTTGCAATCCGTGTTGGAATCCCTTACAGCACTACGGGTAGAAGTAGACGCAGTTAGGGGGGAGAATCTTGACATGCGGAATGAGATGGGTACTCTTAGACGTGAGGTTGCCGGATTAGCCAGGTCCAGTCCCACCAATTCTAGAGGAACACATTATATCAGAGAAGCTGCATTACCCCCCATGCTCAGGCACATTCCCACTCAACCCAGGGAGTGCAAAGCTCTTCTACCATTCAGGTTATTCAACCGGTTCAATTACCCTTGGCACCTCCAGAAAGGTTCTTAGTGGATCCTAAGAAATTTGGCACATTTCTAGGACAGTGTAAGTTGCACTTCATGTGCAAACCCTCTGTCTTCCCTGATGATCATTCTAAAACAGCATTTATGTTGTCCTATTTAGGAGGCAACGCTGCGAGTTGGTCGTTTCCTCTGATTGATAGAAATGATCCGGTACTAGCTAGTTTTGATGAATTCTGTGAGGAAATCAGGACGGAAACTCCTGCAAGTACACTAGCAAGTGGAGGAAGAATAATGAGGGTCAACGCAATCACTACTCTTCCGGAGGTCTACCGGAGGAACCAGGACGTCTTCAGCGAGAAAGAAGCCAGTAAGTTACCCCCACATCGGGAATACGACTGTGTTATTGAATTGGAACCAGGAGCTAACATCCCCTGTAGTAGGGTATACGCCCTAACCGAGGCAGAGAACACTTACTTGCAACAATATCTGCAGAAGCTACTGGAGTCTGGATTTATTCGTCTGTCTACGTCCCCTGCATCATCACCTCTATTTTTCATCCCTAAGAAGGAAGGGGGATTGCGAACATGCATAGACTACAGAGCTATCAATAGAGTAACCAGAAAGAACAGGTACCCTCTGCCTTTGATTCCAGTCCTGTTGGACCAGTTAAAGGACGCAAGAATATTCACCAAGTTAGACCTGCGGTGTGCATATCACCTAGTGAGGGTCCGCAGAGGAGATGAATGGAAGACTGCTTTCCGCACCAAATACGGGCTCTATGAGTATCAGGTCATGCCCTTTGGCCTGTGCAATGCCCCAGCGGCGTTTCAGTTTTTTAGGGATGAGGTGTTGAGGGGCTTGTCGTCGATATGCATCGTCTATATCGACGACATTTTGATTTATTCCCCTACACAGAAGACCATGTTAGGCATGTGATGGAAGTTCTGGAACGATTGCAGCGACATGAGTTGTATGCCAAGCTAGAGAAGTGCTTGTTTCATACCACAGAAGTGGAGTTCTTAGGCTATGTCATCTGCCCGAATGGAATAAAGATGGATCACAAGAAGATACAAGCCATCATTCAGTGGGAATCTCCCTCTTCGGTGAAAGCCTTGCAGAGCTTCCTGGGTTTTGCAAACTTTTACAGGAGATTCATCAAAGACTTCTCTAGGATCATACAGCCATTAACCCATCTATTGAAGAAAGGAGCGGTTTTCAAGTGGACTGACCCTGCCGAACACGCCTTCCAAGCTCTGAAGACACGCTTCGTCACAGCCCCAGTTCTACGACATCCAGATGCCAGTCAGCCCTTCGTGATGGAGACGGATGCATCATATTATGCTATAGGAGGCATCCTATCGCAAAGAAACCCAGACACAGGACAACTTCATCCAGTGGCATACTTCTCCAGGAAAATGTCCTCCTGCGAAATAAACAACAGTATCACGGATAAAGAACTGCTGGCTATTAAGAGAGCGTGCGAGGAGTGGAGACACCATCTCATGGGGGCCAGACACACTGTGGAAATCTTCACTGATCACTGGAATCTCCTCTTCTTGAAAAGCGCAAGAGCATTAACACCACGCCAGTTACGGTGGTCTTTGTTTTTCTCAGATTTTGATTTCGTTATCAAATACCATCCGGGCCCACAAAACGGTAAAGCTGATGCCCTTTCAAGACCGGAATCAGCGTTAAAGGATCTATCTTCAGATAACAACGACCCTCCTGTCATTCTTCAAGAGGCATCCTTCAATCCAACTATTTCGGCAACCACATGCTCCTCTGAGTTTCTGAAACAAGTCTCAGAGAAAGTCGGAGCTGTTGATGTGCAATCCTGGATAGCTAAAGAACCGATGCAGAGAACATTGAGAAACAAGCTTCTCTTCAGGGATAGACCATTGTATGTACCTGAGACAGAACTACGGAATCAAGTCCTACAATGGACTCATGACTCTTCTTTATGTGGACACATTGGGGTTTAAAAAACGTTACAAACCACTTCCAGATATTTTTGGTGGGAGACGTTACGGAAGGACATCGAAGAATATGTGGCTAAGTGCCCCATATGCACTCAGGCTAAGGCTCAACATCAAAGAAGTAGCGGTTTATTACGTCCCATGCCGATACCCCCTGCACCATGCACCATGGCACCATGGCACACAGTATCCATGGATTTCATCGTGGAGATGCCTCTCAGTTTCTGGCTGCCAGTCCGTTATGTTTTATTTCTCCACTTTTCTCCACTTATCCCCTTCCCTGGGTGAGGTCCTCAGAGGGGAGTGTTATATACATGACTCACTAGGGGTGCCGCTCCTAGGGAGTAGAGAAACTAGCTACTACATCGCTCCTGCTGTACCTGATTCATAAGGTTAGTCAATTTGCCGAGATTGTGACAAAAAGACCCTCAATCTTAGATTATGAAAAAATACAGCTAAATCCTGTCGTAGTTTGAACAAATCAGGATAATTGGTGGGAACAAATCCCAACCCCTTGTTAAGTACATGTTCTTGCAGACAAGGGGTAGGAAGAAAGATTGACCACTAGAGAGGGTCGCGGCTCGAATTCGGCAAGGTGACCTGTGCCATGCTCCTGGTTACCCGCTGGGTGATCTCCTGGTCCTGGTCGGCCCAGTTCACTCGTGCTTGGCCCTTCTGCTTGCCTCGTTCCTTGCCCCGGCCTCTCGCTAAAAAAGGCCCCTGAAAGTTCTGGAACTGTGCATTTTGAAATTCCGGATTCTGGAATCTTTGATTTTCAAATTGTTGGTTTTGGTAAGGACCTGTGGGGGGATAGCCCATCATCGGCCAATTATAGCCCTGATTAGGGTATTGTTGAAAAGAAGGAGGAAAAAACGGTGGTCTAGGACCCCGCCAATAGCCTCGTCCTCTACCTCTCCTTTTAGATGGAAACTCGTTATCACTACCCTCACTCGAGCTGCTGGTGGTATATTGGCGAGGACGGCCCTGCTGATTGCTCTTATTGCCCTCTTCTGATTGGCATACTCATTAGATGTATAAGGGTATGCTTTTTCTCTACTGAAATTTTTTAAGTCTTTCTGGAGCTTAGAGATCTTAGAATGGATCAAATAATCTCTATACTTGGAGCCCTGCTTCCGTTGTCTGTATTTCTATTAGGAGGGCATCAGCTAGTCGCTTGGCTGTACAGATGATTAATACCAGCCAATCTCGAGTGCACTTCCACGAGACTAGCGCCCAGTCCCGTCTGAAGTCCTCATCCTCCAAGAAAATTAAAGGCTCGTTGGTGACAAGGAGGCCCCTTAGAGTCGCGTTGACCCTTAGGTACTCGGTGAGGATAACCCCATGTAAGATCGTCTTGACCAGTGTTTTCTTCAGATCCAAAAGGGTATCCCACCCCTCCCCCTGCGCCAGTACTGCCGTGACTGTACTGTCGCCTAAGAGAGAAGGTCCGGCCAAAATGTCAGAGACAATATCGTCCCCAAAGGAAAGTCCCGGAATCAATGCCATTTTGTATTCAATCGAGAAAGATGGAAGACAAGATTAAAGTTACTATCTATGTCCCCAAAGTTTCCCAATTATGCATCACTCGGTTGAGGGTATTCAAAAAGTGGAAATTGATGGAGAGAGACGAACGAGTAGTAAACTGCTACAGTGTATGCCCTATGCTAACCCTAGCACAGGGCTCCGAACAAAAACCCCTGCGGCTAAGCTGCCGCTCTCAAGATACTTTACAACATGTTTCGACCGATTAGTTATGCCTCAAAAGGTCACTCTGGTCTTCATCAGGACTGTCGTAATCAGTGTCACTTAAGGCCCTACCGTATTTCGGTTGTTGGGCCCCAAGAACAGAGCCGGTCTACCTAGATCCGTGCCCCTCTTGCTACGTGTCGAGGTTGGTTCCAGCAATCCCACACGAACTGCAACTCGCATGTTTGACCTTTTGAGGCATAACTAATCGGTCGAAACATGTTGACTATCGCAGTATGAGGAGGGAAGTCTAGAGAAACCTTGTTTTCCTCATTAGACATTACCCATCCTGAGTTCTTAAGTTTTAATCCTGATAGGGGTACCAAGGAACGTTGAATAAATTATTTCTCTTTAGTTGGCACCCTTAATCAGTTTTAACCACTTCTAATTGACTGCCCCCCTTTTTGTCGCACTATCAGTTTCAGTCACTTGGTGATGTTCACAGTCTTTCATCACATTATATGTTACATGTAGTTTGTGTTGAATTATATGGTCATACGTTTTGTTGTGTGGAATTTATTATTTTTTCCCCTTCCTTATGCTCTGTCCTGTGTGTGGCTACACCAGGGCGTATTGCAAGCAGGCCCTATGATGAAGCATGTCACATACTTCGGTATGTGAGTGAGGGCAGTTTTTCACAACGGATGAATTTGTCTGTCTGTGTAACAGTGTGTACTCTACAACCCCTTTTGTGTTTTCATGTGATTTTCATTGGGGGTCCAGGGTGGTAGAGTTGAGTTATTTTTGGCCCTCTCCCCTCCTACGTGTAAAGCATGCTTAATTAATTCCATCCAGTGATCTATTTTTAATTCCTTGCTGGGAACACTGATTAACGACTGCATACAAATCAATAATTAAAAAAAATGGCTTGGCATCAAGAAGCCTCAAATTAAGAATTAAACAACAAAACGAGGAAAACAAAAAAGGAAAATAAAAAAGTGAGAAAACAAAAAATTAAATATAATAAATAAGTGGGGGTGGATTACCTGAACTAATCTGAGCCACTGGTAATTACTCGGAACCGTATGCAAGAACCAGCCAAATAAATGGGTGTCATTATCTCTCACTAAATAGTCTGTGGGGCACGGAAGAGCGCGAAGTCTGGTGTCGCCTATATCTCCTGGTCTGGCCCTGAGCGCATATGAAACAAGCAGAAACAATTGTGTGTGTCTATATCTGCAAATGCACTTTATTGTGCACGCACACATTTGCTTTCTTGATTTAGGGCATGCAAGCAATTAAGCTCGCCCCAAACAGAAGTATGTACAAATTAGGATAAAGGAAATTAATTTGGCCTTTTGTGCCTCTAGTCCTTGTAATCATAAAGTGTCCATTTCAGCGTCTCATTCCATATGCGTTTTTTTGTGTGTTCAAAAGTTTTTAATTGGTTGTTTCCCAAACAATGAGTACACAAAACAGACATAATATAAAGCACAATACTACAGACTGACACAATAATCTAACAAATAATAAACCTTAAAAAAACCAACCTAAAATACAAAGTACATTTCTACATCCAGCATACACTGCAGATAGGCTACTATTTGGTGTTGCAATGACATAACCTATCTGGTTGCCTGTGGTAGGAAATAATTAATAGTAGTAGAAGTTGTTATATATATATAGGCTTGGTTATGGACCGCCCCTTTGTCTTCCTATCACTTAAGGATTTCAGTTCACGGTGGTTTATGCGACTCAAAATATGTATGCAGGCTATCCCACATGTGTCTGAGGGGGGTTTCCATGGTGAATTTTGGAGGGCAATTGTGTCAGCGCCCCTAAGGTGGGAGACCCAATTTAACCAGCATGTAAAAGTCGCTCTCTTTGTGACTTTCCAATTATTTAAAATAACTTTGACTGCTGCCATCAAAAGAAGATCTAGTAAGGCCCTGTCGTTATCGTACAAGGATTGGACTCTGAGGAAGCCAAATACTAGTGTAGAGACTTCTTTTTTAAGGGAGCATCAGAATAATTTAGAGATAAAATCAAAGATACATTCCCAGAATGGTGTTACGCATTTGCAGTGAAACGCCAGATGTGCAAGGTCCCCTGTTTCTTCTCTACAATTCCAACAACTGGAATCCCCCTAATCTTCTGCAGGGGTAGGCGAGCTGGTGTCCAGTATGCCTTGTGCAGAGGCCAGAATTTCTTATGCGTTACTTTAATAAAACGTTGTCACTACATTCACATTGGAAGGAATGTGCTTGGCCTACCTGGGAGATGAGGCTGGACTTTTCTTTTCTGTTGTCTTTCCGTTTTTCTTCCCCTTCTTGTCCAAATCCGGCATTTTAATTCGTCAATTCCCCCGAGTTACCATTGCCTGCCTTCACCAATCAGAAAGGAGAGATTCAGGGTTACAAACCGCACAGCTGCAACACTGCCACATTCATTTAAAAGAGTCTAAAAAAACGAGCCATACTGCACGGACAGGACACCGATGTCCAGGGAATAGATACTGATTCTAACAGAAAAGGCAGGTTACGTCACAAGTGACAGCCGGGATAGCGCCAGATGGCTGCTTGTTCCATCCCGACGGGATGAAGGAACCCCTGTAGACATCTGCATGTGTAGACGAGTGAGAGAGGCCATAGACATGAATGGGGATGATGTGATGAAGTGTGAAAGCAACTAGCAAAATAGCAACCTAAGAAGAGGCATGTTATTACAAAATGATAGACCGTTTTAAAATGAGTAGTTTCCATTAAAACTGCTTCTGATTAAACAAACCTTGGCTCCCCTCTCTCGTTGCGAGGATGGGAGTTGTTAAGGCAAGGCGTTGATAAAGCCTCAGGAGACTTAAAAACAGAAATTCATGATAACGTACTACATAGCCGGCCTACCCACAGTGAAGACACACCTACAGCATCACAATATTTCTGGAGCGGATGTGGGATGGGAGGAGACGCCGTGCACATGTGGTGGGAAGGACGGAAGCGGTCATCCCTTTGGGCCTCAGTAGGGAGGACACCACCAGGGACCCTTCCACTGGCACTGCCCTTCAGTCCGAGTGTGTATCCTGGTGTGTGCACAATTTACAAAACTCTGCAAGTGTGGGGGCTGCGAGGTGAGCGATGGCATGTCATTGGATGAGATCAGACCCTCCGCCATTCTCTCAGTGGGTGAAAACTGCGCTCAGTACTCACCACGGCAGACCTCACTGGGGCCACCTGCTTTGTGGCATAAAAAGAAGATTTAAAAAGAAGCCACCACATATCCAGGATAGAGAAATTATACGTCTCATAGTACTCGAGGACAGTGCTACCTAGATACCTACGAGTAACCACTGTGACAGAGTCCTGACGAAGGCCTAGCCGAAACGCGTTGTTTGTCAACTACCCGCCAGTCTCTGTGCATAAAGTTTTTACGTGATTTATGTATTTTAATATACACTTCTTTTGACTAAAGTTGAAAAAAGAGAAAAAAATGATGTGTGTACAAATGAATTGAAATTATAACAATCTCAATACTTGAAACACAGATTCATGATAGCATATGAAATGTACCAACTGTCAAAGGGAGAGAATACATGTGGTTCATAATTTAGTATTACGATTGTAAATATATTTATCTTAATCTATACATGTTTAAAAAAAATCCACAAAAAAGTTATAAGAATATTAATAAGAAAACAATAAACTGTTTATACTTATTCTGTATTAGTATTTGTGTTTTCACTCATTGAGTAATTAACATAGTCTAGAGTTGACATGCCAGCCTAATGGAAAATACACCGTGCCCGATGTTTCCGCTTTTCCAAGCAGCCACCCGCATTGTGAAGACCACTTGTGAAACACTTCTCCAGAGTCGGTCAGTCACTTGTGCAGGCACCAGGATGACGACTACTCGGTCTTTGTGCAGACGCAAAACGAGAAGGGACAGCTGCGGACAATATAGTGCCTCGGGGGCGGCGGGAGTCCATGGGTAGAAACTAACATACGGATAGTACTCATGGGAAGAGTGAAGAGTGTAGAGGGATATTAACTGGGCTTAAGCTTTAATTGGATCTAAAGTCATTCTGTGATTTCTATACTACTAATTAGCACTCATACAAGCTGACTCTACTACTGATTAGCACTCATACAAACTGACTCTGCTAATGATTAGCACTCATACAAGCGGACTCTACTACTGATTAGCACTCATAGAGCCACCTCTACTACAGATTAGCACTCACACAAGCCATCTCTACGATTGATTAGCACTCATAAAAGCTACTTCTCCTACTGATTAGCACTCATACAAGCCACCTCTACTATTGATTAGCACTTTATACAAGCCACTTCTCCTACTGATTAGCACTCATAAAATCTACCTCTACTACTGATTAGCACTCATACAAGCCACCTCTACTATTGATTAGCACTCATAAAAGCCACCTCTACCACAGATTAGCACTCACACTATTGATTACCACTCATAAAGCTGCCTCTACTACTGATTAGCACTCACACAAGCCGCCTCTACTACTAATTAGCACTCACACATGCCTCCTATACTACTGATTAGCACTCACACCAGCAGCCACTAACATTGATTAGTACTCACACAAGCTACCTCTACTACTGATTAGACCTCACACAAGCCGCCTCTACTACTGATTAGCACTCACACAAGCCGCCTTCACTACTGATTAGCACTCATAAAAGCCGCCTCTACTACTGATTAGCACTCACACAAGCCGCCTCTACTACTGATTAGCACTCATAAAAGCCGCCTCTACTACTGATTAGCACTCACACAAGCCGCCTCTACTACTGATTAGCACTCATACAAGCAGCCTCTAACATTGATTAGCACTCACACAAGCTACCTCTACTACTGATTAGCACTCACACAAGCCGCCTCTACTACTGATTAGCACTCATAAAAGCCGCCTCTACTACTGATTAGCACTCCCACAAGCCGTCTCTACTACTGATTAGCACTCATAAAAGCCGCCTCTACTACTGATTAGCACTCACACAAGTCGCCTCTACTACTGATTAGCACTCACACAAGCCGTCTCCACTACTGATTAGCACTCATACAAGCAGCCTCTAATACTGATTAGCACTCATACAAGCTACCTCTACTACTGATTCTCCCTCACACAAGTCGCCTCTACTACTGATTAGCACTCACACAAGCCACCTCTAATACTGATTAGCACTCATAAAAGCTACCTCTACTACTGATTAGCACTCACACAAGCTCCCTCTTCTACTGATTAGCACTCACACAAGACGTCTCTACTACTGATTCGCACTCATACACGCAGCCTCTAATACTGATTAGCACTCATACAAGCCACCTCTACTACTGATTAGCACTCACACAAGCCGCCTCTACTACTGATTAGCACTCATAAAAGCTACCTCTACTACTGATTAGCACTCACACAAGCCGCCTCTAATACTGATTAGCACTCATAAAAGCTACCTCTACTACTGATTAGCACTCCCACAAGACGCCTCTACTACTGATTCGCACTCATACAAGCCACCTCTACTACTGATTAGCACTCACACAAGCTACCTCTACTACTGATTAGCACTCACACAAGCTACCTCTACTACTGATTAGCACTCACACAAGCCGCCTCTACTACTGATTAGCACTCATAAAAGCCGCCTCTACTACTGATTAGCACTCCCACAAGCCGTCTCTACTACTGATTAGCACTCATAAAAGCCGCCTCTACTACTGATTAGCACTCACACAAGTCGCCTCTACTACTGATTAGCACTCACACAAGCCGTCTCCACTACTGATTAGCACTCATACAAGCAGCCTCTAATACTGATTAGCACTCATAAAAGCTACCTCTACTACTGATTCTCCCTCACACAAGTCGCCTCTACTACTGATTAGCACTCACACAAGCCACCTCTAATACTGATTAGCACTCATAAAAGCTACCTCTACTACTGATTAGCACTCACACAAGCTCCCTCTTCTACTGATTAGCACTCACACAAGACGTCTCTACTACTGATTCGCACTCATACACGCAGCCTCTAATACTGATTAGCACTCATACAAGCCACCTCTACTACTGATTAGCACTCACACAAGCCGCCTCTACTACTGATTAGCACTCATAAAAGCTACCTCTACTACTGATTAGCACTCACACAAGCCGCCTCTAATACTGATTAGCACTCATAAAAGCTACCTCTACTACTGATTAGCACTCATACAAGCCACCTTTACTACTGATTAGCACTCACACAAGCCGCCTCTACTACTGATTAGCACTCACACACAGCCTCTAATACTGATTAATACTCTTTTTTTTTTTTTAAATCTGTTTTATTGAAACACTTGACATACAATTACATTTCTTGTGTGTGTGATTCAAAGGGGAAACAACAATTGGGGTAGCTCGTACAATATCAGAGCGAATGTTGACGACGGTTGAAAATCCAATAAATGCACCTATTAGTAAATAACACCATCAGTTGTCATGGGGACAGTCACTGCATTCACCATACTGATCACTTCATCATTACTTTACAGTTTAATTCGCGGTGTCGATCTTACCAGAGTATCTGACCTCGCCCATCCAGACGGGCAGCCTGTTGGCCAGCTGTACCCCTGTTGCCCACAACCCTCTGGCCAGTGATATAGTGTGTTGTTCCTCAACAGTGTAAATAACCAACCAGGCCCGGTTCCGGGCGACATATATGAGTGCCGTGGACGACTAGGATGTTCAGTACGTCGTCGCCGTGTGGTAGAGGGTTGCGGCAGTGGTTGTCATGTGTGCTACAATCCCGTGTTTAGTCGCCGTATGCCAAAAGTAAAAGGTTTGCATGAGAAAGGCAGATCCAGCGTTGTCAACTGGGGGGCGACATTTGCCGTAGGTGCCACTGACCTAATCGGGGGAAAATAGGAAAGAAAGTGGGGGTGCAATGAATCTTAACTCGGGGAGGAGGGAAGGGGGTGCTGCAGTGTGGGTCCTGTCGTGTTAGGTCCGGGTGGAGTGGTCTCGCAGGGTGCTGGTGTCTAGTGTTCGCGGGGAGGTGGTTCGGGTGGTGTGTGGTAGCTCTAAGGCCCGGGGTGGGGCTGCATTATTGGAGTCGATTGTGTGTGTGGCCCCTTCTGACTAGGGGGGGGGGGGTGAGAAGTCGGGGGGGGGGGTCGGGGGGTGAGAGAGGGGCTATAGGGGTGGTATTTCATGTCTGTATGCGTGCGGCTCTCGTATCTCCCCATTGCTACGCAGCTTGCCACCCAGACGTGTTCCCTCATTCCACTGGGGGGGAGTGGGGGCGAGCTGGCTATCATCTCACATCACCCCTTTATCGTGGCAGGCCCTGATGTATGTTTGTAGGAAGCCCTCCCAAATCTGGGCTATCGGTATGGCCCTCCGCCCCGCTGTTTCTTCCCTGCGTAGTACCGTGCCCTCTGCGGTCGCCCAGTAAATGAGGGAGGCACTCCAGTGTTTCGTCAGGGGTGGTTCTGCGGCTTTCCAGTGACGAGTTATGAGTCTTTTGGCGGTTATCAGCCCCAGATCCCAGAACCTCGTGTGGGCTTTGTTGTGTTTTGTCCTGGTAAGGAGGCCTAGCACACAGGTGTCCCAGTCGTGACGAAGGCCCAATGCCGTCCCTTTCGTCAACAGCGTGTTGACATCGTGCCAGTACGTCTAATACTGATTAATACTCATACAAGCCACCTCTACTACTGATTAGCACTCATAAAATCTACCTCTACTTCTGATTAGCACTCACACACGCCGCGTCTAATAATGATTAGCACTCATAAAAGCTACCTCTACTTCTGATTAGCACTCACACAAGCCTCCTCTAATAATGATTAGCACTCATAAAAGCTACCTCTACTACTGATTAGCACTCACACAAGCCGCCTCTACTACTGATTAGCACTCATACAAGCAGCCTCCAACATTGATTAGCATTCATACAAGCCGCCTCTACTACTGATTCGCACTCATACAAGCCGCCTCTATTACTGATTAGCACTCACACAAGCCGCCTCCACTACTGATTAGCACTCACACAAGCCGTCTATACTACTGATTAGCACTCACACAAGCCGTCTATACTACTGATTAGCACTCACACAAGCCGTCTATACTACTGATTATCACTCACACAAGCCGCCTCCACTACTGATTATCACTCACACAAGCCGCCTCCACTACTGATTAGCACTCACACAAGCCGTCTATACTACTGATTAGCACTCACACAAGCCGCCTCCACTACTGATTATCACTCACACAAGCCGCCTCCACTACTGATTAGCACTCACACAAGCCGTCTATACTACTGATTAGCACTCACACAAGCCGTCTATACTACTGATTAGCACTCACACAAGCCGTCTATACTACTGATTAGCACCCACACAAGCCGCCTCTACTACTGATTAGCACTCACACAAGCCGTCTATACTAATGATTAGCACTCACACAAGCCGTCTATACTACTGATTAGCACCCATACAACCAGCCTCTAACATTGATTAACACTTACACAAGCTGCCTCCACTACTGATTAGCACTCCCACAAGCTTCCTCCACTACTGATTAGCACCCACACAAGCCGCCTCTACTACTGTTTAGCACTCATACAAGCCTCCTCCACTACTGATTAGCACCCACACAAGCCGCCTCTACTACTGTTTAGCACTCATACAAGCCTCCTCTACTACTGATTAGCACTCCCACAAGCCTCCTCTACTACTGATTAGCACTCACACAAGCCGCCTCTACCACTGATTAGCACTCATACAAGCCGCCTCTACTACTGATTCGCACTCACACAAGCAGCCTCTACTACTGATTCACACTCATACAAGCAGCATCTAATATTGATTAGCACTCACACAAGCCGCCTCTACTACTGATTAGCACTCACACAAGCCGCCTTTACTACTGATTCGCACTCATACAAGCCGCCTCTACTACTGATTAGCACTCATACAAGCCACCTCTACTACTGATTAGCACTCATACAAGCCACCTCTACTTCTGATTAGCACTCATACAAGCTGCCTCTGCTACTGATTAGCACTCACACAAGCCATACTGTGTATTTCTTTTCCTCCTGTAAAAATGCAATGAAAATATGTTTGAGAAAAAGAGTTCTACAGTATTAGAAAGACGCAAAGAGATCACTTGCAGAATTCCAGAGATTTTCTGCAGTGGATGGAGATAAGGAAGATCTTCAAAAGCAGATACATGAGCAGAGAGTTTCACAATACTTGGTTTGACCCGGACACTGTTCATTGCCCATAGGACTTCTGGCCTGTCTATGGAAGCTCTTCTATGACTCCAATAGCCTGCTTCAGACACCCTCACTAGTCACACTTGTTAATCTTAGTAAAGCTGCTAAAAGCAGGTCACAGAGACTGGTTTTACCCAAAGTCTCAATGGTAAAAGCAGCAAATGAAGGTAAGGTGTATTATCAGGAGGGCACATGCCCATTTCTCCTGATGCGGTCGGTCTTAGGGTTCTTTCACGCCCTACTCTAAGAAGGCTCCATTAAAATGTATTTGTTTCACTCATGCGTTCGGAAGCCTTACCTCAGACTCATGGTGATGCATGTATGAGACGGGATCTAAAGATCACAGCTACCGAACCCCCATAGTTAGGGACCTAACTGTTCTATCATGTAATGCTTACATTTATTGATGAGGTCATGTTAAGGTTTGGCATTGGGCTTCATCAGCCATGTTTCTGTTATGATGGCAGGGTTATTTTTCTCACCTATTATCAGATGATCCATATCCAAACCGCAAGCCCCAACTGAGAGTGCACTGATAAGCACACATTGTAAAATGCTCTCCAATACATTACTAGATGACTTCCCAGACTCCTGCGGGATTTCGAATGGCAAGGAAATGGACTACATTATGGCAATTTTATGGAGTGCAGCAGAAGCTGCAGCATGTCCAATAATTAGTGGGTAACAGGTAATTTTCAAAGTAACAATATGTCATACATACATTTAACTCAAGTTGAATGCTTTAACAAGACATTTTAACCAGTCCAATAAAGTCACTGGCCACTCTACAAGGATTTAGGAACTACAACCCAATGTTGCTGAGTTGGTGGTTCAGTATATAATAAAGAAAGTTGTTTATCGGAGTACTCTGAATGAGTGAACCAGCTATAGAGTGGATACTCTCAAAGGTTTAAGATCTCAGTCACGGCATTTCCAGAAAATTAGCATTATCAAGACCAGAAATATTACCTTCAAGACAAATTATTAGAAGTAACCTAGAAGAATGGGCGCTCTTAGATCCTCCTTTTACTCACCGTAAAGCACCTATTTAACATGTGAAACTCTATAAGATGATAGCTACCTTCAGAAAATTTAGCGCAAACAATCACATCTGCAAATTGTTTGTTGACAAAACTTCTATTTAACAAATGGACTGAGGTTGGCCTTTCCTACCATGAGTAAAAAGAATAGCAAAAAGAACCTTGTTTTGACAGGATAAGGAGTTGTTACAAGTGTGTTACATTCTTCTTTATCATTTCCTATGTATCTTCTTCTCTCTTTCCTCCAACTTCATTACATCATTTTCCTGCTAGCCAACCTAGGCATGCGCGTGGTTTACTTTATGTCTGCGTTCCACATTCCGCAGAATTCCGCTTGTATGAGATTAGTTAGTGTTGCCCAGTTGCATCTGGAGCTGAACATTAAGGACCTACATTGCTGGGCTGACATTAAAGCTACTTCAATTTATTTGGATTTTGGACTCTTTATAACATTGAAGAACCACTCGTGTCATCATTATCAGCACAGGTACAGAGTGTTTCTTGGACCCATGGATGTTATTTCTAATCTTCTGGTTTCACTCTCAAGGTCCATGGATGCAAGTTGTTCAAAAATTCAGTTGAGTACTTGGGACATTCATAGTCTGGAGATGAGGTTATTCCCAAAAAAACGAATGTTGATGCTATTATGAAATCTCCCCCCCCAACCAACAAGGAGTTACTTTTATAATTCGCAGGCATGTGCGAATATTATAGTAAGTTTGTGGAAGTATTTGCAACAAAGATGGAGCCTTTAAGAGTTTTGTTGAGACAGAATGTAAAATATGAATGAGCAGAGGAACAACAAAAAGCCTGTGTGTGTATAAAAAAAGATATTGTGAATGCTCCAACTCTAAAGCCCTTTCACATGAAAAAAGAATGCATCATCACAGTAGATGCCAGTATATATGTTCTAGGTGGAGTTCTTTCACAAAGAGAAGGTAAAGAAGAATGGAATGTTGCCTCTGCATCACAGACTTTAAATGAGTGTTAGGGTAAATATGCTGTGATCGAAAGAGAACTCCTTGCATGCGTTTGGGCCTCTGAACATTACAGACTGTATGTGTGGGGCACTAAATTTACTCTTAGGACGGACCACAAACCATTACTGAACATCTTATCCACAGGTGGGGGTTGGAACTCTACAGCTAGAATTGGAAGGTTAACCTCGAAGTTACAAGAATATTATTTTAATACAGAGTATGTGCCAGTGAAAGATAAATATTACTGCTGATTTTCCTTCTCGTTTACCTTGTGAACAAGATAAAGTTAATATCAGCAAGGAATGTGATTTTGTTGTTGCCATTGGTGATATTGTTCCTACCCAAAGGAATCATAGAAGATAGTTGGAATAATTGTGAGCAACTGGATGACAGGTGGTGTGATTTAAAAAAAAATGTTTTAGTAGGATGGTCAAGAAGGAATATGGTAAGACCAGATCTATTACAGTTATTTAATGTATAAGGAGAACTAGAATTTAAAGGTTGTTTGTTATTTAAATCAGGAAAGTGTGTTCCTCCTAAAGGTATGCAAGACATCATACTCAAAATAGCCCATAAAACACATCCTGGCATTTCGTCTTGGAAGTGGTTGGTTAGAAGTTTTTTTTGGTGGCCAGGCATGGATAAATTTATAGATTGAGTTGTTAGAGAATGCAATGAATGTGTAACAAGTGAGAAAATGCCAAGGTTGCATGTTCCACCATTGAAAGTTGTCAAATGGCCTGAAGAACCATGGCAGAATGTTGCTTATGATATTTTTTGCATGAGAATTTTATGATTGATTATCATTCCAAATGGCCAGAGGTTAAATTTGTTTCCAAGGCCACAACGAGTGCTGTAATTGTTTTTTTTTAAAGACGTTTTAACACGGGAAGGTTGTCCCTCCATTTTAGTACAGAAAATTGAGTGCAATTAACTTCCACAGAGATGGAGAGTTTCCTTAAGGAGTGTGGAATCAAACATAAATGTACATCTCTTTACAAACCACACGAAAATGGACAGGTGGAACTCTTAATTAGAGTGCTCAAGAATTTTGTTACAGATTCCATAAAGTTGGGTGCCAATTGGATGAATGCTTTAAGAGAACGTTTGTGGGTTCATCGGATTACACCCCATTCCACGACAGAAGTTAGCCCTTTTAATCTTCTCAAAGGTAGAAACCCAGCATCGTGTGTATGCCCATGGTGGTTTAGGGACAAATGTCAAACTAAGTTTTCTGATAAGGAAAATGTGCATGATACAGCAAAAAGGGTTGAAATGAAGCCAAACAAATCTGTGAAATAGTATAATAACAAATGGAATATCTAGGTACATAGATTTCAAGTTGGTGATTGGGTCAGAATTCTTAAACCAGGTTTACTGAATAAAGGATCTTACAAATTTAGTAAAGCCATCCAGATTAAGAAGGTTTTTAGCAATAGTGTAATTACCCAGGATGGAAAAGTTTGTAATGTTAAACAATTATTCATTCAAAGAAACTTTATTTTGGTCAATGTGACCTAAAAAGTGCAGCATATAAAAACATTCATTTGTGGAAATACGTCAAAAGAGTTTTAAAACATAACGTTTCAAGAAAGTTAAAAACATTATAGCCATCACTCAGTAATTACATTAATTCCATAATAAAAAAGAAGGGAAAAAGCGGAAAGGGCGATCGTTACACATACAAGTTTGTGGAAAGTGCATAGTACAATAAATAAATAAGTTAAATAAAAAAACTTTGATAAAAAGCAACAGGAAAACCCTTCAGTATGAAATAGTATGCTATGATACAGAGGGAGATTATACCAAATAGCAGTAATTACCATATCATTTGCTATAACTTATCCAAAGGATCGTTAGATGCTTTCAAGGAAACCCTTCTGGTGCACCACATGGAAAACAGGAATCCTGCAACTGAGTAGACAACTGGATATTGAGGTCATACTTCAGTATCCTAAACACTTCAATGTGGCGCCTACTACCCAGGTTCCTGCAAATCTGCACCAACCATCTTTTCCTCGCTTTGTTATAGCCTGGGCAACTAAAAAAAACATGCAGCTCTGATTCCTCAGGGTAATCACAGGCAGGACACCGAACCGCATTCTGGGCTCTCCACTTCGATGCAAAACAGGCAGGTACCCAAATCTAAATTGTAAATATAGTTTTCTTGCAGTCAATAAGATCTAACACCTTCTCAAAATTAGGACTATCTTTTATTTCAAGAAAGGCTTTGATTAGTTCGCCTGTTTTACAACTGGTGTGCAGTAGAGCCATTTTATAGTTCTCATAATGAGCCTTCATTTGTTTCCTGGAAATTAGTGAACAGGCTAACACTGGTTCAGCCCAACAATCCCCCAGGTCCATCTCTACTAACAAATGTTTAATGTGGGCAAACCAGGGGAATCTAACAGCACCCCTCGTCTTCAAGACTTCAGACAATTCTTCCTTGTATGGAAGAAGTTCAGGAGTCGACTACAGACGGCGCCAATACAGTAAGGGTTTCAGACTCCGCACCTCTGCTATTGCCATTAGTCCTGCATCTAATCGGAGTGGAATTAAAGGAGTGCTGTGCGGGAGCCTAAATATATGTCTAATATAGTGGTTCTCAACCTGTGATAATGGCTCGGAGTTAAGATGACCACTGAGCTCTGCGCCATATAGTGTGCCCCCTCGTGCTTGACCCCTATAGATTTCTAGTGCCAGGCTAACAGCATTCTTGCCTGACTTATTAAAAACCTTCATGATGCCCCCTGTCGACTGAGCCAATTTTAGCGTCGACTTTGCACTGTGGGCCCCCCAATCCATAGATTCAGTAATGGTGATGCCTAAATAAATAAAAGATGAAACTCTTTCAAGGGGTTTACGTTAAGTGAAGGATTTGGACGGGTGCTCTTTGGATTGTTAAACACCATAAATTTCGTTTTCTGTAGATTTATCTCTAGACCTCTTTTCCTACAGAATAACTGACATCTATCCAAAACCCTTTGAATCCCCATGGGTGATTTAGCTACCAAAAGGGTGTCATCGGCGAACCTCATTGCTCAAATTCTACGTGAAGCTAATTTTGGGGCATCTAAATCTCTTTCTGATGACAGGGCATCTATCAGGCCATTAATATAGAGACTAAACAAAGTTGCTAAGTGTCCTTTTAATGATTTTGCTCAGAATGATTGTTATAGGGAAACAAATCATTCAACTACAAATATTGGTGGAAATGAACAAAAATAGGAGACTGTTGCTTACAGAGTTAAACTATCTGATCTCAGAAGACAATTGCCTAAAAAGTTTGCTGATTTTGTTTAGTCATGTTTGCTTTCTTATCTTTTACTTTGCTCTTTGATAAGGGAGATGTGTTACACTCTTTTTCATCATTTCCTATTTCTCTTTTTCTCTCTTTCCTCCATCTTCATGACACAATTTTCCTGCTAGCCAACCTTGGTATGCGCTCTGTTTACTTTCTGTCTGCATTCCAAATTCTGCAGAATTCCGCTTGTATGAGATTCTTTACTGTTGCCCAGTTGCATCTGGACCTACGTTGCTGTGCTGCCATTAAAGCTACTTCAAATTATTTGGATTTTGGACTCTTTATAACAAAGATGCACTATGAGGCCTGCTAATCTGCAAGTGATCTATGATACGGGTCACTCATTCACTATACCTAAGGCAGCTTTATAATTCACACAGACAATGTTATGGAGGACTTAGAATTTACAACTAACTTCCCCTTGTGCTATATGTGTTTTCTGTTCATGATCACGTCCTCGAGGTTTCTCTCTGCATTCCTTTCCTATCTTTTTTTGGTGACCTCACTTATTTAGTTCTAGTTTCGGGTCCTATGGTTTTATGAATACAAGGGTATCATGAGAAAGAAGGCTAACAATGGACTAATGCAGAATGTCCACAATTCATTACCTGCCTGAAGGATAGTGGGAGAGGAGGACAGAGGACACAGCTAGGTTGTCCCCCACATTGTCAGTGTGAGTTCCTGATGAAATAAGTTACTGAACTATAAGTGCAGTCCTCCAGTACTGGCCTCCTTCATATTTTCACATGCCTGAATTATTCCCAGTGATTGGATAGGGGAGCCACAAGATGACTTCAATAGCTGTAAATAACAATAAAGGTTTAAACCCAGTGTCTATTTAGTAGCACACACACCTTATTGAAAAGTACCCCAAATTCAGTCAATAAGGTGATGGTGCTCTGAATTCCATTTTCCCGGTACATCAACATATCTCAGATTTCGAGCAGGAGTGTGAAAGATTATAGACTAGTGAACCTTTAGTCATCAAGAATGTAGGACTAAATGTGAATCTATGAATCTACTAAAGATGCAAACACTGGAGAACTGTAGTTACAAGTAAATACCTAGAATCTTAATAAACAATGAATAGTTCAGGAATTCACAGGCTTGAAACAAAATAGCACACAGCACAGCCATAGATGTAACATACAAAAAATTGGAAGGCGAGAAGCAGGCCCACTTTGTTAGATCAGGTTGCGATGACCTGCCTGTCCCATTGCCAACTCTCATAGCTTTTGCATCAAAACAGTAATGTTTTGTAAAGGTGTAAGGGCTCTTCCAGCTGGCCGCTCTGCAGATGTGCACTAGTAATACTCAGGTTTAGACGGCTGCCATAAGTGCCACCGCTCTTGTTGAATGAGATCTACACATCAGGTGGAATGCTTGGCTTAGCTGGGGCCAAAAATGTAAACACTCAGTATTCATCTCGAAATCTCTGCTTAGAAAGTGGTCAACCTTTATGTAGATCTACAACAGAGATGAAGAGCTTGCCTGTACACTTAAACGGTTCAGGTTTCTTACCATAGAACTTTAGGTATCTGTTAATGTCCAGCAAGTGTGGTGGCCTATTAAACACACAGGTAGAATTCTGGAAGAAAGACTACACTACCCCTGGTTTATTCAGGTGGAAGTTCGGTAGGTACCACAGGGATGAATGTTGTATTCATCTGTAGAATCACTCTTTGTGAACCTGAGGAAAGGTTCTTTGACAATTATGGGCGGTAGTTTGTTGACCCTACTGGCTGACATGAGCATCAGCAGGGCAGTTTTCTTTAAAGAGACATATTAAAGCTTCACCAAATGCAAAGGCTCAAATGGGCTCCCCATTAACTGGAAAAGGGCTGTACTAATCTCCCACATAACTGTAGGTTGAAATACCCATGGAAAATCCCTAAAAAGGTCTTAAACTATTACACAATTCTGTGAAGGTGTGCCTATTAAACCTAAAACCTGCTGAAAACTAAACTCTGACAGCACTGTACTTGAGTCCCATCTGGAAAGATGAAGCAGTTAAGACAATAACTGGTGTTCTTGGGACGATATTCTGTGCAAGCCCTGTGAGGAGTACCAACACAGAACATCATCCATTTGGCTTGGTGTGTTTTCATTGCAGATGAAGGTCCTGCCTAGGTTAGAATTTGCTAACACCATGACCGAGTGCCTATTTATGAATTCGGAGGTGTCTGGAGCCAAGCTGTCAAGTTCCATGGTGTTGGGGTTTGATGGAGAATTTGGCCTTAGCACTAAAGGTGGTTTTGTGTGACCAGAGGTGTGTATGGTGCGTCCAACAGTGGCAGGTCCGTGAACCAGTACAGGTTTGACTGCACTGGTGAGATCAAGATGATCCTGCAAGATTCAAGTGTAATTTGCTGATCATCCCCAGGATTAAGGGAAATGAAGGAAAGGCATACGTAAATGTTCCGTACCATAAGGCTGAAAAAGCAAACCCTGATCCCAGGTCCCAATGCCTGCTGGCATAGAACTGGCATTTTGTGGCACTAGGGTATGTGTTAAGACCCAGTAGTGGATCCCTCAGGCATCAGAACATCATGTCCAGATGCTTCTGATTCAGAAACCTCTTGAACACACTCCTCTTAACCTGCTGGATGTATTTTCTCACATGTTCCTGGCAGCTGGCAAGTGGTCCACCATCAGTGTCCCAGTTCCAGAGCGGCTGACAGCCCTTCCATCACCAAGTTTCAAATTTACGGAAAGAATGCTTACTGGCCATAGAGGGCTCTAACGTTCTAGAACACTAATGTGGAGCTGCCCTTCAAACGACATCCAGCACTGCTTAGTGAACAGCTCTTGCAGGTTGGTGCCCCAAACCTCCATCGATGCATTTGTCGTCATCATTAAATCATCATCTGGTACCTGGAATAGGAGCACAAAGTAAACACAAGGAGATGATGGACGGAGCACTGAAACTTTTCAGACACTCGCCCCCAGTCACAGATCTGGGTTTAATCCATCATCGTTCGTTAGCTCACTTCGCCACCCCAGTTGTATGCAGAACAGTCTTGACCCTGTGCCTCATGGGAACAGTCCAGCCTGAACTGCCAAGCCAAGTCTTCCCAGGATCTGAAACAAGCATTCTGGGACTGTTTTTTGGGTAACACCCCTCATCAGCCTGGAATTGGAGCACCTGTTGAAATGTTACACCTTTAGACAGCCATGTGAATGTTATTTTAATTAGAAAATGATCTGGACTGTGCTATTGAAGGTGTCTGAAATATGAAGCCATTATTTTCCAAGTCTTTCATGTAGCGTCCGCGTGCCTCAACAGGGAAATGGAATCAGCGCAATTCATGAGGCCATCTTCTCCGAGAGCGACTTGTGGAAACAGACTGAAGTGAGCGACATGTTCTGGAGCCTGCTGCACATTGTACTGAATCCTTTGGATATACTTCTCAGAAAAGAAGGCCCAAGGTCGAAAAATAATGTCTCTCTCTTCAGAGTTAGCCTCTGTGTATTAGCAGCTAGAGACAAGCCATCAGTGACACCTCCAGCATACAAAGTGACTTGCCCTTCATCAACAATCACTGGTAAGGGAAGACCTGGTAGTCTTTACATTTCAGGAAGGCATCCACGGGAGCCAAGCACTTTGTAAATATCTGAGCGGTGAACTTTAGTCAGAATAAGTTCAATTACAAATAATGGGCCATTTTGGACCGTTGCATTAGGCAGTGCCTGGGAATTGGATGTTTGAAAGTATAAAAAATATGCGTCCAGCAAGTCCAGTGATGTCATGATTTTTTTAGTAGCTGAAGGCGTTTTCGAAAAAGAAAATACAAAAAAAATTGTCCTTTTAGATTCTTGTTCAGTTGATGCAGTTTTAAAATTGACACCAATCTCTTGATTTTTTTTCTTGATAGAAAAACATTTTGTTTTGCTGCAATTTAGGGATCACCTCAAGGGTACCTTTCTACCGCAGCGTTTCTCAAAATGTTGGGCTGTATATAAGTAATATTTAAAATGATTAGCCCTATTTGTGCATAAGGGCAAAGTTGCTGCCAATGACTGTAAGTTCAGTTTTAAGACAAACCCTTGCAATTTTTCCCAAGTAAGAGTCCGGGTGAGCCTTCGAGTATTTGCTTCTGCTGTTTTTTTCCATACTTGATCAATCCATTTTTCAACAGAGAATGCTCTCACTTTACGTATCGTACAGAACCATTTAACTTGTGTATGACTTTCACACATACACTGAGAAATATAAATGTGGCCTGACAGCCACAGCTGCCGACTTTGCATCTGGGCTCAACATCACTTGATTCTGGGTATTCGCTTACTGTCCCTGTGCTTATACTAAAATGAACCTGGTCTTGTGTAACGTAATCTGGTGCTGATGCAAGTAACCCAAAGCCCTTGGATCTGGTTCTATCTGTATAAAAATGCAAAATATACAGACATGTGGAGTCAAAATGCACACCACGACTGATTTTAACACAAAAATTGATACTATTCCTTACCTGACACTCTGCTGTAGATCGGTTTCTCGAATTTGCTAAAATCTCTGGTACCAACACCAAGATTTTTCAGACGTCTTCTGATTTTAGTGAAGAGATGCCACCGGCCATTACCCCATGTGAAACGTGTCTAAGCTCCAGGCTCAAGCGATTCTGTCACCTGCCACTTTTATGAGCATGGTCTGATATTGAAGGGCATGGTCAAGGTTGTAACGTTTAAACACAATTGCAGTTAGAATATTATAATAATTGCCCCAATCTAGTGTCTATTACAGCTAGGTGGGTCATGAAAGTCTGTTGTTCTAACAATCGGGCTGTGGTTCTAAAAGGTTTGGGAAGCACTGTTCTAAAGCATGTTAAGGAACTCAGCTTGAAGAAGATGAAGGCGCTGGTGTGATTCCACTTTCGGCAGAGTTTGAGGATGCTCTCAATTAATGTGAGTGTGTCTAAGCTGGATAAGGTCCAAAACCAACCTGTCAGATATGACTGAATGCTATTCATCGATTCAGTTTGAAATCCAGTCCTTAGTCATGGAGCATTTGTGATTTGCTAGTGCCTTCTAGGGGTAACCTGAAATAGGGACTGAGAACTGTTGCTTAGTTGTTTGGAGTAGGACAAGTTGGATGGCTCTGGAAACCAACTGGAGATAGAACAACTGATGAAAGAAAGGTTTTTGAGGCTCCTTCTGCTAGTTCTGATATGGTTAGTAAAGCCTGCAGTTTGCTGTCTGGCAGGGACTCATGGTACCACGAAAAGGTTGTTGGAGGCAAAACTGGAATACTGACTGGTCTCTGTGTGAGGTTTTCTGTTCAGCAGGGTGCCACCTTTGTGATATAAGTTGGGAAGTATATTGTCATTGAAAGTGATGCCAAAGATTCTAATTTGAACCTTAAGCATAAAAGTAGAACGAAACATGATCTGCTCAGTGGCAGGGTAGATGTTGACGGTGCTGCGGAGACTGACATCCATGCTGGAAGTGCCACTGAGGAAGTGATGGATACTGATGTTGAAGGACAGGTAATCAACAGTAGTCTCATTATTCATGCAGAGGCTGCAAAGCTTTTCCGATCAGGGCATCCTAGATCAATGATTTGACATCTGCAGAGCTACAGACAAGGATCTTGTCAATAGTGTCTGACAATTAAGCATGGGCGGAAAATCCGTAATCCGCGAGATTCGCGAATCTCCCGCAAAATCCGCAAATCCGCGAGCAGCGGATTTTATGGCTTGCTCGCACTGTTCGCGTGAGTTCGCGGCTTCCCAGTACAACTTCGCGCCCCGCGAATAAGCGCTAAATTGCAGAAATACGATCTTAGCAAAACTGAAACTACTTACCAGGTTCAAAAGTTCAGGCTCATCATTAGTAGCCATTTCCTGTAGTGCTTCCTGAGGGGCCCCTCCAGAGTTCAGTTGCCAGTTGCAACTATTATGTGACCCTGCTCTGAACCTCAGAATAGTTACACATATGCCACAAAGGTCCTGAATTACAGCTAAGGGAGACAAGCAGGAGCCAGGCTGGAAGTTCAAATCCATTAATCAGCCCCTAATTCATTATTGTCAGTTGGGGCAGGGCAGGTGTTGTAACTAATTTTGCAACAATGAAAGCACTTAGCAAGTGCAAAAGATCACTAATCAGGAAGCACTAAGGAAGCAGGTGCCAGCTAAAAAAATATTCTGTGACACATTAATCAGCCCCAAATTAATTCAGGTCACTTGAGGCAGGGAAGGTGTGCTTTGCTTTGCCACAATAATGTACACTGACTGGACAACCAGAGGGTGCTGTGATGAAACAGAGGGTGGCATGGGTGGGCCAGAGGGTGGCATGAGTAGTCAGAGAGTGGCAGTGGTGACAGAGAGTGGCAGTGATGAAGAAGAGTGTCCCAAACAGGCTGGACACGTAGAAACAACAAGTTCGCAAAACTTGTGACCCGACAGGTAAGTTCGCGTTTGCGAAATTGTACAAAACCCTTGCGAACTGGCAGAAACCCGCGCGAACACACAAAAAAAAAAATCCGCAAATTCGCGAGAATTCGCGGATTTTGCGGATTGCGAGTTCGCAAATCCGCAAAAATTCGCGAATGCGAGATTCGCAAAATTCGCCCATGCTTACTGACAATAAGGAGCTTGAAGATGGGTTCAGTCATCAACACCTGTTTGACTGGAAAGTTAGCTTTTCCTTTGCCTCAGATGAGGTTTTTAAATGTGTCCAGACTTTTGAAATTCTTCTGTGAGGGTTCTAATGAAATTGACGGCATATCTTCTTCAACATAAGGTGAGTTCAGAGGCATTTTTGATATAGAAATATTCCAATTACTCCTTGTTGAGCACTCTGGGGGGTGCAGAGTATGACACTTCTCACAGATTCCTCCAAGATGTGGTCTTCAGTGGGAGTGTCGGGAACTCTCTTACCTTGTCCCACTTGATCTGCTCGGGTGTCTCTCGAGCTCTGACACAGGCGGTAATGCCGAGCCCAGTACCCATAGCCCAGTACCCGGAACTGCGTGTCTGGCCGTGCAAACAGCGGCCTACCTGCACTGAATTTGACAGCTCATTTTTTTATTTGGGGAATGCCTTTTTCTTACTTTCATTCCCAAACTAGACCAAAGTGGAAGAATTGCTTCCAGGTCATGAGATGACCTTTTAGTATTTAAATCAGATGGAAGAGATATCTGATGCATCGCTATTTTGTATCTGTTTCAGTTGTTCACTCAGGCACACTTCATGGTTTTTGCTTTTCATCAGAATTCCGGTTTTCCTGCTAATTTTGAATGCATGAATTTTTGCCTGTTTTCAGAGTTTTTGTGAAATTCAGATTTTTTCTCTCCCTGAAACACTGAAATTTCAACAATCTCTAATTGACCTCCTCATCTCTAATTGACCTCCTCATTTCTAATTGAGCCTCTCGTGTTCCAGTAACTGTCAATTCTGGATCAGGGAAAGGTTGTTAAGAGAAAGGCCTTACCTGGGAGAAAAAAAGGCCAGCAAGAACCGTCAGTTGAGAACTGCTGTTTGACAGGGAGTGAAGTTCAAAATTCAGACTCCACGTTTGACGTTTGGGCGCCTTTCAATGAGACGAACATGTCACTGAACAAATACTGGCTCAAAGCATGTTAGTGCTGTCTATGCTATTGCAAACCAGTGTAAGGCTTCCAACTTGACAACTGAGAATGATTCAAGCATGTGAACCTGTCAGAGACCCAATACTCGAGAAACATTATGTCAAGCCTTCAAAGTATGAAATCTGTTCTCATTCACACGTTGGTCTGTACTAGTTGGTAAAGAGGCACGGGCGGCAAACTAACAATGTGGAACCCATAATAAAATGTTAAGGAAAATCAAATACTCCTTTGGAAAGTAGTTCCTTCTTGAAATAAAGTTCATGGGTAGTTATCCATGAAGCTGAGTGTGAAAGATGTAACTTATCGTCATTTGTTTGTTAAGGACATAACACATTTTTGCCTGGGACCAATTCCGTTTTTCTCAAACTGCAGCGGAATTGACATAATACCCATAAATAAGGGACACAACAGATGCATTAGAGAGGGACTACTTAAACGTTTAAGGGAAGGAGGATAATCACCAAGTGTTCACAAATTCAACATCACTAAGGTAGAACAAGAATTATGATACATTTTTACACAACATTATTTTAAAATAGGTAATGGTTTTTGTAAAGTGGTAATCCAACCAAGTACGTTTCAGAGTCCTCGCTCAGGTCAAAGGGAAGAAAGAGGAAATGGAAAACAAAGATATAATACTTAAACAAGCATAAGTCTGAAGGTTTGGTGAAAGGGGTGGCTCTTTTGTTCATAGAATTTCTTTTAGTCAGCTTACAACAAAAGAAAAGAAAATGAGTTCAAAAGGGTAACAAATTGAGTCAGCAGAGATATTTTCCAATGTGTGTCCAGTCAGTAGCAGTGACAAGAGGTTCTGGGGGGCTGATGTTAAGTGTCTGCTCAAATGATAAAGGGAAGAAAGGTTTGTGGTTTAACTGAGAAGCTTAAATTCAAGAAGCACTGTGGACTGGGCAAAGAGTTTTAAAAATCAATCCTTTGTTTGACTGGAGTCCATTGTTCTTACACAAGGACAACTGAGATGTGGGCCCAGAATGAGTGCACAGACATAGTTCTGAGCTCCTAGAAGGTCATTTTTGCAGGTAGATCTCGATACACACCATTACAATAATGAACGTGTGAAGGAGCAACATCCACTGTTGTACATGAGAGTTATTGGCGGGGCACTGGCCACTTCATTCGCTAGCAATCCAGATATAAATCTGGATGTCATTGGTATACAAGTGACATCTGGGTTGGCGGCTATTAAGGAGAGATTGTAGACTGGCAACGAAGAGATAAAAGTTCAAAAGCATGCCGCAATCAAATGGTCACCTCAGAAACATTCACAGACACATAGATGAACACACACTAAACCAGATATTCTTGTGGATCTCAGACCTTTCAAGCTTGTGAAACAAACAGCATTCCTGGACTGAGCTGTGCAGTATCCATTTCTCCACTATGGACAAGCTACACTCTAAACATACACAACATTCTATTATCTGCACCTTATCAAAATTTGCCACTTGTAGTCTGTGTACAAATGACTTCCTGCCTGTCCTGCTGAATCAAGGGTTTCAATCTGGGTGTTGGTAATGGCTGTTCATTTGTTATTTTTCCTTTAATGTACCCCTCCTTTTCCCCAATTCCTCATTTCCCACCCAAAAATTGTTCCAATTCTGCCAGTGATGTTATCTGTCAAGAAGCATTGCAACTGCCTTTTACTGGCTAGACAAAATGCAAATAATTCAAAACCATGCAGCAAGGCTTTTATGTGGTCTCAAGTGCAGGGATAGGGTGCACACTATTTCTTCGCTAATTTCCAAACTTGTCATATGCTCTCCTTAAATTGTGTGCAGACTGGTAAGGTGCCAGCCCATGTGACACCAATCGAGAACGAATGTATGATTAAACCACAACTGCCTAAACCACGAATTCCTCGCCCACGATGGCTAAACAACGAAAAATCCCAAACCACAACTTTTTTTTACAATGAGTTCCTAAACCACAAAAAAATATTTAAATGGCTCATTACACATTTACACCACTTTTTACTTTTAAATCCGCATGTTTGACATTTTTTATCAAATAATAGATGAATTTAAGCACTGTATTTGTAGGGGTAGACCCCCCACACCCCATCTTCCTTTATTGGTTGAGGCCTGAGCATTCCCAGTAACGCTGTGCCCCCGACGTTGCTACAAAGCTGGCACGATGAAAGCTGACTGCATCCCCTGCTCCTCAGAGCCCGCCTGCCTGGTGGCTGCAGTGCCGAGTGAATCATGCCAGGGTCGATGAGTGTGTCAGGTCAGTGGGGGCGAAGGGGAATGAGGTACCATGCTGAGTGTTTCTCTGCAGCAAGGAGGCTTGAGAATGGAGAAGAGGAAGAGCAACTTAAATAGCTTCATCTCTTCTTTCGCACGACTGAAATGCACACCTGCCCTGTCGTGCGCGTGTATTTATCATTTTGTCATTATTTAGAAACAGGAGTCACAACTGATGCTTCTCTTTTAGCACTCATAGGCAGGGCCTGTTCTAGGATTTGCGAGGCCCAGGGCTAAAAGGGAATATGCGAGGCCCCTCTAATGTAGATAAGTGGCCCCTTGCAAGGAGACCATTCACAGACACTGTGGTAGGCCTATTGTCCAGCATTTTGTCGCCCCCCACAGTTTTAACTTTGAGCCCACAAGCATTTCAAACACCTTCAGTCCAATAGGTGTGAGAATAGCTTGTGGGCTAAAAGTTAAAACTATGGGGGCGCCAAAATGATAGACAATGGGCCTCCCTCAGTGTCTGTGAATAGGTCATCTTTCAATTGAAGGGAGCGTCTCCCTCCCTTATGTATCCAGATACCATCCCTGAGAGGCCCAGGGATGGGGGCCCCTCCATTTCAAAGAAAGGTGACACCTTTCTTTGAAATGGATCGCCAGGGAACCGACAGGACACATCATTAGTGCGTGGCCCCATGCTGGTGGGCTGAGTGCGAGGCCCTGGGCAGCTGCCCACGATGCCCATGCCTAGCGCCGGCCCTGCTTATAGGAGAGGGCATAACTAAATGGTGTGGGTCCTCGAAACCTCAAATGTTTAATGCAGACATATTTGTAAATTGCTTAATCACAAATGTAGAAGCCTTTCGTGTCAGGTCTTGGCAGTTTTACATATTGTTCGTGGTTTAGAAAAGTCGTGGTTTAGGATTGTTGCTGTTAAGGATTGTCGTTGTTCAGGCTTCATTGTTTAGGTAAGTCGTAATTAAAACTTTGTTGTTAAGGTTCTTTCCCATCAAGAACAACTTGCATACATTTACGCGCTTTCATTTAAGTCGCCAACTACACTTCTAGCCAACAGCTGTTATCACCCCGCGTATATATTTCCGTACCTGCAACGAGCATTTAAAATCAACCGTCCACATCACTGTTCCAGCAAGAAATCATTCACAACATACCCCATCTCTTATTTAACCAAATTATCCCGACATGATTCCTCCGAATTGGCCCATTCCTACACCACTTTCCCGCAGTTGATCCTGCTTCAATATTCATATGCAAAATACTACATTTCCCATAATGCAGTTAAATGTACTAAGAGGAGCTCAAGCTCTTCGTTCTTGATCCCATAACAATGCTCCGAAAATGGTAATTGTCAAAATAAGAACACCATTGCCATTTTTAAAATCATGGATGATTTAAAGTTCATATCCAACAGAAATTCAACACCGGCTTTATGGACGAACCCAGATCTTTCACCAACCTGTGGAGGCATGGTACATTCAACTTTTTTCTCCTTTTTATGTGACGGGTGCTATCCTAACAAGCATTGGAAATGCAATAGGTCTTGCATTAGGAAAGTTTTAGCTATTGGTCTTATAAATGACATTTTTTTTAATTTATGTGTTGTTTGTTAAAATAGCTAAATTAATAGCTTTGTCATTTACAATGCCAATAGTTATAACTTTCGCAAATGTGACACCTATAGCATTTGTAATGCAACATGCTTTGTATTTACGTGACTTAGATGTATTGATATTACAAATAACATTGGCTTTTATTTATTTTTTATTAATTGTTAAATAATTTATTTAATTTGTAATGGCAATAGCTTAAACTTTTGTAAATAACTTTTGTGAAGATAGGGGGAGGAGGGCGGCTCTGACTCTTCTGAGAGTGGTGAGCTTCAGGATCAGGGGGTGGACTGTGGTTTGGGTTTGGAAGCCTCACCCCGGGGGGTGGAGTAGCGTTTGGAGTCTGTGAGAAGGTGGGGCAGAGTGGGTGAATGCTCTTCAGGGGAGGTTGGCAGGGAGGGATTTGGGGTACGGGGCGGCACGGGTGGAGGGATAGTACAGCACACTCGGGGGGCGCACCCAGGGGTGTTAGTAATGGGAGATTGGTTTGGTTTCCACGTATACACTCGACAGCAAACGGGGGGAAGTTGGGGGGGGGGTTTTTGAGGGTAGTTTACTTTTCATGTTCATATGTTATAAGACCGACATGATCTGACTGTGATTGAGACGGCCGACGGTTATATAATAATACTTAAAGCTTACAGTGGGCATTATGCATAGTAGATGTTGCCTAGATTCCACTGCATTTCGCCGCCGGGCCTCCGGGATGCCGGCATTCTGGCTGTGTATGGTGTTCCCTGAGTATAGACCACCTGGTCCTTCAGACGTATTCGCCAACTAATGTGGAACTGCACGAAATGTCTATGTTGATGTACGGCTGTGCTATCAATAAAGGTCTTCAAAAAAAAAAAAAAACTTTTGTGAAGATTATATTCAGTGTTTTTTATTGTGACGAAAATGCAAGAACAGAAGTGAAATATTAACATATTTTTGTGATTTGTAATAAAGCTTGAAAACAGCTTGAAACATTGAAAGCACATATTTGAACCAGTGATGCTGTGGTGGTGCTGAGTGATGCTGTGGTTGCGCTGAGTGATGATGCTGTGGTTGCGCTGAGTGATAATGTGGTGGTGCTGAGTGATAATGTGGTGGTGCTGAGTGATGCTGGGGTAGCGCTGAGTGATGACGTGGTGATGCTGAGTGGTGCTGTGGTGGTGCTGAGTGATGATGTGGTGATGGTGAGTCGTGCTGAGTGATGCTGGGGTGGTGCTGAGTGATGCTGTAGTGTTGCTGAGTGATGCTGTGGTGGTGCTGAGTGGTGCTGTGGTGGTTCTGTGGTGGCGCTGAGTGGTGCTGTGGTGGTGCTGTGGTGGTGCTGAGTGGTGCTGTGGTGGTGCTGAGTGGTGCTGTGGTGGTGCTGTGGTGGTGCTAAGTGGTGCTGTGGTGGTGCTGAGTGATGCTGTGGTGGTGCCGAGTGATGCTGTGGTTGTGCTGTGGTGGTGCTGTGGTGGTGCTGAGTGGTGGTGCTGAATGGTGATGTGGTGGTGCTGAGTGATGCTGGGGTAGCGCTGAGTGATGCTGGGGTAGCGCTGAGTGATGATGTGGTGGTGCTGAGTGATGCTGGAGTGGCGCTGAGTGATGGTGGAGTGGCGCTGAGTGATGCTGTGGTGGTGCTGAGTGGTGCTGTGGTGGTGCTGAGTGATAATGTGGAAGGGAAGGGAAGAAAGAAAGAATGAAAGAAAGAAGGAAGAAGGTAGGAAGGAAGGAAAGAAAGGAATGAGCGGGAGGGAGGAAAGGAAGGAAGGAAGGAATGGAAGAAAGAAAAGGAAGGCAAGAAAGGATGGAAAGGAAGGAAAGAAAGGATGAAAGGAAAGAAAGAAAGGATTCTAATTGCAAGTGCCAGCATGAACAGGCTTGTTTTGAAGATGTAGTCCCCAAATTTGAGATTCCATGACATAGAGGGGCTGTGAAGGACGGAGAGGCGACATACAGAGGCCACGCGCGGAGGACATCAAAGGAAGGGTGGGAGGGGAAAAAACGCATTAGCGAGCGAGAAAAGCCATAAACACCAGGGGGCGCGGACAGCAGATTGCCTTCAAGCCTTTGAAGACAAATGATGGTGGTGCCTCTGATGTAATCACCAACACCCTTAAAGTACAAGACCACAGAGAAAAGATAGAGGGAGAGGGGCGGGGAGGGGGGGAGCGATCATGAAGGCCATACATGTAATAAATAATCACAGATGTTTTAGTTTAACCAGCCTATGATGTCAGAAGGGACGTCCTGAATTAGATTCTGGCATGTAACTACGAAAGGATAAACATTGAACACATTATGTGGATTCAATCTTTGTCAACAATCGATATCAAAATAAACCAAACCATGAAGTGATGCGAACCATTGCAAAATTGTATTACATTAATCATCCCTATGTTTTAATTACAGCTGAACTCCGCATGCGCCACGAGACACGCTGTGTCTGATTTGCAATCATGATAAAGAATGAATGAGTTTGAAATCCGCTTCATACCTTTACTATTAAAAGTATTGCATTAGTGACGTTCAATTACAAGTCATGCAGTTGTGTTACCTTGTGGCTTTGCATATGACATCATTCTCGAAAGGAAAATAATCCGCACAACAAACATGCTGTTGTTACACTACATTGTTTTCTTGTTGGTGTCCATACAGGTCCATGCGTGGAGCTGCACCGCGTTTGCAGGCATGGTGCAACAGGCGGGGGCGAGGGAGGGGAGACGAGGGTGCTCTGCAGGGCTGATGGGACCTGGTGTAGAGAAGGAGAGCAGACGACCGTGGGGGGCGGAGGGAAGAGAGGGCAGTGGAGACTGGGGTGGCGACAGGGCGATACATGGGCACGTGGGGAACATACCTTCCATGTCACGCGCGACCCTTTGAACCACTGCTGGCTTTGTAGAAAACGCCACTTTGCACACACACTTAATGCTTACAGTGACACTACAAGTCCCAGAATGCAACGCTGTGAGGTTTGAGAGAAGAGAGACCATCGAGGGAGGCATGAGGATGACAGAGTTAGGACCTGTAACTGGAGATTACCAGTGAGTAGGACACATGGGAGATTTAAGACTTTGGTGCGGAGGATGGGGGGTGAGGAAGAAAGGGGATCGACATGAGGTTAGGGAGGGAGACATGCATGGAGGGAAGGTGGCGTGCTGGTGACATCCCCGGTCACGGGATCGGCTTCGGTTTGCATTTAGTTTTTCTGGTGGGTTAACAGAAATAAAACAAGCAACAGGATGGGATGTGGTAAGCAGCAATGTAGAGCGAGATGGGGGCGATGGCCAGCAAACACATGCAATCTTATGTTGTGCTGCAACTAAGTGAACAAGTCGGATGGGGTGGGGGGCGGGGGAGAAGGAGAGTGAGCAGCCTTTGATGAGCGAGTGGGGAGGGAGGAAGGGGGGAGGAGAAACGAGAGACACGGCCTGGCGGCCGTGAAAGTGAAAGCTCCGAAAGCCTTTGATGCAGCAGTGGGCGGTGAAGCTGCTGGCGGCAGATGGCTGGGTTTCATGTGCACGCGCATTTTAGGTCAATGCGCTTGCGCATTGAGCTTGCTTTTCACGGGCACTTCATGAAATCGCCAGTTTGGTTAAACTCTGGATAAGCCCCTATATTCTCGCAAGCTCAATGCGCAAGCGCATTGACAGGCGAGACCTAAAAAGGGCAATATTCATAACATCAATTGTGGGAATAGGATGCATACCATTTGTTCGCTAATTTCCAAACTTGTCATATGTTCTCCTTAAGTTGCGTGCAGACTGGTAAGGTGCCAGCCCATGGGACACCAATCAAGAACAACTTCATGGAGAGGGGCGTCCTCGCGCCCTAAACCAATCGCACAGCTCGATTACGCCATTTCGTCATTCATTACTCCTTATATTCATCATGATGTACTGTACATTGGCCAGATATCTAAGTGATATAACAATTTTAAAAAGTTGTGCATTGTTTATAAAATTGCCCAATTGCTCATTGTAGTGAGCCTGCCTTACTTTATAAACATTTTCAGGCATATCACTCCCCTTGGCATCAGATTCTTCTCTGCTAATTTACTTGTAAGTTCTCCCATGCTAAAATTGTTTTGGGAGTGTATCTCATTGGGTACAGGATTTGGCCCTTTGGGGCTTACTTTCTCAGTCACTGAAATTGGAAAAGTTCTTCCTGCAGTGTAGAAGCTCTCGAAAGACTCACATTTTCTGCACTTCCTATGGGTGGACTCTGCTGATGCCAGTTAATTCCTACTTTACTCCGTCACAGAACTCCTACTTACACAGCCAGGTGCCTAAGAGACTCAATCATCATCAAATCTGTCCTACCTTCTGAAACATTACTTTTCCCTTGCTTGACTTAATATTTGCCATGCTGCCTCACTCCTATCACTAGACCGAGACAGTTATGTATTGTCTAGCCACTCTACAAATGCTTTATGTAAATAATAATTAAATACAAAATCTGAACAAATACAGCAGTAGGCCTCTGGGCAAGTGAATAAGATGTGGTTGGCTGTACCAAAGGTGGATGACAGATCAAAAAGGATTAAAGCACAACATTGGAAAATTATTACAGAAATTTAGGGGCAATATGCAATTCTGAGAGGCAGTCTATTTCATCGAGAATTATATTTTCGGAAAAGGGCAATTTATCTGTGGAAAAATTCGCTTTTTTGCCCAAAGGGAAGGTTGGTTATTTGTGGGCACATTTCTGAAAAATGTCTATATTGATATTATATATATATATATATATATATATATATATATATATATATATATATATATATATATATATATATATATATCTTTAAAGGCATAATATAGTGTTAATATAACTACTGTCTGAAGTTTCATTCTGTAAAACTGTTGTAATCTGATATGTCTCCTGTCTAAAACTTTTTTCTTTATAAGCTTGGCCATAGCTTTGTCATCTCCGAGCAATTTACCCTATATTTATGCATGTGTGAATGAATATTGAATTTATAGAGTGCTAAACTTTGCCCAACGGCGTCAAGGCATAATTGCGGAACTGACGTGCAGTCAAGATGGCATACTCAAACTGAAATCTGTGTAAAAAGCCAGGTGTTCAAGGCTTTACGGAAGAGAGGATGTGACACCTGACCAGAAAGCTCCTTCCGGAGGGAGTTCCACAACTTAGCTGCAGCAGTAGAGAAGGCTCTACTGCTTTTTAAACCTCTGTACTGTTAACTGATTTTTATCTGCGGACCGGCGCTGTCTGGTAGGAGCATAATGATGAACAATTGCCCTAATACCATCAGGGCCGGAGCCATAATAGGCATTATGAGTTAGACACAGTGTCTTGAAAAGGATCCTCCGGTCCACAGGCAGCCAGTGCAACGTCATAAGAGAGGCTGAGACTGAATGGTATTTCTGTACACTCATCACCAGCCTGGCTGCAGCATTCTGCACCAACTGCAGGCGTCGCACTAGGCCTTTATTAACGCCCAAATAAAGGGCCTTACAATAGTCCAATCTGGACATTACCAAGGCAATAACAGCCTGCTTGCATGAGTCGCAAGAGAGAAAATGGGAAATTTTTCTGAGGATCCTGATAATCCCAAAACAGGTGGACACTGTCCTGCTGACCTGCAGGATCAGGGAGAGTGAATTGTCCACTTTGACCCCTAGATGATTGTTCCCATGGGCTATGGGGCAGGGACAGGCGCCAAGCGTGTCGGGCCGCCAATCACTGGACCAGATGTTCAGTTTACTGCCGAACATCAGGACCTCAGTCTTCTCTCCGTTCAATTTCATAACCTTTCCCACCATCCAGGAGGAGACTGCCTGCATACAATTCCTAAAATTAAGGGCGGAATCCCTGACACTGTGAGTGATGGACACCATTATTTGGGTGTCGTCAGCATAGAACAATGCCTCCAACCCAAAGGATCTCACAACCTTTGCCAGTGGGGCAACATAGATATTAAAAAGTGTTGGGCTTAGGGAGGAGCCCGAGGAACACCACATGACAGGGGGTTAGAGGCAGAGTAAAATTGGCTGAATTACACTGTCTGTGTCTGATCACTGAGAAAGGAAGGAAGAAGCCCCAGGATCGAGTCCCCGATCCCTATCTCTCTGAGACGTTCAACCACCCTCAGAGGAGATAGGGTATCAAAAGCTACGGTGAGGTCAAGTAGAACAGGCAAAGTGGTGTGCCCTACATCCACTTGAGTACGGATATTGTTGAATAAGGCAATCAATGCTGTTTCCATACTGTGATGGCTTCTGAACCCATGTTGTGAACCATCGAGTAATTGGTGATCATTTAGGTAGGCACTAAGGTGGTAGTTTAAATAAGTTTCCAGGATCTTAGCTAGGACTGGTAGTAATGAGATCAGACGATAAATTTTCAGTTCTGTATGGTCCAAGGAAAGCTTCTTCAGAAGCAGCTTAATCACTGCAGTCTTTCACAAGGTAGGATACTGTCCCTCTGAGATAGCTAAATTCAAAACATCAGTAAGGGGAGGAATAATGATCTCACGACCAATTTTTAGCACCTTAAGAAGGCAGCAATCCAAAGGGGAGCCAGATTTGATTCCTTCTAGAAGCCGATCTGTAACATCTGGCGACATACAAGGGAATGTGGGTAACCTGGGAGTCTCCTCCTTAAATGCACCTTTGTTAGGAAGGAGGTCAGACTGATTAGGCGACCCCACATTAAAGTTGGAAGCTTCCAGCAAGGAATAAATGTTTGATCTTGGTTCGAAAGAAATCGGATATATTATCACATAACTCCTGAGAAAATTGTGAAGGATCTGTGACTGGCGGGGAAGTAGGAGAATTGATGACATTGAAAAGATTGCTAGAAGATTTCATTGTCTCTGGGATCTTCTAAAAGTATAGCCCCTTTTCCACCATAATAGTCACTTTATACTCTTTCAAACACTGTTTGTGCAATTCTCTACCCAACTGCTCTAAGTCAGTGCGCCAAAGCCTCTCCTGTTTACGGCACACCTGTCTCATCTTTCTAAGTCTCTCAGAGAACGAGGGAGCAGAGGGTTTTCTTCTTGCTGAATTATGCTTGCTCATTGGCGCCAGGGTGTCCATTGCTACTGACAGTTGTTGTGCTAGTTCAGCTGCTGCCAGATAAGCATCACGGTGCCCGGTGGGCTGAAAGGTATTAAGGAGGTTAGTGAGCGACTCCTTACTTATGAGGCTGAAGTTTCTCCTTTCCTCCAAGTTCCTGTTACCAGAGACACCCGTCCCTGATGCCAAAATACGTAAGTCAAAAGGGATGGCAAAATGATCAGACCAGGCAAGGGGAATAGGTTCTCACACCATAATTCGAGGGCCATTAGAAAAGACGCAATCTAGGATATGCCCCGCCATATGGGTGGGACTCTTGACCAGCTGTGTGAAACCACAACAGTTCTTGGTTTCCAAAAGAATTTGAGTATCCTTACACAGTGTCTTATCTAGATGGAAATTAAAATCCCTCAGGAGAGTAAGATTGGATCTTTCTACGTAGGGTTCTAAAAGACTACTAGGGGCCATATGTATCCAGATACCAATTAGCGATTCTGTAATAGCGATTTTTAAGAAATCGCTATTTGAGAATCGCAAATGGGTATGTATGTACAAAATCCCATTTTTTTTGCGATTTCTTAGAATTCCTTAATTGCGATTAGCAAATTGCGAATCGCAATTAAAGAATACTTTCCCATTCATTTCTATGGGCCAGGAGGCCCAGAGGAATTAATGGGAAATTATTCTTAATTTGCGATTCGCAATTTGCTAATCGCAAATATAATTTCAAGGGTGCAGGGGTGTCCAAAGGACACCCAGTTGCACCCCCGAAATATGCATGGGTGCACATGTGGCGCACATACATGCCCTAAGGGCATGTATGTGTGTCAAATGGCACTTTGAAAAATGCAAAAATGTGCATTTTTCAAGGAATTCGCAATTTACTGGCAACTAGAAGTTGGTGGTAATATACGATTCCTTAGGGACAATTAGCAATTTTTTTTAGCTTCATACATTGGATTTAAGGAATCGCAAAATTTGCGATTCCTTAAATGCAATTGCCAAATAAGGAATCGCAAATTTTGCAATTCCTTATTTTGCATCTGACTTTCATTCATACATCCAATTTAGCAAATTCGCATTTGCAAAGGCCGTTGCGAATGCGAATTTGTATGATACATATGGCCCTTAGATCCTGGCTGAAAGAAACCTTGGAACCCGGTTGCCGATAACATAGGACACCAGAGAAGCTTTCCGTGGGATGCAGATTAATTGAAAAGTAGAGAGCCTGGTAGAGGTCAGGAGGTGCGGTCAAGGATTGTATATGGCAGACCAAAGTCTGCCATATACAATGGTAGTATACTAAGTTAAATTAGTATATTAGGAGCACTACTAGTGAGTGATGCTACTTCTAACATATATTTTGTGAGTGGCTGTGTGATTGTATCCTTATGTGTATGGGTGTATAAGTGACTGTATGGGTGTGTAAGTGGATGTGTGAGTAGCTGTGTGGGTGCGTGGGATGATTTATGAGTGGCTGTATTGGTGAGTGAGTGTCTGAATGGTTGTATGAGTGACTTGGTGTGTAAGTGACTGTATGGGTGAGTGAGTGGCTTTTTGAGTGGGGGTTTCGTTAAGTGAGCTGGTGAAGGTGTGGCTGTATTGGAGATTAAGTGTCTGTGGGAATGGCTGTATGGGTGAGTGAGCAGATGCTTGTATGGATGTGTGTAAGTGGTTGTGTGAGTATTTATATGAGTGAGTGGATGTGTGTGATTGTATGTAAATAAGTGGGTGTGAGTAGCTGTATGGGTGAGTGTGTTGCTATGTGAGTGGCTGTACAGGTGAAAGACTGGTTGTATGAGTGGCTGCATGGATGAGTAAATGAGTAAAAGCTAGATCTGCTTTTGAATAAAACTAAATCTGGATCCCCCCTAGACCCATGCCCTCTTAAGATCTTGAAGGACTGTAGGGAAGTCTTGCTGCCCCTCTACCTTGAGGTGATGAACCATGCTATGACGGAAGGCATTTTTCCTTCCTCTTGGAAAAAGGCAGTGGTCAAGCCTTTGCTGAAAAAGCCAACCTTAGACCCGGAGATATTAAAAAACATTCGCTCAATATCTCTGCTCCCGGCCCCAGCAAAGATGCTTGAGACACAGCTCAATCAACACCTCACGGCCTTTTTAGACATCTCCGGCCACCTAGACCAGTCACAACATGGTTTTCGGAAGTTTCACAGCACCGAATCAGCTCTCACAGTGGTCGTAAATAACATTTGTGCGAAGGTCGACCAGGGCCAGACCACCCTGCTGGTCCTGCTCGACCTAACAACCGCATTTGACACCCTAGCTCCCTCTATTCTAACAGCTCGTCTTAGGGAGATAGGGGTGGAGGGCCCTGCGCTGAGTCTCTTGACCTCCTTCCTCAATCAGAGGGAGCAGAAGGTCAAGTTGGGAGAGTTCCTGTCCCAAGCCACACCTGTGCAATGTGGGGTCCCGCAGGGGTCTGCTCTCAGCCCCACTCTTTTTAACATTTATGTGGCCCCACTTGCCAGGTTGGTAAGATCTTTTGGGATGGATGTGGTGTCATACGCCGATGACACCCAAATTATGGTGTCTCTCTCCCACTCGGTGAGTACCTCCGTTGTTAGCTTCAGGAACTGCATGGAGGCAGTTGCGCAGTGGATGATCTTGAACTCGCTGAAGCTGAACGGAGAGAAAAACGAGGTCCTGGTCTTCGGTGGTGACCAGAATGTCTGGTCTAGTGACTGGTGCCTCCATCTCTTGGAGCCTGTCCCTCACCCACGAAATCAGCGCGGAATCTGGGTGTTTTGATTGACACCTCGCTCGACATGGTCCAGCAGGACGGTCTCCACATGTTGGGGTATTATCAGGATCTTGAGGAAAATCACACATTATCTCTCCCTCCAAGCCCGCAAACAGGTTGTTGTTGCTTTGGTCGCATCACGGCTAGACTATTCTAACGCGCTCTACGCGGGCATTAATAAAGGTCTGGTTCAACGCATGCAGATCATCCAAAACGCGGCAGCTAGGTTTGTCCTTGCCGCCCCCAGCCTCTCCTCTGCCACTTCCGTTAGGAAAAGCCTGCACTGGCTCCCGATCCAGGCAAGGATCACTTTAAAGATCCTGTGCCTTGTTTATGGGGCCTTGTCTGGCGAAGGTTCGGAAGGTTTAAGATCCCTGCTGATTCCTTATGTTCCCTGCAGAAATCTGCACTCCACTAACAAGAATCTCCTATCCGTCCCCCGGTTTCGCAGTCAGGTGGGGGGAAGGGCCTTTTCCTTCCTGGCCCCCAAACTCTGGAACAACCTCTCCCCTGAATTGAAGACTCAATCTTCGATTATGCTTTTTAGAAAAGCACTAAAAACGTGGCTCTTCGCTGAGGCATATTGATAATCCAGCACCTGGCTCCGGTTTTATATTTTTCTGCATTATATTTCTTTGATAGGCACCTTGAGGCTCGTTGGGCTAAGTCGCGCACTATAAGATGATTTTCATTCATTCATTTTTCATTGTGAGAGTGGCTGTACAAGTGAGTGGGTCTGTGAGTGCCTCTGGAAGAGTGAGTGGGTATGTGAGTACTGGTATGGGTCTGTGAATGAGTATATGAGTGATTGTATGGATGTGTGAGTAGGTATACTAGAGGTTTATGGGGGTGTGACTGGTTCTGTGGGTGATGTCATCCATGATGTCACTGACCATGTCATGAGAGACTTAATATGTGAGATTATAAGCAGTGCATTGCGGGGGGTTGAGTTATAGTTAGCTAAAGGTAACTATAACTACTGGATTTCACTGGATTGTATGAGGGAAATCATGAGCTTAACTATAATGTAGACAACAAAAGAGATGACTGGGCTGTTCCTAGGGAAGGAAGAAGGAAAGGGTCACTAGGGAAAAATGGTTAGTGCTCAATGGAGGACAACCCCTGGGTATCCAATTTGTTGGATATAATGGCCTCACACACCCTTGCGAGTGTCATGCTTCATCATCGGCAATGCTCCTCGTTCGGCAGGCGGTGCAATGCCCAACGGGCTCACCTCAAAGAGGGGCTCTTTATCGGAGATCTTTTATCCAACTGCCTATGGGTGAAGTGAGGGTTAGGGGCCAGGACAGAGTAGATAGTGTGGCTGAGGATAAAATGTGGCCCAAGGTACCGGAAAGCAATTTTATTCTGGTGGTCCTCTGCCACAAGTAAAATCAAGGATAGCCGGTGCTCATGGGGACTATGGTTTCCCATAGTGGACCAGGGCTAAAGTGCAAATGGTGTGGTCAACATGTTTCTCACTTCTAGATTCTTCAGGACCTAGTAAAAAACTACAATCTACAAAACATGACATAATGATTAGTATCAGTTTAAATACAGCACATAAGATGTACTACCTGTATGACACTGATCTTGCCTAAGGGTTAGAGTTAGAGGGTGTCAACAGTACCCGTGGGTCTGACATCAAGGGAGAAGCCATAAAGTTTGAGGTTTCTACTGCTCGTGTCAGGGCCAGTCAAGCCTACCCATCTCACCGGGTCCGGATAGTGAGTGGGTGTGTGAGTGCCTCTGGAAGAGTGAGTGGCTATGTTAGTACTGGTATGGGTCTGTGAATGAGTATATGAGTGATTGTATGGATGTGTGAGTAGGTATACTAGAGGTTTATGGGAGTGTGACTGGTTCTGTGGATGATGTCATCCATGATGTCACTGACCATGTCATGAGTGACTTAATATGTGAGATTATAAGCAGTGCATTGCGGGGGGTTGAGTTATAGTTAGCTAAAGGTAACTATAACTACTGGATTTCACTGGGTTGTATGAGGGAAATCATGAGCTTAACTATAATGTCCCTGTAACCTTTTGTTTTCTCCGTGGTGGACAAAGGCGGGAAGGCCTCTGACCAACTCTCAGGAATCCTGCTGTGCCAGACTTACTGGAAATAACAGGAGGGCTCTGTGCCCCCAAGAACCCTCAACATCCAAGAGGGTGAAAAAAGGGGGCGTGGCCTCCACAGACCTCTCAGCAATTCCGCTGTGTGGGACTTACTGGAGGTAACAGGAGGGCTTGTTTGCCCCCAAGGACACTCTAGAGCCAAGGGGACTTCACTCCCCAACCAGCAGTGCACCAGGAGGCGCGTTTGCATAGTGGTGGAGAAAGGGGCATGGCCTCCAAATTACTCGCAGCAATTGTGCTCTGTGGGACACGCTGAAGGTAACAGGAGGGCTTATTGGCCCCTAAGGACCCTCAGCATCCAAGGGGATTTAATCCCCCAACCAGCAGTGCGCCAGCAGGAGCGTTTGCACAGTAGTGGAGAAAGGAGGTGGGGCCTCCAGTGGCTTGCCAGTACTGCATTTTTGTTGTATGTTTTATGGGAGAGGGGGTCATGTGGCCCCCCCTTCGCTGAGCCGAATTTGGCCCCTGGGACCCAATCCACAAGTTCACGGCCCCCATCCCCTGGTGCCTGGCCTCTAATGTGGGTGCCCTGGTCCCACCCAGGGCACCCACTCACCACTCTGTGTGTCCCCCGGGGCTGTGGGCCCCCTGGGGCTGCAGGGGGGTACTGCATACCCCCAGGGCTGGGGGGTATCTGCGCACCGCCTGGGGTTTCAGGGGGGTGGGCTGCAGGGGGGTCCATGTGATCCCCCACATGGCTGCAGAGGGGTTCATGCAGCCCCGTGGCTGCAGGTGGGTCCTCGCAATCCCGGGGCTGCGGGCTGAGGTCTGCACAGAGCCCCTCACTTTGATCAAAAGATAAAGCCCCATGGAGGTCCCCCAGGCAGCGGGGGAGGTCATTCGGGCCTCCTCCACATGTATTTTAAAAGAATCCCCGGAGAGGTGGTTGTCCCTGGGACATTTGTAAGCCCCAGGAGGGGGGGAACCTATGCACCTCCGATCCTATAATATGCAATACCCCCACACCTTGCCCATCCAAGGGCTGATTAGAAATAAGTTTGCAGCAAAATAGAATTTTTAAAAATGGACTTAACACCCGGTGGGACCCCGCCCACCATATCGAGAGGGTCAGGGTATTCCTATCCTGCCCGCTTCTCTATATTTTTCACGTTTTTGGGGACTCAGCTTCAAGCCAAATCCCAAAATGGCTGCCAACACTTCCAGGTTTAAACGTTGGCAGCTAATCTAATTTCAGTAGGATCTGCGAGTCCACTGCAAGGACTTGCGTCACCAGATATCTATATTTTTAAACTTAAATATCTCTGAAACTACTGAATGGATTTACACTAAATCAGAAAAGGCACATTTTCTGGACCAACATCTGCCAAACTGGTGTAATTCCGTGTAGCGGTTCAGGCTGAAGTTGTGATCAAAAAATGGAAAATCCCCCTAGACAGAACATATGGAAAAAGCGTTTTGGGACACCTCTTTTTTTTCCGGCCCAGGCTTTTCCTATGGAAACTTTGGTCCTAACTATAACTACCTACTCGCTATCGCCAGTAGATAATAAAAAAAAAAATATATATATATATATATATATATATATATATATATATATATATCCAATTACCACTCCGGTGCTTCAGCCCACCAAAAGTAGAGAAACTGACTCTTCAATGCCTTCAAACACTGCTGGCACACAGTGACTTTATTTAATTAGTCCATAAAAACGCAATGCATGCGGACAAGATGACGTGTTTCGGCCAACGATGTGGCCTTGTTCTTATATATATATAAGCTGAATAAAACATCAGGACCTATTTGGCAGCTATGCTCTGCTGGCTTGGTGATTATGCTCTTCAAGTAAGTGAAGCGGCCCTGAGGGGGCATGAGTTTCCGATAACAGCAATTGAAATACACATTCGCTAAAAAGTATATAAAATAAAAGGCTCCATAATACAGAGAAATAGGCACCAAAAGGGTGGTGTATTTTATGTAGCAGTTTGATAACAATTATGGTTCATTTGCTGAACTTCTTCGTTGACTTTAATGTCATATTATTCAGTTTGTAGCGGGAGTATGGTTGTTTACATGTTTACTAACATTAGTCTGGCACTCTCGCTCTGCCCCGTGTTGTACAAGTGTTTGGGCTCCATCAATTCCTTAAAGGTGATTCTGGGGTGGTATAAAATAGTGAACAAATGACCAGCATGTAGTTTCCTTAGTTAATACCGTACACATGGGATCTGTTCTCCAGGCCCTGTTTTACGGCAATAGGGGGGCACCAGGCGCGTAACTCCCATTGGGCTCAATTTGTGTGTATCAGCCCGGGCCGAGAAAGCTTCCCGGGAACACACACAGCTGCACCCGAATACTTCATAGGTCTTTATAGACCATTTGCTTGTTAATGAGGCTTTGTGTTTTTTTCACTCCTTCTTAGATCCACTGCATCTCCACTCTCCACTCTGCCTATTGCTGGAAGAATTAGGTCCCCTCCGAAATTTTTTCTTAGACGCTGCCCTCCCCCACCCCCTCCTAAATTTGGCTCTAGTTGCGCATCTGGGGGTACAGACAGCGTCACAGATGTAAGTAGAAGGACTAGCGTCATAAAACTCCTGCAATAAATAATAAATACTGGTGTCATTCACTGAAAGCAGGCAAACTGCTATCTACCCATTGCCATGTCAAGCTCGTTTAACCAGAAGGAACCGCGTCAGCGTCCGCCAGGGACATGCTTAAATGGCTAAAATAACCTGACATTTCCATTAAACCGCTAAAATAACTCCCAACGTGCCATAAATGGTTAAATATACCTCACTCGCATTCCCTAAAAGCCCTGCCCCTATCTCAATGACCCGGACACGACCAATAAAAACCTCTCCCATCTCACTTAAATTGACAAATAATTAAACACCGAATATGAAGAATGGATACAGGATGGAATAAAATATGCAAATATGACATTAGCTCCCCTATGGCGGGGTCTCCCTGACATCTGATCTCACGGAATGTGCAGTCAGGTGTTGTGCCTGACAGCTGTGCGCTGGGGACAGTGCGGAGGGGCAGGAAGGGAGCAGTGACACGTCACAGGTGCAAAGGATGGAGCTGCGTTGGAATGTCACACCCAGTGATACCGGCAGGAAGCCCCCCGCCTCCCCGAGTGTACTCACATGTCTCCCCTGCCCGGGAAGCCCGTGCTAGGCGCGTCCTCCTCGCCTTTTCCCTCCAGATCCACTTTATAAACACGCCATGCAGCTTCAGCGCCAGGGAAGGCACGTTGCTACAGGTTACCGGAGTAAACAATACGCCGTTGCCGGGCAACCCTCCGAATGCGGATGCAGCGCCTGACGTCATAAGCTCTCGAATGGACTGACGGCAGCGTGGTTCGCCGTGACGTCACGCGCGGATTGAGGCGGCGAGCGCCGCGCGCTGACAGTTAACGATTAAACTGAATAGTAACTGGAACTCCTTATGAGCCCGTCCGCTGATGGCGTCGTGAGGTAGGTCTGATCATGTGAGATGGCTGAACTTTTAGCTGAAAAATTGGTGTCTCCAGTGTATAGCGCGGCGGGGCCCGCGGAGATACCGCTGCGCTGAAAGAAAGGGGCACACCACACTGCTAGTTATTTGTTGGGTGCAGACCCTCAGCGGTCTCTCGCCGTTTATTATTGTGCATGCTTGTTACATTGTTGGGGAGAACCCGGGTGGCTCTCTACATCCGTTCTTTTTTCAGTGACTGTCCACCATAGTCTGCATGCTTAGGGGGACGGGAACATGAAGTCCTTCAGCTTCTGGCTGGGTGCAGGGTTTTGTAGTGTCCTGAGAGATGCGTTCTAGTGTCCCACCTGAAGTTGGTATTCCAGCCACTCCCTCGAGGGCTGGACACACTGCACCCCCACACCCATCCATCACGGGTGTCACCAGCAGCCATCCATCACGGGTGTCACCAGCAGCCATCCATCACGGGTGTCACCAGCAGCCCGCCACCAAAAGGAAGGTGCCACAGCCGAGAAGGTGGCGGCAGCGCCATCTGGTGGTCAAGGGAGTCACACGACATTAGCTGCATACAGGCCCCATGCAAGCCAGCAAAACATTGAATGCACCCCGTGCACTCCAGCCGGCAGAGAGCACTGAACGCACCCTGGGACCCCAGAAGACAACTCTACCTCTAACCACAACCCAACCGACTAGCAGGGGTAAATGAACTGCACATCAGCACGGGGTGACACAAGCCCTGTGCATCTGGCAAGTAGGCCACACCCTGCAAAGACGCAGCCCTCAACAAGGAAGGAACCACTCCCCAAACCCGGCATGAAGCCCAATGCTGCCAGAGAGGACCCAAGACAGGAGCGTCAAGGATGTTATGGAGCCACCTAACGGCCACTTGCTGACAAAGCAGCACCCAATAAGCGGTAAAGTACCCCGCAGAAGCCACCACGTCTCCAGAGACCATCAGCACCAGGAAAGCTACGGTGGCCTCCCAGAAGACAACCCCCACACCACACAAGACCGCAGCAGTGCTGAAACCCAGGTGGAACTTCGGCGAACATGGAAGGCCTTTATAGTCCTCACACAGAGCTACCAGAGGGTAGGCCGCCCACTGGCAGAAACAAGGGTAGCCACACTCCCCATTAATGACCAAGTACTCTGCTTCAATGTTAGTGCAGAGACTGCGATAGGAGGGGGGGGGGGGGGGGGGGCAGCCAGAAGGCTCAAGAGACACTGCCCAGATGCCTCCAACGCCACTGCATTGGTGGGCCTGCCCTCGACATACCAGGTGCAACAGCGGCAGATCTACCTAGCGACTGGTAATCTGTACTAACAGGGAAAAGGAACTCTCAGGCGCAGTCCTATAGCGTCACGGCAAATGTCTCCATGCCCAAACAGCCATGCATGGCATGCAAGACCCACAAAGAAGCTCAGAGCCAAGCACAGGCAGCAGCGTCACAGGCAGCCATCAACAGCGCAAGTGGAAGTGGAAGGCCATCCATAACCGCATCCCCTCAAGTGAACTGTCCCCGTCTACAGCGCAAGAAAAGACTGGTGCAGAACACGCACCATCCGTTGCTGCTCAACGCCGCCACCGACATCGCAGAAATCACGTCATTTGCTCCTCCCAGTGTACAGGCACCCCTTGTGCCAGAAAAAGCATCCAAGGAGACTGAGCACGCAAAGCCAGAAGCGGGCAGAAAGCAGCGCCAGTGAACCTAACTGCACAGACAGCACCCAGGAGAACTCTCCACAAAGAAGCACTGCTGTATAGGGAGGAGAGCACCGACATCTCCACCGCCCCAGCGAAGCCCTGCAGTAGGCCGAAGACCACCCACGGTGTCCTCCCTCACACTGCCTCAAGACAGAGTTGGCCGCGACCCAAAATCGGCAAGAGAGGAGTCGCACACCCCACGTGGCAGGCCGCCACAGCACCATGCTCCAACAAACAGAGACATGAGACCGGACTTCACGTCGCCCAGCAAGCAAGGAGCACCTTACAAAGTGACCAGTCCAGACAAGCACGCTGGAGCGAAGGCAGAAGCCGGCGCAATGACAGCGCCGCTTTGAGGTCCAAGCACAACGCCCTCGAAGAAGAGAGTGACAGCCCTGTCACCCTGAAAACCGGATGAGCACAGGTGGGCTGAACTAACCAACAAAGGGAGAAGACAGAAGACTCACAGCAAGCCAAGAGCACACCCTGACACACCAGACAGCCACCAAGGCATACAGATGTCCCTGGATACAGCCTCATCGGTGAACCGAACGTAAGTTGTAGCAAGCGCCAACCGCGTATCATCCAAACGCTTCCCCAGGAGACCATCCGTCCCCGAGCGTTGGCAGTTTTAAGTCAAGCGGCATCCCTGTTCCTGTCCGCAGATGCCACGGGTGAAGATCAACACAGAGTGTCCGCCCTCACTCCGCCTCAAGATGGAGTCGGCAGTGGCCCCAAGCAAGGCAAGAGAGGATCCCCACACTCTACGTGTCAAGCCGCCACAGACACTCCACCGCAGCAAGGCGGAGGCACATGGCTGCCAAGTTCTTCCTGACATCCAACACTTCCAGCAAGTCACCACCACCTGTCATCCTGAGTCACCACATGGCTGGCAACTGCCATTGTGCCAGCCATCAGCACATGCGTCACACAACACCACTCCCAGAAGATCGGCGGACTGGAGTCCTGCACCGTCGCCACACCAGCCGACAAAAGAAACCAGAGGCCACCTGTGAACCTGGCCTACACCGGAACCGCGGCAGCGAGTGCAAGTCTTAGCCAAGAGTCATCCACCCTTGAGGGTTGTGCGTACAACTAAGTAACGGGTCCTCGGAGGTCCTGCAGCTGCCCCCAGACGGCACACAAGCGGCCCCAGTGCAGCCCTCCTACAGTCCCGCAGCAACCCCGATGACGGGCCTCCCCAGGCGGGAGAGCATGAAGAGACTTTGCCCCACCGACAGGTTACCAGTCACAGCCAAGCAGTTCAACAGGGACAGTCGGTCCAGCAACACCTCTGTGTATTCTCACTCGGGACTCCATCCATGTTCACGACGCAACCCACTAAAAGGAACTGTTAAAACCCACCACAGACCATTGCCGACGTCAGCAAAGTGGAAACCAGGCAAGACAGCAAGACATGTCATAGTCAGCGAACTGACGACATGCAGCGGACGTCTCAGAGCCAGCGGTCGTGTCCTGAACCCTTCAGGTTAAACTACGGGTGCCCACTGAGAAGGTTCTGCTGCAAGCAAGGTCACCAGCCCACGTCTGATGTTGTCCTGCCACCTGACTCGAGAGACTGATGGACCCTGTGGTATTTAGGTATCTGTTTGTTGATCCCCAAGGGTTGGACTAACACTTTGTTTGTTCCTCAATAAAGTTGGGGAGGAATGCAGTGTCCTGCGAGACACGTTCTAGTGTCGCACAGGAAGTTGGTATTCCAGCCACTCCCTCGAGGGCTGGACACAGTGCAACCCCACCCATCCATCACGGGTGCCACGAGTGACGTGGCCCCGTCAATAAAAGTGCCCGGGTGCACATGCTCGCGGCCAGTTTACTGCACCACTTCACCTCGTGTCAGTGTCCGTTATTACTGCCATGAGGGCCTGAGGCCCAACACCACAGGTTTGGCTGGAGACCATACCTCTGGCTCCAGGAGTTGGAACTGGCCACTGCATCTGCCTGGGTGTTTGAGTCACAATGTCTTGGCTGGGCCCTTGAGCAGCAGACACATTGTCTCCGTTTCCTGTCTGCAGGTGTCTTAGTGTGGAGGTCACAGGCCCTGGCGAGTTGACAGGCACGTGACACAGAGCCTTACCCAGGTCTTCCATCTCCCCTGAGCTGGTGGCCGGCCCACAGGCCCTCTTGAAGCAAGATACATTCCGGGCAGGGCTCGACAAATCCGAAAAATGGTACTAGTCCTGCAGGTCTAGTACCATGGAAAATCCCCTCGACCTGACTGCAACCCACTTGACCTCCGTCTCTGAAAACGGAGCAAAAGTGACAAGATAATAAGATTTAAAGGCATCTTTATTGCTCATTCCCTTTGTGAGCAATAAAAATGCCTTTAAATCGTGTTAACTTGTCACTTTTGCTCTGTTTTCAAAGACAGAGGACAAAAGTTAGTTTGACTTCCTACTCGCCAGAAAGGGCGAGCGGGACCTAAAAATAGCTCGTTCTCATCCATTCTCCCTCGCAAATACGAGCGGGCGAGTGGATTTGTCGAGCCCTGATTCCGGGTGACCACTTGCTGTCCCCTCTGTGCAGTGACCATGGTCCCTTGCACCTTGATGACGGTCCATTCTTTGGGGTTGTATGGCGTTCTGAATTTCCAGCCCAGGTTTCTGTCTTTGACCACGAAGTTGTCTCCTACTTTCAGCTGTGGTTCTTTTGCTACTTTGACAGCAGTGGCCTTCTGATTGGTCACAGATCACCTAGCCTGTGTGGCTATGTTGCCTCTCTCTGGAGGTTTCCATGCTGAATCTGTTGGTATGCTGTATCGCGGGGCTCATTTGAAAAGCAGGTGAGCAGGAGCATACTTGGTGGTGCTGTGGGGCGTTTGCTGGTATGCATTTAGAAATTAGTTGACTGACGACTCTACATCTTCCCCCTGAGCCACTGCAATTTGCAGAACTTGGTTAAAGGTCCGTATGAAGCGTTCCACCTCCCCGTTGGCTTGAGGCCACAAAGGGGTGACCTTCCTGTGGCAGATCACTTTGTTCTCCAGGTACTTTTGAAACTCATGGCCTTGGAATGGGGGTCCATTGTCTGAATGGTTTTCATCCGGCAGGCCTAGGAGGGTGAATGTCTTGTTCATGATTTTCATGATGTGCGGGAACGCTTTTGATGCTACCTTCTCCACCACTAGGAACTTGGAGAATGAGTCAACGATCACCAGCTTGTGGCGGCCATCAGGGAAGCTCCCAAAGTCGATGCTGACCATGGGAGCTCGCATGGCTCTTCGGTGATAACTGGAGCTGGTGCGGGGTCACCGCCCGTGATGGTGCATGAGTGACATTGTCACACCATGTCTTCCACTCGGGTATCCATCGCCTGGAACCAGAATTTGTTTTGTAGCCGAACTTTGGTTTTCGCCATCCCCTGGTGCCCCACATGTGCCAGCTGGATGAATTGATCCTGCAGTATCCTGGGGATCACAATGACATGCCCTCTCAGGACGACTCCTTGTTCCCCTTTGGTCAGCTCATGTCGGATCTGCCAGAGCCGTTGCCGAGCATGGCTATCTTCCACCCTGAGCGACTGGGCCCCATCCAGAAAGTGGGTCCACCGTTGTTCAGTGGGGCATTTTTCACCCTGGCGAGCGTCTCATCTGCAGCCGTGGCTTGGCCAATCTCCTTTAATGTTATGGCTCTTGGGCATGCCTCGTACGAGACCATCTTCACGAATGCCTCTGAGCATGCTATGTCTATAGGAGGGGCTCGAGCGATCGACGGCTCAGGGTGCTGCGAGAGGTAGTCTGCTGGGTTATGAGCCCCTGGATGGAACACAACCTTGAGGTTGTACGCCTGCAACTGAATGGCCCAACTTTCGATCCTGGGAGGGGCCAGTCTTGATGACCCTGCGAAGAGTGGGAGCAGCGGCTTGTGGTCCGTCACTACCCGGAACTCCTGTCCATACAGATAGAGGTGAAAGTGCGGACATGCCCATTTTATAGCCACAGCTTCCCTCTCGATCCAGGCGTACCTAGTCTCGATGTCTGAGAGCACCCGGCTGGCATAGGCGACTGGTTTCTATGTTTCTCGTTCATGCGCCTGTAGGAGGACAGCTCCTAGACCTACTGGGCTTGCATCCACCACCAACTCCGTGCGTCGCCCCGGGTGAAAGTAGACCATCATCGTTTTGTCCATGAGGGATGTTTTGATGGTATTGAATGCTGGGTTGGCAGCTACGGTTCATTCCCACTGCTGGTCACTGTGGGTGAGGGTGCGGCGTGGCTCCGACAGAGAGGCCAGGTTCGTAATGAACCTGCCACAGTAGGTGGCTATGCCGAGGAAACTGTGGACCTCTGTGGGGGACTTCAGGGTGCTCGCCGCCCGGATGGGCATCATTTTCTTGGGGTCCACTCTCAATCAGTCTCTGATGAAGATGTAGCCGAAGAAGTTGACTGACTCCTGGTAAAAGGAACACTTGGCCCTGTGATGGGTCAATCCGCAGTCTTCTAGCCACTGGAGGGTGGCTCGGAGGTGGGTTTGGTGCTCTTGCAAGGTGTTCAAGAACACCAGGATGTCGTCGATCAGATTGATGACACCCTGCAGGCCAGACAGTGCTTCCTGAATGGCATTCTGGAAGACCTAGGCTGCAGACAACACCCAGAAACTCAGTCTTTTGTACCTCCGAAGGCCAAAGCGGGTAGAGAATGTAGTGATGTACCTGCTCTCAGGCTCAAGCTCCAGTTTGTGGTACCCTGCGTTCAGGTCCAGCTTGGAGAACAACTTGGCTCAGTTCATGTCCGCCACAATTTCATCCATGGTGGGGGTGAGATGACGTTCCCTTTTAACTGCCACGTTCAGGAGCCTCATGTCCACACACAGCCATATGGCACCTGGCTGTTTCGGCTTGGAGGCCACGACCAAAGGGGTGGGGCCTGACACCTTCTCAATGACGTTGAGGTCCTCGAGTTTCTTCAGTTCCGCCTCTGCTTGCAGGCGGAGATTGAACGGCACCCTCCGGTGTCTCAGGGCTGTAGGCCTCACAGTGGGGTCAATGTGGAGCCTGAACTGCTTCCCTTTCAGGTTGCCAAGCCCTGTGAACAGTGCCAGGAATTCATGCAAGGTGGCGTCAGCGTGGGAGTCATGGATTTGACGAGAGTAGAAGACCAGACCGAGGTCTTCTGCGGTGTGGCAACTGAGAAGGGTGCCTTTTCTCCCTTCTGTGATGTGGAACTGGGCTCTCGTGACAGGTTCATCACTGGCGACTTCAGCCTTGATGACTCCATAGGTGTAGATCCGGGCCTTGGTAGGTGCAAGAGGGGGTCGTGGTGACAGCCGCTCGTACTGCTCTGAGTCCATGACATTGACCAGTGCACCCGTATCGATGAGCGCCAGGACTGCAGACCCTCCTACCAGGAAAGAGCACATCAGAGACAGCCTTTGGCGTTTGTCCAACCTGCTGACGAAGGATATGACAAACACCTCGTCATCATCTTCTTCACGCGCGAGGCAGTGCCCCGTGTTGCTTCCTCATCTTGTGATTGTGCTTCGTCAAGCGGCACCTGGCGTAGTTGTTGCGTCATTCATCAAGGCCTGGTGTAGGTCTGTCGAGACCAGCCACTTCTACACACCTTGGCGAAATGATTCACCTTTCCGCAGCGGGAGCACATCTTCCCCCTTGCTCCTCACACTGCCGTTGACGGATGTTCCACCCCACAGTTGCCGCACGCCCCACTCGTAGACGGTCGCGGTGCAGGACGGACCGTACTCGGGCGCCTTTGTATGGCCTCGACTCTCTCTTCCTTAATGGGCGCAAACTTCAGTGTCTGTGGCGGTCCTATGCAGGGCAGCTTCCCATTTGCCCGCCTGTGCATCTGAGAGATCATGAGACCTGGCTAGGATGAGGATCACGTTCAGGGAGATCCCCAGCTGTCGAAGGATGAGTTTCCATAGCAGTGCTGAGCGGCATCCCTGGATGACTTGTCCGCGTATTTCTTCCCTTTGGTCTGTGAAGGCACACGTGCCTACCCTCCTGCGCAGCCGCGCATAAAACATGTCTACAGACTCTGTGTCTGACTGTGACGCGTGTCTGAACTTAAAACGCTCAAAGTCAAGGTTTTGCTGGGGATCGAAATGGCTGTGGAGCGCGGCGACTGCAGCTTCATAGTCATCATCATTCCCGGGGTAATGTCTCAAACAGATTGTAGATCTCTGCGCCGCCATAGTATATGAGCAGCAACCTTTTCACAGTGCCATCTGTCTCACTTGTGCCCCTGAAATAGTGGTTTAATCATCCGATCCACGCTTTCCATCATGGGGCCGCCATGGCCAGGTCAGCGGTCTCGCTGAAGGGCTGCAGTGGTGAAACAACCACTTGGCTGTGACCTGGTGGTGGGCCGTCATCACCTCAGTGTGGTCCGCTCGATTCGGCCTGCTGGCCATCAGCGCCTGTTGTGGATGGTGTGCTCATGGTGTTGGTGTGCTCGGGCGCAGTTACGGTGGCGCAGTGTCTCCACTAGAGGTCCTGGATGCGAGGCATAGGGTGGCTGGTAGCCACGTTACTGGTGGACCTGAGTAAGTGCAGTGCACCGTGCCTGCCTGTCCTTGTCGAAATGGCACTTTATACCGGTGGGCTGTGGGGTAGAGAAGAGGTGCCTCTTTGTGTGGTCTTCCCCTGGGCTGTGGCAGTGTGCAGCCTGTTGGTCCTGGAGGGCTCCCCCTTGGAGTGGGCTGAAGGTGTGCTTAGTGCTCTTCAGTGATTGAGGCCTGCAAGGCCTGAACGGCTCTCTGTGGCATTTAAACTTTCCACTGCTGCGCAGAGCGGGAGGCACTGGTCATGTGGGGCGATCCTCTTTAATACAAAGGGCGCCTGAGGTCTGCCGCACTGCAGCGCGTCACTAAGGCAGTTCCCCGGGGCTGGCCGACTCACCAGAGCGTGCGTCGTCTCCTGGATGCGCGCACTGTCGACTTGATCATGCGCCCCGTCGACTCTGGGAAGCGTGCGGCAGGGTGCTGGACGTGCTCGCAGATGCCACTCACGGCAGGGCGAAGAGCCGCGTCAGGAAAGCGGCGTCGCAGGGCCAGAGGTTGCTTCGGCTGGAGCAGGCCAACACCAGACGTGCTGGAACAGAGGGTTGGTAAGGCGAGGCACAGCAGGGCGGCAGCTCAGGGGACAGGAGCACTGCCCAGGCCGCCGATAGCAGGCACGAGGGGGGACGATGTCCCTTCGTTCTTCGGGCAAAGAAGTGTAGCCAGTGGGCACTGCGCACTCAGCAGCAGGCACAGTGTTGCGTTGCACCGGAGTCCGACTGGCCACGTCGGCATTGTAGCGCGGCAGGGCCCGGGGTTATAGGGCCTGCACAGCGCTGAAAGAAAGGCTGCACGCCACACTGTCAGTTATACGTTGGCGGGCCGACCCAGAGAGGTCTCTTGCCGTTTATTATATCTCCTTGGGTCGAGCCCGCCCAAAGGGTGCATGCTTGATACATTGTTGGGGAGAGCTCGGGTGGCTCTCTACTCCATGCAATGTTTCCTCCTATTTTAATCTTTTAAACATTTTTTTTTAATTAAATCTTTTTATTAAAAAATGTGTCCGTCTTACAACTTCGAATAGGGCGTATACAGATACATATTGTGAATATTCATTTCCCCACAATCTGTTGGGTTTATACCTTCCAATTACATTCTGTGTATAGATTCAAGATTCTGCACCCAGTGGACCATCGCCCCCGTCCAACCTTTTTAGTTCCTCCGTAGGAGAGATACAGAGCCCACTTCTGTATGCATTCCACTTCGCCCACTTACGGTCCCATTTTCCCAGGCATCCACTATTTTTGAATACATCTTTTTCAGGGATCATAAATCGGTCCATGTCCTTCACCCATCTGCTTAGTGTTGGTGTGTCCTCTGCTCTCCATTTCTGGGAGATATTAAAATTGTTCTGTGTGGGTTAAGTCCATGACTTCCCAAATGTTAAGTAGGCAAAGTTTCGGGGTTGGGATTATCCCTTTGCTGCACACCCTATGCAATTTAGTTGCTATGGCTTCCCAATATGGTCTGATGGCAGGACAATCCCAAATTATGTGATGGAACGTGCCCTCTCGGGTACAATTGTGGAGGCACTCGGAATCCTCTCATTTTGACCAACGTCCGTCCGGATAAGGAGGATCTGTGTAGGATTCTGAGTTGGATAAGTCTAAGTTTCTGGGGGATAGCTACTTCCCGTGGGGAGGCCAGGGCCACCTGCCACTCTTCATTCTCCAGTCACCCACATCTGCCTGCCAGAGGTCTCTCCGCCGTGAAAGTGGATCCCGCAGGTTATTTACACGTTTTTGGTATGTCATGGATATGGCCTGCCGATTCAGTGGTTCCGTCAGGAGCCTGTCCTCCAGTTGAGACCCCTCAGAAGGGGTCTCCCCATCGGGGATTGCAGACATCAAGGCATGTTGTATTTGTAAACACCGAAAGTGTTCAGTGCTCAGTGCTTCCCATATTATATTCTGATTGCAACCTGGCAAATGGAACCACTTCCTCTCGAGTCCAGAGATGGCCTACTGTCACTACTTATCTACATTCCACTGCATAGCGTGTCCAGGTAAGAGTATGCAGAAAACAGATCACTGACCAGGTGAGAAGAAGGCTGCTTTATTAGGACAGGTCCATAAGATACAAACTACAAGAGCCCTGATTCACTAAAACACAAACATGCCTAGTTCCAACCACCCTTATACCTACCCACTACCTGCCAAATCTCGCTAAACAGTCACCAACATCATTCAGTTCAGCTCCTAGTTCTTCTTAGTCCACCATCCTTTCCAAATATACCAGGCGCTAGTATATGAGCCACCAAGCCCTTTTCCTTATCCATCATCCTTGCCCTCATGATGTCACAACCAGGCCCTTCCCCTTCTCTTCCCCATCAACCACAAGCCTGTAAGCAGCAAATGTAGACCTGGTGGCACACCAGCTCTTCCAGAATACCACATCCACATTGTTTTCCCTTCCATAGCATGTCCTAAGCAGCAAAAGAAGTCAAGCTTACCAAGCTATTGCCCAACAGAGAGACTTAAAATCGAAGTTATAAAAGCACCCCGTGCTGCTATAAAACAGGCCCCTCTAGTTAAAATATTTCAATTTCGTAGGCCAACATTAACTCAAAACATTACCTAGAAATCTAACCTCTATAAGACAAAAAAAACTGTCTCCAAAACTTTTATAAACGCCCACAGGATCAAAAGATCATCAGAGACGGCTAAAACTGGTCTTTTATTGACCTTAAACCAAACCTTACCCAGCCTTTGGAACCTCAAACATCCTATCATTAGCTGACCTGTGCCACTCTCCTAAGTACCATGGGTTTGGGGGATTTCATAAGGACTTCGCTCCCGTGGGAGCCCCGATCGGGCAAGACAGTGCAAAATCCATAGACCACCAGGAGAGTAAAAGGCTGTTTTATTCGGAAAGGTCCATAAACCAAATTCCATATACAGTACAAACTGTAACAACCCTGGCTCACTAATATACAGAACGTGTAGAAACTCCCCCAACCACCATAAGCCTCCCTAGTGTCATCACCCATTTAGCTCCATGATCTTTGCAGCCCATTATCCTTTCCAATATAACCAGTTCTTGCATACCAGTCGCCAACCCCTTTCTTTGTCGCTGTTCCTTGCCCTCATCATTTCACTACTTGCTCCTTCGTCGCCTTCCAAGCTGCAAATGTCCACCCAGCGACACCCCAACCCTCCCAGACTAGTGCATCAAAAACTGCTTTCTGTGCCAACAATGAAAACCCGAATTAGGTGTTTTCATGCCCTATAATTTTTCCAGGGTTGGTCAGCAAGGGCTGCAGTTCAACATCTCTTAACCTTCTAGTTACCACCACAAAGTAACCACCAGTGTCTTTACAAAGTATTTCCTAAGTTCAGGGTGTTTCTTTTGTTACCTAAGGTGTATCCCCATCTCGCCTAAACAAACTAGAATTATCCTACATAACTGTTTTCCGGATAAATCACCCCATATGGCACTTCAACCTAAAAAAACAAATGAATTTCTCTAGTAAACTTATTTCTGGCCTTCTCTATTTCATTGTGTTTCAAAACACGCCATACATGTCTCAGCACTAATTAGGTTCAGGCCACAACAGTCTCTGACCACAACCAACAAATTCACTCCAAATCTCCTCACATTACTTTTGACAGTGACAAATTGGAAAGCTGTATTAAGCCATTTTTGCCAAATTAATTATCAGTAGATCTGGGCAAGCCCTACAAGACACGAACTCTGCCAACCATCGTAGCAACTGACCCCACCCCCTTGATCAGCACTGGAAGGTGCAAGCATCATTTCTCAGCCCCAAAGATCTTCCGAACAAGCATGTCTTGGCTTTCTTGGCTGCCCATCTCAGTAGGGAATGACCAGATTGTTGTGACCTTCCTAAACTTCCTAATGTGAAATTTATGTTTGGTGTCTTTGGAATCATAATGAAGAATCATAACTTATGGTGAAGTCAGATTTTAAATTACAATTTTGAAAAAATGCCAATAGTTGGGCTTTGTGTTCTCCTCCTAGACAGCCTCACAAAATAGGGTGCTTAGTTGTGCCTGGATGGGTCACCAGTGGCAGGATGGGAGGGAGGAGCTGGGCCCAGTCCCACTTACAATTGAATAGGCTGTGTCCTGCAGCCAGACAAAGTGCTGCATGACCCCTGTAATTAGTCTGGAGCCACAACGGCAGGGTACCTGTGTACTTCAAAGGCATGCCTCTAGAAGCTTCTCACCACTTCAAAGGCACAGCTGGGTATACATACTGGACCCCAGACACCACCACTTCATTATACTTCTTGACCTATCGATACTCTGCTAGATGGAAGGACTGCTGTGCTGTTGAAAAGTCTGTCACTCTGCTGGACTGCTGCCCTCTTGCCTGGATGAGAAGGACTGGACCTGCATCTTTTGAACCCATGATCCCAGAGTTACTCCAACGGCTAGTTGGCTGCTCTCTTTACTTAAGGCTCAGGGAAAGAAGGCTCCAACAACCTCGATCTTAGCTCCTGGACTCTGTCATCTGTGAGGCTACTCTGCCAAGGGGTGACACCCCAGTCCTGGACCCTTTAAGTGAGCCAAAGGTGCTCTGGCAGTCTCTTTGTATCCAGCAGAACTGATGCATCTCCTCTACTGCATGGCACAACCCTGAGCAGAATCGACACATCGACAACTGCTGCGTGAATTGGATCTGTCGCAAAGACCTGCATCGCCTTCACAGCCTCTCCGGAACCAGCAGTGCATTCTCACTGCAGGCCCTGACATCCCTCGTCGATGGCAGCCTCATCAATGACATCGGAATCCACATTGCAACTTCACAGAACCGACGCATTGCTCCGACTGAGCGATGCATCCTCAGTGCCAGACTCTGCATCGCAGCCTCGCTGCAACTCAGAACCGACAAATCTCTTTGGATGAAAGACGCATCTTCGACGTGGATCCTCGCAAGCCAGGATTTAAGGTACTTTGTTTAGCAGGCCTAACTGTGTCCCTATAGCGGGCCCGCGCTCCATGAAGGCTAGCCTGAACTTGTGACTTTGTCCCAGTTCAGCGCAAAAAGACATTCACAGTTGGAACTTTGTGCTTTTTGGTGCTATTTTCACTAAAATCTTTCAAATGGCATATTTCTGGTTCTACTGATTGGATTTTTGTTGTTTTGATCTGGTTTTATTTATTAAAAATCGCTCTTTTTCTAACTTGGTATGGGATCATTTTTGTGTTGCATTCTCACTTTATTACTGTTTGAAGTGTTGCACAAATAGTTTATACATTACATTTAAGTTAATCCGGACTACTCTGTACCAAGTTACCAGAGGGTTGAGCACAGGTTAATTTAGGGTTGGATTGTGCCTCAACATGACCTGGATTGTGGTTGTTGGTTGACCAGAACTCACGCCCCAGTCAACTAACACCCCAATTTCCTACAGCCACCTTCTGCCCTAATTGACATACACTTCTACACCACCCTCCCGAAAGCTAGAGTTGGGTGAACCAGAAAAATAACAGGGACAGCAGAGCCTAGGGAAGGATTTGACTTGAACTAAGAGCCCTTGCACGATCAAAGCCCTGGAAATGTTGAACATGTAAATTGTGCAGACATCACGTAAAATAGGATAACGACTCTCCAAAATCAAAAACAGAGCCTTTCTTTAACATGTGGCAGCTTTGGCATTAGAAAGCCAACATATAGGGTCATTCAAAGGTAATTAAGAAAAAGGGGGATTGGTGAAATAAAATGTTTACCCAAGATCACGTAGCTTGGTGAAGCGGGGCTTAATGCCAGGTTTTCAGGTTTCACTTTTTACAAAGCAGTCACTAAATAGGTATATATTGGTCTGCCATTTTTTACTGCAAATGTTAATGCTTTGTTTTTAACTTTGTCCAGGAAGGTGAGGTGGTTAGCCAGGAGCTAGATAAAAGCTCAGCTCGTTTTGGGCTTGGGATTCCAAGAGGACCTCGAGCTGAGCCAGAGCCCAGCATCTGGCTTGAGATTTAAGTGGCTTGTCCAACTCTACCAAAAAGCTTCTGTTACGGGGCTACCAATAGGTGGGGAACAGGCAAGGACTGCGACAGCCGCCCCCCTGCAGCTGCCCATGTAGGCCTGGCGAGGTCCTCTCAGTCCTGAGATAAAGCTCATAGCTTTATCAAATCCCCCCCCTGACATTGCACAGAAAAGTGTGGCGCTTTGCACACTTTAACATTTTCTGCTATTTTTAAGGCACAAACTACTCACTCTAGCCTGGTGTACACTCTAAAGATGACCTGCACCTACGACAAAGCAGACTGCCTTACCCACCCACCCACATATATATGGCTCCCCAAATAAAGGTCAAACTGGTCTTGTATGGACCTTAAACCGCACCTCACTCACACCATCATAAGCTGCCATTCTCTGGTCCGCACCAAGAGCCCGAAAAGCACAGGGAACTGTCTTAAGGACTTCCCTCAGAGCACTCATGCACTTGCTGAAAGTGTTATCGAAAAAAATGGGATGCACCATGTAAGACAGACTTGAAATGACTTCTATATCTTACAGGTTAATCATGGACTCATTTATTTTATGCAGACCACATCCAGTGGTGTAGCCTCATTAGGACGTTCTTAAACATTCTGCGACTGCAAAACAAAAACAAAAAAGCATTGTGAGGTCAGGGGACAATACAAAGCAGCCATATAACATTGTAATCTGCCACTAACTAATCTTTTTGCTGCCCTTGAATTTCTAGACATTTATCTGTGTGTTGTGTTTGAGCTATGACATGTTTTTGCCTTTAATATTTTGTGAATGTTGATACTTGGGTATGACTTACACGATCCAGTTTTACAGAAAACTGCACCTTTTCCCCATAATGGTTTGCTTTCTTGAAGAAAACCATTTGGTAGATAAGGAACTGCTGAGAAAATGCTCAATGAACGTATGCACCAGGCTAGGTGGGCAGCACTTGCTTAGGAAGAAAGACACATTGTGTAGTTAACCTCAGGTATATCAACAGAATTCAAGAAAAGATTCTGTCTTCTAGCAGACACCCTCCAGTCATAAAAATGCAAGGTCAAACTTGATCTGTAAGATGTTTACTTCTCTATTCCATTTTTCTTCCTTGTTGAAGGGAAAGGAAAAAAGTGTTGCTTCAGAGATCTGAATTCAGACTCTGTTCATTCTCTTTGTGTATCACCAAAATATTGTTGCCAAAAGTTGAGCCTTTAATTCCAGGTCTTGATAGGCGCTGTTTCCAGGCCTGAACGTTTCACATATAAACCACTACTCAGATTGGTCTAATGATTTCAGTGGTTAGCAAAATAAAGCAACGCCACCCAAAAAGCATTACGGTATTACACGAAAACCCAAGACTAGTAACAGTGTCTGTAATGACCAGGTCGGGGTGGTCACCTGGATGGCAGTCATGGCTGTTCTGCAGACAACTATAGTAGGACTACTCATTTCTAAGGACAACATCTTACTGTTGTCCCAGTGCCACACAACTCTGAATTGTCAGCTCAGGGTCGCAGTAGAATGCTTTCACAACCTCGGGTTCATTATAACCTTTAAGGAGTTGTTTTGCTTTCCTTCTATGCATGGACTTACTGTGCTTTCTAATCATCGTTTTCGAAAGGAAATCCTCTCAGGATATGCTTTGTAGTTTCTCAGGAACCTCTAAATAGGTCTCCTCAACACTGGAAATTGCCACATCTTAGCAGGAGCCTCACATGAAGTTACAGAATGGAAACAGAGAGGCAGTTACTTCTTGAACCAAGGACCCAAATCTTATCCTTGAGCCACACGACCGCTTATAGGGCTGGGGAGTTCAATGCACCATTTCCAGAGCATGAGTGCGCAGGGTTTTATATCCCTTCAGGAGCAGGGTTGTCGCAGGAACATTTTGGAGCTTTTTGCTGGTCCTTTTCTAAAAGAGGAAGGTTTAAGTTCTGCATTTTGCTTTGAATGGGCTTGTCTGTAGTCCATTAGGTGAACTGGGGTTTGAGGTTCTGAATAGGGGTCAAGTCATCAGTAGAATCTACCAAATTGTATGAATAATTATTTTCTGAATAAGCCACATATCACAGAGCAGCTGAATGAGGCAGCCTGGCACTACATGTCTAAAGGAGGACACTGAAGGGAACCTGACGCGTAGATTTTCACTGCAGTCAAGGTACATAAGGGCATTGGGACATGAGACTTCTTGGCTCCTGCCTGAATGCCCAGCAGTGTAAGCTAGTCACTTGTATGCCAGAAGGGGAAGCCTAGACCAATGCAACTCTTCTCTAGGCTGGCGTCCGAAGTGATGCCTTGTTTTCTCCTCATTCCATAGGTTACGCCATTACCAGATCTTTGCAACTATGAAATGCCATCTCGAAAATTGTTTACAGCCATCTAGAACTTTCCAACTGCTGGTCCACCTTCCATCTTTTCTGCATATACTTGATGGATTAGTGCACGCTGTTTTGTAGAGTTTATCTTCTGGTGTGGAAGACTTTCTACAGTGCCACGTAATTCTAAGGCATGTTGAGTTTTGTTCACAAGAGTTTCCAGGACTCCTGGAATCAAGAAATTATACAATTCCTTTGGATCCATCCGATTTACTTAATGCTTGGGAACGCACTTAGATCCTGATGTACTATTATTCCATTCAGAAGCAATCGGTGTGATGGAGCGGGAATGGGATTTGCACAATGCAAAGGTTTTGTGCAAATTTCGAATCTCCGCTGTTCTAGAGTAGATGGACCTTTGTCTAAAATCGAGGCCTAACATCAACAGTTCAATAGCATTTCAAGAAGAAGTGAAACACATTTTGTTCCACAAGAATGACAGTAGTAAATTTGTAAACCATAAAGATTTATTGGCAGGTTAGCAAAATTACAAAATCAAATCAGTCAGATTAGTTGCAAATCAAGAATAACCTAATGACATCAATGCTCAATATAGTCCAAATCGAATCAGAACGCAAATAAAAAGTCAAGTTATTTTAAGATCTTTGTAAGCAAATCATGAAAGATTTGGTTTCCTTGAAGAGAAATTTCCTGATATTAAGCTAAGATGTCAAGTGAAATTGGGGAAGTTTCAGCAGCAGGTGTCAGCAAATGAAGCCTCAAAGGCAGAACCAAATTAAGGTTCTAGTCAGACAGAGGATAAATAGGTTTCCTTGAGAGATTGACTGTGTGAGTAGAAATAAAATAGGCACAGGGTCTCAAGAGAGGCAGTGGGGCATCTGCCTTCAAAGGTGGGCAGGAGCTAAGCTGGCTGTCTAATTTAGGCATGCACAATTACAACAGAAGATTCAGCAAGGTTTCCAAGAGATGGGAAACAATCAGCTTCCATCAACTCCTCAATAAGATGTCGTTGCCCCTTTTTCTCAAGCTGTATACAAAGGAGGCTCATAGCTGCATGACCTACAGATTCTTTCTTTCCTTTGGGCTAGTCAAGCCACCCTGGGAACCGATGCATGAAACTAGTTATAAGGTTACAGTGAAACTAACAGTATGTTCTCATGCAGATTAAAATAACTGAAACAGTTATTATTCAAACTATCGTATCCAACTTGGCACCTGAAACGAGACGAAAGAGTGAGAATACAATGACAGCCAAAGGCAGAGTTTCGATCTTAACAAAAATGTCCACTCGGAGGCCTACACTAACAGTGGCTAACTTACGTGAATAGTCTCCAATTAGGATGAACTATTGATATAAAAATCACTAATTATGACCAATGTAATGTCACACTTGAATACAAGTATGCAATGATTATATAGGATGTGCATTAACAAGTTATTTAGCAAAAATAAAAAAAAGTGCCAACACGTTACCAGGTGGAACTTTATCACCACCTTTGTGCGAATTTTTTAAATATTTTGTCAACTAGCTGATTTATTAATAGCTTAGTTCACAACATATTGAATCGTAAAAGGTTTCAGAATGGCCTGCCTACTTAGCATGCATTAGGCATCTCGAAATGTGCGACCCCGGTGGCCTGCAAGGGGCAGCAGGCCACCATCACTAAGATGGCAGGCCGGTGTTCCTTAATGGAACCTGTGCTGTTTGGTGCAACAAAAAAAATTATTTCCTTGAACATTTTTATTGTTTTCAATGTAGAAGAAAATACAAACTAAACTTGGCATACATGAGTGGCATAAATAAATACATTGAGTGCCGAGTAAAAGTAAGCAGAACATTCAAGATTAACTTCAGGGTATACACACAGATACAAGGTGGTACAGTCAAGTGCCCTCATACGCAATGTTATGCTATGTTTCTCACTGCAAAATGTACAGAGTGCTGTGCAGTATTATCAAGGAGGCTGTGAAGATGTCTAGATTCGGAGGGGTATTTTCATCTGTGATGCACATGTTCATGGACCTCATATCTGTAGTTTTTACAGGGATACTCTCTGGCCTTGTAAACAGCTTTGGGCTATGTCACATTTGTCAATTAAATAACAGAGGCCAGTTAAGGCATGGTTTGCATGGGTACCCCATTTCCTCCATAAGGTCTAGTAGGGCGACCTTAGGTGTGAGGTCGATTGGGTGCCCCAGGGTCAGGGTTTGGTGGATTCTTCTCTAATAAGGCTGTATGTCAGGGAATTCCCAGGTCATATGCATCAATGTGCCTTTGGACTATTGACATCTTGTGCAGGTAAGCGGGTGTGTAACGCGCATTTTGTGCAGTCGATCAATGGTATACTATAACCTTTTCAAATAGTGACCCTGGATAAGCTTAAGGTGGCAGATATTGCTAGCGTATAGTGGTCCATCTTGCCATCCCTCCACTCATCATCATCTTACTCTCCCAAGTCGGTTTCCCAGGCTCTGCACAGGTGGATCAATGGGTTTGGGGCGTTTGCTTCAATGAATGGTTACGTCTCGATATACTACGCTTCATGAGGGGTTCTAGACTATCATCAGTTTAGCCTCAAGTGAGTTGTATTACAGTAGGTGTATACATTTATCTCTGAAGAGGAAGATTATATGCCATAGTTGGAGGACGCAGAAGAACTGGGATTTATGTAAGAGGCCTTCTGCTTGTAATTGATCATAGGATTTCCGGCAGTCTCCTTTCCACACATCTACGATTGTTGTCCCACCCCTTTAGCCCAAGTACTTGGGCTGCAGAGGGGAGCTTATTGGCTAACTAGAGGGGGATCGCCTGTGTGGGTTTGCTGTGCCACCCAACCACCTTTAGGGCTTAGTGGCATGCAGTCAGTGTTTATATTGTGGGTGTACAGAGGTGTGTTGGGATCTTAGCCAGGTATAAAGTGAATAAGGAATCTTTATTTTGGAACAAGTCTAGTTCCTGCCTATCGCCAATTATCCAGTCTTTAATGGAAGCAAGATGAGTAGCTAAGTAGTAGAACTGAACACCCAGCACCCAAATGCCTCCTTCGTACATTCATTGCTTAAATTTCTATCTACATCGATTGCTTAGATTTGACCATTGATATTCGGGATTGTCGTTCCGCCCATACTAATGTCCTAAAATGTGAGTATAAAGTGTGCAAAAGGGAAGATGCATTGTATTGTGGGAAACATCCTAACACATAAAAGCTTAGGGAGCTTACCCAAGATATCAACAGCCCGGTAAAAGCAGGTCTCACTGCGGCCACGAGACTTGATTTCCAGAAAGTTTTACCACATCGCACCTCATCTAAAAGCGCTTAATTGGCTTTCTTACGAAGCAAAAATCCAACTAAAGATGGCATGTATCACTCACAAAGCGATTCATTACAAAACACCACTATACCTAGCCCAGAAAATCACATTATCAGGAGGCAGCAGAGTCTCTCGGAGCAATGGAGAGCTCTTACTGAAACCCGCCCTCTTCTGAAAGAAGAGAACTTATGACAGAGCATTTTCTGGTGCGGCTCCAAGAATTTGGAATGCACTACTCCCGAGCATTAAAAGAATCTCGTCCACTTCAGCTTTCAAAAAAGAAGCTAAGAGCTTTTTTATGAGCAAATTCCTCCCTTAATAACAGTAGACCAGACACTGTTAGGCTACTTTACCGGTCACACTCCTTGATAATCCAAATCGATAGGACATGTATATATGATTGTGAAAGCACAAACATCTCTCTCTCAAATTGATGTATGTAGGATTTTGTAAGCACGTAGGTCTTGCACAAATTGTTCTACACATGTTATTTTTGCTTACAGTTTGTGTCAAACCTGCTGTCTCAAGATTAAGGCTATGTAAATGTGAAGTGCTCTGATACCCTATTCGGGTCATGTCCGTGCTGTATAAAACACCAAATAAATACATAAATAGTTCTGTCCCAGCGCAGTTTCCCTGCAACAGTGCGTCAGTATCTGCAAGAGTTGTGCACCTGTCAAGTACAGGGCTCGAAGAAAAAGGAGCAGGTTGTCTGCGTAGAAGGAAACATGGTCTTCAGGGAGATTATTCCATTCAAAGCCACATATTTGCACATCTCTCCACATGCACTCAGCCACATAATCAATGGCCAAGGCAAGCAGGAGAAAACTTCCCTTTTGGGGAGATTTGCTCACCATGGTAGGGCAGGGGGAAGTTCAGGGGTCATGGCCTCCAAAGCTTTTGTGATTATTGCTTGCCTAGAAGACATCCTGAGGCTCACTGACTAATTCGATGGCTCTACCTGCTCAACAGTTTGCTCTAAGCACAGTGACAATATGGCAGCTAGTTATGTTATTCTATGTGGAAGTCCTCGAATGAGGAAGACCAACCATTAGAATTCCCTCATTCCTTACAGCCAATCACACTCTTACCCCTCCATCATTCAGCTACACAGCACACCCCTTTCCTCATTTGTGGCCTCCCTTCTAACGTCTGGGGCCAGGCTGTGGTTCACTCGGGAGGGAAGCCAGTGCAGAAGCTAGATGGGTCTGTGTGTGTGAAAACAAGGGTACCCCTAACAAAAATTCCTAAATCAGGGAGAATAACTTGAATGTGAATATCACAATTTAGGAAAGTTGAAAATACTCGTGGACCTAAACATTACAGGTCATGAACATATGCATGCAACCTCTATTCAGTGGTATCAAAAATTGTTTCTATTGTTTTTACAAATAATTTATACTGAATGTACATATTAAAAAGAGAGAAAAAACATATAGTCCTCGATGTTCAATCAATCAAGATTCAAAAAATCAAATTTTAAATTGACCCAATATCAAATACATTATGCACAGTGTCAATATTGAATATCTTTGAGATAAAGCTGTTTACAGTAGTTCAATTTGAATCAAGACATATACATAATTAAGGAATAATCACTTCATTATATACAGAGGACATTCATTTCTGGCATGGCTCTTCGAAATCTGTGTCCTACGCGCGTTTCGGCTGTATGCCTTCATCAGGAAGCCATGTACATAATCTATGAAACCTTGTAGAGTCAGAAGGGAAGACTTCTGTGCTGAAGATGGGAATAGGCCTCAAACTGGATCTAAGGTAGTAAGTTCTCTCGTCTAATATCACCCAAAACTCGAGTGGGTCTGGGCTATGGAAATCATGCTGTCCAAAATAAATAGCCAAGGGATAGGCAGTAATGTTGTCGGGCAGATTATGGCTACAATCCACTGCTGGTTAAAAAGCAACTGGCGGTGCCCAGAGAAACAAGCATTGGAAATGCAATAGGTCTCGCAGCATTAGAGTTAGTGCTTTTAGAATTGTTTATGGGTTTTTTTTGTAAATCTTTAGCATTTTTGTTTCCTGTAGCCAATGCTAAAGAATTACAAATAAAAAAAGCCATAAACAATTCTAAAAGCTCTAACTCAAATGCTCCGAGACCTATTGCACTGTGTGAGGGTGAGGGGTTGAGGGTGAGTGAGGGTGAGGGTGAGGGTGAGTGAGGGTGAGTGAGAGTGAGGGTGAGTGAGGGTGAGTGAGGGTGAGTGAGTGAGGGTGAGTGAGGGGTTGAGGGTGAGGGTGAGTGACAGTGAGGGTGAGTGAGGGTGAGTGAGAGTGAGGGTGAGGGTGAGTGAGGGTGAGTGAGGGTGAGGGTGAGTGAGGGTGAGGGTGAGTGAGGGTGAGTGTGAGTTAGGGTGAGGGGTTGAGGGTGGGTGAGGGTGAGGGGTTGAGGGTGAGTGAGGGTGAGTGAGGGTGAGGGGTTGAGGGTGAGTGAGAGTGAGGGTGAGTGAGGGTGGGTGAGGGTGAGTGAGGGTGAGGGGTTGAGGTGTTGAGGGTGAGTGAGGGTGAGGGGTTGAGGGTGAGGGTAGGTGAGGGGTTGAGGGTGAGTGAGGGTGATGCTGAGGGGTTGAGGGTGAGTGAGGGTGAGTGAGAGTGAGGGTGAGTGAGGGGTTGAGGGTGAAGGGTTGAGAGTAAGTGAGGGTGAGGGTGAGTGAGGGTGAGTGAGGGTGAGGGGTTGAGGGTGAGTGAGGGTGAGGGGTTGAGGGTGAGTGAGGGTGAGGCGTTGAGGGTGAGTGAGGGTGAGGGTGAGTGAGGGTGAGTGAGGGTGAGTGTGGGTGAGTGAGGGTGAGTGTGGGTGAGGGTGAGTGTGGGTGAGGGTGAGTGTGGGTGTGGGTGAGGGTGAGTGAGGGTGAGGGTGAGTGAGGGTGAGGGGTTGAGGGTGAGTGAGGGTGAGTGAGGGTGTGTGAGGATGAGGGGGTGAGGATGTGAAGGCGCGTTTGGCAGTGTATGTTTTAACGCTCGGAATATCATAATGAACCCAGACATGACAGTCTCCAGCCAACAGCTGTAAATAGTTAGTCAAGTAAGCTCCAGTGGCCCTGCCAAAAGGACGTTTTTTTTCGTGTAAAGTTTCTTATGTTCTTGTGAGATAATCAGCCACCCAAAGTTCTAGGGCTCTGTGCAATGACAGAAGTTACAATTCTTGACCAGAGGCCCCAGTTGGCACACATGCAAATCAGAACCAAACTTTCCTCTAAAAGGAAACTCAATCCGCAACACAAGACCTGTAGTGCCGATAATGGTATGATACGGATATAGTGCTTTATACTTCCGATGGCGCTGAAGCTACATTAGAAATGTCACCGTGCGTAAGGAATTAGACTTAGCCATGCTGATTAACACCCAGCTATCATGCGGTAATTAAGGTCATGCTTTTGATACAAACTACTATTCTTTTACTCGTCTGTCCTGCTGGATCTGTTCCACGAGGAATAGAGTATTGCACTTGATGCCTTCCAGGAGACACGGAAAATTGCGTTGCGACAGCCACGCTGAGCCGGTTTTGTAAGGCAGCAAAGCCTTCAATGCTGCTGCCCAATTTGTAAGTGTCCAGTGATCGGGAAAGCCCGTGCTGCTAAAATGGCGGCACCCCGCAGATTGCTCTCCAGATTGCTCTCCTGAAGCTGGCTGCCTGATGGAGTGGAGAGCGGGCGGGCAGAGAGAGTGAGGGGGCGGAGCGGGGGTGTGGGAGGAGTGCGGCTGGCTGCCTGATAGAGTGGAGAGCGGGCGGGCAGAGAGAGTGAGGGGGCGGAGCGGGGGTGTAAACTTGCGTTGCGACAGCCACGCTGAGCCGGTTTTGTAAGGCAGCAAAGCCTTCAATGCTGCTGCCCAATTTGTAAGTGTCCAGTGATCGGGAAAGCCCGTGCTGCTAAAATGGCGGCACCCCGCAGATTGCTCTCCAGATTGCTCTCCTGAAGCTGGCTGCCTGATGGAGTGGAGAGCGGGCGGGCAGAGAGAGTGAGGGGGCGGAGCGGGGGTGTGGGAGGAGTGCGGCTGGCTGCCTGATAGAGTGGAGAGCGGGCGGGCAGAGAGAGTGAGGGGGCGGAGCGGGGGTGTAAACTTGCGTTGCGACAGCCACGCTGAGCCGGTTTTGTAAGGCAGCAAAGCCTTCAATGCTGCTGCCTAATTTGTAAGTGTCCAGTGATCGGGAAAGCCCGTGCTGCTAAAATGGCGGCACCCCGCAGATTGCTCTCCAGATTGCTCTCCTGAAGCTGGCTGCCTGATGGAGTGGAGAGCGGGCGGGCAGAGAGAGTGAGGGGGCGGAGCGGGGGTGTGGGAGGAGTGCGGGAACAGACGGGAGGGGAGGAGAGTAGGAGGAGGAGTAGGGGAGGCACGGCCTAGCGGCCGTGCAATCAAGAAGTGAGGGGGCGGGAGAGTAGGCAAGGCAGGCGGCTGGGGCATGTGCACGCGCTTTTAAGCTCAATGCGCATGCGCATTGAGCTTAAAAGTCACGGGCACTGCAAGGAATCGCCACGATTCCTTGCATGTTGGACAAAGAGTGGATAAGTCCCAATACTCTCGCTTGCTCGATGTGCATGCGCATCGACAGGCGAGACCTAAAAATGGAGTCTATGGCTCACGATAGTGCAATTAAATCGTTGTGGCTGGAAAAACGAGGAAAAGGTTCAGTCTGAAGTCCCAAGACAGTCGAAATACGATTTTTGCAACATACGACGCCAACCATGGGCGAGCGGTACTCTGAACCAGTGGCACGGATACAAATATTTATGGCTTTCGACTGTTTTGGGACTTCAGCCTGAACATTTTCCTCGTTTTTCCAGCCACAACAATTTAATTCTACTATCGTGAGCCATTGACTCCAGTTTTTTCACTGGTCACTGCCAGTTGCTTTTTAATCGAGCAGTGGATTGTAGCCATAATGAAATGAAATGAAATGAAATGAAATGAAATGAAATGAAATGAAAAAGAATTTCTAAAGCGCATGGCTGCCCTTGAGCGTCCCAGCGCTACGTGTACACACAGACAGACCTCCTCTGAACCGCATCCCGAGATGTTAGTCATTCTGGGGGAAAAGGAACGTTTTCAAAGATTTTCGGAATCTGGTCAAGTTAGGTTCTTTCCTCATTGATGTTGGGAGGGAGTTCCATAGCTGGCCCGCATTTATTGAGAAGCGGCGTCCTCCGGCCCTTGCTCTTTTTGCTCTCGGGATAGCTACCAGGTTTTCCTCGCCAGAGCGGAGCGTTCGTGATGATTTGTAAGGGCGGATCAGATCTCTGAGGATCGGAGGGCCTGTGCCTTGGAGGACTCTGAACACTGTACAGAGCGCTTTGAATTTCACTCTCGCTCTTATGGGCAGCCAATGGAGTGCTTTCAAGGCCGGTTTCGCTGACGTTCTTCTGGGTGTATTCGTCAGCAGTCTTGCGGCTGCATTCTGTGCCCTCTGGAGCACGTTCAGGGTGTATTCCGGTGCAGCCAGGAAAAGGGCGTTGTTATAATCCAGTCTTGACAAAATAAGGCCCTGTACCAGCAATTTCCTGGAGTCTAGTGGGAGTAAGGGCATAACTTTCCGTATTGAGCGGAGCAGCCCATAGCAACACCCTGCGGTTTTTTTCGCCTGAGTGTGCATCGACAGCTCCGGTTCAAGCCAGACGCCAAGACTTTTTATGGATCCCTTCGGGGTCGGAGGATCTCCTAAGCAGGCCGGCCACATACATTTGGGGAGGGAGGTGCAGAGATTTCCCAGCAACATCACCTCGGTTTTGGAGGCATTAAGCTTGAGTCTTGAGTCGGCCATCCATGCCATGATGTTGGTAAGGCAGGCGGCAAACTTCTCACCGTGGTTTTCTGCGAGCGAGAGCGAAACAATCAATTGGGTGTCATCCGCGTACGTTGCGAGTTTCACTCCAAAGGGTGCGACCTCCCCCTCCAGTGGGGCCATGTAGATGTTAAAAAGCGTAGGGCTCAGTGAAGAGCCCTGCGGGACACCACACTGAAGGGGGGTGGGCACTGATCTATTGTTGCCCTCGCACACTTGATATGTTCGATCACTCAAGAATGACGTTAGCCAGGTGAGCGCCAGGCCTCTTACTCCCAGCTCCTCCACCCGGTGGATCAAGATCTTGTGATCCACCGTGTCAAATGCCGCGCTCAGATCCAGGAGGACCAGGGCTGCTGATCCTCCTGAGTCTAAGATGCACCTGCCCTCTTCTACCATGGTGATCAGCGCCGAGTCAGTGCCCTGACCGGGCCGAAAGCCAGTCTGGGTGTGCCGTAACAACTCGTTGGATTCCAAAAAGGATGAGAGTTGCCGGTTAACCCATTTCTCAGCGATCTTTCCCATCCCTGGCAGTAAGGAGATTGGCCGAAAGTTGGACAAATCGGCGGGGTCAAGGCCCGCTTTTTTTAGCAGGGCTTTTACTATAGCCTGCTTCCAACTGGGGGGGACCTGCCCTGCCTGACAGCATTACTGCCTAGCCCTTGGCTATTTATTTTGGACCGCATGATTTCCATAGCCCAGGGAGTTACGGAGATCGGCGCCCGGTTTGGCGTTTTGACATTTTGAGCTTGGAGCCTATGGACTTGTGGATGAAAGACTTGTGAGGTTAATCCAGTGCCCTCGACGAGAGTCTTATCTGCTTTGCGCTGTGACTTCTTTATTTGCCATTATGGAATTTGTGGATATTGTGTTTCCAGTAAGCTACGGATTTTGACTGCCTGCCTCTCCCTTTTTTCTGACTATGCACAGCTGACAACCAAAGCCGGAGTTCTCTTCAGCGTGTGGAAGTGCTAGAGTTTGTTTCTGTTTCTCGGTGCACAGGTTAGCTATTCTCTTTACTAAGATTGATTAAACGCTGAACTCCGAGGCTTCCTGCCTCTCAAAGCTGAGCTGAGAGATTTCGATTTTGATAATTGCCTCTTAAAGATACACTTCCATCTGAGGCTGTCTGTTTTTGTTTTATGTAAAAAGAACTTAATTTCAAGATCAGCAACTAAGTAGCCGGATATAAATTTCACAGACACTGGTGAAAGTGTGATTTATTTTAATGCTCCCATCAACTCGAGGTCAGAAAAAACTGGAAGGAATTAAAGGTATATATTCAGCTCTTCAATTAATATAGAGCAGACACTGCATTTTATCTTTCTACACATACTGACAAGACTTTTGGTGTTGTTGAAAATAAAACTGGAAGGAATTAAAGGAACATCTTCAGCTCTTCAACTAATATAGAGCAGACACTATTTTTTTTATTTTGTTACATTTCTTGACAAGCCTTCTGGTGTTCGGCTCAGTGATTGCTACTGCTGGGACTACGGCGCTGTGGTGCTGAGTGTCTGCCACTCGTAGACCCTGCCTGCTTACACCACGTCTTTGCTCTGCACAGTTCCGCTCTGATTCAGGCTCTGATCCAAGCTCCAGCTATCGCTGTCATTTTTCCACTTTTACCACTGGCCTGCATTGCTGCTGGTCTGCTGTTCCTGCCTCTGTAGCTCAACCCCTCAGCTTTCATGAGCGGATAGCGGGGGAGTGGTGGCGGTGGTGGATACAGTGGCGGATGTAGTTGAAGTGTAGTGGAAGTGTGGTGACCTGTGCCTGAGGCAGTGTTGCAGGGATCACTGCAGTAGTTTAACAAGGTGCAGGAGTGTGTGCTTCAGAACTTCAGCACCCCCAGAAGACCTAGAATCAGGCCAGAGCCTGTGCCGGCTCCCAGCCACAACTGCACACCCTGCCAACATACAGGGGGAAGGAAGGAAGGAAGCGGAGAGAAGCGGTATAAGACGAACAAACAAAGTAATGCGTTCAGGGAAAATAAGAGAAGCATGGGAAATGGTGCGGAAGAAGCAAAAACTACAAAACACGACTGCTTCTGCCGACAAAGACAATGATATTGAATATGCTGCAAATTGGCTTTGTATGGATAAGTCTGACTCAGAGGGGCTAGCAGCACAATGCCTTGATAGAAACCCAAATTGTGACCACAAAAAAAAAGGGATAGGGAAAGCGGATTTTTTGAAGAACCCAGTTGATGTCCTGCTTACATATCGAAAAGATCTGCACACTAGGGAGCTACTAAGCCCGATTCAACCACAGGAATCAGGACCACCCAAATCGGCCCTAAGTAAAATCATGATAAAAAAAGAGGAATTGAAATCTTGCACAACCGTGGAGGGGTTAAATACAAAGAGAAACAGCAAAAAACCTTCATTTAACTGGGAAACTTGGATTCCAAGTAGTGATCGGCTACACGAGAAGGAATGCTCCGTCACAGCGGCCCAGCAAGGGGAGTCGCCAGTCCTTGAGGTATGGGAGGAAGTAGGCACTAACGGCGATCGACAAACGATCTTGGAGCCGCTTAACAGTAGCAAGTCGCAAGAAGGACATAAGGAACGAATGATTCAGTCTTGTTTGGTTAAAGAAATTCAGATTCAAGCTGAGGTACACCAACAAGTAAACAACGAGATGGCATACATGGATAATTTGGATGAATTGGAAGATTTAGAAGGAATAGATCCTGTTCGGAAATTAAAATTGGAAACAGAGTTAACAGTGGTATTGGACACGGTGGAGAGTAGTATAGTACAAGTGGGGAGAGAAGTGCGTCCAGAAAAATTATCAGAATCATTGGATGATTCAAATCATGATCCCTCTCAGGACCTATTTCAGAAAAATGATGACACAAGAAATAAAGTTTCACAAGTAAACATAGAATTACAATCAGAAATTAAACATGAATGAACACAGGGAAAGGACAGGAATGAGAGAATTAAACATGATTTAATACAGAGAGAGGACAGGACTGAGATAAATGAATTACCAGGGGCTCAACCGGTGTGGTCCACAGTAATGGGCACCTTGGCTGATGATAAGCAAGTTTGATCGCCAACCAGAGAATCATTGGGGGGAAAAAGCCTGAACAACAACACTTGGGCAATTTTACTTAATTCATTTCAATCGGTGGTCAATGCATTGCCATACAGTCAAGTAAATTGGATATCCAGGTGGATCTTTTAAATACAATGGCATTATACATTACAGCGATTGATAACAAAATTGGGGCATTGAATCAGGTGATCGTTAAGGCCCAGGCAGTAGTACAGTTGGAGCCTGAAAATACATGTAAATGTAGCCCAGTATTGGATAAACTGTCCTCGCTGCCAGGGATGCTGGAACAAGTTCTTGCAGAAATCAAGGGGCAACTACAACCTACTACAAAAGAAGGGAATAGCCCTGAGGGTCAAAGAGTTAGTGTGGGATGGCAGAGGGAAATAAACCTGAGCGTGCACGCAATTTGGTGAAGGGGAGCCTCGGGGGGGGGCAATTTTAAGTATGGAAAAGATACAGTTGCAGAAGAATGTAGACTTAACACAGGTGAGTTACTCAGGAAAGAACCCTGATAAACCCATTGCCATACACGAAAAGCTATTAAGTGATCAGGCATCGTCTAGCACACTAGTAGGAATGGACCGGTTGAGCAGAGAGCCCTAGAATCGCCTGCACAAGGGGAAGCAGTCAACACATTTAAGCTCTCTAAGAGACAGAGAGACTTAGGAAAAGCCACAATAAAAAAAGAGGTGGAGAAGAGTCCATTTCTCCAAGGGAAGATGTATCCAATTTTTGGCCCTAATATGGGAAGACAAGTGACTCGTCTGGAACAAGAAAAGAGTGATTGTAACGTAAGGGAAAATAATGTGGAGAAGGAAAATGAGAATATATTAGCTAGTGCGAAAGGGAAAAAGAAGAAAAAGGAGGGTCAACTGGAAGATATCCAACAGGAATTAGTCCAAACCAAAATAGTAAAAAAAGAACATATAAACCAAATTAAAACAGGGAAGAAGGTGGAACTTTTGGAAACATTGCTTAATGTTGTGGAAGGGACAGAGGCTGAGGAAATTAGATTGCAACAAGTATGTGAACAATCGCTAAGGGATGATGATGAGCCCCAAAGGGAACAGAGGCAACGATCGAAGGAGGAACTTCAATTAGGAAAGAACGACCGAAATGAAAGAGGGCAGGTTAAGAACATACAGCAGGATATAGTCTGCACGATCCAGCAGGGTCAAAAGGACAGGACAACACGGCACAGCGTGCCTAGTATTCATTTTAAAATGACATTTGTGCCAAAATATAAATCAAGGGGTCACTTTGATTGAATAAATAGAGGTTCTATGATTCGAATGACCAAGGAAATAGAGGCTTTAAAACACAGAGTCCACTGATATACATTCAGTTACATTTGTAAGTAACCCGTCGCGGGGAGGTGAGGAAGCAACCATGATCACATGGACGACTGCTGAGGAAGCGGATTCAACTATGGGCGGAAGAAGAGAAATTTGAAACATGGGGTATTGAGATTATAAGAGAAAAGGAGGAACCCTATCCACAGTTTCTAAAACCGAAGGGTGAAGACAAACAGTTTAAGAGGGTCAATGAAGAAGGTGATAGGGGAAGACAGAAACTAATGAAAATTCCACAAATGGACAATAAAAATCAGCAATTGGGTTCAATGACGATCTTGAAAGGGGCAAGGAGTAGCTCAATTTCCCCTTTAAGGGACAATATTATCCTTCAGTCTGATAACTACAGTGATGCCAAGGAGAGTAAAGCTCTTTACTTAAAATCAGACTGGTCCTGGCTATCGCGTGCCTTGAATGTCAGGACAGACAAAGGTGTAAGAGAATGACAGGATATAAACCGTCTGGCTGGTCATAAAAATAAAGGTGACATCCGTGCATGGAATTTAGGTCTGGCAGTAATTGTAGACATCTGCTCATGGAACATAGAGGGTTTGGCAGCAAAAGTGGACGATCATGAATTCCTAACATACATTAGAGGATATCAGATAATCCTCTTTCAAGAAACATGGGCACAAGAGGAAATCAAGCTACCAGTTTACTTATGCTATAGTAAACCAGCAATTAAAACAAAATTGAAGGGGCGAGCAGCAGGAGGTTTGGCCATATATGTTTCAGTGGCCTTAAAAATAAAGATCGAAGAAGTGGAAATCAACCATCCAAATATTCAAGCAATTAAGATTCGGCCGTTTAGCACAGGAAATACGATCCCTTCTTTGATGATAATAAATGTATACATTCATCCTCTTGGCAGCAAAAAAAAGAAACAATAGAGATAGTACTGAGCCTACTAATAACATTAAGCATGATGAATCCAGTCACTTGGATAATCTTGACAGGGGATTTTAATATGAATTTCTTCCATGGGGCGCCTAGGGATCAAATATTGGAGGAGATTGATAAATTTTGGCATATCCCGGCAATTGATGCAACTAAACAACGATCAGACAAAATGGGTAAAGACACAGTGACAAAACCTGGAGCATTATGGCCTTCGGGTTTTGAATGGCCGAGTGGATCCGGACATCCCAGCGCAGGCGACCCATTTTATGGCACAATTCAAAGCTGTTATTGATTACACGTTAGTGTCTCTCCCATTATACCAATCAATAATAAGCTATAATTTGGGAAATAGATTGGAAAGTGATCACCAACCACAAATGATCAACCTCAATCTTCATATTACTCGATACGAACAAAGTGCCCCTGAGTTGGAGGAACCTATGGGTCTGACCTATAGAAGGATAAATTGGACTGTAAACAATATACAAAAGATCGAACAGCAAGTAAGAGAACAGTGGGGGGAAGAGTTAAATAGAATAGATCAAAATTCATTGACCCACTCGGAGCAGTTCATAACTAATCTAGTGGAGAAAAATGCAGTGCGTTCAAAAGGCATGGTAATATCAGCTACATCTTTTCCCAAAAAAATGACTGTTCAACTTAAGATAGCAAAAAGGAAATTGAACAATGCGCTGAGGGTCCTTAGAAACCGACCATCCTCTAATGTCAGGAGTAAGATATTACCAAAACTGAGGTCACTCTATAAAAAAGAAGTATGGATACAAACAAAATCTGAGCTTGTTCTGTTCTGGTGTAAAATTAATTATGCAGCAAAACGTAAAGATGCACATGAATTTTGGAGACTGGTCAATCAAGCCAATGGTGGGAAACAACAACTTATTACAAATATATCGGAAGAAGTTTGGGAGAAGCATTTGGGATCAATGCCAGGTTACACCAGAAATAGAATAGAGCTAACAGAAGTAAATTCAGTAGAAAATACAAGGGTTAATGATAATGAAAGGAAAAACACCCAGCAAATGATCCAGCAGACAACAGTGGAAAAAATCATAAGTTCCAGCAGACAGAGTAGTGCACCGGGGCCAAATGGCCTCCCTCAAGCACCATTTAAAGAAAATCCACAATATTGGGCAAAGACCTTGTCAAACTTGTTCAATAATGTTTTATGGAAGGAAGAAGTCCCAGACAAGTGGAGGGGCTCAATTTTGGCTCCGATTTACAAAGCTGGTCAAGTCTCGGATCCTGCTAATTATAGACTTATAGCTTTAATGGATTGTGAAGCAAAGTTTTTTGCTAAGTGTCTGCTAACAGAACTGACGGATTGGGTTGCTGCCAGTAATTTACTCCCAAAAAACCAAACAGGGTTTATTAAAGGCATGGGGACGATTATTTTTTATTTTTTTTTAATTTTGAAAACCTTTATTGTGCAAGCAGAAGCGTACAAATACGGGCCTACAACCAATCAGGCCGGCCACGACACATTATGGACACACTAAATCAGTATTGAAATTCTCCAGCAGTTTCTCAGCAGTTATATGAACAATCAGACAACATTAAAAGGCCCGGTATAACCGCTAGGAGCAGGATAAGAGAAGGTTAATTTTATATTATAGTAGGAAGTATAGCAGGACCAGTTGCAACTGTTAACATCCGAATTCCTATGGCGGGCAGTTGGTAAAGCAGCAGTACAAAGGAGCAGTGAGAATCGGAAATAATAGCAACAATTGGCAAAGTCAACACACAGTCTCCCCGTTTCAAATCAATTCCCACCTCTGCCCACCGTCCACCCGTCACCACCTGAATATGTGCTGGTACAAATTAAAGAAGTCAGAGCAGCAACGCAAAGATAGCCATCCACTATACTAACCCAAAGAGAGGGAAAAGGAGAGAAAGGGTAGAAAAAGGAAGGAATTTTAAACACAATAAAGAATGAACGCAGCATCGCAGAATGCGCCCCATGGCGAGCAAAGCAAACAATACTAGAGACCCACAGTCGGGGTCGAGGCAAGTAAGACGTGTAAGTGTGCTATCGTTATCATTGACGCAAAAAAAGTCATACCCTACACTGTCAGCTAACACCCATGGAGTATGTGCGCGGACACAGCGTCCCGATAAAGGGATACAAAAGAGCCATAGAACTAAGAAAAAACGAATATACAGACCCCATCCCACCCACACCACCCTGCACCCCTGCAGAAGGCTACGGCCTACCCCCCCCCCGGCAGCGTGCCTGTCGCCCTAAGTAGAACCCGAAATACAGGAGAATCAGAAAGTAAGAAAGAACAATACAGACAAAAAAAAAGGAAGGAAAGGGGGAAGAACCCCCCACTCCCCCAGTGGGAGAGGAGATGTGCATTCGAACATCCAGCTCCCACCCCCCGCCTGAATACATATAAAACCCACATCGAAACGAGATCGACACAAACTCAAACATCAGGAACATGAAGCGGAATCGGTCATACTGTTACAGCTGCGAGCAGTCCTCGTCTCCATACATTAATTAGCAGTCCACCGAGGCAAGTCCGTCTCACCCCTGTCCACTCCTGATCATTACTTTAGCACACAATAAAGAGAAATACAGCAGGCAGTTGGGCATGAAGTGTACATAGGAATGGAACAAGATAGGCCAAGGGTGCAAAACAGGGGATCCCAATCTCGAGCAGCAATGCAAACAATGGCGGCAGCGGACCAAACAGATGAAGAGCAACGTCAGGAGCAGCAAACAGCGTGGGTGCAGTCCCGCCGACCAAAGGGGGGAGGGTGTCCCCCACGGAACAACCGTGGGACCCCACCAAAGCAGTTCGAGTCAAACAGCCGCCGGGTACCCCAGCCAGACTGACCTGGACGGACCCCAGCGTGGGGCCCTCACCCACGTCTGCCACAAGCAAGACCTCCTGGAGACTCGAGGCAGCAGGTATATGGTCTCCCAGATGAGCGGCGGCAGTACTCCTTGCAACAGCCGGGAGAGGCAAGTCAGCACACTCCCTCGGTCGAGCCGCATGTATGGGGAGAGGCCCAACAGGCCCGGCGGCAGGACCGCTATCTTTCACAGCTGCGTCAAAGGCCATGGTCGCACGCCAGGAACACAGGGCAGCGAAGACATCGCCAATCGTGGGCTCACTCCCACAATCTTCAGCCATCGTGCAGTTCGACAGACCGGAGTCGCCTCCCCCAACAGGTCCAAGACCCAGGGCGCCGGCCGCCATTTTGTCAGTGCAACAGGGGCGCTCCGTTCCTCAACCCCGGAACGGGCCGTCGAACAAGGCCCCGCGGAGTCTCGCCGGGTCCCGCTAATGGCAATCTTGGTGCAGAAAGATGGGCCGCCAAGAAGCAAGGGGTAGCCGGCGCCACCTTGTCATGGGCGCCGCCCGCCGATTCCGGGCGAAGGGTTTCAAGATGGCCGGACAGGACAACAAAGGGGGGACAAGCCTCCTATACGGTCCACCCCCGTCCGAGGCAGGCCGCGCCCGCAGCCGAGCCCCCAAGCCACCAGACCGGGCCCGGTCAGTCGCCACCGGTTCAACCGCTCAATGGCTTCTTCAGCCGACCCCTCCCCTCCACCGGGGGTCGGCGTCGATACCCCGCTCCGGCCGACCGTCGCAGGCGAGTCCCCGGCCTGCACGCCACGGAGGCTCCGGAGCAAACAAGGGCACAGCTCAGGATCCGCGGCACTCAGGAGCTCCCGGGACAAACGGTGAGTGCAAGCAGCCTTTCACCTTCCCATGGTTCGTCAAATGTGTCTCCTCGGGGCAGGATAAAGTACAGGATTTGCGGTTCAGGCGGGAAGGTTGACAGAGCCGAGCTACAGTGCGGCCATCACGGTCACGAGCTTGGCTCCTCCCCCTCATGGGGACGATTATTAATATTCAAATGCTAGTTCTTATAATGGAAATGGCCAGAAGCCGTAAGATGAACCTTCATTTATGTTTTATTGATTTTAGCTCAGCTTTCGACACAGTGCACTGATATATTCCTTGGAACAAGTTAACGAAAATGGGAATCTCTCCGAGTTTGTTGAGAGCGATACAATTGCTATATACTAACACTTGGACGAGAGTAAGGTTGGGCCAAGGCACAGTTTTGTCCAAAAAAATGGTGATAAGGGACGGGCTGAAGCAGGGGTGTGTTTTGGCTCCAACCTTATTTAACTTGCATTTAGCTGGGATTTCATCAAGGCTTAGTGAAATTAATTCTCACTCTCCGACTGTTGCAGGTTTTAATGTTTCACATTTACTTTATGCCGATGATATTGTTTTAATAAGTTATACCAAGGTGGGTCTGCAGAGATTAATTAATGAAAGTGCACAGTATGCCTCAACGCATGGCCTACAGATTAACTTGAAAAAGACAAAAACAATGCTGGTGAGTAGAGGGTTGGCTATAAGATCAAAATTGGGAACGGAAGGTACTGTATTAGAATCGGTCACTGAATATAGACATCTGGGTGTTATAATAGATGCTAGGGGCACGGGTAAAAACCAGTGTGCTGCACTACAGAGAAGAAACAACTCATTAATTGCTGCATTTTCCATACTTCAGAATAACTTAAAAGGGCTTCCCCTTAACCAACTATTACAAATGTCAGTTAAACATGTGCCAACTCTTGCATATGGAGTAGAGACCTTAAGAGGTTGTGCTGACAACACCATAGATAAGCTAGTGACAGGGACCTACCGACGCCTCTTTAATCTTCTGCGACATTCTTCACCGGCACAAATCCGACTTGAGTTCGGACTTAAACGACAGAACCTAAATAGCTTAGGATCTTATTTAAAATTCTGCCGCAAAATTAGAAGGGATAATAATTCCACACTTATGACAGTGGTTTGGGAGGCAATATGCGACAATAAACATAAGCAAGCTCATGAATATTTTAAACTGGCGATAGATACGTTCAAGGCGGAACAACTATGGGCATTACCTCTCTCACAGGTGGCTTTTAATAAAGTTATAAATGGGTGCAGCAAAAAATTGTCGTCTTTATGGGATAAAGCAGTACTGGCAAAAAGATCCCATGCATGGTCAGTTATTGCTTCGTATGGTATGCTAAAACCCCAAAGATATTTAGGAGACTCAAATAGCCAAAGGGCAAAGCTGAAGCTGATGAATCTCCGATTTGGAAATAGCCAATTTCTTGGAGACGCCCCTACACGGAAATTGATGAGTAGTGAGAGGGTTTGTCACCTCTATTACAAGAGGGAAGATATTTGTCATATCATCTGTAGCTGCCCTGCACTAATAGAGGAACGTAGGAGGCTGTTGAGGTCGGACTTTAATAGTCAAATTATACGAACATGCCGACAAGCAGTCATAGCCAGTTTACAAGGAGAAAGTTTGCAATTTACGGGTCGACTTTTGAAGTTTATAGAAATAGTGGAGAAGAAATTGCTTAACTGTGGAAAATGAGGATGGTTTTATTCATATTTGGTTTTATATATTGATGAAGTTTCTTTTAATTATGTGGTCTTAATAATGTATGAAATGTAATAAGAATTGTATAATGTTGTATTAATTGTAAGTTTTTAGTAACTGAACAATACATTTTTCATTCATTCATTCACAAGTCATTCACAAGTCCATAGCCCAGGGCCAATTGAGTTTTGGGTGATATTAGACGAGAGAACTTACTACCTTAGATCCAGTTTGAGGCCTATTCACATCTTCAGCCCAGAAGTCTTCCCTTCTGACTCTACGAGGTTTCATAGATTATGTACATGCCTTCCTGATGAAGGCGTACAGCCGAAACACGAGTAGGACACAGATTTCCAAGAGCCATGCCAGAAATAAATGTACTCTGTATATAATGAAGTGATTATTCCTTAATTAGGTATATGTCTTGATTCAAATTGAACTACTGTAAACAGCTTTATCTCAATGATATTCAATATTGACACAGTGCATAATGTATTTGATATTGGTTCAATATAAGAATTGATTTTTTGAATCTTGATTGTCAAATCACAGTACAAATTTGAACATAGAGGACTATATGTTTTTTCTCTCTTTTTAATATGTACATTCAGTATAACATATTTGTAAAAACAATAAAAACTATGTTTGATACCACTGAATAGAGGTTGCATGCATATGTTCATGACATGTAATATTTAGGTCCACGAGTATTTTCAACTTCCCTAAATTGTGATATTTACATCGAAGCTAGTTGGGTCTTACACTCATTTTGGTCCAGGTTTGAATCAGTCTTCTCTCCATTGAGTTTTCTGGGTGGGGGAACTAATAAACTCTGCCACACTTTGTCTACATTAGGTCTATGCTCCTGATCCAGCGGATGGCCAAAATTGAACAATTCACTAAACCAAGTATTTCAATGGGGCCCATACACATTTTCCCAAGTGTTCATTCACACTCCCTGGCCAATCCGCTGGGAGATCAAGTTTTATAATTATCTTAAGTTCTGATTAGTTAATTCCTTGGAACCACAAAATTGGTTTAAATTAACATTTCAATCCCTAACTAATCTTCACAAATCAACACTCTTTTCTCTGGCCGATGGACCATTACTTGAGTTAGTTGATGGTGATACTAACTACTATTGAACTAATCCACAGATCTCAGTGAAATAACCACATACTCTGGGTAAGATTCATAAGCTTGATCTAATTCTTCAGTCATAAATTGAACGTTCATATTACAGATTCACAGTGTAAACTCCACCATTCTTAATATGGGAGAGAAAAATTCATTTAGCAAGAACATTCATTAACACAGAATTCATTCAACAAAATCAAATGCAAAAGGGTGGATAGATGTAGAGACAAAAAGGCATATATTAAAATACATTTGCAATGAAATATGCAAAATTGAGATAGAATGATAATTACCTAATGAAATACTGAACACCACACTTCTGGCCAAAGGACTGGTGGAGGTCCCCTGAATTAGGGTCAGGAGACAAAGACTATAGGACAGGATCAGGACAGATACTTACTAGACTTCTCTATAAATCAGACGCCCCAGGGCGCTTCCCTCTCTTACACTCTCTCCCTCTCAATGTTCTTCAGGAATCTTCGAATCTAATCAGGCAGTCATTTGGATCTGAATCTTCCCAGTCTGCTCTCTTTTCTTCCAGCAGCTCTCGCCTTGCTCGCTCTCTCTCAGCATCGATATGTGTGTGTCAGTTCCAGGGGTGGGGAATTCCAATCTCCCGACGCCCGAGACATCTAGATTTCTTAGGAGAGCAAGAGGTTTTAATTAGCATTTTGTCCAAAGGACAAGTAGACAGTTTTATGGTAATACGATACACAGCTGTTCAACCCTGTAGGTCACAGCCAGTAAATAAGTTGCTCTGAGCAGTTTATTGGCAATAAAAGGGTCAATGCAAAAGCTGGGCCTGCACTTTAAATTCCCCAGAGCAGAACAACAAAATGATAAAGCAGAGCTCAAAGTTAGAGCCAGCTCGATAAGCTCCTGTGGCTTCCAGACCCTCCCCTGGTCCTTTTATTTTCTTCAAGCATGACACACATCGAGCTTCTGCAGCTCTAGTACACTGGCAGCAATGGCATGTAAGAGGCTGATTTTTCTGCCTCTTGGCCCCTTGCTCTGACTTGAACTGTATGACCCCTGCCTTGTATTCTCTCCTCCACTCCTGGGCCTCATAGGGCTCCAATATCCCTGCTCATCTTCAACTCACTTTGATTTCCCTTCTCAAGCACCCCTCCTTGGCACTTTGCGTTTCCTGTACACCTTATGTTACACGGTGCCTGAACCTGCTAACCCCACCACCCCACCCCCCTCTCTGACATCCCTGACCCGCTCCCCATGACCTCTCCTATCATGGAGGGCTTACATTAAAGCTCATTAGTTTACCCATGGGCTTTCATGCAGGCCTAACTAAGGCCACCCCCAATTTTGTCCTTGCACTAGGCCTCTCTTCTCACTTTGTGCCTGCACCAGGGGCATTGTGAACACACCGCTGTAGCAACTACAGCAGCTGTAGAGTTTTTTTTTTTTAAACAGTTTTTATTGGTAATAAAGGTGAACATTGGACATTTTCAGGCTTTACATTGTACTCATCAATTGTGCACAGTTAGTATGACGACACATAGTAGACATCTTAGTCGATCTTGAGGAAGCATCGCTATCGCATTCAGGATATCCATACATCCCCCGCCATTCCTTTCATAGTTTCCCCTCCCCATTATTCTGAATCATCACTTTCCATCTGAGGTGGCTCACAAATATACACCCTGTATTCATTCCATGCTCCCCATTTTCGTGGACACTTCCGATTTGAATATACTGTCTTTTCAGCAACCATTGCCAAGTCCATATCCGAACTCCATTCCCTGAGCGCCGGCGACACAGGGGATCCCCAGGCCTTGGCCAGCTGTAGAGTTTTTGATGGGCCTCTTCAGTCTGCAAGTCCGCAGACAAAGGCCCATAATAGACTTGAAAGGGTGGGTGGGAGACTGAGTGAAAGGGTGGATGAATAGATGCATGGATGAATAGTGAAAGGGTGGATGGATAGATGCATGTATGAATAAGTGAAAGGGTGGATGTACAGATGCATGGATGAATACGAGTGGAGGTATAAATGCATGGATGAGTACGTGCAAGAGTGGATGATAGATGCATAAATTAATGAGTGAAAGGGTGAATGGATAGATGCATGGATGAATACGTGCACGAGTGGAGGTATAAATGCATGGATGAGTACGTGCAAGAGTGGATGATAGATGCATAAATTAATGAGTGAAAGGATGAATGGATAGATGTATGGATGAATGAGTGAAAGGCTGGATGAATGAGTGAAAGGGTGGATGTTTAGATGAATGAATGAATGAAAGGGTGGATGGATAGGTGCATGGATGAATGAGTGGATGGATAGATGCATGCATGAATAAGTGAAAGGTTGGATGTATAGATGCATGGATGAATATGTGCAAGAGTGGATGATAGCTGCATACATTAATGAGTGAAATGGTGAGTGGATAGATGCATAGATGAATGAGTTTAAGGCTGGATGGATAGATGGATGAATCAGTGGAGTGAAACGGTAGATACATGGATAAATGAGTGGATGGCTGTAAGGATGGATGTGTGAAAGAATGGTAGGATAAGTGCAAGGGTGAATGAAGGGATGGGTGAGTGGATGGATAGGTTGAAAGTGGATTGATGAGTGAAAGGATGGACGGCTTATTGAAAGGGTGGATTAATGGGTGAGAGAGTAGATGGAATAGATGGCTGAGTGGATGGGTGGGTGGGTGGAAGGGTTGATAGGTGGACAGTGGAGTATAAAGGTGGATGGAGGGATTAGTGAAAGGGTGGATGGATATATGAGTGAAACGGAAGATGGACGGGTGAAAGGGTGGATGGAAGAGCGAAAGCATTAATGGAGGAAGTGAAAGGGTTGGTGGATAGATGAGTGTAATGGAGGATGGATGGGGTGGATGGATGAGTGAAAGGGTGGATGGAGGGATGAGTGAAAGGGTGGATGAATAGGAGTGAAAAAGAGGCTGTGTGGGGTGAAAGGAAGGAAGGATGAGCAGCTTGGCCAATTTTTGTCACTGCCTTATTAACATCTCCTCCTGGATGACATCTAACAGTCTTAAACTTAATACAGATAAGACGGAAGTCTTGTTCTTTAATCAGAAGTCCCCTCTCTCCCCTTCGCTCTGGTGGCCGACGGAGCTTAATCCCTCACCTGCTCCGGCTCAAACAGCTCGTAATTTGGGCTTTCAATTTGACAACGTTCTATCTTGCAAAAACCATATCTATAAAGTGACTTCAGCCTGTTTTGGCAAACTTCGCATGATCAGAAAAATCTCTCCATATCTCCCTCCTGATTCCCGTAGGACGGTTGTCCATGCCCTGATCATCTCTCATTTGGACTATTCAAATAGCCTGTATATTGGGGCTCCAGCATACCAGTTCCATCAATTGCAGATCGTGCAGAATGTGGCTGCTACTGCTAGGCTAATTGGTAACATCCCCTATCGCCACTCTATTTCTCCATACTTGAGGAAGCTGCATTGGTTGCCAGTGACCCGACGTATTCAATTTAAAGCAATGGTCTTTGCTTTCCGTGCCCTCAATGGCCTTGGCCCGGTCGATCTGCAAAATAGGCTTAAACCTGTTCATTCAATTAGAAATCTTAGATCTAACAATCTCCGTCTTCTTGCCACCCCTCGGTTTCAGCGATCCAGAATGGGAGGCAGGTCCTTTACTGTAGGGGCCGCCAAACTCTGGAACAGCCTCCCATTAAGGCTCAGGCTGGCCTAATCTGAATCACTGTTTCGCAATAAATTAAAAACCTGGCTGTTTTCCAGTCCCTAGCCGCTGCCATCTTTATTCGTAATCAGCTGTCTGCAGCGCCGGGACACCCCCGTTGGGGGTAGCAGTGCGCTTCTAAATAAAATAAATAAAATAAAAGGATGGATGAGTGAAAGGAAGGCGGGATGGATCAGTTGGATTAATAGGTTAGGATATGGCAGGATAGGTTTGAACAGGGGCTTCGTGAACGCCCGCTTTAGCAGCTACAGTAGAGGTGGAGCTTTTGATGGGCCTCTTCTGTCTGCAGCTCAGCAGACAAAGATTCGTAATTAATGTGAAGGATGAATGGATGTGTGCGTGAATGGATGAGTGAGTGGAAGTGTGGCTGGCTGGCTGGCAGGCTGGATGGATGGATAGATGGATGAGTGAGTGACCGGGATGGTTGAGTGACAGGGATGGTGGATGGACAAAGGATGTTATAATGAAGGAAAGGGTGAATGAGTGGATAGGTTACAGGGTGTAAGGATTAGAGAGCGAAAGGATGGATGAGTGTATAGGATAAATTGATGGATGAGTGGAAGGATGGATTGATGGATGGGTCGAAGGGTGGGTGGAAGGATGAGTGAAATGGAGGGTGGATAGATGAGTGAAAGGGAGGGTGTATGGATGAGCGAAAGAATGGATGGATGGTTGAAATGGATAGGTTTGGAAGATGGATGGGTAGGTTTGGATATGGATGAGAGAATGGACTGATGGATGAACAGATGGACGAACAGATTGGTGAAAGGCTAATGGATAAAAGAATGAATGGGTGCCAATGTAAAGGTGAAATGCTAGATATCAGTGGGTGAAAGGATGAATGGATAGATGATTAGATGGAAGAGACAAGAGAGCTATTCTGTCAACGATTCCAATGATTTTTTTTTTTTGCTTGCTTGGTGTCATAAGAACTTTGGATCAACGTGGGGGGTATTTAAATTTTCTGGTTACTCACTTGGCCTACACTATGCGCCTTTCTCTACCTTGGGATTATCAGGTAGGCATGGTGCTGTATGCCAGCGCGTTCTTACTAGACCGCAAGTATTTGGTCTCATAAAGGCCACATTGCCATAGAAATTCCTGGCACTGAACAAAACTACTTTGTAAAAGAGCAGAATGCTGTGACACAATGAAGCCAGCTCAAAGATAGGAAGGGATTGCATTTTATTAAAAACAAAATGTCTTGGTTAAGACAGATGGAATTAGGGGCTCAAATGTAAAAGTCACGAAAGTGCACCCATGATATATGTCCTTGTATTAATGCAGATTTAGGTTTTTCATGAATTCACATGAATTTCCTTAAGTAGGCCAGGAAACCGTAGTTCTAGAAAATATTTGAGAATTGCATCTTAGCATGAGCAAATATGAATATGCCCCAGCAGAAATCTGTAGTGTGTTTACAAGTTCACTTTTTCTCCAACCAAAACTCCAAAATTCAAATCCTGCTATAGTATTAGCCTGACATAACCAGAGAGGCTATTATCAGTGCTCTTCTATAAAGAGATTGCAGCCATTATTTGACGGCGCTCTACATGGTACCAAAGGGACACGTGGATTTTGTTACAGGACATGTAGATTTATGAAGCTACTTGTCCCATGGACAAGTACATATTTCATTAAATTCCACACCCCTGCAGTTTATCTTACTAACTTAAGTCACTCTATTTAAAGTCTTTATTTCTACATGTCCCACCCTCAAAAGTTGCAAATATTGATGAAATACTGAATATGATTGAACGGGGCCAGGGAAGTTATCACACCACGCTGAAATATTCATTTTCATTAAAGTTCCTATTGTCTTGCAAACCCTTTCCCTTTAGCTTATTCTCAACTTTAATTCTCATATATGTATTGTTGCAATATTTATTAACATCTAATACAGGCTCCATGGACGAGGGATACACATCTCCTTTTTCTCACGTCTTCTGTCATTTCTCTTAGGCAGGTACTCAACTTGGCGGTCATTAGGTCACATTGAGACTCCAAAGAGCATGCGCGACTCTCTATCATCTGTCACCATTTTTCTTTCGGTCATGTGCGATAGCAGGCCCAAATGCACACTATTAATAAGAGAATCACAAACAGATGGTAATTTCTCAAATACATAGTTCTCACTGTTCTCCACCCACTTCTACTCTATCCATGTTATTATTATTCTCCTGAGCATAAGCATTAATAGCAGCTTTCTTTTTTTCATTCAAGCAAGCAGATGCCGGGCATGCGGTACTTCACGATCACTTGTTAGTTCTTCTTGCGCATGCATGGGGGGTTTTCCCCCGCTCAAAACGGGTCACGTTACTTCTACGTAATTCAGGTTTTCACATGCGCAAAGAATTTTTCCAAGTTAAAGCGAGTTTTAGTCGCGTTGCATTTATTCCAAGCTAATTAAGCATGCGTAAAGCTTTTCTCCCATGTGTTGGTGTCTGGTCTATATTAGTTTCCTCTCATCTACAGTTCTAACGGTTAGTAAAAGTTAATGAGGGATTGCGCCGAGCAAGTTTCGTTTTCTTGAATCCTTGCTCCATCATTCCCTTGTATTGCATTTTGACTAAAACCCTGGTTCCCACTTTCATCCTTTCTTCAGACGGTCTAAAAAAAACTCACCCACTTTTGTTCCTACAGGATGCTCAGTTTGTACGTCCACACAATATTGTTTTGTAAATGCACGCACTGATGTCCATGTTGCTTCTGCACAAATAAGTACCCCCTTCCAAGTGAGCTTTTGGTTTAACCTCCAACGTTGTATTTGTCATAGAAGATATTTAAATTGTATGTACTATCCACCTTGCAATTGGACCTTTGGTTACTTCCAATCTATTGGTCCGTGGAGCATGAACAACAAAAACTGTTTTGAGCATGTACTTAGTCTCTTGATTGTAGCACCTGATGGTTCTCCTAATAGAGTATGGAATGCCCGGTTATCTTGTGACGTCTGTACTTTTTATATAAAGACGACAATGCAATAACACGATTTAAATTAAAGGGACTGAACTACTTTAGATAGATTTATTTTGTTTCTCATGATTACCTTATCTTCATGTATTTTTAAGTTAAGGTTCTGTTCATAGTGCTTAGAGTTTACCAACTCTTCTTAATGATAAAATAGCAGTCAGTCATTCAAAAGCAAAAAAAGACATATTTACACATTTACAAGTAAAAGTGAAAATATTTAAAAAAAAATACAATACAGTCTTAAAGAAGTACTAAATTCGTAGAAAAGAAGATTAGGGAGATACAAAGATAATAAGCTCTACAAACAGTACATACTCGCAATGGAAGATCCCAAACAGTTTTGTTAAAGAATAGGAACTATAAAATAGCTAATATAAAGTAGTTCAAAGTATAAGGCATACTGATGATACCTAAAGTGTTAGTTCAAAAGGCGGTTTAATGAGTTTTGTGAGAACCACATTTAAATTCCACTGCAGTGGCAGAATAAAGTTTCCTTGTGCACTCTAAATAATTTAACTAGTATTTTGAAAATCTACAACTGATTTCTCCCTTACATAATCTGCAATGAAGCCTACCCGAGACCACAATCAATATTTCATGTATTTGACAAGGTCACTTTGACTACCTGTATCGTTTGCCAATTCTTTGAACACAAATTGAAATACCTAAACCAGTTGGTTTTGCACATTACATCACATCACATTAGTTTCTGGGAGGTGACAACAAAAATATTTTTAACTGGATATCAGCAGAATCCTCAAACCAAAATATTTAATTAAAAAAAACAGTTTATTTAACATGGTTTCTTGTGATAAAATACAAGTACACGAATCTGTAATGCAATAACGTGACATTCTCACTAATACAGACCACATATCCTTCCATTTTTGTATGGTGCAGGATTCAAACGTTGATATCCGCAGTGTGTAAAATCCCCCATGCCTGGTTAACCTATTCTTGCTGGTTATGTGTTTACCATGGTCTGGAGACCGTCTCACCCACCCGACTGCTATAAGCATTGGTTACACCTTGGAACTTTTGAATTTGTTTACAGCTGCTCTTATTAATGGAATTAGTGAAAACGTGTACAATCAATGATGGAACCAGCCAATGGAAAGCGCATTGCCTTCTGATAGGGGATGGGAATGCCTTGAGGCGGAGCTTTTGTGCCTTGTTTTTCCTGACTTGCAGAAAGTCTAGATCTCGTTAGCTGCTTTTAGCTCCCATTGATAGGATACTCCTGTCTGCGGAGTTTGCTGCAGGAGTGAGCTTTATGTAACATGATTTGCTTAGTGTTGTGTCTGGGGAATAATCTAGTTCCAAATAGCTTGTGCTAACCTTGGGTGTGTAAAACATTACCCCTCCTTTGTTTTTTTTAGATAAACCGATTGTTGTGCGGTCTATTAGGGTGTGCGCCTCCTCACCTTGAATAGAACTTTGGAAAACCTTAGGTGCTTAGGAAATGTATGGATTCTGTTGCTTCCTTCTCCTCTTACATTCAAAGTGTAAAGATGTGCACCCCACCTCTAAAGGGATTCGTCTGTTGGCATCAGGGGTTCAAGCTAGGAATGCTTGCCCTTCATGAAGTTTCCTTCCCTCCACCGTTTCAGTTCTGTTTGCTCCTTACTTCCACTATTTCCTCCCATTCTCCCTTCATTTGGGGTCGTGGTCTGTTCAGCCATTCCTGAATCAAGCTTGTGTGTAATCGTGGATTTGGAAACAAATGAAAACAGGATGCCATTCGACCTAGTGACTTCATTTCCCCTCTCATGGTCAGACCGAGACGTCCAGAAGAGAGGTTTGTTCCTGCTATGCCAATGCTCTTGCTGGTATGATAATTGCCAAAGCGAACTGTATTTTAAGCATTGCAGCCCACGAAAAAGTTCTTACTGTGGTAAACCGGGTGATTTCTTTATTATGGACTATGAACCTCAGCGGGTACATCATCTATTACTTTCTTTATGCTGTTCTGACATGAATGGAAGGAACTCGCTCCTACCAACAAATCGTCCAGATGAACAAGTTACTTAACTTTGTTAACGCTCTGGCTGTCAGAGACAATATCTAGCTGCAGATTATTTACCTTTAACTTTCCCCAGACATCAGACAGGATCCAGAAGATTTTTTGTTAGCATTACCCCTGCGCACCATTTGGAGGTGCCAGAGGGGGCATCTGCGTCACCTACATAGGCTCAACGTCAGCGAGTTACTTTTGACTACTTTCCACACCAGAAGTGCGGATCCTTGAAGTGCATTTACACTGGTGTGTCCAAACTAGGGCCCTTAAAGGGATCCGCTCTGACCCTAGAAATCTGTCTGAAGTGCAGGGAGGATGGGTTGACTGGAAGGAAATCTGCGGTTAGCTATTGTCTCCACCAGATAAGACGTTACCGAAGGAATATAACTTGTTCATCTAATAGAGACATCTAGTCTCATATGTCTTACCTTTAAAGATACCCAAACAATACCATCCCGGGAGGTGGGTCTGCAGACAAATTTAGACTTGGCAGTCCTGCAGGGCCAAACGGGCAAAGGGCCTGTCCTGCTGACCGGACTGTCCAGGCAATAATGCTTGGTAAACGTGTGCAGGGACGCTCATGTTGCTGCCTGGCAGATGTCCAGGACTAGAACTCCTCAGGCTAACGCAGTGGCCGCAGTCTTAGCTCTGGTGGAATTAGTTTGTAAGTCATCAGGAGGCTGCTGTTTTTGCCAGTGCTTAGTAGACCCTGATGCAGAGAACAACTCAAGAGATTGTCCGTTTCTGCACTGCCGACCTTTCTTCGCACCAACATACCGCACAGAGTTGGTCATCCACCCAGCATTCTCATGAGCAGTAAAGATAAAACAACAACACTTTTTGGGTCTAGTCAGTGGAATCGCTGATCTTCTTTAGAGGGACGTGGAGGAGAGTAGACAGTAGGCAAGGGGACAGATTGGCCTATATGAAATGGTGATAGCACTTTCGGCAGGAAAGAGGCCCTAGTGCGAAGTACCAGTTTGTCAAGAAAAACTGATGGGAAGGGAGGCTTTGAAGGACTGGGCTAATTTAAGACCCAGCGGTGCCAGGGGACAACACCTGAAACCTTCGTGGAGATACCTGTTCCGGCGTACAAATTACAGAGACACGGGACACTTCCTTCAGCGTCAAAGGTTAGCGTTTATTTACTGCAGGGACACAGAAATCGCTAGAAGTACAACAGAGTGTATGTTCAGAGAGTCTGCTTCGAATTGCAAAAGTGGATCGCTCCTTTTATACACATTTTCGCCATTGCACAACATAACAAACAAAACGTTACAACTCAGTTCCCACAGTAAACTTCAAAAGGATCGCATTCATGTTTTCAGAAGCCCGGAACATAATTACAGTAACATGTCAGTTCCCAACTGTAAAAGTACGCTATCCCACCATTAGGCACATTCCATTCTAGTTGTAAACGACCTAAAAGAAGGGACAGAAACAGGTGCAGGGAAAACAAAGACAGGCAACAGATTGAAAAGAGTGTGGGGGGCAATATCGGAAGCGTGATCACAGGATCAAAGGATTCGAGCCTAACGTATGCAAGGCTGAAACAATAGACCGGCACGGCAAGATGAGCGTCGAGCGGAGCCATCTGCTTCTGCCGTGTCATTCCCCTAGTCATAAAGGCACACTCAAAGGAGTATGCATCTTCCGCAAGAGCTTGGGAATCCCAGGGTCATCAAGCAGACATTGTCCGTTCGCCGGCTACGTGAGGGCAAGAAACAAAATGGATGCCATATCTAAAATGGAACCCGAAGGTCCAGATGAAAAACCCATAAATAAGACGAACCCTTCCAAGTAGTGTAGTGAAAACACGTACATCTACTAATCTCGTCATTTACGGTTCGTAGATACCAAACTCATCCATCTACGAACAAGCCCAAAACGTCGTTCCGATTCTTACCGAACCTCAGACGCTCCTTTTGCCCTCATGTAGGCAAGCACTAGTTGATATCAGAATCAATATCAATATTCATCAGATCGTTTAGATGTTGCTGGAACATTATTCTATCCATCAATGTCTCTCTGGTAACAGATGGCCTTCTTATACACGTTGTAGCACAGAGGCTACATAAGGCAGGACCACACTGTACACAAAGACAACACGTGAACAGAAACGTCACAACAACCCCTACAATCATCAGAATCTTCCAACCCCAAGTCGACATCAAACCCCAAAACCATCCTAGAAGCGTCCAATCACCTTCGTCCACGTGTATGGACTCGGAGATTTTATGCAACTTCGAGATGGCTTGATAAACAGTTGGAGCATTATCAGGTATGAAAATACAGCAGCTCGAATGGATCACCTTGCACACACCACCTCTATCTGCGAGTACAACATCTAGAACCAGACGGTTCTGTAACGTCATCAGTCTATCCGCTTGAAGCTCTGCTGTCAGGTTACCAAGAGCACTTGCAGTTATATTAGCAGTTGATTCTACCACACGAGTCAACTGTCTCAGGTTCCTACTATTGACCATAGGTCCCCAAAACGGTAGGAAACCCTTAAAGAAGTCTCCTGCTTCTTGACCGGCAGTGTCCTCTTTGCTAATAACGCCTCTCACAACTCTTGTCTTGTGATAGTCTGAGGCAACTGTGAAAGTCGGTGGCAAGAGATTCGCGATATAACAGGTGCCCGAGAAGTCATGGGGCAACCACGTATAAGCACGGTCATAGCATACAAAATAGGTACCCTTGGCAGTCAGAAATACAGGGGAAGAGAGCATCGGTAAAACATATGTCTCAGTACAAGCACTCTTCCCAAGCTGAGCTCTCGGATTTCGACCAAGACCTTGTAGACAAAAATGACCTAGGTGGGGTACAATCCAGATTGGAGACGAGCTCTTAAGCTGTCTATCACCTACTGAAATACTGTACTCAGCCTCACTCAGATCCTTGTAAGCTCGCACCTCTTCCTCTGGAATAAGCGATGAATCAACAATATCTCTATCCAGATCAGCAATCGCTATTGCCAAAGACTTGTGGTACGGGCCAGAACCAAGGTCTGTGGAACGTGGCTCTCGACGGGGGTAGGAATCTAGTGCGCTACGGAACATGGTTTGGAACGCTCGAGCTGACCCCTGGGAACTATAGGGAAGAACTAAATACGGAATACCCATATCCATGGTATGTGGCATTAACCCACACACCCAACAATTGGTAGTGTTCATCACCAACTGATGCTGATGCAAAAGTTGGACAAAGGAATTATTCATAAATTCCGCACGTCTGACCTGTTCATGTTGGGGCAGAAGATGAAAAGAATGTGGAGAGATAGTGGGAACGGGAACGGAATTCAGATCATGAGAAGGGAAAGTAGGTGAAGTGGAAGGTGTGGAAAATGAGCCCGTAATCCTATCGATGCCCAGGCCGCTGGCGCAAACCGCCTCTTAGTTTCCATGTTGAATAATTACCAAATAAAGAGACGGGCGCTGGAAGCAGGAATCAAGAACAGAGTTTATTTCTCATGAGGAGAGCCAGTCATTTCGGACACGAAACACAGTGTCTTTCGGGAGGTGCTCTAACAAGTGAGCTGAGACTCTTGCTTTTATACCTTACAGAACACTTGATAACACAATCAGGACAGTATGACGCAAAAGAAAGACATCCCTATAATCCTCGTGGTGATCCTACTCCACATACGTTCACAATGGGGACCCTTGACCTGCTGATAAGAGGGGAGGGCAATCACGCAGCTGAGTGTTTCGTAGGATGTGTACGCCTGATCATAGCCCAGGGGGTGGGGTGGCTAAGACCAATAGTGGGTCTCTTGAGGAGGAGTGACATCATACAATAAGGGCAGTAAATGGTATCTCCTGGCTTAGGCGATGGCCTCGGACATGTGTGGTCAGCCGGACTCGGGGGAAGGGGTCATCAAGGAGTGGTATTCATGCTGCGTGGACAATCGAGAGCGGAGGGAAGGCTTGTCAACAGAGGGGCATTCATGGAAGGGGAGGGGGTGTTGGTCAGGCGCGCTCGTAACTCTCAAGGACAGGGCCTTGCAGAAGAAGAAGGTTTATGACTTGCCCATGTGAGGAGAAGGGAGGGGTAACCAGGGTGGACACAGGGACAGGGTCACGCAGAGAGAGAGAGAGAGAGATCTTATGACCCGTACATGAGAGAGCGTGGGCAACCAGGTGCAGCTGGGGATGGCCACGTCAGCCAAGGCGAAGGATGCTTCTTCAAGGGGGAATGGGGGGGGGGGTTGTGCGGGTCAAGCAGGAGAGTTGCCTTTCGCAGCAGGGTCGCGCAAAGGGAGAGGGTTTCATGGCCTACGCATAAGAGAGGGGGGTTTAGGATAGCGCAGGAGGGAAACCGGGGATTCCAATGGAAAAAGGCCATGGTGCCTAGAATGGCTGTACATATGCATAGGGGTATGGGCTCTTACTGGCAGAGTGGTACGGTCAATAGTTTACGGTACTCATGGTGCTCACAGGGAGAGGAGTGGGAGAAGAAGGGGAATGAATGCTGTCTATGTACATCAATTTCTTCAACTTTCACAGTCGCCCCTTTTTACATGACAGCAGTCATTTTCGCAATTGACGAGCTTACAGGTAGACAGGCATCATTGATGAATTAGCATTTTGTCGATACTAACATTTGGCGTACAATCATAGACAGTTAAGGTGATGGTCAGAATGCAGTACAGAGAAAATTACATTTTCGTTGTGTTTCTGACAATTAAACGCACTACATAGCATAAATCTTTCTAACTTAAAAATGTGACCAATTGAACGGTTTTGACCAGGTAGTTGAGAGCGGAATTCAGTTCAATACACATGATCTCTTCGTCCCAGTGTCTTTTTATCAGTGAGCCATCACTGGTAGGCTCTAGTCCGTGTACTTTCGTTGGCACTGTTGAGCACCGGCGGTGGAGCTATGGGTCCAGCTCAGTTCTATCCTTTCGCGTTGCAGGGTGCGGTCAGTCCTCTGCTGTTAGACCACAGTCCTGTTCCCTAAACAATCCGGTTGGTGGCGCCTTATGCTCGGCACCCATAGTTCGGTGGCAGCACCTATTCCCAGTGGAATGCGGTTCTTTCCTTTGGCAAAAAGTCACGTGGAAATGAGGGTGAGTGTGGTTCAAATAGTCGATAGGTGAGAGGGCGGAGTTGGGTCAGAGTTCCTGGGACACACAAAAGGGACCAAGGGAGCAAAGGATAACAAGCAGGCAGGCCCATCCATCGGGCCCAAGGAAGGGGGACGGAGACTCCAGGCACACGTGAGTTAGCAGACGGAGGGCTTCAAGGCGGCCCATCGTTTTTCTTTTTCCACGTTGAAATTGCGGTCTCGTCCCGTATCCTGTTGCTCTGCGGCTCCACCTTTGGTCGAGGTCACTCGAGTCCCAAGATCCGCAGTCAGGCTGCACGTCACATCTGACCCATCTCCTTCGGTGATCGTGAATCTTTGAATAGGTACAAGACAAGGTTTTAGAGAAATGGCAAAAGAAGATATCTACGCATGTGAATTCCTCCCTCAATTCTACGCATTTGGGAGATACGCTCATTGGTCACAGTCAGAGGTCCTATTACCAAGCAGTGCATGTGTCAGCATTCCTACTGAGTTTATGGCAGGTTTATTCATTGTCCTTTTTATAACTCAAGTGAGGATAAATGATATTCCCATCAACTGTGCGTTATATCATATTCAATATTACGGAGCATTTCCCTTCAGGACTGGCTAACATTTTTAGACAGGGCGGGGGTGCCATCATCGACAGTCAGGTAAAACAGTGTTTTCTCGGGGGCCAACAGCTACTCATGGTCATCATGTTTATATTCGGGACAGCAACTGGGGTCTATCAAAAATGGGGCGGGGATGCTTCGGGCGCTAGCGCTTGGGTGCAAAAGGGGGTGGGGCAATCTGGGCATTGGGGGTTCAATCTAGACGTTGGCGTTCGTCTCTGAAGAACAGACATAAGGTGCCATTGACATACAGTTCCCCTTTAAATGGCCAGATTTGGGGGACTTTAGTCGTCTTACCTGTCCTTTCCTTCTCAGCCAATTCAAGTTCATTCATTTTGCAGAAAGGAGAGGCAGTAATATGGCGAGATACGATCATTTTAGTTTCGGTCAATTTTGCTGAACACCTTCGCGTTCAATGTATCAAATCAGACTGGTGCCGGTGGGGCACAATTTTACCAAAAAAAAAAAAAAAAAAAAAAGGGAGAGAACATAGGGAGACTCTCATAGTGAGTGAGAGTCGTCCGCAATCTAAACAAGCCATTCGGTACACGTATGACACGTAGAGAGAGAGAGAGAGAGAGAAAGAGAGAGATAAGGGGGTGGAGAGAGAGAGAGAGAGACGTGTACGAAAATAAGTCATTTAGTGCGCTCACGACACGGAACAGCAAAAGGTCAGGTAACATGCAGATACAGACAGAGGGAAGACATAAATTCGTACATTACACACACACAAACTCAGACAGGGAAGACGGCACATGTATTACACATATACAAGACATTTACGACAAGACAGCTGTTTTTATATATATCCTACGTATCTTTACTATCCTATTTATCTACGTGCTTAGCTCTTTCTACCCTCCCCCCCCTTTTCCTTCTCGCTTGTCACGTCTGCGAGCGTTCCCAATTACCAATACTCACACCTCGGTTGGTCGATCAGTAATTAACCTGGTCGTGCTAGTTACCCATGGTTGGATCTTAAGCCATTTTTCTGTTCCCTCCTTTGGCGGGAAGTTCTCCAGGCTGAGGCAACGGCAAGTATTGATCGGGAGAACAGTCGGACAGCTTGGCTATATCTATAAGGGTGTGAGAAAAGGGGAGGGGTAGTGCATTTTGAACATCAGCAACATTTCTAACTTCCTAGGCGGGCGGTGCCGTGGCAACCCTTACCCTTACAGTTTTCTTTGTCCTTTCCCTACCTAGTCAAACGTCCAGTTGCATTATTTAACACGTCATTTCTAGTCAATTTTTCGTCATTCAGTACCTGTCCAGTGTCTATGTCGGTCCATCCTCTCAGTCGCTATGTCCTAAGGAGGAACAGTCATGTTAAGCCTACGTCTTTTAAAAACTTTATCGTTATAACGACTACACACATATTCCCTCTTTCCCTTTTTCGTCGGTGGTCCGACCGTCGTTCTTCCACACTTTAGCCGATGTTCTGACGTGACCTGCAGAAGGGAGGGAAAAGAAGGGGTGGGGGGGCAGCATTCAAAGCACATCATCATGCAGTAATCCAAAAATGTTTTTACCTACCACCTACTCGACCTATCTCCGCGTACTGCATTTCTTTACCATCTCGGCGTTCAAGCCTAGAGGGACCAGTAATGTCAGATAGATGATCATTGACGATCTACATATCTACGCGAGTTACTCGGTCGTAACCCTCTCTGTCGGGTGCAAGGGTGACGGCCAGGTGGCATTTCTGTGGTCTCGATTTAAGAGCGGCTAAAACACTTTTCCGGCTGGTTGTGACACATAATGGAGCTGCTAAATATCTGATCCCTTTTGCTCTACATCCTTCATCATACTTATTCTTCGTTCACAGTAGTAGGGCATCCAAAACTCATTAATGCAGCTGCTACAACCATGCTTTCTTTTTCAAAATACTTTTAATAAACGAAATTGGTGGCAGTTCATTACATAAAGTGCAGCAGTGCAATAAAATCGTATTAAAAATTCCTTACAGAGCAAGCATGATGCATGTCAAGAATTCATTTTTGGGAGGAGCTTCGCGGGCAACCAAGATGGCCGCGTAAGCTCGGAGCTCCGCGGACCTTCCGATCCTCCGCAACTATCCTGCCCGTAATCCTGATCCACGAGGGTGGATACTCATTGCTGGTGGCTACCTGAGGCGAGCACCGTTTTCAGAACTCAAATCGGTGTCTCCTAAGCGGAGCTACGTCGAGTGGGACTCCGTGCCGGCTCGGTGCCATTGTCTCTGCGGACTCCGCTACTACGTCTTGCTGAACGGCAGAGTGCAAGCCTGCTTTTGTCACCGGAGAAGTGTGCTGGACAGCGGTGCTATTTGGACGGCGAAGCGCACCTGGAACTGTCTCCCGCTGACGTCCCGGACACCATTCCGGGTCTCTGGGCTTGGACTTGCCTGGCATAGCCCTTTGTTCTTTGAGACCTAACATGGCGGGCAAGGGGGACCTCGACAAGCAGTCTAATAGAGGAGGGCGCAATAAACCGCAACAACAACAGCAGAATCGGATTGAGCGCTACACTCAGCTGAAAACACCGCCTGCTACAGGTCCCTCTGCCAAGGGCATCCCACATTCGGGCTCGCCGGACGGCTCTGAGCCCACTTTGACCGACATTTTGGGAGCCATCACTAGTTTCCGGGCAGACATGCAGCAACAGCATGAAGTCCTCACACACAAGGTGGATGGCATGGCCGTTGATCTGTCCCTCATCAGAGCCGACCTGGGCAAGACTAATGACAGGGTCAAGAATCTGGACATTAAGACGGCCAGTCTCACAGAAGACGTTTCGGACATGCAAACGGAGGTCCGGAACCTGCAGAGGACGGCGGAGCACTTCGCGAAGCGGCTGGATGATTTCGAAAGTCGGGCCAGGCGGCAGAACGTCCGCATTGTCGGCGTACCGGAGGGTTCGGAGGAGGCGGCAACGGACCTCCTCGTTGAAGATTTGATCAGAACACATCTTGCCCCGCCTGGCCTCAGCAACTTTTTCTCGGTGGAGCGTGCCCACCGGGTACCGGGTGGCCCGCCGAAGACTGGCGTGGCGCCTAGACCTATCGTGGCCCGGCTGCTTAACTTTCGCGACAGGGATGCCATCCTGCAGGCCTCCAGGCGCCATGGCCCTCTTAAATTTCAGAACGCTGATGTCCATTTCTACCCGGATTTCACCAGGACAGTGCAGCGACAGCGCCAAAGCTATTCTGGGGTGAAGCGACGGCTACGGGACCTGGGCCTTAAGTATTCTATGATGTTCCCTGCCAAGCTCCGGATCGAATACGAGGGCCGTGCACTGTTTTTCGACTTCGCCGAGAACGTCAGTGACTGGCTGGACACTCTGCCACCGCGCCGAGAAGCGCAGGAGGACCACGAGGGTGGCGCGGCTGGCGGCCCGGACCCATGAGACTTGGTTCTGTAATGGGTGACTACATGACTCTCTTGCTTGCCTCGGGGGCTAGCCAATGTTGCTTTTAGTTGCCTTATTGTCTTTTCTGTCAATACATGGAGGGTGGCGGGAGGAGTTCGCGGAGAGTCCTTACTCCCCTGGGTGTCTTTTTGTAGAGTAGTTATGGGGCGACAGGCACACTGCTGGTTGGGGGGGCTTTTTAGTCACATGCAGGGGTGCAGGGTGGGGGGTGCAATTTCGCGGGGTTTGTTCTTTGTTTGTTCTACTTCTTTTTCTTCTTTGAGGCAATGGACTGTGTGTTTTGTTGAACAATGTATGATCGGGTCGAACGGAGTCGGGTGGGGCGGGTTGCTTGGGGATGGGGGGTAGGAAACTAAAAGTGCTTAGCTGGAATGTCAATGGATTAGGTGATAGGGTCAAGAGAGGGGTGGTGCTCCAGCTGATAAAAAGGAACATGCCTGATGTAGTTTTACTGCAGGAAACGCACTTAGTGGGCAACTCTTGTAGGGCCCTGAATCGCAAGGGTTATAAAATGGTCGCCCACTCTGGGTTCTCCTCGGGCTCCCGGGGGGCGGGCGTCCTTGTACGTGCGTCCCTTCCGCTTGAGATAGACGTCACCCTGCTAGATGATAGGGGGCGTTACGCAGCTGTGGCGGGGAGGTGGGAGGGGCGTTCCCTGGCCCTGTTGTCGGTTTATGTTCCCCCCGGTCTCCAGTCTAGCACCTTCCGGGACCTTGGTGGCGCCATTTTGTCTCTGCCCTCGGGCCTACTGATCCTAGGGGGGGACTTCAATTCAGTCTGCTCTGGTACCCTGGATCGTCAGCCACCGAGAGACCTCCCGGTTTCCCAAACGTGGCTGCCGACCTTCCTTGACTCTATGGGTCTGGTGGACTGTTGGCGACTTTTACATCCGGCGCTTCGCCAGTTTTCGTTCCTCTCCGGTGCCCATGGAAGTCTGTCCCGCTTGGACTATGTCCTCACCCTGGCGGCGCAATCGCCTGCCGTTTCTGAGGCGCGTTTTTTGGCAAGGGGCATCTCCGACCACTCGCCGTTGTGGATCTCCTTTGACTTCGGTGTCCTTTTGTCCAGCCGCCCGGCTACCGTAAATCCCTGGTATTTCCGCAACCACAACATGCGGGCGCTGCTGGCAAAGGCCATCGCCTTCTATTTTACAGAAAATACTGGCTCAGTGGGCTCTGCGGTCACCCTTTGGGAGGCCTTCAAAACGGTGTTGCGGGGTGAGGCCTTGGCTCTCATCGCGACGGCCAAAAGAACTCGTGATGCGGATCTCCTGCAAGTTGAGGAGGAGGTCTTGGACCTCGAGTCCCGTCTGGGGCCCGAGCCCGAACCCGCCCTCCTGCATGAACTCTCTCTGAAGCAATCGGAGTATCACGATCTTGCTACGAATGCAGCTCTGCTCTTAGCGAAAGAACAGCAAGGCCGCATTTATGACGTCGGGGACAAGGCTGGTAAATTATTGGCCTGGCTGGACAGGCGGGAGATGGCGAGCCGAGTGGTTCCGGAGATCCTGTGCGATGACGGAGTGGTGGTTACGGATCCGAGCGCCATCGCCGAGTCCTTTGCTGACTATTTCCGGGGGGTCTACACCTCCGGGTCAGATCACTCTGAGGCCGACTCGGCTGACTTCCTCTCGGCGATAGACCTTCCTTGCCTCTCTGAGGAGGACAGGGTGGACATTGACCGGGACATCACTGCGGACGAGATCGCCTTGGCGATCCGCGCTTTGCGTACGGGCAAAGCAACCGGACCCAATGGCATACCGGTTGAACTATATAAGATCCGGCCGGACGTGATCTCTCCTCACTTGAAAGACATGTTCCTCCGTGCTCGTGAGGATGGAGTCTTCCCCCTGGACCAGCGCCTGGCCACTATTGTGGTTATTCACAAGGATGGCAAGCCGCGGGATGTCTGTAGGTCCTACCGCCCTATTTCCCTCCTCAACGCCGAACCCAAGATCCTGGCCAAACTGTTGGCTAATCGATTGGTCGGGGTTATTAGCGACCTGGTACACCCGGATCAGTCCGGTTTTATACCCCGCCGCAATACTGCCCTTAACCTGAGACGCTTGCATGGCGTTATGGCCAGAGTTCACGCCCTCACTGAACCGGCGGTGCTGGCCTCCCTTGATGCCACAATGGCTTTTGATTCCTTGGAATGGAATTATTTGTGGGCAGTCCTGACGAAACTTGGTTTTGGGCCGGGCTTCCTGGGCTGGGTGCGACTTCTTTATTCTAGCCCCTTGGCTGCTGTTACGGTGAACGGTCGTATGTCTGCTCCCTTCGCACTTCAGCGAGGCACCAGACAGGGCTGTCCATTGTCTCCGCTCCTGTTTGCGCTGGCTCTGGAGCCCCTCGCGGCGATGCTGCGCACGCACCCTGACTTGCATGGGATCTCCTGGTCCCCGGGCTTTGAGGACAGGGTCTCCCTGTACGCGGACGACATCCTGTTGTATCTCACCTCCCCTTGCAAGTCGCTCATCGTGGCGTGCGATGTGCTCAGGTTGTTTGGGCGTTACTCCGGCCTGATCATTAACTGGGCCAAATCCTCCCTTTACATCCTCAAGGGCGATACACCGCGCCTTCCCAGAGGCTGTAATATCCAACTGGCGGGACAAGGCTTTAAGTACTTGGGGATTTACATTTCACATAACCCTAAGGCGAGGTATGACCACAACTTGCTCCCCCCGCTCCACCGTCTGAGGCGGGACGTGGAGAGTTGGCGTAAGCTCCCTCTCTCGTTGCTGGGCCGGGCGGCGTTGTTTAAAATGATGTCCCTTCCCAGGTTCCTGTATGCCTTGCAGAATACTCAGGACCTTGTCCCGGCCCGCTACTTCAGGGAGGTCGAGAGTCTGCAGCGTGCCCTTCTTTGGGACGGCCGACCCCGTGTCGCTGCTCGGAAGCTCACCATGCCATGGTATGATGGGGGCATTGCGCTACCAGACGTGCGGAGATACTACTGGGCCGCTCAACTTACCGCCATCAATCATGGTTTTTACGGTCCCGTGGACAACCCCGGTTATGCCATGGACCGCTGGCTTTTGCACGGAGGCAATTACTATCGCGCCCTATATTCTAGATCCTTTGATCGCAACCTTACCGGCCCGACCAAGGCGGCGGTCCACACGTGGCGGACGGTCACTAAGATACAGGGATGGCAGGGCAGACTGACGAGATTTACCCCTCTCTTTGATTCCGACATTTTGGGCAAGCTTTGGCACACCAAGGGCTTTGAGAAGTGGGATCTCATAGGCATCTCGAGGGTTGAGGACATGCTCTCCAGGGGGGTGATCAAGACTTTCCCACAGCTGCAGGCGGAGTATCAATTGAGTGCTACGGAGTTTTTCCGCTACGCCCAGCTGCAGCATGCAATAACTGCCGCCAGGCCGGAGGAGGGTGACATCCCCGAGAGTTCCCCTTTGGAGGACAGGGTGTTGGACGGGCATATGCCCGATAGCGCCATCTCTCTGTCCTACAAGAAACTAATCAACGTTCAGGTGGACCTCCTCCAGCGCTTGCGAGAACAGTGGGTGGCCGATGGGTTGGAACTGGACGATGAGGACTGGCAGAGTGCTGTGTCCTCCCCTAAGGAGGTAGCCATTTCCTCGCGTCTGAGATTGGTCCAGTTTAAAATCCTTCACCGGGTGTATGTCACCGGCCCCAGGCTTGTGCACATGGGCTTCTCGCCGGATGGCCTCTGCCGCCGTGGCTGCGGAGCCCTTGCCACCTTTCTTCATATACTGTGGGAGTGCCCCGTTATTGCCCCTTATTGGGAGAGGGTTCATAGAGTGATGCGGGAGGTGACTGGAGTGGAGTTAGCGGCGGAGGCGCGTAGGTGCCTCCTGAATGTTTGGGAGCCTAATGACTATGATACGGCGCAGACCCGATGGGCCACACTGGGCAATATGGTCGCTAAACGGGACATAGCGCAGAGGTGGGGTTCTAATGTGGCCCCCCTGGTGGTACAATGGAAGGCCAACATGGACTGGTGTATGTTGCGCGAAAAGACTGTGTATACTGCCAGGGGGCGGCCTCAGACGTGGAACAAGGTATGGGGTGCCTGGAATGCCTATAGAGGGGACTTGTGTTTACCACCTGCACCGTTGCCACGAGATGAACGCTTGTCACCATAGACGTTGACGACAGCTATGTTACTCTTGTACTGACTCTCCTGTTCCTCCTTCCCCCCCCCACGCTTTTGCTACATTCTGTCTCAGTTCTTCTACAACTTCTCCAGCTCCTTCCGCCTCCTACCGACTAGTGGTCTTCTTCATTTCCATTGCCTTTTTCACGCCCTCGGGCGCTTTGCTTAAGTTTTTGTTTTAAAAATAATAAAACAACCTGCATTGTCCTGACAAGAATCACTAGGCACTATGACCGTTATATACTATGCTGCCTTGCCTCCGGGATGTTAGGCTGAATAGCTGTGTGCTTTTTACAATAAAGGTTTTAAAAATTTAAAAAAAAAAAAAAAGAATTCATTTTTAATTAATTCATAAATTCATTATCCAATACTCATTCGTTATCTAAATTACACCAATTCATTTTCCAAATCATAATCAGTACCCACCCTAAGTCAATTTATTATCCAAGCACATACTCAACGTCCTTCATATCTACTTTCATTATCCAAAAACTGCATATAGATCTCGGGGCAACAAGCTGCGCAATCAGGGTGCAACAAAGTTTATTCAAATACGTTTCATTTTGTGGCGGCGCCATTTTGGGTGGGGTCAGGCAAGTTCCGGCACAGCCAGAGTGTCTCTAGTCTCGCATGGTTGGCCCAGAACTTTCCGTTGGCAGTTCAAAAAGTTTTGTGCTATGTGGTTAACAGTCTAACAAATATGGACCATGAGTCAAAGAGTGGGGAGGGCGGCAACAATTTTCCTACCGGGTCATCCTGGTGTTCCTCCGGAACTGAACAAGTCTGTGCAGCGGCTGCATTTTAGCCATTTCCAATCCGAGGCTGGTGCCGGCAGGAGTTGCACCGGAGTCGTCGTTCCCAGTGAAGGGGGCGGGGGCACCCATGCGGAGGGATCGGGGTGCCCCCCGGCTCTTATAGAATCTTCAAGGTTGAGGGGAGAAGGCATGGAGCGTGTGCCCGTCCTGGGCAGAAGACCGCTTTATGATGTTGACCCTCTTTAAGTAAGAGCATTGGGGTGTCGCTGGAAGCCTCCACCTGGAGGGAGGTGGGGGAGGCTCGTTCGCGTCACCTCCCCCTTCCAGCGACCCCGCGCCGTTCCCCGGCTCCGTCGCTTCGATATTGGCCGTGCTGGCTATTGAAGATGGGGGGGGGTGGTCGGTGGCTGAGGCAAGACAGCCCCCCTTTTTTTCTTGACATGTGGCGGGACTACCTGGAACTGTCCAGGCGTCTACATGTGGCAGCACTACCTGTAACTATCCAGGAATTTGACATGTGGCGGGACTACTTGATTTGCCGCCATTCTCGCCCCCGGCTTCGGCCTTCTTCGTGGGTCGGACCAGGCGAGAGACAGAAAGGGGGGGGGTAGTCGGTGGCTGAGGCAAGACAGCCCCCCCCCCGTGGCCTGCAGAGCAGCAGGAGAGGAGAGAAGGAGAGGTCTCTGCCATTCTTTGGACCGCCTGCCCAACATCATCTCCTCCCGACCGTGGTCAGGCGAGCCCCTCGTGCCTCGAGGCCTCGCCTTCCGGATGGGCGTAACCGCGGACCTGTTGCACTTCGGGAGCTTCCGGAATGGGGGTAGGTACCTATTGGATTGTTTCTATTTCATGTGACCGTTATTTGGGCGTGGCGGGCAATGAGGCAGGCATGTTGGGAGCAGGAATAGGCAGTGAAGCCTAGCTACCTCGTGGCTATTTTTGCTGCCAAACTTTTCGCCATTTTATATTTCTTATTATGAACTATTTCTAATGTTTCTTATTTTTAGTGAAGTCAAAAGATCATCAGGGGGTTACTGACTTAGCCTGATTTCTTTTTCTATTTTTCTTTCTCTTCCTTAGCGTGTTTCGAGCTAAAGCTTTCTGTTAGTAGGGAACGGTGATCACTTCATATTTTTATGTGTCCTTTTCACTAGGGGGTACTTCTGGACGGACCAGACGAGTTCCCTCCAATAAATGGTCAGGGGTGGAACGAGATTATCGATCAAAAGGGGAACATATATTCCTTCATTAGGGTATCATCCTGGACAGACCGAGCGATGTACTTCCATTTACTAGGGTAGCCTCCTGGACGGACCAGATGGTCTACCTCCACTAAATGGCCCATGAGCGGGGAGCATATGTCCTCCATAAGGGTAGTCTCCTGGGCGGACCATGCGAGCTACCCCCCAAACAGTGGGGAGTGGGTAGGACTGACGAATTCACAAAGGGGCATAACCTACCCTTTACTACTTGCAAAGACTAGATAGAATATTTCTATTCCACGTTGTTTGCAGGCAGAAAATACCTCAAACGAAACAATTCCTGGAACAACAATGTCCAGGCAACCAACCAATCAGTGGGGAGAAAAACAGGCATGACGGATTACAACGGGGACAAATGTCTGCATTACCTGCCCTTCGCTATCCAAAAAGGAAGACAGAATATTTCTACTCGTCTCAGTTTGTAGACAGGGAAGATCTCAAAGAACAACAATCGATTATTAATCGACTTCAAACAATTCAGTGGGGAGAAAAGTAGGCATGTCGGATTAATACCGGGGACAAAAGTCTGCATTACCTACCCTTCTCTATCTGCAAAGAGGGACGACGTTCCTATTCGCCGCTGTTTGCAAACAGAGAATGTCTCGTTCTCAGAAGAGAACCAATATGTCAAGTAGCCTTCAAAGCTAAATGAACCAATACCAACAATTTCGGTATACAAATACCGATTTTCAATACAAACAATCAATCAATCAGGTGGATAGAACCACCCTACCAATCAGGCGTAAAAACACCCTACTTAATCTTACCCGGACCGGACCATACGGACAGTTCTTTGAGTTCCTTCTCCAGCGCCCGATCGTTCTCTTACTCCATGCAGCATTCCTGGGGGATTCCAGTCAGGACAATAGGTCACTCAAGAGAGGTCCGTTCAGAATTGGTGAAGTTCTGTCGATCGGCAGCCGGGCGAGGGCCCTCTCAAGGCAGGCATGCCCCGATCATTTAGATGTTCACTTCTTCGTCTGGATCTCTCTTACCGAACCTTATGTCACTGATGGACCCCGCGTTGGGACGCCAATTGTGGAAAATGAGCCCGTAATCCTATCGATGCCCAGGCCGCTGGCGCAAACCGCCTCTTAGTTTCCATGTTGAATAATTACCAAATAAAGAGACGGGCGCTGGAAGCAGGAATCAAGAACAGAGTTTATTTCTCATGAGGAGAGCCAGTCATTTCGGACACGAAACACAGTGTCTTTCGGGAGGTGCTCTAACAAGTGAGCTGAGACTCTTGCTTTTATACCTTACAGAACACTTGATAACACAATCAGGACAGTATGACGCAAAAGAAAGACATCCCTATAATCCTCGTGGTGATCCTACTCCACATACGTTCACAATGGGGACCCTTGACCTGCTGATAAGAGGGGAGGGCAATCACGCAGCTGAGTGTTTCGTAGGATGTGTACGCCTGATCATAGCCCAGGGGGTGGGGTGGCTAAGACCAATAGTGGGTCTCTTGAGGAGGAGTGACATCATACAATAAGGGCAGTAAATGGTATCTCCTGGCTTAGGCGATGGCCTCGGACATGTGTGGTCAGCCAGACTCGGGGGAAGGGGTCATCAAGGAGTGGTATTCATGCCGCGTGGACAATCGAGAGCGGAGGGAAGGCTTGTCAACAGAGGGGCATTCATGGAAGGGGAGGGGGTGTTGGTCAGGCGCGCTCGTAACTCTCAAGGACAGGGCCTTGCAGAAGAAGAAGGTTTATGACTTGCCCATGTGAGGAGAAGGGAGGGGTAACCAGGGTGGACACAGGGACAGGGTCACGCAGAGAGAGAGAGAGAGAGAGAGATCTTATGACCCGTACATGAGAGAGCGTGGGCAGCCAGGTGCAGCTGGGGATGGCCACGTCAGCCAAGGCGAAGGATGCTTCTTCAAGGGGGAATGGGGGGGGGGTTTGTGCGGGTCAAGCAGGAGAGTTGCCTTTCGCAGCAGGGTCGCGGAGAGGGTTTCATGGCCTACGCATAAGAGAGGGGGGTTTAGGATAGCGCAGGAGGGAAACCGGGGATTCCAATGGAAAAAGGCCATGGTGCCTAGAATGGCTGTACATATGCATAGGGGTATGGGCTCTTACTGGCAGAGTGGTACGGTCAATAGTTTACGGTACTCATGGTGCTCACAGGGAGAGGAGTGGGAGAAGAAGGGGAATGAATGCTGTCTATGTACATCAATTTCTTCAACTTTCACAAAGGCAACAGTGATTGAATCCCAAAATACACTCCACCCACCAATAACAGACAGTTAGGAACAACATGAAAATCTGAAACAGAAAACACTTTGTTCGTAAAATCTTACGCAACTTAGATCTTTGCGCCAACATCATCTCTATTTCTGACAGCTTAGTGAACTCCATCCTCTAAAGACCGTCCGTAACGTTCTTGACGCACCTAATCTGAGTAGCAATTATCAATTCCCAGGAGTCCCCAGAAACCGACAAAAGTAACTAACCTAGTGTCAGAAACCTGCCAAACAGAAGTAGGTACCCGTACGGCCCTACGGCCAACCCAGATGGTAGGTTTAATCAATTAAGCATCCAATTTCATATAAGTCTCCTAGCTGCACAGAAAAGGAACACACATGGTATATAAAACAAAATTAAAGAACTCAAGATCAAGAAAAAATGCAAATATTCACAATGTTCATAGCAACAGAAAGGGGGAAATGTAAGTTCAAAAATAAAAGGGAATTTTTTTATTTGTCCTTAATCACGCGATCGAAGGAAATATCAACATTTTCCAGGTCGAGTTTGTTCTTCAAACAATGGTTCAGGTGGCAAGACAGAGTTCGATTGTTCAGGTGACTGTTCAGAACTTGAATTCTCCAATGCTGAAGACAAAGGTACAGTTCCAGATGATTCAACAGATGTATCTGGCTGAGCTAGATCGATCTCTACAGGTTGAGCATCACTAAATGGCACATACTTTGGGATGACATCCGTTTCAGTCGGGGCAAACCCTTTCCTTATCCAGTTATTTGCTGGCAATGGAAGCAGTACTCTCTTCGTGTGGGTGGCATGCACCCAATGCTTCCTGCCGTCCACCCGAACTGCAGTCCTCGTTGCCAACAAGACTTGGTAGGGTCCCACGAACCTTGGCTCAAGATTTCGTTTTCTCCCAAAATTGCGGACTAGCACCCACTCTCCAGGTTGGAGCCGATGTCCAGGTCCTTCTGTTTGTGCCGGTAGAGCTTCAAAAATATGTTGATGAATCAAACTCAATTTAGCAGTCAGATCGTAAAGATAGTCAATCAACATTGGATATTCAATTCTGCTAAATTCCTTAGGCCTTGGAACTCCCCAAATGTTCGCAGGACGGCCGAACACAATCTCATATGGGCTAAGCCCTACTCGAGAGTGCACAGTCGCCCTGGTCGACAGGAGAGCTAGAGGCAATGCATCAGGCCATGATAACCCAGTCGTTGCTTGAATTTTGGCAAGTTTCAGTTTCAGAGTACCATTGTACCCTTCCACCAAACCCGCCGATTGAGGATGGTTAGCGCTATGAAATTTTTGGCGAATACCCAAACCCGCACACACACTCTTCATCACACTTCCCACAAACTCACTACCATTATCCGACCATACGATCCGTGGCATTCCATATCTTGGGAAATATTCCTTGAGTAGAACTTTTGCTGTGGACAGGGCAGTATTATCCTTAAGAGGGTAGGCCTCAATCCATCTGGAGAACGCACAAACCACAACCAATACATATTTTAAATTATTGCATCTCTCCATATGGATGAAATCCAATTGGATAACTTCAAAGGGGCATGTAGGAGGAGCAAAATGACCAGGTGGAGTGGGAGTGCCCTTGCCAGGATTATTTTTTATTTTATTTTTTTTATTTAAAATTATTTATACAGCGCACGTACACCAGCGGTTTCATGGTTTCATTATGCAGCAAACATACCATACAGTTCTTGACCACTCTCTTAGCACACTTAGCAATCCCATCATTCTTCCATACAGGAGACAACAACTTACATATACCTTTCGTGCTAATATGTGACATGCCATGGGCCATGGTAACAACAGAAGCACATACGCATCCGGTAACATCCATCTCTGATTTTCTGACAAATCAACCCAACATCCATTCATGTCTAACTTCCCCGTGCTTTCTTTCCACTTAGCCTTTTCAGTTTCGGTGGCTTCATTCTGAATTGCTTTCACGCTCTCAACTGTGTCCTCACACATACCAGTCTCCGCCGGCCATCTTACTGAACTCGTAACATACATTCGGTTTGTCAGATTCTGGCCGTTTCCTTAGCAATCTCATCTGCAAACGCGTTACCACGACCCACATCATCTGTAACCTTTCGATGTGCGCTGCATTTAAGGATTTCCACTTGCTTAGGCAATGTAAGTGCATCTAGAAGATCGTTCACGAGCTGTCCGTGTTGAATCTTCGTACCATGAGACGTCATGAATCCTCTCTCTCTCCACAATCGACCAAAACTATGTGCTACGCCAAACGCATACTGACTGTCGGTAAACACATTCACTCGCTTTCCTTTAGACAAAACACACGCTCTCGTTAAAGCAATCAACTCTGCAGCTTGTGCCGAATTCTGACTCAATCTCGCAGTTTCCACAACCGTACTCAACGTCACTACAGCATACGCAGCCGTCACATCACCATTCGGCAACTTGAAGCATGAACCATCAACATACAAAGTACCATCGGGATCTACCAATGGAATGTTTTTCAGGTCAATACGACCCTTCGTCTCTTCTTCAGTTCTTTAGTAACAATCATGTGGTGCTACATCACTTAATGCCATATGAATCGGCAACAATGTCGCTGGATTCAACACATTACAACGTTTTATCTGTATATGACTTGCCAAAAGTGTCAACTCATAGCCGGACAACCTTGCACTCGTCAAGTGTTGAGTCTTCGTTCGATTTAAGAGAGTGTCAACTGCATGCGGAACCATCACTGTAAGCATATTATCCATGACCAGACCTGCGGACTGTCGAATGGACACCGCAGCTGCTGCTGTCGCCCTTAGACAACTTGGCAACGCTCTAGCTACTGGGTCCAAAGTCGAAGAAAAATATGCACATGGACGCCGTTTGCCGCCAAATTGTTGCGTCAAAACACTTAACGCACAACCTTCTCTCTCGTGAACATATAGTGTAAACGGCTTACTGTAATCAGGAGTACCTAACACAGGAGCCGAACACAACGCATCACGCAATTCAGAAAAACTTTTCTGACAATCTTCAGTCCATGGCAAAGGAGTCGGAACATCCTTGCACGTGAGAGCTAACAATGGCTTCGCTAACAATGAAAAGTTTGGAATCCATTGTCTGCAGTATGACGTGATACCTAGAAAGGCACGTACATCTCTGAGTTGTTGGCAGAGTCATTCGAGCGATCGCTGCAATTCTTTCTGGGGTCAACCTTCTTCCCTCCTTTGACAATAAGTGACCTAAATAGGTTACTTCTTGACAGCAATACTGTAGCTTAGAAGGTGACACCTTGTGATGTAAGTCACATAAATGCTTTAACAACGATACCGTAGCAGTTTTACAAAGTTGCTCAGTGTCGGCAGCCACTAACAGATCATCGACAAACTGAATCAAGGCCGCACCAGCAGGTAACACAAATGCATCAAGTTGGCTCTTAAGGGCCTGACCGTAGATCGATGGACTCTCACAGTAGCCCTGTGGTGCGCGTTTAAACCTAAAACTGCGACCACCTAATGAGAAACCGAATAGATCTCTGCTTTCCTCAGCAATCGGAATACTAAAGAAAGCATTCTTTACTATTACCGAAAACCAGGAGGCAGAGGCTGGAATCAGGGTCAGCAAAGCCGTAATGTCAGGAACCACTGGAAATTGTGGAATCACGATTTTATTCACTTCTCTCAAATCAATCACAAAACGGTACACAGGAGGCTTGGATAAGTCAGTTTGTTTCAAGATAGGTAACACTGGACTATTACACACATTTCCGAGTTTCTTCAATAACATCCTTTTCGATTAAGTCATAAATGATCGCTAATAGTGCTCGCTCGCCATCAAGAGAGATACGATACTGGGGGATACGTGGTAATCTTACATTTAATTTCAATTGGACTACATAAGGTGGTATGTCCAGTAGGCCCACATCATTGGGACCAGTTGCCCATAAAGGCTCAGGAAGGGAACTCAATTCCGGTGGGAGCTTATCAGTTGACAAGTACATAGGAGAGATCACTCTTTGACCTAATGTAAGCTCCACTCCCGTAGGAGAGCAATACAGAGTCGCATATAACCGCTTCAACAAATCCAGACCCAAGAGATTCTCACCACAACCAGTAGTTAAAATCAAAGGAGCCTCCAGCTCACGTGTCCCGATCGTAAGGTACAAAGGGCTAGAAACTGGAATGCTAACCGGGGCGCCAGAGAATCCAACAGAAACGTTCGTTAAGCCAGACAAAGGTTCGCCAGGGAGTTTCGAATGCATGATGGAACTTTTTGCTGCACCAGTGTCCAACAGAAAAGGCTCAACTACGCCCAATGTGGCAACTGCGACGTAAGGCCCTCTCTGATCAACCGGAACTGATACAACTCCCTCTCTTTGTCCATGGCTGTCCTAATAATCGTTGTCTGCACCAATCTCATGCTCAACATAATAGTCATCCACATGATACTGTGCAGATCTAACAGACGATGTATTTCGCTGATCAAAACAATTGTTTGTGTCCAATGGAGGAGCAGAACGCTCATTTTGATTTTGAGAGGTGCCGCGAACCCTACCCCGAGAGGCTTGCTGATGACCACCACGACCTCCTCGGACCGAGACACCATTCGTTCGGTCACGTAAAACAGGGCAATGAAATTTATAATGGCCCTCACCCTTACAATATGCACACTGATTATTCCCAATCATAGATCTGGATGCAGAGTATTCAGAGCGCGACTGCATCCGAGAAGACTGTGCCTGTGGTCGATACTGCACATGCTGCGGTTGCGAATCATTCTGATTTGAGCGCAGAGGATACGCTTGCTGCAACAAGACCTTAGTTTTTAGTTCCTTCGTTTTCTTTTCTGCACGATCATTCTCCTCTTTTTCTCTATTCTCATAATATTGAGCCGTTGCTAATATTTGAGCTGTTGAAACCGCCCAAGCACTTTCAGAATTTTTCAATTTATTGCACAGTTCAGGCAACAGATTAAACACAAACTTATCGACAAACAATCGCTGACCTCCCTCAGTGCTCATGTCCTGACCACTATGATCGATAAATGCCTCCTCGAACCTAGTAAAGAAATCGGAGACACTCTTGTCTTTCTTTTGTTTGCAAGCAGACAATTTATCCCAGTTCACCCTCATCGCTGGCATAAGTGTTTTCATGAGCGTAATGATTCTTTGGGGCAGATCCGTAATTAACTGTTCAGGCTTGGCCCCACCAACTTGCTGTCTATCGGCCGCTACAATTGCGGCCCAATCACCACCTAACTCAGCTGCATGATTCTCGTGACGAATCTTCGCCCAGATTGGTTGCGGTACAACATGTCGATATCAGCAAGGTTCATAATAGAAGCATCCACTAATTGGGATAACTCCTTGTAATAACCTGCCGGATTCTTCCGTGGGTCAGGCAAGGATTGTTTCACCTGCAGGACTTCTGAACGCTTCCATGGGAGGTGTATCCAAACCCTCTGGAAGTGTGGCAAAATTGGAGGATTGACAGTAGCATCACCTGGCATCCACACTGGAGGAACCTCTCGCATGGGATACTGACTGGATTTTGTTTTCGGATCATCGGAGTCGTCGTCAAACGACACTCGTGAAGGCACTGTAGACCTAAAAGCTAACAATCGCTCTAGAGCACGCCGTACATCACTACCTACAACCATACCGTTCGAAAACTGACTCTGAAGTTCAGTCATATCGGGCGGTATGATATCTAGCTCATCATTATCCCACTCTTCTCTCAATGAGTTGCACATCTCTTTGAACACGAATCTCTGTGTGGGCTCATTAAACTGAGAGAACGTATCGAAAACTATGCGTGAAGTGTACTTAGCAGGGTGTCTAATCCACCTACGCGCCATAGTTACTAACATCTCACTCTCCCTTACACCAGGCATTTGACTTCGTCTCTGAGAGATTTCAGAGACATCAGATTCAAATAACGATCCGAAAAGTGGAGAATAGAGAGTAGCAACAGAATTAGGTATACGTTTACGAACAGAAGGAGAAGAGGAGAGAAGAACAGGAGCAACAATATTAGGACTAAACGTAGGAGCAGTGGGAGTAGCCAAGATAACAGGAGTAGTAGTAACAATAGACTGAGAAGTTACGGGCAGAGGAGCAGTAGGAAGAATAGGTGGTAAAGGAGCAGGGCCCACTTGAGGAACAAGGGGATTTGGAGGAACAGGACCAACTACAGGCTGACCAGCAGCCACCGTAACGACAGGCGGAAGAACAGGAGGAACTATAGGGGCTATAACACCCTGTACATAAGGGGGTGGTGACTTTAGTAAATAAGATAACAAAGGAACCTCTTTCGATTCTTCTTCCTTCTTTTCAGAACTCGACGGTAAAACCGGATAACATTTATCCACCGCCATGCTATGCTGTCTGATAGAAACTTCCCTTTCCTTCTCTGCCTTGTCTCGCTGAAGCTGTTCTGCACCTTGCATTATCGAAATGATACCCTCTCTCTTATTTTTCTTAGTCAGCTTGATTTCTTTCTATCTGGCCTCTTTGCGCCATAACCGAAAGGAATCAAACATTGCTGGCCTAGCTTTCTTTTTAAACAATTTTGCTTCGAGGTTATCTAAAATCTTAGTTTCAAAGCTACCATGGGGTGGCCAACTAAGGACACCATCCTTTCTCGTATAACGGATCCAAAATTCATTATATACAATGGGGCCCACTCCATGTCGACTATAGAGCTCATAAATCGGAGTTCCAACTGGAGGTATCGGACACGAGTCCTCCAACCGGGAATCCGTGTTGCAACATCTAAGGAAACCAAACAAAATACTACGGCCAGGCATCATGCACACTAACCGAGTTTCAAACTTCAAGGGTTATCAAATTACGATATCCTCGCAAAAATACGAGACCCTTGGTTTTTGGCAATTGCAATTGTCAAAGAAAAAACCCAACAACTAAGAATAAAAAAAAAATGCAATGGAACCATGCAATCAACCAAGTTTCAACAACAACAACCAAGTTTCAAAGTACGAAGCAAATGTCAAGCAAATGCAAAGTTTTCAAATTTGAAACAAATGTTCCTAAAAAGGAACCAAAGAGCTAACTGGGAGCGACCCACAAATACTTAACTGAAAGAACAATGGCGTCACCAGGAAGGCCCGTCTATCGTCTCGCCGTACAAAGGACTACGCCAGGCGCCAAAACAGGTCGACAGTCAGGGCATCAGTCCGTCACAGCCGTCTGGAAGCGGGAATCTTCGGGGGAAAAATCTTCGGACCACTTATTTCGACAACAGGATCGATGAAGCGGGGTGCACCTTCCCTCAGAGATTTCACACGAAGTTCCTCACGATCGTCAGGCGTTGGACCGGTACCGCATGATGTCGCCCCGCGTTGGGCGCCAACTGAAGGACTGGGATAATTTAAAACCCAGCGGTGCCAGGGGACAACACCTGAAACCTTCGTGGAGATACCTGTTCCGGCGTACAAATTACAGAGACACGGGACACTTCCTTCGGCGTCAAAGGTCAGCGTTTATTTACTGCAGGGACACAGAAATCGCTAGAAGTACAACAGAGTGTATGTTCAGAGAGTCTGCTTCGAATTGCAAAAGTGGATCGCTCCTTTTATACACATTTTCGCCATTGCACAACACAACAAACAAAAGGTTACAACTCAGTTCCCACAGTAAACTTCAAAAGGATCGCATTCATGTTTTCAGAAGCCCGGAACATAATTACAGTAACATGTTGGTTCCCAACTGTAAAAGTACGCTATCCCACCATTAGGCACATTCCATTCTAGTTGTAAACGACCTAAAAGAAGGGACAGAAACAGGTGCAGGGAAAACAAAGACAGGCAACAGATTGAAAAGAGTGTGGGGGGCAATATCGGAAGCGTGATCACAGGATCAAAGGATTCGAGCCTAACGTATGCAAGGCTGAAACAATAGACCGGCACGGCAAGATGAGCCTCGAGCGGAGCCATCTGCTTCTGCCGTGTCATTCCCCTAGTCATAAAGGGACACTCAAAGGAGTATGCATCTTCCGCAAGAGCTTGGGAATCCCAGGGTCATCAAGCGGACATTGTCCGTTCGCCGGCTACGTGAGGGCAAGAAACAAAATGGATGCCATATCTAAAATGGAACCCGAAGGTCCAGATGAAAAACCCATAAATAAGACGAACCGTTCCAAGTAGTGTAGTGAAAACACATACATCTACTAATCTCGTCATTTACGGTTCGTAGATACCAAACTCATCCATCTACGAACAAGCCCAAAACGTCGTTCCGATTCTTACCGAACCTCAGCTTGGATGATAAAAACCTGAAGCTCACTCACCCTCCTAGCAAGAAGGTGAAGAGTTGACAGGTTCGGGTGGAGGACCATCCCCTGCTGCTGCTGCAACAGACGATCTTCCTTAAGGGGCAGCCTGAACAGAGTATTGATCATATTCAGAAGGTTGGGATAAGAGACTCTCCGTGCCCAGTCCGGAGCTACAAGGATAACTTAGGTCTGGTTGTTCTTGTCCTTCTTGAGAACTCTGGGCAGGAGTGGTATTGGCTGTAAAGGCGTACAGGAGGCCTGAGCTCAACTTATGACGATAGAGTCTCAGAGTGAGAGCCACTGTGCAAAACAGCGGACATAGCATGCTCCAAGTGGAGGCGAACAGATGTAATGAAATGGGTACTTACCAGTAGCAGTAGTTTTGCAGCTTGAAGAGTTTTCTAGATTCACATGCTGTGCATTATGCCGCCATCTTGTGGTTGGGTCCGAAATAGTCTGTTTTTATTTTGGGCGTCGTCTACCACCATTTGGTGCCAGATCTGTCCCCTGCGTGACATCAGACGGCGCCTCAGAGGTCGTTGTGCGTAGTAGCCATCTTCAGATTCTTTTTTCTGTATTTCAGTTTTATATTCTTTTAGATGGTACTTTAGAGAATTGTCAGTTATAGTACCCCACCTGTTTGTATTCCTTGTAGAGGAGGCAGGGTGAGTCAGATGTGAATCCAGAAAACTCTTCAAGCTGCAAAACTACTCCTACTGGTAAGTAACCATTTAGTTTTGCAGCGTGAATCCTTTTCTGGATTCACATGCGGTCATCAGATTACGTAGCGGTTTCTCCATTCTTGTGGAGGTTGTGGTAAGAGGAAGACTTTTTGCGAGCAGGTGTTGAAGTAACTTTTGTCCTACTTGTGCTTCTTTATTCATTTGTATGTCCACATAGTAATGTTTGGTGAAAGTGTGTGGGGAAGCCCATGTTGCTTCAGCACATAGTGTCTATTGGTACATTGGACATGAAGGCTAGAGTTGCTCCTTTCTTTCTAGTGGAGTGTGCTTCTGGTCGTACGCTTGGGATTTTCCCTGCGGTGGCATTGCACAGTTGGATGGTCTGGACTATCCATCGTGTAATTGTTGCCTTTCCGACAGGCGTACCTGTCTTAGTATGTAAATAGGCAACAAACAAATGTTTGCTTTTGTGATCTTGTTCTGTTCTCTGTAGATAATACAGTAGAGCTCTCCTTAAATCCAGGGTATGGAGGCTCCTTTCCCCTTTTGTTAATCGATCTTTGAAGTAGTTGGTAGGAGAATGATTCGATTCAAGTGAAACTGGGACACAACTATTGATAAGAACTGAGGATTAGTTCTTAGGATAACTTTCTCTTTATGGATTTGAATGTATGGTTCTTGTACTGTTAATGCTTGTAGCTTTCTCTTCATAATGATGTAATGGCTATTAGGAAAGCTGTCTTTAAAGTGATGTATTTGAGGTCTGCTTTGTGTATGGGCTCAAATGGTTTGGTTTTGAGTTGCGTTAGGACTGTATTTAAACTCCACATAGGGGCTGGAAATGTCCTTGGGGGTGCAATTCTCTTAGATCCTTCTAGGAATCTTTTTTATGACAGGTCTTCTTAAGAAACCTTTTCACGATTTTCCCCTGCTGTAGGCTACGATGGCCGGGAGGTGTACTTTCAGGCTTGAGTAGTAAATGTGACTGTCTAGGAGGTGTTAGGTATACGATTACTAATTCTTGTGTGGTAATCGAGTCCTTTAAGTGGTTTGTTGTGCACCACTTCCACTGTGCGGCATAGCATTGTCTTGTGGATTGTTTTCTTGCCTCCCCTAGAATTTCCATTGTTTGCTGAGACAATTTTAGGTGACCAAACTCTACGTATTCAGGGGCCAGGCTGCTAGGTGTAGCATCACTGGCTCCGGGTGGAAGATTTGGCCTTGTTGCATTGTTAGTAGGTCCTTACGCTAGAAGTCAATTTGCACAACTGGGAGGATGAGTGGGGCGGTAAGGAATCTATAACTAATATATGTCTCTTACAGATCTATAGTTACAAAGGTAAGTAACTCGTTCATCTGAAAGAGACAATTAGTTATAAATTTCTTACCTTAGAATAGATACCCCAGCAATGCCAACCCAGGTGGTGGCTCTGCGAGCCAAGTTCACACCAGACAGTCCTGGAGAACAGAATGGACAAAATAGCTGTCTCTCCGGACTTGACCACCCAGGCAATAATGTTTGGTGGATGTGTGAAAGGATGCCTATGTGGCTGCTTGGCAGATGTCAGAGTTTTAATTCCACGTCAAAAAGCAGTAGTAGCTGCCTCTGCCCTGGTAGAATGGGCACGCAGTCCTACTGGAGGTTCCTTTTTCACCAAAGAGGAGCAGATTTTGATGCATAGTTCAACCCCATCTAGAGATCGCACAGCTCAATCTTTTTTTAGCGCCCACATAAACCACGAAGAGTTGATAATTCACCCAGAAATCTTTAGTGCGGTCAAGGTAGAAGGACAGTGCAGGTTTAGGGCCCAGAAGGTGGAGCCTCTCCTGTAGGAGAGTAGGGTCTGCAATCCTATGATCACCCAGATTTTTTGCTTTTGTTTCACTGGTTTACGACTTTCTCTGGCTGTGGGCCTGCTAATCAGACCCACAGCCTGGCTGTTCTCTTTCTAAATTACGAGATGTACCCTAGGTGCATTTACCAATTGGTACTGGGCCACCTTATCAGACCCTGTAACTCAGGGCATAGGTGTACCCAGGGCCGCCAGGGACTGCAGCATGTATTATGCCACCCCTGGCTGGCCTCCTAAATTTGACACAACTGGCTGCATGACAGCTGGGGCGAAGTCGTGTAATCACCCTTTGCTTTAGATATAGTAGCCCTATATCTAACCATACGATGGACACCCGAGTTCCTATCAGTCACTCCTATGGCAGGCCTTGACAGTCCTGAAGGCAGAGTGCGTGGGCTCGTGTGAACTGTGTTCTGGCCCGAGCCGAGCCCGGTTGCAGCTTGCGGAATCAAGACCCAATGGCTGTTCCATGATAACGCGTACCATAACGGTAACTTCGGTGTCGCGTTATCAAGACATGTCGAGTAAGGTGTCATACGAATCGGGATGCTGCCCTCTCACCAACTCTGGCGACGAGGTTAGCATTCCGCCCTTCTAGAGGGACACGACATGTACGTAACTGTGAACCCCGGTTAAAGTTAACTAAAGCCTCAGCTCCACAAAATGGATGCTGCCACCACAGACACGAGTCTGACCTCCTGCTGCTGGGAGTCCTTCCAGCGAGGAGCGCTTGGACAAAGGGTTTCCTGTCGAGGGCGGTGTTCGCACCGTCCCAGACAGGGTTTGTGTATTCTGGGTAGGTAGGGCTTTTTCGAGAAGGTGACTGCGGAGTGGCACCCCGGTGCTCACTACGCATCTGCCGGTTAGAACCAGTTCCAGGGGCACCAGCCCTGGCCTGGGGAAAGTCCGGCAGGGGAGAGGGGTGTAACTACCCCCCTTCCTGGTCCCACCCTTAGGGCAGGACCTAGTCATGTACCCACCCCTTTCTTTAGGATAAAGGCCGGAGCGGGGACCCTTCCAAATTAGATCATCTTTGAATCAAGAATACTTTCTACGAAAGGACTTCGAGACTCTTCTCAAGATTTCTCCCTTGTGACTAAGGAGTAGTCACCCCGCATCAGCGGGCACCATCTAAGAACTCTGCGGTTTGCTGCAAGTCCTTCCTCAAGGAATCCGACGGCCCAGCTCGACGAGAACCGGCTTCCCTGGCACCTCTGACCTCTACCCACGTCATCAGCTCAGCTGTGATCTGTGGGTGCGACGAGACCTCGAGGGACCGGCCATCATCAAAACCTGCACGCTTTCTTAACCAGCACGACCATCGAGGTAATTCTCTGGTGAGTGCTCTGGGGTCCGAAAAGCCCCGACCCTGAGCCGCTCCAGCACCGAAGTGCAGTCTCCCAGCATCTCCACGATCTGCGTGGGGCCCTTCTGCTCGCTGCTCAGCACGTTGTCTGGTCACTAGCCGCTGGCTTGTGCCCTTCCTTGACGACATCCGACAAACAACGCTGCTGGTCTGGTTGCTCCAGACCGGCCCTTGCTCCCTTTTCCGAGAGGAGCACCCCGGACCCTCCTGGTCCATTCAGGACGCCATCTTAGGCCCACCACGTGGCCCGAGATCTGCCAAGGCTTGTTGCCCCAATCCTGGGCCCAGCGACGCCGACAGCATCATCCTTCGTGGGACAGCTCGCACCTCCGCCGTGGTCGCCGACAACGCCTCCTGGTCCGTGAGACTGCAGAGCCTAGCGTCGCCCACTCACCTGGTCGAGGTGACGGCCAACCGGTGCCTTCCTGGTACCCTCTGACTACTGGCTAGTAGTACGAACTTGGTCCCCTCTGCTTTCAGGTATCATCGATCTCTGATCCAGGCTTGGATCTCTACGAACTATTCATCACTGGTCGCCGGCCAGCAACTCCTTTTTCTTCCGGCTCCTGGCTCGTCAGCGAAGACCCCGACGCCTGTAAGACTTGTGCAGCCGCAGCCCTCGTGGCTAGGTAACTCGGCATTTCGGTGCCTGCATAGCCTCTTTACTCTAGGGTCCCGAGTCCCTCGCTTCCGACTTGCCTTATCGGGTCCGCCCGAGACCACTAAACTTTCCGTGCCCTCGGGCACTTGTTTTAATTGTGCACTTGAAGTATTTTCCTAAGAGATTTGGTTTGTGCTTAGTACCCTGTCCTCATAAAGAGTACAGGGCTGTTGTGATTCTTAATAAATATACTGTTTATTTTCATAACACTTGTGTGGTGTCCTTTCACTGGGTGTTCAAGGGGTATATGTGGTATAACAGCTGGCTTAACACGCCCTCTCGAGTCTTTAGCCTTAGACTGCTCGTATCCACGCTACTAGGATAGCTGGTCTATAGGTTGACTTACAACCAAACACCATAGGGGTCGTTGGAACGATACATAGCGGTCGCTAGAATAGCGAACGTTGCATATCGGGCCAACTTCTCACATTGGTGAGCAGCGGTTGGGATTTGAGCTTGCTGTTGTTTTACCACACGTATCCTAAGAATATCTTGTTGAAAGATCACATAAGTACTGTTAGTACATATAACTAAAGCTTAGAATACTCTGAGTTCTACTGAACCAGCTGTTGTAGCTCCTCAAGGCTTAGCACACCTTGGATACAACTCTTAGCAAGGGAATAGTAGGTAAACACATAGTGTAGGTAGGTGCATCACTTACACCACACTAGAAACAGTATGTCGGACAAAGGAGGAAACTCTGAGTCTCCCCTTGTGTCAGTTGACCCTCCACAGGTCATCCCTTCGAGATATACTGTGCTGAGCTTCAAGGAGTTAAGACAAGTGTGTCACTCCAGGAAGATCAAGCAGGGGTCTAACCCCACCACGTCCTTTCTGATTGGTCTCTTGGAGACTTATGATGCCAGAAAAGCTGAGACCCTTCCCAGCTCTTCTAATCCAGAAAGAGACATGCCTCCCCTCGAGGGAACCAGAGACGATCCTGACCTCATCCACCTCGCAACTGAGAACGAAGATGTGGAGGATGATGAGGATGAGGATCCCTCTGGGGATGAGGCAGATAAGGGACAGGCAGAAGTCGTCAGACTAACCCGGTCCAACTTAAGCAAACATGATAGTGGTACTGGGGGACCCCCAGCGCTATTGTCAGGTCAGCTTAACATTGGGAATGGACGAGCCCGATCTCTGTCGAGAGACTCTGGCAGATCCCTTCAAACCAATGGCTCTCACAACTCTTCTCAAAGAGGGATGACGTCCCCTCAGAGGAGAGTGTACGAAGCTAAGGAAAGGGCAGCTAATCTGAGGATCGAAAGGGAAGAACTTGCCCTGGCCAAAGAAAGGCTTGCCTTTGCTAGAGAGCAACAGTTAAGTGGGGCAGTCCCCACTGGTGGCAGCAATGTACCTAGCAATAGGGAAAGGAGTTTTGATACGAAACACCTTGGTAAGATAGTGCCCCCCTTTAAACAAGGGGACGACATCCACAAATGGATTACTGCTTTGGAGAGGGCCTGCACTGTGCAGGGGGTTCCCCAGAGTCAGTGGGCAGCTATCTTGTGGCTCTCCTTTGAGGGAAAAGGAAGAGACAAGCTCCTCACCACAAGGGTGGAGGATGCTAACGATTACCAAGTCTTGAAAAATACACTCGTTGAAGGGTTCGGCCTAACCACTGAGCAGTACAGGGTGCTGTTCAGGGATACCCAGAAAACGCAGTCTCAAGATTGGTCTGACTTTGTCGATTGTGCCACTAAGGCTTTTGAGGGCTGGTTGCTGGGCAGTAAGGTTACTGATTACAAAGGATTGTATAATTTGATGATGAGAGAACAAATTTTAAACAATTGTCAGAACCAGTTGTTGCATCAGCATCTTGTCGACTCGGATCTGACCTCTCCCCAAGAATTGGGAAAGAAGGCAGACAGATGGGTTCGAACGAGAGTTAAACAGAACCAGGGCCAGAATCAAGGTGGTCAGAAGAAAGCAGACCAGAAGGGTAAAGATTCTAAGGGGGAACAAAATGACCAGAAGTCTTCGACAGGTCCCCAACAACCCAAAGAGGGTGGGGGTCAGGCTCCCCAAAAGAAGAAAGAAGGCCAATCCAAAAGATGGTGCCAGTACTGCAAAAGTAAATCTCACTGGTTTAGTGAGTGCACCAAGAAAGGAGGAGGGCAGACTCCTGCCACTGCAGCCCCTAAGGCACCTGTGCCCCCTAGTACAGCCAGCAGTGGTAGTGCGCCTCCCAAGGGTTTAGTAGGGTTAACCCTGGGTTCTGAGGGGAGTGACAACTTAGTTGGCACACTCACTCAGGCTGTCCTTGTCAGTACAGGGGACGTGGACGTGTCCCCTGACGTAAGTCCCAATACTTTGGGCAAATACAGACAGACGCCTTTCATAAATGGAAAGATGGCTCAGGCCTATAGGGACACTTGTGCCAGTGTCACCATGGTGACGCCTAACTTTGTGGACCCTGGACAGATCATGCCAGGTACAGAATTCCTGGTGACCAATGCAAGCAATGTCACTACCAATCACAGTATGGCAATTGTGGCTTTCTCCTGGGGAGGGGTAACTGGCCAAAAGAAGGTTGTAGTTAGTTCAGACCTCCCAGTGGATTGTTTGTTGGGCAATGATTTGGAGTCATCACAATGGTCAGAGGTGGAGCACCGGACTCACATGGAAATGTTAGGCTTGCCAGCACATGTGTTCGCTGTGACCAGGTCACAGGTCAGAAAATGCCCCACTGAACAGGTGCTGGATCCTGGAACAACGGACCAGACACCTCCCAAGAAAAAGAGCGGTAGGGTTAAGGCTGCGCCTTCCCCCTTGCCCCAGGTCGTGGATCAAGTCTCAGAGGAGGCTGACCTACAGTAATTGAGGGAAACTGAGCCTAGAGAGTTCGAACTTGATCAAGTTGAATTCTTGGGTTCAGGGGGACCCTCAAGGGAAGACCTGGGGAAGGACCAGTTAGACTGCCCTTCTCTTGAACCCCTCAGACAGCAGGCCGCTGCTGAGGCTGCTGGGAACGCCACAGGTACCCACAAGGTATACTGGGAAGATGGACTCCTGTACACCGAGTCAAGAGACCCCAAGCCTGGCATGACCAGGAGGCTGGTTGTACCCTTGTCTCAGCGAGGTTTCCTACTTACCTTGGCCCACGAGATTCCCTTAGCAGGTCACTTAGGTCAGACGAAGACGTGGGACAGGCTTGTCTCACACTTTCACTGGCCTCATATGAACGAAGATACAAAGGAGTTTTGCCGCTCCTGTGTCACTTGCCAAGCCAGTGGTAAGTCGGGTGGCACGACAAAGGCCCCCCTTATACCAATGCCTGTGGTGGGGGTGCCCTTTGAACGGGTGGGGATCGACATCGTTGGTCCCATGGAACCACCCACAGCCTCAGGGCACAAGTTTATACTGGTGGTAGTGGATCATGCCACCAGGTATCCTGAAGCTATTCCCCTTAGGACCACTACAGCACCTGTTGTGGCAAGAGCCCTAGTTGGAGTATTCTCCAGAGTGGGCTTCCCTAAGGAGGTCGTCTCCGACAGAGGTGCAAACTTTATGTCGAGCTACTTAACTGCTATGTGGAAGGAACGTGGTGTCAACTACAAGTTCACTACACCCTATCACCCACAATGCAATGGGCTTGTTGAGAGATTCAACAGGACCCTGAAAGGGATGATTCATGGACTACCGGAAAAGCTTCGGCGTAGATGAGACGTCCTGATCCCCTGCCTCTTGTTCGCCTACAGAGAAGTCCCACAGAAGGGGGTTGGCTACAGCCCTTTTGAACTTTTGTACGGACATCCTGTAAGAGGACCCCTGTGTTTGGTGAAGGAAGGATGGGAGAGACCTCTCAAAAAGCCTGCAACCAACATAGTGGACTATGTGCTTGGCCTCCGCTCGCGGATGGCTGAATACATGGAGAAGGCATCTGAAAACCTTAAGGCCAGCCAAGAACTCCAAAAAGCTTGGCATGACCAAAAGGCTGTCTTGACTGTTTACCAGCCCGGACAGAAGGTGTGGGTGTTGGAGCCAGTGGCCCCAGCAGCACTCAAGGACAAATGGTCCGGGCCCTACACCATCCTGGAGAAAAAGGGAGAGGTCACCTACCTGGTCGACCTGGGAACTCCCCGGAGCCCCCACAGGGTGCTTCATGTCAACAGGCTCAAGGCTTATGTCGACAGGAAGGACATGAGTTTGCTCATGGCCCTAGATGAGGGACAGGAGGAGGAGAGTGACCCTCTCCCCGACCTGCTCACTCAGAATCCTGACAATGGATCGGTAGATGGTGTTGTCTTTTGTGGCAGCCTCTCCGAACATCAACAGAACGACTGTAAACAGGTTCTTCAGTCGTTCAGACATATGTTCTCTCTAACACCCAGTCAGACCAATTGGTGCACCCATGAGGTTGACACTGGTGACAGCTTGCCCGTCAAGAGTAAAATCTACCGGCAGCCTGATCACGTTAGAGACTGCATCAAGAGTGAAGTGCAGAAAATGTTGGAGCTGGGAGTCATTGAACCCTCTGATAGCCCTTGGGCTAGTCCCGTAGTTCTAGTGCCGAAACCTCACACCCAGGGCGGTAAGAAAGAGATGAGGTTCTGCGTAGACTACAGGGGTATTAATGCAGTCACTAAGACTGACGCCCACCCAATACCAAGGGCAGACGAGCTTATCGATAGATTGGCTTCGGCCAACTACTTAAGTACGTTTGACCTGACAGCTGGGTATTGGCAAATCAGGTTAGCTGAGGACGCCAAGCCTAAAACCGCATTTTCAACCCCTGGTGGGCATTATCAGTTCGTGGTGATGCCCTTTGGTCTGAAAAATGCACCTGCCACCTTCCAAAGGTTGGTGAATCAAGTCCTTACTGGGCTGGATGACTTCTGTGCGGCGTATCTTGACGATATCGCTGTCTTTAGCTCCACCTGGGAGGATCACCTGGTCCACCTGCGGAAAGTGTTAGAGGCGCTGCAAGCAGCAGGCCTCACTATCAAGGCCACCAAGTGCCAGATAGGGCAGACACAGGTTGTATACCTGGGCCACCTTGTAGGTGGAGGCCAGGTTCAGCCACTGGAGAGCAAAATACAGTCAATCAGGGACTGGGCTCCTCCAACCACCCAGACTCAGGTTCGAGCTTTCTTGGGCCTGACTGGATACTACCGGAAGTTTGTCAGGAACTATGGTTCCATCGTGACACCATTAAACGAACTGACAAGCAAGAAAATGCCAAAAAAGGTTCAGTGGACAGCGAGCTGTCAAAAAGCATTCGATGACCTAAAGCAGGCCATGTGCACGGCGCCTATCCTCAAGAGTCCGGACTACTCCAAACCATTCATTGTCCAAACAGATGCTTCTGAGTTGGGTGTGGGAGCTGTTCTTTCTCAACTGAATTTTGATGGTCAAGACCAGCCCATTGCTTTTATAAGCCGGAGGCTGACCCCTAGAGAGAAGAATTGGTCAGCTATTGAGAGGGAGGCCTTTGCTGTGGGTTGGGCCCTGAAGAAGCTGAGGCCATACTTGTTTGGCACTCACTTCAAGATTCAGACCGACCATAAGCCCCTCTTGTGGCTAAATCAGATGAAGGGTGAAAACCCCAAACTGCTTAGGTGGTCCATTTCCCTACATGGGATGGACTTTACAGTGGAACATAGACCTGGTACTGATCATGGCAATGCCGATGGGCTCTCCAGATATTTCCACTTAGAACAAGAAGACTCACCTGGTCAAGGTTAGCTTATTGTTCCGACGTTTGGGGGGGTCATGTAGGAGAGTAGGGTCTGCAATCCTATGATCACCCAGATTTTTTGCTTTTGTTTCACTGGTTTACGAATTTCTCTGGCTGTGGGCCTGCTAATCAGACCCACAGCCTGGCTGTTCTCTTTCTAAATTACGAGATGTACCCTAGGTGCATTTACCAATTGGTACTGGGCCACCTTATCAGACCCTGTAACTCAGGGCATAGGTGTACCCAGGGCCGCCAGGGACTGCAGCATGTATTATGCCACACCTGGCTGGCCTCCTAAATTTGACACAACTGGCTGCATGACAGCTGGGGCGAAGTCGTGTAATCACCCTTTGCTTTAGATATAGTATCCCTATATCTAACCATACGATGGACACCCGAGTTCCTATCAGTCACTCCTATGGCAGGCCTTGACAGTCCTGAAGGCAGAGTGCGTGGGCTCGTGTGAACTGTGTTCTGGCCCGAGCCGAGCCCGGTTGCAGCTTGCGGAATCAAGACCCAATGGCTGTTCCATGATAACGCGTACCATAACGGTAACTTCGGTGTCGCGTTATCAAGACATGTCGAGTAAGGTGTCATACGATTCGGGATGCTGCCCTCTCACCAACTCTGGCGACGAGGTTAGCATTCCGCCCTTCTAGAGGGACACGACATGTACGTAACTGTGAACCCCGGTTAAAGTTAACTAAAGCCTCAGCTCCACAAAATGGATGCTGCCACCACAGACACGAGTCTGACCTCCTGCTGCTGGGAGTCCTTCCAGCGAGGAGCGCTTGGACAAAGGGTTTCCTGTCGAGGGCGGTGTTCGCACCGTCCCAGACAGGGTTTGTGTATTCTGGGTAGGTAGGGCTTTTTCGAGAAGGTGACTGCGGAGTGGCACCCCGGTGCTCACTACGCATCTGCCGGTTAGAACCAGTTCCAGGGGCACCAGCCCTGGCCTGGGGAAAGTCCGGCAGGGGAGAGGGGTGTAACTACCCCCCTTCCTGGTCCCACCCTTAGGGCAGGACCTAGTCATGTACCCACCCCTTTCTTTAGGATAAAGGCCGGAGCGGGGACCCTTCCAAATTAGATCATCTTTGAATCAAGAATACTTTCTACGAAAGGACTTCGAGACTCTTCTCAAGATTTCTCCCTTGTGACTAAGGAGTAGTCACCCCGCATCAGCGGGCACCATCTAAGAACTCTGCGGTTTGCTGCAAGTCCTTCCTCAAGGAATCCGACGGCCCAGCTCGACGAGAACCGGCTTCCCTGGCACCTCTGACCTCTACCCACGTCATCAGCTCAGCTGTGATCTGTGGGTGCGACGAGACCTCGAGGGACCGGCCATCATCAAAACCTGCACGCTTTCTTAACCAGCACGACCATCGAGGTAAGTCTCTGGTGAGTGCTCTGGGGTCCGAAAAGCCCCGACCCTGAGCCGCTCCAGCACCGAAGTGCAGTCTCCCAGCATCTCCACGATCTGCGTGGGGCCCTTCTGCTCGCTGCTCAGCACGTTGTCTGGTCACTAGCCGCTGGCTTGTGCCCTTCCTTGACGACATCCGACAAACAACGCTGCTGGTCTGGTTGCTCCAGACCGGCCCTTGCTCCCTTTTCCGAGAGGAGCACCCCGGACCCTCCTGGTCCATTCAGGACGCCATCTTAGGCCCACCACGTGGCCCGAGATCTGCCAAGGCTTGTTGCCCCAATCCTGGGCCCAGCGACGCCGACAGCATCATCCTTCGTGGGACAGCTCGCACCTCCGCCGTGGTCGCCGACAACGCCTCCTGGTCCGTGAGACTGCAGAGCCTAGCGTCGCCCACTCACCTGGTCGAGGTGACGGCCAACCGGTGCCTTCCTGGTACCCTCTGACTACTGGCTAGTAGTACGAACTTGGTCCCCTCTGCTTTCAGGTATCATCGATCTCTGATCCAGGCTTGGATCTCTACGAACTATTCATCACTGGTCGCCGGCCAGCAACTCCTTTTTCTTCCGGCTCCTGGCTCGTCAGCGAAGACCCCGACGCCTGTAAGACTTGTGCAGCCGCAGCCCTCGTGGCTAGGTAACTCGGCATTTCGGTGCCTGCATAGCCTCTTTACTCTAGGGTCCAGAGTCCCTCGCTTCCGACTTGCCTTATCGGGTCCGCCCGAGACCACTAAACTTTCCGTGCCCTCGGGCACTTGTTTTAATTGTGCACTTGAAGTATTTTCCTAAGAGATTTGGTTTGTGCTTAGTACCCTGTCCTCATAAAGAGTACAGGGCTGTTGTGATTCTTAATAAATATACTGTTTATTTTCATAACACTTGTGTGGTGTCCTTTCACTGGGTGTTCAAGGGGTATATGTGGTATAACAGCTGGCTTAACACGCCCTCTCGAGTCTTTAGCCTTAGACTGCTCGTATCCACGCTACTAGGATAGCTGGTCTATAGGTTGACTTACAACCAAACACCATAGGGGTCGTTGGAACGATACATAGCGGTCGCTAGAATAGCGAACGTTGCATATCGGGCCAACTTCTCACATCTCCTCTTTGGAAGGGTGCGGAGGCAGGAAGAAGGTGGGCAATGTGTTGGTCTGACTTATGTGAAAAGAGCACTTTGGGGAGAAAAGAGGGGCTACTGCGAAAGACAACTTTGTCTGGCTGAACTGCAAGAAAAGGAGGCTTAGAAGAAAGAGCCTGAAGCTCACTCACCCTGCGAGCAGATGTGATGGCAAGCAGGAAAGCAGTCTTCAAGGTAAGAAGACAAAGAGGACAATTATGTAGGGACACGAAGGGAGCACGCATAAGGAAATTAAGAACAACATTCAAGTCCCACTGGGGCATTACTAAAGGAGAGGGAGGAAAGAGACGAGTAATGTCCTTTAGAAATCTATTTACAATTGTAGCCTTGAAAAGAGAAGATTGTTCAGGAAGGAGCGCTGGGGCATTGCTAAAGGAGAGGGAGGAAAGAGACGAAATGCGTTACTTACCTGTAACAGCAGTTATCCAGTATTGGTGTCTTTCATAGATTCACATGCCTGAATCATTCCCCGTCGCCGAGACGGGAGCCTCCGGTACATAAAAAAGTAATGTCCTAAGGACATACATAGAGAATATAGGCCTAAGGGCCTCCCCTTTTGGGGCCTTTCCACGTCCTTATGTAAAAGGACCGAACTCTCATCGTTAGCCAATCAGCTCCGACCTCCTTCTAGAACCTTCCCGGGAGGAGCCTCCGTCCCTCAGATTTTCGTACGCACCCAGCTAGGGTGTCGCAATGTAGACATAGAGGTACGTGAGTCCTTACCGGGGAGGCGGGAGGGTTGCATGTGAATCTATGAAAGACACCAATACTGGATAACTGCTGTTACAGGTAAGTAACGCATTTCTTATCCAGTATTTGGGTGTCTTTCATAGATTCACATGCCTGAATCAGAGTAGCCAGCAGTTATACATGCATAGTGGTAAAGCACATTCTCACATCTAGCAGGCCTGCATAGATTACAGACAACCTGAGAGAAACATGGTAACATACAGTCATGCATATAGCAGAGAAAACCATGAAGAATGTGCATACCTGGATGGCGGGACGAGGTAAGGCTCACCTTATTGGAAGAGATGGCGCAGCACCGCTTGTCCCACTGCAGCGTCCTTCTGCAGTTCGATGTCCAGGCAGTAGTGCTTGGAAAAGGTATGCGGGGACTTCCATGTCGCCGCTCGGCAGATGTCCAGGATCGTCACTCCAGCGAAGAGCGCTGCTGACGTTGACATCGCTCTGGTCGAGTGGGCAGCCACTCGGTCTGTCAAAGGCCGTCCGGCCTGATCATGGCAGAAAGCAATTGCTGATGAAATCCAGCGTGAGATGCTCTGTTTTGTCAAGGGCAGCCCCATTCTCGGGTTGCTGTAGGCTACAAAGAGTTGAGAAGACTTCCTGACGTCTTTGGTCCTGTCCAAGTAGAATTTGAGACACCTTTTAATGTCCAGGGAATGCAGCGCCCTTTCCGCTGCCGTGGAAGGGTCCGGAAAGAATGACTTGAGGACAATTGGTTCGTTCAGATGAAAGTCTGACGGCACTTTAGGAATGAATTTAGGGTTGGGCCTGAGTACCACTCGGTCGTGCCTGAATTGGAGATACGGTTCCTGAATGGACAGCGCCTGAAGTTCGCTGACCCTTCTGGCCGACGTCAGGGCTAGCAGGAGAGCCGTTTTCCAGGAAAGATGCTTGAGCGATGCCCGGTGTATGGGCTCGAATGGGAGTTTCATCAATTGGTTTAGCACCTAGTTCAATTGCCAGGTTGGAGGAACTTTCCGAGGCCTCGGAAAGGATCTGTAAAGTCCTTTTAGAAATTGTTTCACCAGTCGACTGGACCAGAGGGAGGGTCCCGATGGGGTCCTGGTGAACCTAGAAATCGCAGCCAGATGAACCTTAATGGAGGCGTGAGCCAGTCCCGATTGAGCCAGGTGCAGTAGGTATGGTAGCAGCTGTACTGGGGTGACCCGGAGCGGGTGTAAGTCGTGTTCCGAACACCACACGCAGAACCTCTTCCACTTCAGCGAGTAGGTCTTGGTCGTGCTGCTCGCTCTCGCCTTGGCCAGTACTGCCCTGCAGTCCTGCGGTATGTCTAGCTCCCCGAACTCAAGGTGCTCAGGAGCCAAGCCGACAAGTTGAGCGAACGGAGGTTCGGGTGGTGTACCTGGCCTCCGGACATTGTCAAGAGGTTCGGGAGTTGTCGCAGGTGAATCGGGGGCCTGGTGGATAGGCGAAGAAGATCCGAGAACCAATGTTGTCTCGGCCAGTACGGAGCAATCAGTATCAGCGTGCACGGTTCCGTCCTCATCTTCCGGAGGAGCCTCGGTATCATCGGGAACGGCGGAAAAGCGTACGCAAACACGCTGGACCAGCCGATGGAAAAAGCATTTCCCAGCGACCCCCGTTGGGGATGCCAGCTTGCGTAGCTTCGGCATTTGGTGTTCTCTGCCGTCGCGAAGAGATCGATCCTCGGGGTGCCCCATTGTGAGAAGACGTGGGCCACCGTGTCGCCGTTGAGCTCCCATTCGTGGGAGAGAGAGGTCTGCCTGCTGAGGGCGTCCGCGATAGTGTTCTCCTTCCCTGGAACGTACTCCGCCTTGAGGGAGAGGCCGTGCGCCACCAACCAGTTCCAGATTTTTTGCGATTCTCGTGAGAGAGAGAGAGATCGCGTTCCCCCTTGTTTGTTCAGGTAGTGCATCGTCGTGGTGTTGTCTGTTTTGACGAGCACAGGGGAAGAGCCGATGCGTGGCAGGAAGGCCTGTAGAGCCAGGTACACTGCCCTCAGTTCCAGGAGGTTGATGTGTAGTTGTGTTTCCTGGGCGTCCCATTTGCCGCTGACTCGAAGGTCTAACAGTACTGCGCCCCAGCCTTCCAGTGAGGCATCGGTCGTGATGACCAGTGGTGCCGGCGGCAGGAGGAACGGCAATCCGGCCGTCAGGTGAGTCCTGTTTCTCCACCACAGCAGGGCCTTTATGATGGCCGGCGTGATTGTGAGAATGTCGTCGAATGAGCCTGAACACTGTTTCCATTGTCTCGCCAACGCTTCCTGTAGGGGGCGCATGCGGAGCCTGCAGTGCGGTACGAGGAGAATGCATGAAGACATCATCCCTAGCAAGGAGGTGAACGTCCGGACCTTGATGCGAGGCTTCTTGGCCACCGCCGTGGCCAGAGACAGTACTTTGCAGATCCTGTCCTCTGAGGGGAAAGCCTTCGCATGCTCCGTGTCCAGGGTTGCCCCTAGGAAGGTGATCCTCGTTGACGGAGTAGTGCATGATTTTTTGAGGTTGATCGTCAGACCCAGCTGTTGGAAAAGAGCGCTGCAGGCGTTGAAGGAAGCCAGCGCGTCCTCCGGGGAAGGAGCCTTCACCAGCCAGTCGTCCAGGTAGGGGAACACCTGGTGACCCCTTTGTCGCAGGAAGGCAGCCACGGGCGCCAAGCACTTTGTGAAGATACGTGGGGCAGATTTGAGGCCAAACGGCAAGACCTTGAACTGGTAATGTCTGCCCGCTATTTCGAATCTTAGGTATTTCCTGTGCCTGACGAGGATGGGGACATGGTAGTAGGCGTCCTGTAAGTCTAGGGAGACCATCGAGTCGCCTCTTTCCAGTGCACCCAGGATCTCCTGGATTGTGACCATCCGGAAGGATTGACTCCGTAGGAAGGCGTTGAGCGCCCGGAGGTCTAAGATCGGCCTCCACTTGTCCCCTTTCTGTTGGACCAGGAAGAAGTGGGAATAAAAACCCTTCCCTTTCTGGGAGTCCGGGACCTTTTCGATGGCTCCTTTGACTAACATGGCAGCGACTTCCTGGAGAAGGAGGTGCAGGTGTCTGTGAGTACGCTTCAGTGGAGGGGTGTTGGGAGGGGTGTTGACCAGTTCCAGGGAATGTCCAAATTGAATTATTTGTAGTACCCACCGATCCGTAGTGATTTTTCGCCAATTGTGGAGGAAGTGGGTCAGTTTTCCCCCAATTCGAAAGGATTGAGACGGTGGTGGGACTGGCCGGAGTAAGTGGTCACTGGCGGCCGCCAGCGCCCTTCTTGGCGGATTTGCCTCTGAAGGACGATCTCCCATAGGATGACTGTCGGGACTGTTGTTTCTGTTGGGGTTGGTTCCTGTTGCCATAGGAATAGGACGACCGATTTTGGTAGGAACCTCTGTAGGAGTACTGACCTCTGGAGCGGCCTCCCCGAAAGGATTGGTTCCGGGACTGGAGGGAGCCCAGAGCCCTCGCCGTGTCGGTGTCTTTTTTGATGGCCTGGAGTGCCTCGTCTATCTTCTCCCCAAAGAGGAATTGCCCATCGAACGGCATATCCAGTACCTTAGATTGGACCTCCTGCCGAAAAGACGTCGCCTTGAGCCAGCCCTGGCGGCGGAGCACGGCAGCCCCTGCCAACTGGCGGAATCCCGTCATGGCTGCGTCGATGGCGCAGTCGATAATTTCAGCCGCGGAGTTTTGTCCTTCCGCCAGAAGAGCTTTCACCTCGTCCTGGACCGTGGCCGGCAGGCCTTGCAGGTAGGGAGCTATGTCTTCCCATAGCTGGCGGTTGTATCGGCCCAGGAGGGCGATGGAGTTTGCCACCTTGATGGACATGGCGGATGTGGTGGAGAACCTCTTGCCTATGGTGTCCAGCTTCCTTCCTTCCTTGTCCGGGGGCGCGGACAGCGGCGAGGAGGGGTTTCGGGATTGTTTTTGGGCCGCCTGAGTGACAACCGAGTCCGGTTTGGGGTGGCCGGTCAGGCAGGCAGGTGCGGAGTTCGGGGCCTTATATTTTTTGTCTAGGCGCGGAACCACCGCCGGCACCGAGGCAGGCGTGAGCATCAGCTTCTTGCCCTGTTCCCATAGAAAGTCTATCAGAGGAATAGACTTGGTCGATTTCTGTGTGTGCTCCTTGAAATCATGGAGGAAGCATTCCGTTTCCGCGGATTCCACCGCCATGTGAAACCTCCTTGCAGCTCTGTCCACCAGTTTGTGGAAACCTCCCACGTCCGCTGCTTCAGAGTGGCGTGGTCTCGGGGATGCCGGGGCAGACGAATGGTGTGATGACGCAGCATCTGCATCGTCGACTCTGTGGTCCGAGGCGACGTCTTGCACCTCGCCTTCCTCTAAGTCCGTGTCATCCTCCTCGCTTTCCGATGAATCCTCCGCCTGTGTTTGCGGTCGGAGTTGGCTCCGAGGACGGGCCGGGGGAGCGGAAGGGTGCGAGGCCGACGGTTGCGCTTGGGTGACCGGAACCTGGGCACCGCTGTCTGCGTCCGGGAACCTTCGTTTATAGTCCTGCACCAGGGATTTCAAATCGTTGACCAGAGACAGTGGCAAACAGATCATCGGGGTTTTCACCGTGTCTACGGTCAGGGAGCTGCCTTGATACGTCACTCCGTCCCGGATCTCTTGGACGTCCTGGTGTTCTTCGTGAACCTCCTGTTCTTCGTCCGACTCCTCACTCTGTAGTGTGTCTTGTTCTTCCTCGGGTGCCAACTCCACCGTTGGGAGAACCGAGGGCGTTGGACTCGAGTGAATAGAGACTTCGACCAATCTCGATTCTTTCCAAGATGGCGCCGGGGTCTCTTCCGACGACGTGCGTGAAGATAGCGCTCCCGCCAAGCGTGCCGGTGATTTGGGCACCTCCGTCAGGGTTAATGGTACCAATTTTTGCGGGGGTAAGGGTTTCGCCGCCTTACTGATGTTAGGGTCGTGGACCTGGGATATCTTTGTCGAAGGTGTGGTTCTTGAACTTGACTTCGACTGTTTAGGAGACGAACTTGACTTCGATGGCTTAGGTGACGAGCCTTCGGTATGAGGTGTTTTCGGCGAAGGCGTACCTGAAGATTCAGACCTCTTAGGTGACGAAGAGGCGGCCTTCGTATTGGATGAAGGTTTCAGAGGAATGGTCGAGGAGACCGGTGCGCCTGAGGACGCAGTGGTGGTCGTCGTGGTCGCCGTGGAGGGCGATGAGGCCGTAGTAGTCGACACAGTGGTCGTAATTGAGGTGGTCCGCTTAGTAGATGGAGCGGGCTTCTTGAACCTCTGGCCATCCTTAACAGACACGGAGGAGGTGGTGGAGCGTGCCTCCGAAGGCTTCCTGTGCGCCTTCTTAGGAGGAGTGTCTGTCTCTCCAGGGGATTGCACCCTGGGTCTCTTCTTGGAGACTTTGGAGGTCGCGGAGACACTACCCTCGGAAGATTCCAGAGTGTCTCGGACCTTAAGCCTGTCGAGCCATTCGCGAAGGCGAGTTTCCCTTTCCTTAACCGTCTTCTTTGGGAAGGCTCTACACACCCTACACTTGTCAGTGACGTGGTCAGGGTACAGGCAATATAAGCACAGGTCGTGCTTGTCCTCCGCTTGAATCCGTTGCTTGCCGCAGGAGGAGCAGGCCCTCAGGAGGGCTTTCTTCTGTGAGTCCGCCATGGACGAAGTTTTCTTATTAGATTCCGACATGTAGTCGATGCTAGGATGAAATCCTTTTCGTACAAAGTGAACTTCGGTGAAGTTTGAGACTTCGAATTTTGGAAACCTGAAGAGCTCAGGTTGGAGACTCCCTAGCACAACGTGCGGTAGAAAAATCTGAGGGACGGAGGCTCCTCCCGGGAAGGTTCTAGAAGGAGGTCGGAGCTGATTGGCTAACGATGAGAGTTCGGTCCTTTTACATAAGGACGTGGAAAGGCCCCAAAAGGGGAGGCCCTTAGGCCTATATTCTCTATGTATGTCCTTAGGACATTACTTTTTTATGTACCGGAGGCTCCCGTCTCGGCGACGGGGAATGATTCAGGCATGTGAATCTATGAAAGACACCCAAATACTGGATAATAGTAATGCCCTTTAGAAATCCATTTACAATTGGAGCCTTGAAAAGAGAAGGCTTTTCAGAAAAGAGCAAAAATGCAGAGATGGTGGAAAGGTAGCCTTTAAGAGTGTCTAGAGCAAAGCCCTGCTGGGCTAAAAATATAATGAAGGGAAGAATCTCTGAAAGAGGAGCAGAAAGGGGATCCACAGCCTTTGCTGTGCACCATGCCACAAATCTTTTCCATCTACAGGCATATACAATTTTTGTGGAGGGACGCCTGACTGCCAAGATGACATTACAGACTTCAGAAAGAAGGTCGAAAGCTGTCAACTGTCGCCGCTCAATCTCCACGCAAGGAGGTGGAGGCTAGACAGGTTTGGAGGGAGGACCGTTCCCTGCTGGTGCGACAGATCCTCCCGAAGAGGCAGTCTGATAAGAGGAACGACAGCTATGCTCAAGAGCTCAGGGTACCAGACTCTCCGTTCCCAGTCCAGAGCCACAAGAATGACTTGGGTCCCGTCACGCTTGATCTTCAGCACTCGGGGCAGAAGTGGTACTGGGGCGTATAGGAGGCCGCAATTTCACTTGCGACGAAAAGCGTTGCCAAGCGAGCGCTGCCTTGGAAACGCCAACACGCAGAATTGCTGACATTGCACGTTCTCTTTGGTGGCGAAAATCCAACCAATGCTCTCCCCACTGCCAAAACAGAACTTGCACCACCTCAGAGTGAAGACACCATTTGTGATCCATCATGCTCCAGGGCTGAGTTTGTCCGCCTTGGCGTTCAGAGTGTTGAACTACCAGGGATATGCCCTGATGTTCCAGCCATGTCCAAAAGCGAAGAGCCTCTTGACATAGGGTCCACAACCCCACCCCGTTTGTTGCCGTACCACATGGCGGTGGTATCGTCTGTGAACTCCTGCACTACTCTCTTTTTGACAGAAGCAAGGAATGCCTTCAGTGCAAGACTGATCGCCCGGAGTTCCAAAAGGTTGATGTGGAGACCGGACTCCGCCGGAGACCCAATCCTGGTGCGTGAGCCACCACTGCAACTGACGTGCAGTCCCCTCCAAGATCTGGACGACAGCAGAAAGATTCCCCTGATGCTGCCCCCACTGGAATTTCAGGTCCCACTGCAGAGCCTGCAGATGCCACCTGACATGATCCAGCAGAAGGATGCAGGAGGTCATGAGTCCCAGCAGCCTCAGGGTCATTCTCACCGAAATCCGGGATAGAGGTTGAAACATCGGTATCATATTCCAGACTCGCTGCTCTGGAAGATAAGCCTGAATCTGTGCTGTATCCAGAACTGCTCCGATGAAAAAGGAGCTTCTGCGAGGGAATCAGGTGTGACTTAAGCACCTTGATACTGAACCCCAGCGAGTGCAGGAGGTCTGCCGTAGTCTGGAGACAACAGCCTGGGGCGAGCTCGCCTTCAACAGCCAGTCGAGATAGGGGAAGACTAGAACCCCTGATCTGCACAGATAAGCTGCAACCACCTTCATCACTTTCATGAACACCCAAGGGGCACTGGTAACGCCAAAGGGGAGCACAGTAAACTGAAAATGCTTATGGCCTACCATGAACAGTAGGTAACGCAAGTGGGCTTAACCGGTGTCGATCCGGGATACAGGCCTGGATCCTCTGGTGCCAGAGCCGCTGGCATCAAAGGCCCAGGGCCCCCTAGCCAAGTCTGTGGGGGCCAAAGGCGCACCAGTGAAGTCAGGCTGCCCAAAAATGCTATAGAGCGCTTCGTAAAAGGCTCAAAGCTTGGCAGAGGACGCTCCTGCTTCGGGAAAGGGATGGAAGCGCGGAGCAGTCCCAGAAGCGGGCTCCGTAGATGGAGCCGGACAGCGACGACGCTCCAGGACCCACGTCGCATCAGCCGACAGACTGGGAGGAGAGCAACTATTCTTCTTCACCTTCTTCTTGTGCTTAGACTTACCAGAGGAGTGCAAAGACTTCGATGACAAGTGGTGGTGGCTCAGCGACGGGTCCCAAGACCTTCCTTTCGACCGGGACCTCGAATGACATGGAGTGGACTACCGGGCCACCAAGAGCTTTCGGGACTGCTCCTGCAAAGACTTTGCATTCATGGCATGCCAGTCAGAGCACGACTTCAGATCGTGGTCGTGCTCCAGGCCCCAGAGGCACACGAGGTGTGGATCCGTGACTGACATCAATTTGTGACAGGAGTCACAACGCTTGAAGCCGGTCTGATGAAGGGACACCCCTCATGCTACCAGGAGTCAAATGACAAAAAAAATAAAAAATCCACAAAAGTCCAAAAGCGTTTAGTAAAAAAATGACTAAGGGGCAAGCTTCTCTCCGGATCTGCCCTGGCTGCTGCTGAAAAGAAAGAACTGACGTCGGTGCGCTGGAGTGGCGTCTAAGTAGACACTGCAATGTTATCCTAGCGACCACGACGCAGAGTCGGCAGACGCCACCTACCGACAAGTAGGGGTACTGATACAGAAAAATTCTCCAGATGCAGTCTGACGCCTGGGGGTAATTTTAGGGCAAGGAATCTATAACTAATTGTCTATTTCAGTTGTATTGTTTTGAGTTTCAATTCTCATTTGTAGGAGCAGTTGTTCTGCAGGTCAGTTGATCTGCTGTTGGGTTGTATATTCCCAGAAGGTCTATTGTTTGCATATTTCTTGGGAAATTGCCCACTGCCAGATCTGTTGTGCTAGCTTGCTGAGTGGGAATGACTTCGTACTTCCTTGTTTGTTGAGGTAAAACACTGTGGCGATGTGGTCGGTTTGGGTTAAGACAGTCTTCCTGCGAATGTGTTTCTGGAACCCCTTTAATGCTAGGAGGACTGTTTTAATCTCCAGGTTATTGATGTGTTTTATGGAGCCTAGGTCATTCCACTGGCCTCGTATCTTCAGTTGCTGGAAGTGCGCGCCCCACCCCTTGAGGGATGTATCAGTTGTGATAGTCACAGAAGGAGTTGGGTTCTTGAAAGGTCAACCTTGTATTATGTTCTTGGATGCCCACCATTGTATTTCAAAAGGGGGTGGTGATGGACGGAGCATCTGAACCAGTCAAACACTCACACCCACTCAACAGATCTGGGTTTAATCCATCACCGTTCTTTAGCCCACTCTGCCACCCAAGTTCAGACATTTGTGTTTCTGCTTGCAGTCTCTGCCTAACCACCAATAAATCCTCCCAACATCCTGTGACCAGTTGTTGGTAAGCCTTTCCTGGAAGGGGGAGCATATGGAGGCAGGAATGAGTGGGATGCATGATGCAATCATGCCCATGAGTTTCATGATCCTCCTCACTGTCAGAGATTGACCCTTCTGGTAAAGGGTAGTTTGTTTGATAGCTTGTATCCTCTTTTGTGAGGGATCAGCTTGTCTAAGTTTTGAGTTGAGTCTTGCACCCAAGTGTTTTTTCTTTTTCTGGCCTTGTGGAGGATTTCTGGTGATTTCTGGCAAATCCTAATCTTTGGAGTGCGAGAATCACTGTCGGAAAATGGGTGAGACATTTGTGTTTTGTATCTGCTTTTATAAGCCAGTCGTCTAGGTAAGGGTAGACGTGTATTCCATTTTTCAGCAGACGCGCTGCGACTGCGGCTAGGCACTTGGTGAAGACATGTGGTGCTGATTTTATTCCGAAAGGAAGTACCTTGAACTGGCAGTTTGTTCCTCGTGTAGGAATCTGAGATATTTTCTGTGGTTTTTGTTCATGGGAATGTGTACATGGACACCCTTGAGGTCTATTGTTGCTATGTAATCTCCCCTTTGAATTTGTGGAATTATTTCTTGGAGTGTTGCCATTTTGAAATGCTGCATCAAAATGAATTTGTTTATGAACCTTAAGTCTAGGATGGGCCATAGTGTCAGGTCTTGTTTGGGGACTAGGAAATACGGTGAGTAGTTTCCCTTGTAAACTCTTATTTTGTCATGGTTTCTATTGCTTATATTTGAAGATGCTCCTTGATTTCTGATCGTAACTTTTTTTATCCTCGGTGGGTTTGCTGGGGGTGTCTTCAGTAGTTCTATGCAATACCGGTACTTTATCAAATTTAATATTCAAATGTCTGTGATAATTTGTCACTGTTGCAGGTATTGTGATATTTTACCTCTCATTGGTGTGGTGTGTGGATCCTTTTCCGTGCATGAGTTAATTTGATCCAGTTCCTCTTCATCTGGCCTCTGCTGCACCCTCGTAAGGACTGCTTTGGCTGTTGTTGCAAGTTCTGATATCCGGCCTGTTGATTTGCTTGGCCATTGCTTTGGCCCTGTTGCTGGTGAGACATTTGCTGTCCTTGAGCAAAGGCCCCTCTTCCTGTGGGTTTTCTTCTAATAAAACCTCCTCTTTTGAAGGCACATCTCTATTGCAGGGCTGCCACGGCTCCTCTAGTCTCATTGTCCTTTTTTATTATTTGCTGGAGGTAGTCTACTTCCTTTTCGAACACCGAGACCCCCTAAACGGTCAGTTAATGATGAAGGGTTGAACCTCCCGTTTCAAGCTGGATATTTATAGCCAGACGTGCCTTCTTAGAATGGTGCCTGTGCACATTTGTCTGTGGTCCGTGTCTGCTGTGTCGAGTGTTGATTTAACTCCTTCGACGCTCATGACGAGCTCAGCTCGTCATGATGTACACCTCCATACACTCATGACGAGCTGAGCTCGTCATGAACAATGGAAAAACCAAAAGGTCAGCACAGGAGGAAAATAACACTAGCATCGATGGTGTTAAGGCATGTGTTTCATATGTTTTTGCCTTCTTGGACAAAAGATGTTGCCCTTTTCTTGTTCTGTTCTGGGAGCTTGTTGATGAACTCTATGTCATCCCATTGCTGGTGGCCATACTAGTTTAGCAGGGCATTTGAGTTTGTGATGCGCTAATGCGTCGCTGCCGTCTCCTCCATTTTTCTGCCCACCATAACCATTCGTTTGCTTTTCTTCTCTGGAGGTGGTCCACTGTTAGAAAGGGCATTTGCTCTCCTCCTTGCCGTGATGACAATAATGGAGTCAGGCATTATATTTCCGTGAATATACTTAAGGTCCTTGGAAGATGGTTTGTACTTCTTGGACCCTTAGTGTCAACCCCTTTGATGAGGTGGGTTTCTTGAATGCTTCCTTGCCTTGATCCAGAAAACTTGGTAGCATAGGAAGGTATTGTGTGCCCTTGTGGGCAGGGGATAATGTTTCAAAGAGGAAGCATGTTTCCCCCTTCTCTTCTTCGAGGGTGACACCAAAAGCATCAGCTGCTCTTTTCACTAGGCTGTTGTACAAGGCTATGTCATCCGGGGGGAAAGTCTTAGAGGGATAAGAGCATATTGCCTCCTCTGGGCTTTTTGTGTCGAGATCCTTCCACTGATCTACGAAAGTTTGAGGCTTCTTCTTCCTCTGGGGCGTCAATGTACTCGGAGGTCCTCATCACGTGGTTTAAGAGTTGAAGGGGATTCGAGAATATCTTCTTCCCCTCGGCGTCCTGCCTACCCTCGGAGTTGACATTGTCTGTGTCGACGACGGGAACCGTGGGGATACAGAATCCCTTGAGCGATGCGTCAAACTTTTTTCTTCTGGAGGAGTGCCACCATTTATGCTTGGAGGAGTTTCTTTTTTCTTTCCAACCTCGAGGGCTCTCTTGGTGTTGGAGACCGGAGATTCTCTTCTTGGAAGTAGTGGGCACTAGGTTCGAGGGCGGCGTAACTTCCTTCATGGGCTCGTTCTCGACCCTCGGTTTCTGGGCCTTCTGCAATTGTCCCCAGTCAGCGCCCCTTGGTAGAGTTACGCTGGGTTCCTTGGATCGCGGCTGCACTTCGAACACCTTTTTCTTCGGCGTCAGCACTGCCTTAGGCTGTTTATTATTGGGGCTCTTCGGTTCCGACGGATGAGTGTGCCTTACCTTGTTAGTCTTCTTTTTTGTGTCCTTCACCATCTTTTTTTAGACGCAGATCTTTTCGGAGTCTCCCTCCAGAATTTCGACGTCTGCTGGAACTCCTTGGTTCTCCTCGTCACTGGAGAGACCTAGGTCTTTCAAGGAAGGTTTCTACTGTGCTTGGGACATTGTCGCGTAGTGGGCCACTCTGCTTTCGGGGTGTCCCGAGGGTCTTCGGCAGGAACACTGCGCAGGCCCCGCAGTCCTTGGGCAGGCAGAGGTTGCCCACGTTGTATGGATCTCGTTGTGCAAATTTGTGGTGGCACTCTGGGCAGAATTTGAAAGGGGTATTTTCCATGGCCCCTACCTCGCCATTTGTCGAACCATGTGCGTAGTTGTGTAGTGAAGGTGTACGGTATCAGTGATGTCGTCCCACAAAGGCAATTTATATTCTCCGGTCGAGAGGTTGATGTTGGTTTTTAGTCTAAATCTCGAGTTTCTTTCGGGGATTTTCTGAAATTCTTCGGAGCGTACCCTTTTGCTTCCAGACCCAACAGCAGAAAAAGCATCTGAAGATGGCTACTACCCAAAACTACCTCCGTGGCGCCATCTGATGTCATGCAGGGAACAAACCTGGCACCAAATGGTGGTCGACAATAACCCCCTAACAACCCCCCCAAACCTATTCTGGATCCAACCACTATATGGCATAATAATGCACAACATGTGAATCCAGAAAAAGATTCATGCTGCAAAAGCAAGGCTCTCCCCACTGTTGAAAGAGACCTTGCGCCACCTCCGGGTGGAGATGCTATTCGTGATCCACTAGGCATCGACGCCTGAGTTAGCCCATCCTGCCAGGTTTTTAACCATCAGATAAAAGCCCTGTCAAGAGATGCAGGACCACTTGACAAAGGGTCCACAACTCCACCCAGTTTGTTGCAGTACCACATGCGGGGGATGTTGTCAGTGAACACTTGTAACAGCCTTCCTATGGTGGACGGTAGAAAGGCTTCCAATGCCAATCAGATCGCTCAGAGCTCAAACAGGTTGATATGGAGTCCAGATTCCGCAGGAGACTAGAGTCGGCTGATTCTCCACTTCTCCCAGATGGCCGCCTCATCCCAGAAGTATCAATAGATTTGGGGAGACCCAATAAACCCTTGTAGGCTTGGGCAATGGATAATTAAGGTAAGAGGTGACTACAAAGGATTTTGTTCATTGACTAAGTACATATAGTTTGACACGTCAATCAAAGGTTCTTAAGCAATTAAACCATTTGTAACTCTAGGATAACTTGTACATTCTTAAGTTGTTCAAAACGACATTCAATGAAAATCCAAAAGAGAGAAAAATAGAATAAGCACACAGCAAAATAGTTATATCTGAAAAATCTTGTATTTGAGAAAAATCAAAAGATCTGAATCGTGGTGTTAAAAAAGTATCAATCTTCAAGAAAAAGTGATGAATAGCTGTACATGTAAATTAACTGTTCAATTCACAACATATCATCAACTCCATTAGTAAGCAAAGAAAACCAAATTCACAGATGTATAAAGGTTTCTTTTAATGCAGAAATGCTGTGGAGATGAAAAGAAAGCCCCTTGGAAGAAATTGCATTTCTACTCGAGGGCGACAGATTCTTTTGAGGAGGTGCGTTTTTCGTGCGATATATACCACGAATCTGGCTTTTCAACTAAGAACTTCAGCAGAATTATACAAATCCCTATAGTATTAAATGAATACAGAAGCGATTACAGATCCTCCCGTTTTGAAATATATTCAAGTTGGCGATCAACCTCACGTTCGCCCATTTCTTCCAAGGGGCTTTCTTTGTGAGAAACACTAGTCCTGATGATGGTCTTATAGATGCCAAAAACAAGACCGAAACCTCGACCAAAACATCATCTCCACAGCATTTCTGCATTGAAAGAAACCTTTATACATCTGTGAATTTGGTTTTCTTCGCTTACTAATGGAGTTGATATGTTGTGAATTGAACAGTTAATTTACATGTACAGCTATTCATGACTTAATTGAAGATTGCTTCTTTTTTAACCCCACAATTCAGATCGTTTGATTTTCTCAAATACAAGATTTTTCAGATATAACTATTTTGCTGTGTGCTTATTTTTTTCTCTCTTTTGGATTTTCATTGAATGTCGTTTGAACAATTTAAGAATGTACAAGTTATCCTAGAGATACAAATGGGTTTCATTGCTTAAGAACCTTTGATTGACATGTGTCAAACTATATGTACTTAGTCAATGAACAAAATCCCTTGTAGTCACCTCTTACCTTAATCATCCCAGAAGTGACACATCGGTTACTTCTGTGAGATCAGGTTGGGGAAAGGAGAGGGGTCTGCCTCTGATCCAATCGCAGTTCATTAGCCACCACTGAAGGTCCTTTGCAGTTCCTTCCGAGATTTGGACTGTGTCAGAGATGCTCCTGATGCTGTGCGCACTGGAACTTTAGGTCCCACTGTAGAGCCCGCATATGCCATCTGGCATATGTCACTAGCAGGATACAGGAGGCCATGAAGTTCAGCAACCTCAGAGTCATTCTCACCGACATCAAGGATAGAGGCTGAAACATTAGAATCACAGGCTAAATATCCTGGACTAGCCGCCCGGCAGGAAAACCAATACTGCACTCTGTGCACAACGGCAATGAAAAGGAGCGTCTGAGAGGGAGTCAGGTGTGACTTCAGCATGTTGATAATGAACTCCAGAAAATGCAGGCGGTACGCCGTAGTCTGGGAGATGACAGCCTGGAGCAAGCCTGCCTTCAGTAGCCAGTAGTTGAGATAGGGGAAGGCCAGCACCCCAGATCTGCGCCGATGAGCTGCGATCACCGCCACCACCTTGGTGAATACCCAAGGAGTGCTGGTAAGGCCAAAGGGGAGCATGGTGAACTGAAAATGTTCGTGGCCTACAGTAAACCGCAGTTCGTGCCAATTGACAGGCAGGACAGGGATGTGATATTAGGCATCCTGCAAGTCCATTGCTCACACCCAGTCTCATGGGTCCAGGGCAGACGAGAGGGAGCTGAGGGAACTTTGGCAGCATTTGAGCAACAGATTCCCAAAGCATGTGGTAATAGCAGGCCAATAAGCAAACTGTGTTCACGGATCGAAATACAACGGTGGAGGAAGAAAACATTTTCATACCCAAGCAATCTAGCCTTGTGGATTCCCAATCCGGAGACGGGCAGGAAACGTGCTGTGAGAAGATGCTTGGCCCACCAGGCTCTCAGGGGTACGGTGTTGGTTGAGGAAGTTTGGGTCCCCTAGAGCGGCCGGAGGCAACGAGCTCGCATCTTATTTAAAGGAGCCCCTGTTCAGTGTTTGTACCTGGTTCCCAGAAGGACATCAGTGAGAGCTTTGTTAAACGGGAGTAGGGGTTCATCGGAGACTCCTGATTGTAGCACCTCCATCAAGATGTTAGTCTGAACTGCCACTGAGGTCGAGGACCTCAGGACCCCCGTTGTCCCCCCCCGCCCCCATCCGCACCAACATTGCCTATGTGGCGGAGTCCAAACTGGGGTGGCGCAGTGAGCCACAAAATGATGGATTAAACACAGATCTGTGTGACTGTGGGTGAATGTTTGCATTGTTCAGCATTCCGTCCATCATTTATACTGCAACTGACGCTTGAGGCTTGAGCCGAGCGGTCACTCTTAATTTCTTGAGCTGTTTTTAAAAACTTCTATTTGTGCACACTTGCCTTTGTGTCCTATCCCCCCCTGCACTAGCGCGCGGAATTACCGCAACGCTTGTCTGTCTCCACCGATTGAGGGTGAAGGCATCTATTTCAGTTCCGTATTTTAATTCACATTATTTGCACTTCCCATACTTAGTGCTGCCTTCCCACAGAGAGTCCGGTCGATTTCAGGGCCGTTCGAGCTGGGGCACGGGCCGAGTCGCTGCGGCGGCCATTTTGGGTAGGGCTTCCCTCCCATTGGGGAGAGAGTCGCCACTAGAAGAACAGACGGTCATGGCTTCACGCAGTGGACGCGTTCTGCGGGCGCGCCGCATTCGCGCCGGAGTAAAGCCAGAGTCCAGCCCGTCTGCGCCCGTCCGCGACAGACCGGGGCGCGGGGCAGGTCCCCCTTGTCCTTCTACGTCACTTGTCATGTCTGGACAGGTATAGTTTACAATACACTAAACAAGAGCTACTATCTCTATGCCCTAGTGTGATAAACAGTTGTTACCACTCATTTCATGCTGACTTACTACCCCCGTCATGCGGTATCTGTGATCAGACCTTTCTACTCCCCAAGAGGATTACGCATGAAACATCTAAATCCAACATGCTATTAAATTGTAGGTCATTGAAAAAACATAAGCTGGAAATATGATTTATTAACTACAAATTGTCCCGATGTGCTTTTTCTCACCGAGACATGGATGGATGAAGAATCGACCCCTGAAGCCCCCGAGGCCATTCCTCCCGGCTACTGTCTACTTCGTTTAGACAGACATAAACAAAGAGGGGGGGGGGGCTAGCCCTCATTCATAAGACCGAGCTAGAATGCACCTTAGTGAAAGCCACGATACCGAATAGCGAAAGTGGCCTATTCACTATTAAAATGGGACCTAGAAACATTATTAATGGTCTGCTGGTGTACCGCCCGCCTGGTAGTGCGGGACAGTTTGGAAACCAGCTTTTAGATTTTATTACTCAGCCTGCTCTCCGTCACAAAAAATTCATCATTTTAGGCGATTTAAATCTCCATTTGGATGATAGTGAATGTAGGGAAGCTCAGGTTGTGGCCGCAGCACTGACATCTTTAGGGCTTAATTTACAATCCACTGCCCCTTCGCACCAACTTGGTCACCTCCTGGACCCCATCTTTGCCAACTGGGAGGGCATTAAAGTCTCCTCTCCAGTCAGAATAATCTGGTCAGATCACTATATAATCCTGTTCTCTATAGATATAACGCCTTCAGATAATAGAGTTACCAATCCCCCCCCTGTGAAGCGGAGAAAATGGAATTTTTTTTAATCAAGAAGCATTTCAACGCACCCTACTAGAAAATCCCCCTCCCCTTAGCAGCTCTCTTCAGGAGGCTTGGAACAGCTATGAAAAATGGGTAACTACTGCTCTGGATGTGATAGCCCCCTGGACATCCAAGCCCCCTGCTAGGCAATCTAAAACCGCCCCCTGGTTCTCGGAAAAACTTAAACTTGCCAAAGCCAGATGCAAAAAATTGGAACACAGCAGGAGGAAAAACTATAACCTGGAGGATAAACTTCATTATAAAAGGGAATTGAATAAATACCAGAAATTAGAGAGATCTGAAAAAAGCTACCACCTTAAGAGCCGAATAGATCAAGCGGATAACCCCACCAGAGAACTCTTCACCATCTGTAGAGAACTTACGGTCCCGACTAGACTTGATGCCCAAGACGTATACTCCAAAGCACTGTGCGACTATTGCCGATTTTTTTGTTGGCAAGATCGATAAAATCTATGCTACCTTTACAATGGACGAGAACCACTCGAGCAAACCTACAGAAACCGAAAGCACCCACACGGGGAATTCTCGTCTCACATGCTTTTTACTCCCGAGAGACAGGAATTATTAAGCATCGTCAACAGCATTCAATCTGGATCGCCTTACGATGTCTGCCCCCCGACTCGCTATAAAGGAGTTATGGAGAATATGATAATTGACCAGATCAGTCTCATTGTATCACTCTCCTTCCAAGAATGTCTAGTACTGAATGCTTGGAAAACGGCCCAGGTCATTCCCCTCAAAAAGAAATCCAACATCCACATTTCCCAATTCCAAAATCTTCGCCCCATTTCCCTTCTTCCCTTCTGTGCAAAGATTGTGGAAAAGGTGGTGAATAGACAGCTCATGAGATATCTGGAGGAACAATCTCTCCTGCACCCCACTCAATCGGGTTTCAGAGCTGGCTACTCCACGGAGTCAGCCCTACTCTTTTCCACTGAGTGCCTTAGGCAAATAGTGGATGTAGGAGAGACAGCAGCGTTGGTTCTATTAGATCTTAGTGCAGCCTTTGATACCGTGCTGCACTCAACGCTGCTGTCTCGGCTGGCCAATATGGGTGTAGAGGGACGTGCACTAGCCTGGATTAAGTCCTTCTTGACTGAGGGGAGCTTCCAGTTGCATTGCCCCCCTTTCAGATCCTCTCCTAGGAAAGCAAGCCACGGGGTTCCACAGGGCTCGAGTCTGAGCCCTACTTTATTTAATATCAATATGGAACCCCTGGCTCGCATAGTGGAAGCATTTGGGGTGGGCATTGTCAGCTACGCTGACGACACCCAACTGATGTTCAAGCTCACGCCTGACCACAGAGAAGATGCCACCAACTTCTCCAACTGTCTATCATCAATGGCAGCATGGATGAACAGCAATTGCCTGCGCCTTAATGGCGACAAAACCGAGCTGCTGGTGGTAGGAAAATCTGCTTCAGCATGGTCACATTTGTGGTGGCCTGCGGAACTTGTTATCCCACCTCGTCCTGCGGACTCAGTGCGCAATCTCTGCATCACATTCGACTCCTATAAGTCTCAGGTCAGCAAAGTGACAGCCAGGTGCTTCAGCACACTGAAAGTTCTCCGTAAGGTCTTAGACATCCTCCCCATCGAATACAGAAAGACCATAGTCCACACCTTGGTGACCCCCCCATCTGGATTATGGGAATGCTCTGCTTTTGGGTTTGAGCAAAAAAGGCCTTCACCAACTCCAGCGTGCTCAAAATGCTGCCGCTCGCCTTGTGCTCGGACCCCCTCGCAGAGCATCTGGGAAAACCGCTTTAATTAAACTCCACTGGCTCCCTATTAAGGAGTGAATTAAATTCAAGTCCCTTTGCTTTGTGCACCGCATTGCCCATGGCAAGGGTCCGAACTATCTGAAAAATCTTTTCACCATACATCGCCCCATCAGGAATCTGAGATCATCCGGAACGATGATGTTTAAACTCCCCAAAGTCACCAGAGCCAGGATGGGCGGGTGTTTGTTCAGATACCTGGCTACCAAATGCTGGAACGAACTCCCGCTCGATCTCAGGATGGAACCCTCGGAAACTAGGTTCCGGGGAAAACTTAAAATTTTCTTTTTTCCCCCCGGTATAATTCCTTCGTCATCCCTCTGCACCTTTTTGGCTCCCGCTCGCTCGCTCCTCGGGCAATTTAGCAGTATTTAGCGCGGGGACACACTGTTTCGTGTAGCCAGGTGCTTTAAAAATGGTTTTATTATTATTATTATTATTTGTTCCTTTTGCATTTGTCATCTTAAGTGGGAAGGGTAATCCCAGATGTGGGTCCTGTGCTCACTGCCCCACTGGATTCAAGCAAGCCTGGCTGATGAGGGGTGATGCCCTGAAAAAACAGTCCCAGGATGCTTCTTTCTGGGCCAGGGAGGACCTGGTTTGGCTGATCGGGCTGAACTGTTCCCATGCGAGACAGGGTCAAGACTGATTTGCATATGGCTGGGTTCATACTGGGGTAGCATGGTGAGGTGAGCAAAACAATGATGGATTAAAGCCAGATCTTTGTGACTGGGGGTGAATGTTTGCCCTGTTCAGCATTCCGTCAATGTGTGTTTTAATCCCTCCTCCATAGGCACAGTAGGGGGAGAAAGCATGCCAGTATCTGGAGATGTGTGCAATCTGCTGGCATTATTCAGTTCCTCATACCAATTCATATCCTGCTCATACGGTCATTCTAAAGGGTCCAGTGAACCATCCTATCCTTCCCAAGGCCTAGCCCTTCAGAATATGACTTGGGGCTCTGACCTAGGACATGAGGGTCCTGTTGTCAGTCGATGCATCTCTCTGTCATTGGGTATCAGAATGGGGCTGGGGCTCCAGAGAGCATTGAGGTTAAGACATGACCCGATCCATGGGGGCCCACTTTGTCATCGTGGGGCCCAAAGGCACGCTGGAGGGGTCAGCTGCTCAAAAAGGAGGTGCATGGCCTAATATCATTGTCATTTGAGCGGGGGTCGCTTCAGCTCCTGGAAAACTGGTGAGACGCAGAGTCGGCCCAGATGCAGGTTTCAAAAGAACCAGTCCTTGAATGCAGATGTTCCTTCGTCTGGTTGGCCGATAGACTAGAAGACGTTAAAGAGTACTTTGACTTCTTGTGGTTTTTGTGGCTTTTACTAGAGTGTCCCGACAATTTGCAGTGGGACGAAGAGGACTTCGGACTCCTGGAACGGTCCTCAGACATTCCTCTCGATCAGGATCGTGACTTCTGTGGAGTCACCTGCCAGGCTGCTAGCAGCTTGAGGGACTGCTCCCTCAAAGCCCTCTGTGCTACTGCCCAGCAGTAAGAGCACGACTTGGAGTAGTCGCGCTCCAAACACCACAAACACACAAGGTGCGGGTCAGTCACCAACAGGTGCCACAGGGTTTAAAAGCGGTCTTCCTTGATAACATCAGACACCAGGAAGACCCCCCCACCCTCTGAAAAATTTACAAAATGCTGCAAAAATCCTGTCAAACACTGATAGAGGGGTAGCTCTTCTCTCAAATCAGTGCTGGCTGGCGAGGAAAGAAAAGAACTGACAGCAACCCATCGAGGAGGCGCCTATATAGGCGACGTGAACATCACTTCTCACATGGACGACAAAGACTATAGTACTCGGAGCTGACTGACGCACAGGGGTACTGCTCACGAAAAATCTTCCCGATCCAGTCTGACTGGGGCAATTCCGAGATAAGGAATCTGCAGCTAGATGTCAACTTCAAATAAGGACAGGCATAAATTGCAGGCTGCCACCACTACTAAGTTCTTCATAAAGACCTTTAGTGTTATTCATATACCAAACACCTTCAATTGATAGTGAACAGCTTTCATTACAAACCTGAGACTTTGTTGTGAGAGGAAGGCATAAAGATGCAAAGGTATACATTTTCAGGTCTGTGATTGCCAGATAAACTTTCTCTTGTACTGGAATCACTTTCTGAAGGGTTGTAATCTTGAATTTGTGCGTCGATATATCAGTTTACTCTTTACAGATCCAGTATTGGTCTTAATGTCAAGCTGTGTTTTGTTGTCAGGAAGTATACTGAATATACTCCAAATCCTCTCTCTTGGGGAGGGACATTCTCTAATGCCTCTTCTCGCAATAACTCTTCAACCTAGTGTTCCAGAACCTCCATTTTGCTTTGTGGACAGCTTCTGTATCAATTCACTAATAAACCTCTCCTGCACAACTACAAGTCTGGCTCAGTTTAAGCTTCAGCATGGAGACATCTAACTTACACCTCGTAGATGATGTCCTTCTGACCACAGATGAAGATGACCCCAGTCTCCTTAGATTGCTGGGCTGGTGGGCTACCTTCCACACATTTCCATCCCACCTTCATATATACCTTGGATTATTGAATACGATTCACTGGCAATGCTCTCAATTTACACAGACCTTTCCAACCAATGCCAGCTTGTTCACCTGGGCACCTCCAGGTCCCAAAAGATACCTAGCATAGGCAACCTTTACACAGAGCCGCTTAGTGCTCAACTCTCATTGAACAGCATCAAGATTTACCAATATGCAGATGATTAACAACTGTACTAAAAAGACTCTTCTGCTTCAGACGTTCAACGCTTCAAACACTTCCTGCACAGCATCCACCCAAGCTCAACCCAATCAATACAGAATTCCTTTTATTTGCAATAACAAGAATAATTCAAACCAGGCACAGTTACATGAATCTTGACGAATTTGAACCCTAACATTCACTGAACGCCATGTCCCTTGGATTCACTCTGTACACCAATCTCACACTCAAGGAACACCGAGAAAAAAAACCCTGTTATCCACTCTTTCTATTAAAGAATGTGAAAATGTTTCCTCCAGAAAACGCCATCAGAACTGCTCAGCATCTGGATGGTGGTAACACCCTTTCCCATGGCCTCCCATACTGTACGCTGACATCCTTTAAATGCATCCTACACACCACAGCAAGAAACATTCTGAGGCGGACGTAAGATCACAGCACCTCCACCCTGATGGAACTCCATGTAATCTCCTGGCAGGTGCCGGCTGCCTGCATCATTTACAAAGCCATCACTCCAGCACCCAGCTTATCTTCCAGACAAGCTGACTATCTTGGGTAGTTCTTTGCATTCTCACAGCAAGGACGGTAGAAAACTTCAGAAAAAGAAAAGAATCCAACCAAGACAGCAGGCCTTTCTCATCTATGCACCCTGAATCTGGAACAACATTCCCAGCCTAATCAGGACCACCCCAACACTGCTTGAAATTAGGAAAAGGTTGAAGACTTACCGCTTTAAAGAACACTACATCCCAATGCATTAACCATCCATAACCCAGCTACCTCTCCAGTCACTCATTGATATTATGCTAGTCTTTGACCTTCTGCAGGTCTCCACTGGGGTGGAATTAAGTCTTTGCTGGGGAAGTTCCTTTTGTTGAATGCCCACTTGATTTTGCTCTTCTTCTATAGGTCAGTCTGCCTTGGGTAGCCTCCTATCATTGCCCTCGATGCTGAAAAGAGCGGACCTGTCCATCTTTGTATTGGTGTGCGAACTAGGTGTGTACTAGGGCCCCTTCTATCCAGGATCCCTCCTCCGTTAAAGAACCACTCGCCTGTTCACAGCTTCCATAGTTCTAGCAGTATTCTTTCCCCATTCATTCTACAGTTTGATCAACTGTAGACTGCCGCCTCTGCCAGTATCCGTGACCCACACGGAGTAGAGGTCGGAATCGTATTCCCAAATAGGGGAGATGCAGAGGCAGGCACCACCATCTGGATTACGATATCCCTTTCCGACAGACTTTTCATGTCGGGAAGACAGCCATGAAAAGGCTGTCGGAAACGGAATTTGGGGTCCCCAAACAGGGACTCCATCTGTCGTGGGCCAATGTAAAGTGGGTCTGGTGGCACATGTAGTGCCCTCACTCACCTCTATGCATGTGTGCCATGCACGACATGGTGCATGGCACATGGTGCATAGATGCACAGGAGGTGCTCCTTACGACACCTGCTTGTGCTGCAGCCTTTATCATTTGCCTAGGTACAAGTTGCTGTGGTATGGAGCACTTTCAGACTGCCAGCACGACTATCAAATCCGAATGCAGCAGCCATGCTTGCCAGGAGGTCTCCTGATCGCTGTCTGGAATAGCGGCCTGTGGTCCAACCGACGGCCATCATAATCAGGCCCTTAATGTTTTGTTAGTTACTAAATTTTGATTCATTTACTTCGTGAAGGAAGGGCATTACATACCTACTGCTGCCACTGCCGTATGTGACATCACAAAGGGTTTGAGGAAACATGCATCAAACCTTTTAAAAACATCACAACAGATGATTTAAACAAGGATGGCTAGTTCAGCAAAAGCTGAAAGGATCAACAAATAGCATTTAAAGGTCCCTACTGCAAGTCCTTGCTAAGACAAAAACAATAAAATATCAGAATACTTAGTCTACTGCGGATCCATTTTCTGGGCTCCACACAAGGCCAAAAACCTAGATTTTGTAGAGGGATGCTGCACAGCAAGGACCACATTCACATCCTCTGGAGGTAGATCGACTGCACTCAACTGCCATGAGTAATTCCCTGTGCCATCTCACGATGTAGTTATCATTCGAGATTTGCCAGGTGCCTTCAGCAGAGTTAGTATGCCCTGGCATTTAAAGACCTTGATAGGTAGTTCACGACCAGGGATTTGCCTCGATGGCCAAGCCAACTTCAGTGATTAAGATACTCTTGGCAGAGGACCTCACTGCGTCATGTTTGTTGCAATATCACAAAGCAGTGGAGAACCATTGCTAACATTTCCTTGATGGATGACAGAGCCAGGCAGACAGCCAACAATTTAATGGGGAGTCAGAGTTCCATCAGAGTACTCTAAGCTCTACTTCTCCCAGATTACATACTCATCAGTCACTACAGTCAACTCTGGATGGGAAAGGAGAGGGGTCTGCCAGTGGAGACAAGTGGCCACCAATGCCGATAATTTGCAATCTCTCCGAAACCTGGATGGAATCCCACTGCAGAGCCTGCTGTGCCACCTGTCTCAGTCGACGAGTAGGATGCATAAGGACATGAAGCATCTGAGCTACTGACATCCAGGACAGAGGCTGAAACATCGGCATCATACCCCAAATGTCCTGGACTTGCTGGAATGGAATGGAGGGAGGAAGGGTCATGAGCAGCACAGTTTCCTCAGATAAAAGTAATTCTGCAGAGTTGATGTGACTTGGTACATTGATCTGTGACAGTGTGGCGAGACAACCTTCAACCGCCAGGCAACAAGGTAGAGGGAAACCACTATACCAGACATCTGAAGCTGAGCTGCAACCACCTCCATCACTTTCGTGAACACACAAGGGGGTGGAGGGAGCGTGAGTGCATAGCAAATTGGAAAAGCTCCTGGCCTTCCCATAACTGCAAGTAATGTCTGTGGGACTGCACAATGGCGGCATGAAAATACACATCCTACAGGTCCAGGGATACCATCTAGTTGCACAGATCCAGGGCAAAAAGAACAGATGTCGATGTGACCTCTTTAATGTGTCCTTCTACATGAAAGCATTCAGAGGGTGAAGATCCCAAATAAGATGAAGGTCTTAGCAGGAATAACACCTAGTCACTATTTCCAAAACAAGAACCCGCTCCTTGGCCCCTTTGGATAAGAGTGCCTGCACTTAATGCAGGCAAACAGCAAGGTGGTCCTTTGAAAGTTGTTCTGATGTAGGTGAAGGCTGTAGCGGTTTAGATATGAAAGTAAGGAAGGGCAAGACCCCGTTGGACAATTTGAAAGGCCCATGTGTCTGACAGTCTGTCACCACCTCTGGATAAAGTGTTAAATCCAGCCTCCTACAGAGTGGTCGCAAACCACTAAGGACAAGTTCAAGCGTCTTGAAGGCTGCTGTCGAAGGGTTGGGGCACTGAGAGGGTCGGAGTCCCTGCTGACCAGCATGTTGCCTGCCTAACCCCATCTCCTGCCCCAAAAGGCTTGGGATACTTGATGGGGCGGCAGGGGGGCCTGTTTGTATGCCAGCCCTCCATAGAATCCTTATAAGGTACGGCAATGCTGAGGGAAAACCTGGTGGGAGCTGAAAGGCCCAAGGAACGCACCATGACTCAGATCTCCATAATGAGTTCCCAGGTGGTATCTGCTTTCTCACCAAACAGATGGGAGCCGTCAAATGGTATATCCAAGAAAGGCCTAAACATTCCCAGAACAACAATTTTACCTCATCCAAGCTTGGCAATGGGTACAAACTGCTGTACCTAACCAATCTGTGGTATCCAAGGCATGAGATTTAGTTGCTTCCTGGCCATCTTGAATGGTATGTACTAGGGAGGCATGAAGACCGTCAGGGACACCTGCAAGATCTTGGTGACCACGTTCCTAAGGGAGTGCATATATCAGCCAAGCAAACAACTGGCGTTGCCCAACCTCAAGGCTAGGAAGACTGATGAGAAAAAACTTTTCCCAAATGCCTCAATCATTTCTTTGCCCTGGGGCGTCTGAGGAAGAGTTGGGATTCACCATGCTGGTAGAGGTTTGTACCAGCAGATTCCGGAGGAGACAGCTGAGGCAGGAACTCAGGTTAGCCTAGCATCAGTCTGCAGCATCTGGCAACTTCCCTGGTCACCGGTGGACATAAACAAGGCTTAACCCATGTGCCCATCAATGTATCAGTTGGGGCATCATTAAAGGGCAACAGGGCCTCAAAGGAAGCCTGCCCAGGTTACAGGGGCTCTAAGAAAGTTAGTTTTGACTTCCACTGAGGCGAGTTGAAGGTCAAAAACTTCTGCTGCGGTCTAATGACTGTAGCAAAGGAAGCACTTTCCTTTGTTGATGGCCAGCTGGCCTCCTACAAGTCTATACAGAAATTGTCATCATAGTGAAGGGATAACATCCCCATCATCAACAGTGTCCTCTCCAAAAAGTGACAGACTGAACCAAAAAGCTGGACAGGTTCTTTAAGGCGGTTTTGCAGCAGGTGTAGTGTTTTGTCAGACTCAGATTGAATTGGGAGTGGGTAAATGAATGTAGATTTCAGGCGTGACCTCGGTCGACGATGAGATGTTTTTGGCTTAGTCAGACACCAAAATTAGAATAGGGGGTTTCTAAAATACCAATGTCAAAGAGACTGGCACAGATTTTGGCACCCAAGTGGAAGCCAGCACTGATGCCAGGGCGGAACACAAAGCTGGTTTAAGGGCACAGACAGCACTGAGGACGGCTCCACTTACGGTAACCAGACTACAGGTCCCTGCAGATTCATAGAGCCTGAAGACGTGCCCGAGGGAATTGGTAGAGAGCCACATATTTGCAACTCGGTCTCCTTGAAGGCCTAGACCTGCTGTAAGGTTGCTACAACTCTCAGGGTGAATCGGGACCAATTGATCCTGAACACCAAAGGCAATACCTCATGAGGGTCTGCACAGACACCTGTTAGCAGCAGTACCTGCAATGTTTAAATCCTGTCCTTTTAGGAGAGAACAGTTCCCTTGCACACTAGTTTAAGATTTTCTGAGAGAAAAATATAGGAACATTTTTGTCATAACAATGACAAAAGGAAAAGAGCTGTGGATTCATGTGTGAAGGTGCGGAAATGAAGGAAGCAATGTCAGCATGCAGGGTTAACTTATCAGCTCTACTCAGTCACTTCTGGGGCAGAACTAAGTCAATGCCGAGCCACACAGAAGCACTGCTGGGAAGAGTCCGGATTCAGTTAATCACGTGGCCAGTGTTCCAAAGGGGAGGAAATAGCATCTATAAGTATCCATAGGCAATAGAAGAAATTCTGCTTCTAAGACAACTTTGAGCTTTGGAGAGGTTTACCACGACTGGATAGGAAAGTATGAACATTTAAAGTGTTCAGCTTTGTAAGTATAGCGTCCACTTGTGAACGTAATCCTCTCTTCAATGGGGAGCTTGTTAAGTCCTCAGGACGGGCCGGTTTGGGGGCAAGAAATTATAGAAAACCACCCAGAACAGAGTTTTCATAGTTCAGTTGAGAAAGAAATGTGTAGAAAGCAGTTTTTCACTGGGATGGGAAAAAACTACACTCTCACCCCCCCCTCAGTTTGACAATGCTTTTTTTTTTCTTTTCAAAAAGCGTTAGACTAAAAATCATAAAAGCGCATATATGCAAAAATTTTAATAAGAACATACCATTATACAACAATACAATGTACTCATGATAGAGGACAATACTCCTAAAATAGTTTTAGATACAACATTAAAAACATAAAAGGATCCTATACAGTTTAAAACAATACAAAGGGAGAGAAAAAAATCAGTCCGTTCACGTTTTTGTATTAAGAATTCCTTGTGGATTGCAGTGGTTTGACAATGCTATTTCGGTTGAATGTGTGGAAGTAGAGTAGGAATTGTGCTTAGTACCGTTTCACAGGAGAACATTTTCTGAGAAGCAGGATTTCACTATTGTAAGAGTGTGATCCTACACAGTTGCCCTCTCAAAGACCAGCCCAAAAATTAAAGATAGAGACTTAAGACGAAATGGACCAATCCGAAACCTGGCCCACACGACATCCCATACAAGTTCACCAATTCTCAGTAGTTGATGCAGGATCACCAGGAACAAGCCAAACCAATTAATGACCTTGCCTGTGTGTGCCATTCTTCAAGAGTATGCATTATCTAACATTGATGAACCATTCCGAAGGCTGCCAAGAGGTCTAAGAACAAATAGGCAGGAGTCCCCAGCATTCTTTATGCAACGTGCACCATCCAGTATTTCCTTAGTTTCTGTGGTTAATCTTAACTTATTCTGCCAAGAGGTGTTTTTTTTAACGCGGAGGCCAGGTGATTTTAAATGCACCTCTCAATAGTTTTACCTAGCTTTGGGAGATTGGAAAGGGATCGGAGGTTATTTAGAGGGCTGTTGGCAAGGGTTGTTTTTGTTTTTATTTGCGGTTTTAAAGAGCTGAAACTCCAACACAGATTGAGTTTTGGGAAACAACTTCTTGGACATGTAAGTTGTTGTGAATGGTGCTGGAAGGAAGAATAGGTTTGCACTAGTTACTAGGGTAGAGAGGTTTAATAATTCTGATGCACTTGCCCGTCTCAACGGTGGAAAAAGTTATGGTTGCGGAGTTTTATAGAACTGATGTTGTACTAGATATAATGGAACACCTTCCGCTTAGAGACAGGGAAGTGGAGGGGGATGATAAAATAGATACATTGAAATAAAGATTCGGCAGAAAAAGACATTTGTGACGTGACTTTGTGGGATGTTAGCTATGGCAACTTCCAAAGTCAACTTCCTTTTGCTGGAAAACCCAGAACACTGGTCCACAACCCTTACCAAGTAAAACGGTTTTATTGGAGAGCAAGAAATAGCAAAACAATTAAACACTTTATATTATACAGTGTTTTGCGCTTTGTTTTTGTGTCACTCCCTGACAAAGTAAAGGGTCATCTTTGGGCTCAGAGAATAAAGAACCAGAAATTACAATGCTCTGCATAACTCGTCCACACATTATCTCACAGCACAACCCTTTGATTCTCTATTGCCCCTATTGTTCATTTTCTCGCCTTTTATTTTAGTGGATAAAGCGGAGGAGCTGCCACTGAGTGAAGTTTCTAGGCAGTGCCTGCCCATTTAACTCTCCCAGAGTGCTACTTCAGGAAGGCTGATCGCACGGTGCAGAGGTTTCACACTTTAATGTGACTTTTTCTCCTCTTAAGAGCCAATAATCATCACCTGTTACAAAGACGGTATGCTTTGCAGCCAGAAAGTGTGACAAGTAACCACCCTAAACTTTGAACAATGCATCAACAACCCTTGTCTAGAATATCAGAAGAACGGTGGAGCCCATCACACTTTGTTCCAATTCAAAGTTCTATTTAACCAATGAAGATAATGTTTCACAGAGTACTCAAAAAGCTACTGTAATCTGTGTTGGTGTTTGACAATCAGTCTCCTAGAGGTGAGGCTAAGTCTGTGCAAGTTGCTCGAGAGCTATGGATCTAACAGCTCAAACCCTGCATGCTCAGAGCGGAATGTGCCTGGTCCTGTAGGATGAGATACTGTCCATGAGGAGAAACCACACTGTAGGCGAGGCACCCAAAAGAGTAAGCCTTTTGCCATTGGTGCGGTGTATTTAAAAAGTTGGACATGTGCTTTCAAGTTTTACATGTGCTGGTAGGGAAAAACTCGCAAATTCGTTTTTAATTATTGCAAGACCTACCCATCCCATGGGAAAACATTGGGTTACCTTGTTGCATTTAATAAGTGATATCTTTTTTAACAGGAGCAGGTAGGAAAGATATGTTTGGTGTCCGAGGAGTTTTTTTTTTTTTTTTTTTAACCTTTTTTATTAACATTGTGCATCATAGAGTCATGACAGTAATAACATCAATAATCCTGTACAGTATCGATCATGGTACATTCAGCGGGCAAACATCATTTACACCGGGCATGGGACAGCATAGACGAATTCCAACATTGTGCCGGAGCCATCAGCCACCGTGCCTGTAGCCATACCCCCGCCATCCTAGCTGTGCAAATAGCCGAGGGGGGGGGGCCTCCCCACCCTCGCATTTAGGCATTCCCCCGGCAAGGGAGAGAGGGATCCGCGATGTCACCAGCCCTCAGCCTCCCCATCCCCGCTCAGTGACCCAACCTCGGCGCCCGGAGTAGCAATGCATCACGTGTGTGCCTAGTGTGCGTGGCCTCGCTCCGCATGCCAGGGAGCCACTCATGGGAGGGTAATTACGGGTGGATGTCTGCTGGTTAAGGGCCAGGTCTATCGCGTGGAATGCAAGTCAGTGAATGCTGTGTGGTGTGCACCTAAACGCTCATGGACCAGGTACCGGCTCCCCTTCACCAGAGGAGTCACTGTCGGCAGCCTGGGATAGCCAATAGGCCTGTAGGGGGGACCAGAAGTCACTGGGCCTACAACGGGCAGGCATCAGATCCGCATAAACGCCGTGTTGGTCTTGGCAATATTTGAGGTCGTCCAACCATGCCTTAAACTTTGGTGCCCTCCCTCTCCCCCATCTGCACGCAATTCTCCGTTTAGCAAGAAGGAGTGCGAGATCGACAAACTTGCGATCCGATTTGGGAACGTGTTTGGTATATCCCAGCAGCATCACCATTGGCTCAAGGGCAAGAGGGCCATCGATCATCACCTGGAGCGCAGCATGAACCTGCTCCCAGTATTCCTGAATTACTCCACACTCCCAGGCCAAGTGGAGGAAACCTGCGCTCTCAGCACGGCACCTCGCACATCTGTCGTCATCCGATAGTCGAAATCGCAGCTTACGAGCTGGGGTATAATAATACCGCTGCACAAATTTATAGTGGATAATTTTCAGTCTACAACTAGAGGAAATTCTCGCGGTAACCGAGCAGCAGTATCTCCACTGTTCATCCGTGAGTGCTGCGGGTAGGTCAGAGTCCCAGGCAGCACGCGCCTTGGACGGAACAGGGGGGCGTTGCTCTCGAATGGCCGAATATAGCTTCGACACCAAGTGTCTACCGTCCGAAACGAGCATGACGTGTAGCGGCAGGACCGTGCCCGGTTCCTCCGGGTAGCCAGGAAGTATCTCCTTCATACCCTGCCGGAGCCTGATGTAATAAAACACCTCCATAGGCGTCGGGGGATCAGCACAGAAGAACTGTTCCTTAGTGCGGAACTGCTTCTCATGAAATAGGTCCCCCCAGGTATGAAGTCGGTTGCGGTTGCACATGGAATGAAACCCATTTTCTGTTAGGAGCGATAACTTCGGGTGATAGGAGAGGGGCATCGCCGGTGAGTATAGCATGGGGGCTTCCAGTAATCTAGTCACTCTTCGCCAGGCGTCCATGGTACAGGTAACAGTGGTGGCAGGCGTCTCAACGTCGCCAGGCGAGCCCAGCAGCATGCCCTTAAGCGGCAGCGGGTGAACTATCCAATCCTCTGCCGCCACCTGAGGCATAAAGGGAGTGGGGTGGACCCAATAGTAAGCGTGTTGAGCCTGAGCACTGAGGTAGTATACCTCCAAGTCGGGCACGTCGAACCCGCCCATGTCATACGGCTGCGTCAATACTTTCCAGCTGAGGCGCGGTTGTTTCTCGCCCCAAAATAGGCGAAGCAGTTCAGACCGAAGCCTCTTAAAAAAGTAGGCCCCCGGGTAGTAGGGTATATTTTGAAAAAGGTATAGGAAGCGTGGGAGGACAACCATTTTTATAAGGGATGCTCTCCCCGCCATCGACAGCGGGAGGGCCAACCAGCGAGTTACCGTATCGGCTAATTTGGAGATGGCCACCCCATAGTTCAGTCGGATCGTGTCCTCCTTAGCGAGCGACACAACAATTCCCAGGTATTTCAAGTCCGTGCTACACCACTCCAACGGGTAATCAAGCGGGAACCGGTGCACCGAGGGCGTGAGGGGGAAGAACTGCGATTTCTTCCAATTAATGTGCACGCCGGAGACTCCACCAAATAATACAAATTCTCTCAATAGGGGGTTGAGGTGTTCCTGCGGGCGTCGCACATACAAGGTAACGTCATCCGCATAGAGGGATATACCAATCTGTCTCTGGTTGCAATTAAAGGCGCTGTCCTTATGCAACTGCCGAATCCTGCAAGCCAGTGGCTCAATAGCTAGGGCAAAAAGCAGGGGCGACAAGGGGCATCCCTGCCGAGTCCCTCTCGTGATCGGCATCTGTGATGACAGCACGCCATTGACGATGACCCTAGCAACTGGAGAGGTATAAAGCAATGTCACCCAGGCAATGAAGATCCGGGGGAAGCCCATCCTGCCCAATATGGCCAGGAGATAGCCCCACTCCACCGAATCAAACGCCTTGGTGGCGTCCAGGAACACGGCAGCGACCGGCAGATCCGGCGAGATAGTAGGTATGAGGGAGAACAAAGTGCGGAGGTTGTGGGACGTAGCTCTCCCCGGGACGAACCCAGACTGATCTGGCAACACCAGTGTAGACATAAGTAGTGATAATCTAGTCGCGAGCACCTTTGCTAGAATCTTTGCATCGCAGTTGAGCAGCGATAAGGGCCTGTAGGCGTCAGTATCTTGTGGGTCCTTCCCTGGCTTTAGCAGTGAAGTGATCACCACCTCCCTCATAGAGCCCGGTAGTATCCCCTCCTCCAACGACTCCTCAAACACCTCCTTCAGCACTGGTGCCATTATGTCTATGTAACATTTATAAAATTCGGCCGGCAGGCCATCCAGCCCCGAGGCCTTGCCGTTGCTCAGTGACATGATCGCTTCTCGGATTTCGTCAATCTCGAAGGGACATCCCAGGAAAGCCCTATCACTATCACTCAGCCAACATAGTGCGATGTCATCGAGGAACCCTCCGAGGTCAACCTCTCCGGCCTGTTGTGTGGTATACAGCTGTTTATAATGCTGCAGGAAGGTGTCCTGTATTCCCTTAGTGTCATGACAGGTTCTGCCCTCACCATCAGTGATTTCCAGTATGTGCGTGGCAAATCGCTGGTGCCTAGTGAGTGCCGCCAACACCTTTCCCGGCCTATCCCCTTCGCAATATCGACGAGCCGTCCAGTACTTGCCACGAAACTTGGCTTCCCTGGCCGCCTCCTCCTCAAATTTGGATAACTTGGCCCTGAATGCGATCGCCAGGTCAGGGGAAGGGTTTCCAACCATCTCCGCCTCCAGCGCTTTAAGCTCCGCCTCAATACTCGTCAGCGTGCGCACTATTTCCCTCAACACGCCGCAGCTTTTAGAGATTGTGACACCGCGCACAGTGGCCTTAAAAGCCTCCCAGATCGTTTCGACCTTGGCAACAGAACCCTTGTTCCTAGGGAAGAAAGCCTCGATTTCCTCCCCGAGTTCTTGTTTGAAAACCGGATCAAGTAGAGCCGAGGGGAACAGCCGCCATGGCGGGCGTACCCGTGCATATCCAGGCATATCCAGGACAGCCAGCACAGGACAGTGATCCGAGTATGTGCGAGGCAGGTGTCGCACCACGGCGACGCCACCAGCCAGACCCCGTGAGATGAAACAGTAGTCAATCCTGGCCCATGAGCGCGCATGAGTGGTAAAGTGGGTGCCCTCCCTGGTCCCTGGGTGTAAGTGTCTCCAGCTGTCAAGCAAGCCCGCCTCCGTCAGTATGCCCCTCAGCGCTTCTCTAGCTTTCGTGTTGTATTGACCGCTACCATCTGACCTGTCCATCCCCGGGTGTAGGGAGAGATTAAAGTCCCCTCCCCAGACTACGTGTGTGGCCTCGATCTCAAGTGCATGACCCCATAGTGACAAGAAGAACCCAGGTGTGTCGACGTTTGGTGCGTAACAGTTGATGAGCATCACTACATCAGTGCCCAGTCTACCCCAAAGGATCACGTATCTCCCTTCGCTATCTGTTCGAGTCCCCAGCCTCTGGAACGTCAACCGCTTATTAATCAAGATGGCAGTGCCCCTGGAGTAGGTGGAATAGGAGGAAAACTCTCTCACCGTCGCCCACCTGTTCGCAAACCGAGGGGTGCATCGCGGGTTGAGGTGAGTTTCCTGGAGCATAGCTATTTGCACCTTGTGCCTATCTAAGTACCCCAGCACATTCCTACATTTCCGCGGGTCATTAAGGCCCCTGACATTCCAGGATATTATAGACACATTATTCAAAGTATGGTCACCCATGCTCATCATCAAATCCCCGTAAACAACGATTGCAAAGAGTCCCGGCACACTGTGGTGCCGCATCCTGTACCAAATACCACATCTCACAGTACCGTCGTGTTACCTGATCATTCACGCTGACACATCTCACACGTCCAGACTCAGCGCGCTTGCCATGACTACCATCCGCACATACATTCATTCCCTCAACTTTCCCCACCCCAACATGTGAACATCCCTCCTCACTCCGCTCACAGCAACAGAACCCCCATACCCCATATCCTCCCCCATCCCACTGAAGCAACCCAAACTTGCCAGTATTACGGTCCCTCCCCCCCTCCCAAACCCCGTAATCAATAACCATAGTACAACCATGTGGGGAATCCCCTCCTGGGGGCATCAGAGGTGCACGTTCGCTCACCCCAACACTCCCCTCCCCTCCCGCATATACCATATGGGGAAGACAGAGAAGAAGGGGTGGTGCCTGGCCCATAGTAGTCCCGCAGATATGAGCCACAACAAAGGACCAACAGTTTCGGACCCACAACACTCCAATTGTAGAAAACAACAACAACTTCAACGGCCCCGTCCCTTCACAACTGTCACCTACAAGATCACATGCAGTACCATCAGTGCCTGCTCCGCTAGCACCAGTCATTCAAAGGAGTAGTGCGCACCAGCTGGGTCAGCAGTCTGCTGGGGGTCCATGGCGCAGAAAGGCAGATACCCAAATCAGATGGCGATGGCATCGTCAGCAGAGCCCAGCCCACAATCCAGCAGTGCTAAAGGGCGCGAGTGGCATAAACATCATGAGGGCGCCGCCACAATTCATTCATCCTGTTCAGCAGGATTCCCTCCCGCTACATCCTCTCCCTCGTTCCGTCTGTCTCTCCTGTCAGTGCGAAGCCGTTTAACATAATCCTCAGCGTGTTGCGGGTTCGTGAAGAAGTGTTGTTTGCCCTGATGGGTCACCCGGAGCCTGGCCGGGTACAAAAGTGCGTAGTCAACCTGCAAGTCCCTCAATTTCTTCTTCACGTCCAGGAACTTTCTCCTCTGGTCCTGTACCATGGGCGTGAAGTCCGGGTAGAGTGAGAACTGCACGCCATCACAAGACAAATTCCGATGTGTGCGGGCGGCTCGAAGAGCGACGTCCCTATCGCGGTAGTTGAGTAACCGGGCGATGATAGGCCGCGGTGGTGCTCCTGGCTTGGGCACCGGGCCCAGGGACCGGTGTGCTCTCTCAACTATGAATTGGCTCGAGAAGGCCTCCCTGCCCACAGCCGTGTTCAGGATATGTTCGACATAGTCCTCCATGCGCCCTGTGTTGGTGGACTCCGGAACCCCCGTGACGCGGATGTTGTTGCGTCTACTTCTCGCCTCCAACTCCTCGTTCTTCGCTGCTATCACTCTGAGGATGTTGTCCATGCGGTCGAGGCGTGTGTCGTGCGTCGCGGCAGTGTCCTCAGCAGTGGAGATGCGCCGCTCCGCCTCTGACAACCGTTCTTCGTGCACCTCCACTTTTTGCACCACACCGTCCATCCTAGAGGACAGCCGATCCACCTTATCCACGACAGTCGCGAAGCCCTGCCGCATTTCCTCTATGATCAGGCGCAATTCAGGCGTCATGACCGCAGGAGGGGCCTCGGCACTTGGCTGTCCCGAGGTGCTCCCGGCGCCCGTCGCACCACGCGTTGGTTTCTTTGAAGTTGCAGGTTCGAAGGACAGTTTAGGTTGCTTAGCGTCGTTCTTACCCATGGTGACCCAGCTGTTGGCACCCAGTGGCGGCAAAAGGGTGGCGGGCTCGCCAGTACCCTGGAGCTGAGCTGTCTTGAAGTGCGTGTCCCAACGTGAGCACCCAGATATAAACCTGGCAGCGGCTTATCAAGGGGGTACAGGCGACCCCCCCAAGTCTTGGGATCCGATTCTGTTCAAAGCACTAGCGCCCGCAGCTGAGCTGTCTTGAAGTGCGTGTCCCAACGTGAGCACCCAGATATAAACCTGGCAGCGGCTTATCAAGGGGGTACAGGCGACCCCCCCCAGTCTTGGGATCCGATTCTGTTCAAAGCACTAGCGCCCGCAGGTGTGTCGTAACCCCCTGGGGTCCAGCACTGCCGCCCGCCAATGCCGGTGTACCTCAGGCAAAGGAGATCAGTGAAGGCGAGTCCAGTGCATGAATGTCACAACAACAAGCATCAGTGAGGCTCCGCCAGTAGTGCCTGCAATCGCCGGTGGCACCACTGGCCTCTGGGAGTGGGCGCAGCTATTGTCCCGCCTCGGTCCGGGGAGAGCCCTCCAGGCGAAGGGATGTGCCCTCGGGGGCTTTCGCCGCAGCGTCCGCCGGGATTAGGGGCGCAGACCGGCGCCGCAGCATGGGAGCTGACACAGTGAGCAGCCCTCCCCCTTGTTGCAGCGTTCACAGGGGGGGGCAAGACTCACCTCCGCCCGTCCACGCTGGGCGTCCAGCAGGGCTCCCGCAGGTCCAGCCGGGTAGCGCGGCGCCGAGGCCTGGCCGCCTCGTGTAGAGCAGCGGTCTGTAGTGGCACAGCTCCCGGTCCCGGTCAGCGGCCCGCTGCAGCAACACACCTCGGCGCACCTTCAAATTGCCACAACTCGGGTCCCGAACATCGGATCCTCCCCAGATTCGGACCGGAGCTGCAACTCGGATATATCCAGCAGCGGTGCAATCCTCAGGCATCCATCTGCGGGGAAAGCGGAGCAAAGTAGGATTATGCTGGCCAGGCAGCCAGAGCCTCACAGAGGTGCGGCCATCAGCTAGTGCGCCCTCTAGCGCCCCTGGTGTCCGAGGAGTTGTAATTTAAACCCTCTTTAATGGTAATGTCAGATTTTAAGTCACAATTCTGAAAATGCCACTTTTAGAAAGTTGTCATTTTTTGTCCAAACATGGAGCTTGCAACTTGTTTCCTGGGTCACATGACTAGGTGTAGCTGGCAATTGGTTTGGGTACCTCTCCCAGACAGTACAACAAAGGAGGGCATGGGTGTTGTCAGGATGGGCCATCTCTGACTTAATAGGCGAGCAGGGAATTCACCTACCACACTTCAGACCAACTCTTCAGTACACTCCAGCACTTGTGGATACAACAAAAGGCTGGGCTGAGGCCTGCCGTGCTTGAGGAGCAGACAGGACCTGCACCCTTCATCCGAGGCCGAAGTGAATCCAAGGGTCAGCTGTCTGACCTGTCCTGAACTACAGGGACACAACAAGCTCCAGAGTACTCCCTGCAACTGCCCAGCTGACCTGCTGCACTTGACCTGCCTGAATCTGCCAGAGCCCTGCTCCTCCCCCCCACCCCACCTCCAAGTTAAGCCTGACTACTTTTGTGCCAAGCTACCAGAGGGTTGAGCACAGTTTAATTTAGTAGCCTTTGGTGGTTTATCCTGACTAGGGCCGTGTCTTGCTTAAAAAGTGGCCCATACCCCACCTCAACCAAAAACCCAATTTCTCAAATGCTACTTGCCTTGTGCCCCGCCTCCCCCCAAAGTGGCTCAGATACACCCTACCTCTGTTTGACCAACAGCTAGAGAATAAGAATACTTTAACAGATTAGTGCTTGGAGTATTAAATGAGACAATTAATGTAACCCATTTGAAGAATACTGAAAATGTAAGTATAAAGTATTCTGATGTGCTTTAGATCTTTGAGCATCACATATATAGAACTTCAAACATTTGCCTACAGAATTCCCAGATAAAAAAAAGAACAAACATCAGCAAGAGATCATCACATTTTTATTGCTTTCAATTTTTGTAATGTTACAAAAATAGTTTCTCTAACATTTATCAAACAAATTACAAAGGCAAATAGTTTTTCCCCAACAAGATCACAGAAAGAATTGTGTGGATCTCACAGTATAAACTGAGAAAATATGGTTTACTTTCCATACAATATTTACCTAATTTTTCATTTTAATACAAAATAATAAAATGACACCATCGTAATTATAAAAGCAATTGTAAAAATCTAGAACTGTGCCGTTTAACACAAAGTATCACGTGTCATAATGAATACTAAAACTCGTTTTCATGAATTAAAATATTCAGAACACTGGAAGACGTACACACACTTGAATAAAGGAGAATGTATCAAAGATTAGATAGGAAAACATGATACAAATGGCATGTTTCATTACATGCAGTGTAAATTCCATGTGTAAGATTTTCTTGGAACCTCAAAGGAGCATGAATTGATAGTATAGTTCAAACCCAGCACTATTTTAAATAAACTGTAATAGCGACAGTGGATTTCTGCTCTCGTCACCCGTAATTGTTGGCAAATTTCTCAAGCTCCCTCTGGATTGGTTCCTTAGTCAATCAACTGGCCATTTAAATGACCATTCCGACTACTCATTAGGGAATGGAGTTCTCTGTACTAATCTGTTCTGCTTTTTTCTCTACAATTCTCTCCTTTAGATAATAAACAAAAAATAAATAGATGTGTGATTCAAAAAGGAACAATTTACAGTATTACCCTTTTGCTATCAGCCATTGTGGTGTGTAAATCAGTCATTAGATCAACCGTGCCTCAACCATTTTTCACTGATCCCAAAAATATGAATATTGCTTTGGAAAGCAAGTTGTTAAGCAGTCTTGAGCATCTTGTTGTTTAGCTTAAGTACTTCAGTGGATGACTAGGTAGATTTTTAAATATCCATTCACCATTCTCTACAGCACACTCCAGTGAAGCACTGTGCTGGGCTACTGCAGTGGAGGTTGGCCATCGGCTATCTTAAGCTACCACCAATTGTTTAAAATGGGGGGTGCAGTTTAAGAGCTGTTCTTCAACCACAACTAGGCAATAGAGAATATAGGAATTAAGAGGGAGTTTTTGTTTTGAGGCAGGAATAGCAAGCATGCACTCTGGCAAGCAGACTCCTCACCTCTACAAACACAGCAAACGCTATCCTCGATCTCTTGACATATGGCAGGGCCCTCCTCTCAGATGATCCAACAGTATTAAAGAAATCAAAAAGATCACACAGTCATGTTAAAAAAACAGTTGGAAAATGTTTTGGAGTTATGAAGACGCTCAGCCGCACCATGGACCTACTCCCATTGAGTTCCAGACGCACCATGACACAAGCTCTGATCACTTCCCGCATTGACTACGGGAATGTGCTTTTGTTGGGCACGTCTGAAAAAAACATTAGAAAGCTGCAGGTCCTGCAAAACTCAGCGGCACGCCTTGTGCTTAGACTCCCGCGCAGAGCTCCATCTAAACCTTCCTTGGATGCTCTGCACTGGCTGCCCATCAGAAAGAGGTTAATCTTTAAGGCACTTCTCTGGTGCCATAGGATCATTCATCAGAGAGCACCCTCCTATTTGTCTGACCTAGTCTCCCTCTATGAACCCTCTAGAATTCTACGTTCTAAGGGAACAGGTTTGCTTAAAACCACGCGCCCAAATAAAGCCAGACTTGGAGGCAGGTCCTTTCGCACTCTTGCGGCCAAGGAGTGGAACACCCTCCCCACGAATATCAGACAGGAAAAAAGTGAAACATCTTTCAGGAAACTTCTAAAAACACATCTTTTCACTAGCTAATTTCACTGTTTGCTGCCTGTTTCTTCTTCCACCCAAGCAATACTCTCTCCTAAGCGCGGGGACACCCCGGGAGGCGTCACCAGGCGCTTTATAAACTCCTATAATAATAATAACAAACACTAGCACCTTCCAAGCGTGCATATAAATGTACTGCTTTCTCTTCCTTCATCAGATAACCCTTGACACTGCAAAATATCCCACAAGCTAAGCAGTGGGAGCAGTTTTTTCTTCACAGAAGTTAGGTAGTGAAGTGCACCCATGATCAGGAAGACCAAACATAGGAATCATTTGACAAGTTAAAAGTAACCGTCCAAAATCTTTTACTACATGCCTTAGTGTTGCTGGGTGTAGTATTTATTTCCCTGCACACGTTTACAGTGTTGAGGCTACAAATTATGTACAATATATGGACATCACTAGGTGTTACAGAAATCAGTCGAGCCTATGGAAAACAGCTGATGTGCCCATTAAACATCTATGTTTCAAATCGCCCTCTTTCTAAAGATATGTGGGACAACAGCATTACTTTTTCAAGAAGTGAAGCACTTTGTTGAAACTCAACCGTATTATGCCTGTGTGGCATCCATATATTTTTAGTGATAAAGATCTTATTTGCCAGATACTTAACCTAGTTCCATAAACTTAAAAAACTTATTATAGCGACCCTAGTACTCTGCATGAACGACGACTAGCGTTCCAGTAAAATGAAGAGCAAATTAACGTGGCAGCATTTGCAATTAACGTGACCGCATTTGCAATTTAGGTAAATGAAAGAACACATTACTTTTTTGCATCCATAGCCTAAACAAATTACTGCCCTCTCCTGGAGGAAAGGTTAATGGACATTAGCATTTACGATTACATAGTATGTGTGTCCAAGTTTAGTAATTAACTGATCTGTGTAATTAACTTAGTACTGTTTTTGGCACGTGTGCGTAAATAGATTACAAGTCTACTGTGATTTAGGTCTAATCCGAATTTTCTCCATGTTACACCCGTGGCTAAAGATCTCCTTAAATGTAGGCATAGAGTTACTAATTTCAGTATAAAAATAAACATTTGGCTGTTTCTAACAAAAAGCTATGGTGGAGGAGTACATTCTCCTCATACACAACAACTGTGAAACTAACAGCTAGTGGATTTTAAATTTGCAGTGTGCACTTTTATTTGTCTGGTACATAATAGACTTTGTATCTATGTAATTAACAGACTTCTATAAAAAATAAATAACTGACACAGAACATTAAAAGTGGCAACACGTTTGCAGCACAAGGTCCAGCAGCTGGCTTCACATCATTTTTCTGCCAGGCTGAAAAAAACGATCATATTGACCCTAAACGGGCATACGATTCAATGACTAAGTTATAGACAGCTAAACAAGCTTAAACTTTGCTTACACCTTTCACAAAGTATGCATACAACCCTTTATAGAAAATGACTCTCTCATCAGATACATGGTATGCCAATGAGCAGTCACAAAGCTAGACTTTGTAAACATGAACCAATAGGGGGTCATGCATGGAGAAAGACAAATATAAGGAAGCCTGTCAGAAATGTACCCTCAAACATTTAGTAACTTAGTAATAGTATAACAGATCAATGGCATTTGAAAAGAAATTAGTGCAGATTGATGCGCAACTTTTAGAAGAATGTCAGTGGGTACTTAAACTTCACTAACGGGAGAAAGTAAAATGGTGTACTTTTGATACCTCCATAGAAAGGAACCACACTCAGTTTAGCTAAGCAAAGTCAATTGATTGACGGATCTCTGCAATCATCCTGAAAGCAGCCTTTCTTCATTCCCAGGGATGTAAAAAAATGATAGGAGTATGCGCACATAGGTTTGGGAGTTCCATTTGATATTGAAGGTACTTAACCCCTTTCATTACGGTCGATCCCCAAAATTCCTTTGAAATACTACCAGCGCAAGCCTTATTTAACTGAGCAAATACTGTCGAAAGCGCTACCTGAATGCCTTTCCTGTTCATAGAAAAATTCATTAAAGGATAAAACATGACAATTACGCAAATAATTACATCTACACTTAGGCTCCCAGACAAAAATACACATTTAAGTTGACAAACTGCAAAGGCTTGTCATCACTTTTGTACATGTGGAATTTATAACCCGAATTTAAAATCTTTTCTTCAAGACACCCGCTTCCAACCCAATTAAATTTCAACCATATATTTTTCAACATAAATAAGAAGCTAGTGAGAACAACTTCCTGAGTTGGCTCCATAGTCAACCCGAGCACTAACCTCTGCCAACACATACAAATGAAAGTGCAGGACTGTGTCCAACAGAGGATTTACTGCAGTGGAATCTGAAATCCAAGTATTTGAACCAACATTTGCCACTGCTCAGCTCCTACAATAGTTAAGGCAGTGTTGACGAATGTAGCTATTTTATAGTTCAACTACCAATAATTCGTTTTATTTCTGTTTTTGCAATGTGATGGGTAAGATTAATAGGGTCTGAGCTCTTTCGACCTGAACCTGGTGCATATTGGATGAGGAAAGCGGAAGGATAGAGTTGTAAACTTTAACTGTAAACTACTTTCCCACTTTTAGATGCGTAAACAATTACATAAGAATGAGTAAAATGCAGCAATAACCTTTTGATAGCGAACTCCACGGAAGAAGTTTTATAATTTAAAGTAAATCTTTCATTTCCATTTGTATGTTTAACTGATCAGGTGACACGTTTTACAGTCAACCTGTACGAGGCAGTCATAAAACTATGCCTGCAACACTGTACTATTGGAGGATTTACCCTGTTAAGTATTCAGGAAGCAACACCTCTTGTTTGAAATGTATGATACAAGTCTCAATTAACAGCAGCAAAATTCCTTAGAGGCTTATGGTTAGTGACCCGCACAATTACAAGAGGAGGCGAGTAGGCTTAAACCAAGACTAAGGATTATTTTAGAATTACTTTGGAGATAGACATTTCAAAGCTGTAACCGAAATGCAAGGAGTTGGACACTGCCTAGCTGTCATAGAAGTGTAATGTCTTATACTACTCAAAGAAGGCATGGCAGACACCACTAACAGTGCTAACATCCCTAAGGATGTTAGGGAGATTGCACTTGTAAATGAAACTGTCTCAGGCCAAGACTGGACAATACTGGGTAGTTCTGAAACTACATTGAAGGGGAGCGAAGAATGCACCAAATTGTGTGCAACTGATGCAATACATGTATCAGATAGAGGCAATCATCCTGGATCCAATATTATATACATACTAATACTGATGGACTCAAAGCACGCAGGTACTGCAGTTGAAAAGGATCTTCTTGACTAACCTGTTCAACAGTGGCAGCTGAAAGACACCGAAAGTCATGTTTCATGCAACAGTAACACTGCAAAGCAGAATCCAGGACCAATGATCAAAAACATCGGTTACAGTTTAGGGTACAGCCACATTCACGAGAAGAGTAGAGAAGAATACAAGGATGTTTTCCTCCCAGATATCCCACTTTAGACAGCATAGCCCCTTAGCACTACATCTTTCCGGACTCTGAATGGAATAGCTAAAAGGAAGACTGATTCATGCGTGATTGAGCACCAGAATGCCTACCCTCATCCACATAAAGTCAACAATCTTCTCCTGCACAAAGAACTACAACCCTAAGTGTTCATAGTGAAAGTGAAGCTTTCCAGGGGCCTATTTAAAGGTTTGTTTTTAATCAACTAGAAGTACCTGTTCCCAAATAGTTACTGCACCAGTCGAGTTCACTGCACTACACACTGTGTACCAGCAGCTTCATTTAAAATTACCTTCCTATTTAAAAGAATAAAATTGTATTTTTGTAGCATAAATAAGTTTGCTCACCTGATATCTAACTGTACATTACAAACAGCGAAAGACGTTTTCTGTAGGTACAATATTTACAGTTCTGAATTTGAGGCGCACAGACAATACTTTAAAAACAAAATAAAAACGTAACATCGCTCTTGAAGGACATGGCATCTAGTGAGGATACACATACATATATACACACAGGTTCATTTCTATAGGGATGTTTCCGTATTCACAAACTTCCCGGACGACGTGTCTTCTATGCTTATTTTCACACTGGCTGGTTTGTCAGGGCTGTTGAAATAAAGAAGTACAATTTAATTACTAATTTTGATCCGACACAAACTTGTTTAGAGAGAACGTTGAAATACAGACCTATGCTGTATGTAAATCTATATTCCAAATCCTTATTTAACTACAAATCCTAGGACATCTAAAGAAGCAATGTTTTCTGAACGGGGGCCTTTTCCTTGAAGCATGCAAAGGGTAAATAAAGGATCCCAGAGAGCTGTTGGACTGAAACTGTTTTCCAAAAGAAAAAATCTTTTGTGAAGTTCATAGTCCTAATGCTCAGACAGAATGATGTAAGACACCGTGAGTGGGAATGGATTGGGGCCATTCGCTGTATCCTAGCTCACATTCTGCTGACAACTGATCAAATACATATATTCTCCTTTCACATGCCAAAACCCAAATGTAATATTAGCAGACAGTTATGAGACAGATTATGTTTCTCCTGCGGATTTTAGATTTTCAGTATGCCAATTTAGTTAAAATTGTGCGTCGAGTTACTCAAGAAACCGTCAACTGCGCCTCAAATCAAGAAAGTACAATGTAGCTTCACTGCTCAAATTATAAATTTACTCTCCATAAAACACATCAATAAAGATATCTATATATTTTGTAGTACAAAGAAAATGGAGAAACTTGCTCAGTGTTCAATTTGGAGGGTTCAATCACATTTCTAAACAAAAAGCATAAAGATGGACAAAAAAAAACAAAACCAAAAGAAACACAACTGAACTCGACTGAAGAGTCCAAAGCTTTTAGAAGGGCCACCGCTACAGCACAATAGATAAGTTATTGCAGGTGCTCATCTTTTTAGGTTGACCGGTAGAAATAAAAAGAAACCAACGAAAAATTAAAAAGCCCTCAAATAGTTTAAACCGCAGATTATTTTTAGCTTGTTAAAATTAATGAATGTACTGGAACTGATTTCCTGTGGCCAAACGGAGTTAAGAAAAATGACATGGTTGCAATGCTAATTCCGGAGAAGGGTATACGCAGACCATGTGCCAAGATTTCCTTCTGGAGCACACAATTACTTTTATCGTTGTATGGCCCAATAGTACTCCAGCTGATTCACTGGCATATTTCTTTGGGCCATAAGAACACCAAACAACTGATGCCAAAGAGGCCCCTGGGTACAGTGAATATCGATTTTGGACTTTCTAACATTTAAATTTCATGAGTTACGAAGAAAGTAATTTTGAAACTCATTATTTCGACAAAATGTATTCAATAGAAAAGTACAACGGAGAAGATGTGATTTAGTGGTTGACCTAGCGGCAGTTAATACAATGAACACGCCCAAGTCTCGAGTTCCACGCATGACCACATTTTGGGGAAATGAGCAAATCACATGGTCACCTTGTACCGGAGACAGAAACATCAATGGAAACAGATGAAGTCCCAAAGCAATACTGACTAAAATCTCAAACATTTACACCTTCTCCAGTACCTATTGCTACAAGTAGTTGAAGTAGGCATTTGACAAGATTCCAAGCTCTTTCGAGGAATGTACATTTGTACACGAGTCGCTATGTAAACAAACTATTTTTGTTTTATTTAGTATCAAAACAGCTGGCGTCAAGTAGCTGGTGAATGGTTACTTATGTCTATACCGCATGTCGATTTGATAGGAATTGCTGCAAGTTATCTTTCCAAGGATACTTATCTGAACAGATCAGCAGCAAAGGGTTGGTTGGGGGGCAGCGGGTGAATGGCGGCAGAAGGACATCTCTTGTTGAATGTGCTCTTCTACTGACCAACAGCACAAGTCCATTGAAGTGTGTGGAGATCTAGATTTTGCCTGCAAATCTCCCCCACACTAGTCACGGTTCAGAAAGGCACTGTTGTCGAGCCCTCATGTGCCATTGTGTATACGGAACCAGTCAAATGCAGGTAGCCAGCAGAGCTAGCAGGCAAAAAATATCAAGACTAGAGCTTAGCTGCCACATAGGAATTAATTAATTAATTGTGGGTTTGTAATGCGCTAGAATCGACTCCCGAAGGAGTATCTCTGCGCAGTAGACCGCTGGGGAACCCGTCCTGGCTTTCCCTGTGAGATGGTCCCTACTGGGTATCTCCAAGGTGAAACCAGGCATCCCCGGCGTATGTGGGGGGCCGTTGTGGAGATAAGGCAAGCTAATGCCCAGAGTTGCCGAGTGTGATCCCTGGTTAGAGTAGGCACCGAGATGAGAATTATCGAGTCCGCTGACCCTGGTCCACGACCCTGCCGCGTCGGGAATTGAACCCTGGTCCCGGGCCGTCCTCTGCTCTCGGGTCTGCCGCCTCTAACTAGTGAGCCACACCACTCCAATCATGTCTCGAATACATCAGATCCCTTAGAAGGAAGGCTTTAAAAAGTGCTGCTTGCTGTACCGCCTAGTGAACAGGAGGTGCTGAAAGGGTTCTATTTGGAACATGGGTACATTGACAGAAAATCTCTAATCGAGCAGTAGGGAGGCGGGCTTCTGTAGGGGGTCCGACACCAACTGCAGCAGGCCAGCCTTGAGCAGCCAAATGCCAAGGTACTGGAACACTCATTCCTGACCTGTGCAGATGCGCCACATCCACTGCTGTCACCTTCAGAGAAACTATAGGCGCCCAGGTTAACCAGAACTGGAAGGAGACAAACTGGTAATGTGCAGAACCTACCATGAATTGCAGGTACTTGCTGTGTGACTTCCGGACCAGTATGTGAAAATATGCATTCTGTGAGTTGAGTGACGCCATCCAATGTTCTGTTTTCAGCACCACAGGAACCTGCACCAGGAACTGCATCTCAAACGTTTGGCTGCAAATGGATGTGATATAAGGGATACACAATCTGTCTTTTGGGGGAGGAGTGTGTGTGTGTGGGAGGGTCATCCAGGCCACTGGTATTCTGCAACGGCAGATCATGTGCAGGATCTGAATACTGGGCGGAAGGGGGAGGGGGGGGGGGGGGGGACGACGACAAGTTGTCTGCCTCAATGCAATCATTCTAATAATGAAGGCACCCCTTTCGGCATATGGTTTGAATCAGAGCCCAAAACGTCATCCGCGGTCAGCCAGTAACGCTGGTACAGAGTTGGTTCAGGCTCAGGCTCCTCTATACCGCACCTACTCGGCTATCCTTTGGGTCGCCCTCCTAAACTTCATCAGGATTGCCTGGGTCTTTGACGGAGGTCTCTTTGAAGAGACAGTGATTCCGGTGGCAGCCCTTGTGTAGGCATTCTTGGAGGGTCACTAGCAAGGGCCTCTGTGCCAGAGGCTTCCCATGAGGAGTTCCTCTAGGGTTCAAATCGCACAGAAGATCGGCCTGCATAAACCCAAATGGAGCACCAAGGAGTCCCATTAGTGCACCATAGGGGAGCAACAAATACCTGAATAACTCAATCAGGTTGTGGAGGAACTAGGCCTGCTAGATTCTAGGTGTTGGGATCTTCGAGTACACCAGAAGGGTGGGTGGTGAAAGCGAGAGAATGCAGGGACGTTATTTAGGAGCTTGCCCCTTCCTACTCCTGGCACTGCCTTTGCAACCCCTGGCCTCAGAGTTGGCAAAACAGTGCCAAGAACACAAGCGTGTCTCACGTTAGCAGAGCCAGGGTCTAATCTCGTATCCGGGTCATTTTTATTACATTATTAGTGAATATTAGTTTATTATTCACTATTAGTGTAATAAAAAGTGGAGCAGAAAGATCTGGACCTTCACTTGCATCTTTGTGACAAAAAGAATAATGGTTTTAATACAAGTGGGCGTGCATGTGGATGTGAGTGAGTTTGGGTGTAAGCATGTCTGTATATGGGATAGTGGATGTGTGTCAAAAGGAGTAAGAGTGAGTGATTCAGGGTGAGAGAGAGTGCACAAGAGTAGGTGAAAATCAATGAGTGCAAGTCAGTGCTAATGATAGAATGAGTGTGACTAAGTAAATGTGAGCATGTGTTATGCTTGCAGATCCACTGATGAACCTGGCATACTTCTTGGCTTATGGAAGCACTCTTAAAAAACATTGGCACTGGAATACTGGAGGCAATACGTGCATAGGGGATACACTCCGCAAAATGGTACTGTTGGCACTCTGTAGGACAATTTTGGCATGGAGCACCCATGAAAAAAGGCCATCGCTGGCCTCCTGGAGAAAATGCTTGGCATAGTTGACACCTGTGGCAATCTGCTGGTAATGTCTTCCCATATGGCAAGAATTTCCTCCAATGTGCCAACTGTGGCAAGGTCATGGGGCAACCCATGACAAAATGTGGTCCTTGACACTTTAGACGTAACCTGACATAAGGTACTTCCATAGTGCAAGAGAAGCAGTATTAGGGACATTCTGTCACTCGCATATTGTATGTAATGTTTAGGCATAAGAGGCCTCCATGGCAAAATGCTTGTCCTAGTAATGGAGGTAATTTTTTTTTTTATTTACTGGGGCACCCATAGGACATTTTAAGAACCTAACTGGGTGAACTCATGGGGACTGTCAGATTTCAGTAGTCTGCCACACCACAATAGGACTTAAATATATTGTCTTCTTTTTTAAGCGCCTATGACTTTAGCAAAATGTGAAAATTGTGCATTAACATGCACGAATAAAGCCCATTTTTCCTACTCTTCTCAGGGAAGAGAATCCCCCCCCATATGCTACCCCTAGGAGAATATTAATTATGCAATTATGTAAATTCAGAAATATTAATTGTGAAGTCATCAGGATTAAGGTTACGTGACATCACTTCTTGGGACAATGCAGGATCAAGGGTCATATGATGTCACTTCCTGTGACATCATTATGGTCAAAAGGTTTATCATGTCACTTCGCTACCCCTGGCATTTTGGTAAATTGACGTTCATGAGGGAATGTGGGGAAGAACGACAGTGTGCCCGGAGTTGGTGCAGCAGCTGTTGTGACCTCAGGCTGAGTGAGGTCGACATACTCAGGTTGAGTTTGAGTTTAAAAGTATTTCTAGAGCGCGGACACCGAGCAGTTTCATGGCGCTATGAAGAGGACTCGACTGGAGGTGGATTGTGTCAAGGTGACCCACTTCAGAACCTTTAAGTTGAGTGTTGATGAGGACCCTTCTACTCCTCTTCTTGTGTCTTTCATTGGAGGACAGTTGAACAGGACCTCAACCAGCATCAAGCTCATCAAAGGCCAATGCCATGAAAAGAATACAAAAATTAAAAAATAAAATAAAACCCAAAAAAAACTTGCCTCCCACTCCACAAAGGCCTTGGTGTGAAAGAAGCTCCATTTGTTGCACAGCTGGGAGTTCTACTTCGGCCTCAATCATCACAGGCAGATCTAGTGGGTGTCGGAAAGGGACATTAGTCCACTGAAGGAGCGGCAAGTCCTAAAGCCTACCTTCCTTTTTAGAAGAATGAAAAATCCAGAGAGTAGCTCCGGATCCGTCTCGAAGAGCGTGGAAAAAGGTAAACTGATGCTGGTGTGCCAGGGTGGCAATACATGGCTCCAATGACACTGTGCTTGCACTACTTTTGCCACAGAGATGGAGCCAGCAACGCCAACCAGCAGTAAAGAGGTATGGCAAAAGTGTTCTGATCCAGTATCGGACATAAAGATATTAAAAAGGTGAGGAATCTACAAGTAGAAGTATACATCAGAAAATGCTGGTAAAGTATAAGAATTGCTCACTATTTATTAATTAAACGCAACTGTACGATTTGGCAGTCACACAAGAAATGTGTAGAATCTGAGAAGTGTGGATGGAACAGTCACGCAGCTCAATACGTCAATATAGGGGAAGACAGATGGCATGGGTGCTGCATTTGAGACCAGAATACAGGAAGGTGCTATCTCAGACATGCATTAAATCAAGAAGAATAAAACATTAAGGAAACACCAACTTTACACCAAAACAATGGGGGTGGGGAGCTGGGTGGACGACATGGAACAATCAAACATCAAGGCAACATTAACTACAACACAATGTACACATCCCTCAAAAATACCACTAATGCCTAAAACACCTTAGTTCATGGGAAGGCCAAACTCACTTTGTATGGTCTTAGACCCAAGTACTGCGTGGGAAGAAGTCATTATCGTCTAGCCTGTACCAGAACAGGAGTTAGTTAGTGGAACACAAGGATGTTATTGTTATCAAACTGCTGTGAAGACGTATGGGACAAACAAGAAGCATACATAAATATGGCTGAAAAAGAGCATGCTTTACATTGTAATCGCAGCAACCTACCTGTACAGAAAAAACGATTTGCTTACAAAACTAATTAAGACAATTCTCTTTTTCTCTAATGCTACACAAAAAACAAACTACAACAAAAAAAAAATCTGAAAAGGTTACTTACCCCATGGAAAGGATTCTTCATTATGTGCATCTTCCACAAATTTAGATTCTTTTTAAGCGTACTCACATCAAGAAGCATCCTAAAAACACTCAGACCCTTTACTAAATAGGTTCTTTTCTGGAAAAAAGTATCGGTCCAATTAAAATTGAGAGTTCCAACATACAGAATCTAAAGAAAGTTCACTTTCAGGGACTGGTTTCAATTAGTGCTTTATAGTAAGTTGTGAAGCACACACCCAATCCTAAAAACAAAGATCATGATTAACCGTGTCACTTACTAATCTTACAAATTATGCACCTTTGATACTATAACTATGGACACTCGAATGACTAACTTCATGAAAACAATGTATGGTTAGGCGACAACGCAATGAACATATTCTAAGCAACGTTAATGGCTTGACTTGGCACTCCTATCAGTCAAAAGATGGTCTCAAGACTGAGATGCTTAGCTGTTGATGATTCCTTCACACTACCTCCCCCCACCCTCCCACCACTAGGTTGAGTGCTTTTTCTTTAAATTTGTAGCAATTCCTGCTCAAGCCTCAAGTCCCCTCCCCTCCCCCACATAAGGTACCCATGCCAAATACGCATCTTGCTTCGGATTCTAAAGTTACACAGGGTTTGCAGAATCCACAAAAGGAAAGGTCTTAAAAAACAATCTGAAGACATATCAAATTTCGGTGGAAAAATGTACCCCATTCTAGTGGTGGGTAGAAGCCGTATTTTGTCCAGGGCTTGGTCGCTGCTCAGGGAAGCCCACTAAACACAGCCATCTCCAAAAACAAAACTCAAAGGAGTATAGGGTGGTGCGAGTTGTGTAGTACTACGTTTTCTTACATAGGATGCCCTGCAAACCTGTGTAGGAGAAGATTTGTGACTCTGTGTGATACACAAAATTCCTACCACCCACTGATGCAACACATCTTCGGTGCTGTAAGGTCGCAGTAGCACAAGTGGCACTGCTCCGGATCCGGGAGAGGGGGGAAGGGGGAATGAGGGGGGTTGAGAGGGGGAATGGTTGGGGTTAACAAGTTACTTACCTTCGGTAACGATGCATCTGTAAGAGACATATGAGATATAGATTCCTTAATTTAAAATTACCCCCAGGCGTCGGACTTGATCCGGAAAAAATGTCTTTAGCAGTACCCCTGCGCGTCGGTAGGAGGCATTTGTAAATCTGCATCCATCGTCGTGGTGGCAGGGATGACATCGCAGTGCCTACTAATATGCCGCCCCGCAAGCGCAGTCAGTTCTGACACTACTTTCCACACCAGAAGTGCAGAGTCATGAAAGGCACTGACCACTAGTGCACCACACTAGGGCCCTGCAAAGGAGTCCCTATCCCTAGAAGTCAGTTGGCAGAGCGGGTAGGATGGGTGGGGCAGTAATGAATCTATAACTAATATAGGTCTCTTAGAGATACATCGTTACCGAAGGTAAATAACTTGTTCATCTGAAAGAGACTATTAGTTCTAGATTCCTTACCTTAGAATAGATACACCAGCAATACCAGAAATGGAGGAGGGGCTGCACACCAAGTTCACACCAGAAAGCCCTGGAGGACCGAACAGGAAAAGTAGCCATCCCTCTGGACTGGACTATCCAGGCAGTAATGTCTGGTGAACGTGTGCATAGAAGCCCAAGTGGCTGCCTGGCAGATGTCAATGAGTGGGACTCCAAGTGACAAAGCAGTGGTTGCTGCCCTAGCTCTAGTGGAATGAGCCTGCAGCCCCACTGGAGGTACCTTTTTAGCTAAAGCGTAACAAATCTTTATACAAAGGAAGACCGACAGAGAAGGTACACTTTTGCAAAGCCCGACCTTTCTTGGCAACCACATAGCCAACGAAGAGTTAATCGTCCACCCGGAAATCCTTTGTGCGCTCAAGGTAGAAAGGCAGAGCACGTTTCGGGTCCAGATGGTGGAGTCTCTCCTCCTCCTTGGAAGGGTGCAGAGGCAGGAAAAGGAGGGCAGAGTAATAGTCTGTCCGATGTGAAAAGGAGTGACAACTTTAGGTAGGAACGAGGGCCTCGCTCAAAGCACAACTTTGTCTGGATACACCGAGAAGAAAGGAGGCTTAGAATAAAGCCTGAAGCTCACTCACTATGCGAGCAGAGGTGATGGTAACAAGAAAGATAGTCTTCTGAGTGAGTAGCTTAAGAGGACAGATGTAAAGAGGCTCGAAGAGAACAAATATAAGGTAAGTCAAAACAAGGTTCAAGTGCCACTAAGGCATTATGAAAGGAGATGGAGTAAAGAGATGAATAATGCCTTTAAAGAACCTACTTACAATAGGGTACTCTAACAAAGAGGGATGATCTGGAAGCAGAAATGGCTGCCTGGTAGCCTTTAAGAGTGCCCAGAGCACAGCCCTGCAGGGCCAAAGAGAAAAAGAACAAAAGAACCTCAGAAAGAGGGGCAGAAAGGGGATCCACGGGCTTTGCTGTGCACCATGCCATAAACTTGTTTCACCGACAGGCGTATAGTCTTATGGAAGGGATGCCTGGCAGCCAAGATGACATTACAAACTTCGGGAGGAAGGTCAAAAGCTATTAAAGGTCGCCGCTCAATCTCCAAACAAAGAGGTGGAGGCTGGACAGGATAGGGTGGAGGACAGTCTGCTGCGATAGAAGATCTTCCTGAAGGGGCAGTCTGATCAGAGGAGGGATAGCCATGTCTTCGTTCCCAGTCCGGTGCCATAAGAATGACTTGGGCCCGGTCGCACTTGATCTTCAGCACTCAGGGCAGAAGTGGTACAGGCAGAAAGGCATAAAGAAGGCCGCAACTCCACTTGTGACAAAAAGCATTGCTGAGTGAGTGTTGCCTTGGAAACTACTGCCAATGCGTGTTCTATTCGGTGGCGAACAGATCCAACCAAGGCTCTCCCCACGGCTGAGAAAGACCTTGCACCACCTCGGAGTAAAGACATAATTTGTGATCCACCAGGCACTGACAGCTGAGTTTGCCCACCCTGGCGTTCAGAGAAACTGCCAGGTTTTGAACCACCAGGGTCATGCCCTGATTTTCCAGCTATGTCCAAAGGCGAAGAGCCTCTTGACAAAGGGTCCATGACCCCACACTGCCCGGTTTGTTGCAGTACCACATGGCGGTGGTGTTGTCTGAACACCTGCACTGCCTTCCCGTTGAGTGTGGGAAGGAATGCCTTAACTGCCAAGGGAATCGCCCAAAGCTCCAACAGGTTGATAAGGAGCCCGGACTCCACAGGAGACCAAAATACTCTGATTCCCACCTCTCCATTGTGACCATCCTATCCCAGGAGTGATGCATCAGTCACCACCGTGAGGTCTGGTTGGGGAAGGGAGATCAATCTGCCCCCGACTCAATCCTGGTTTGTAAACCACCACTGCAGTTGTTGCTTAATTCTTTCCTAGATCTGGAATTAGTCGGAAAAATTCCCCTGATGCTGCGCCCACTGGAACTTCAAGTCCCACTGCAGAGCCCGCATATGCCACCTGGCATGATCCATCAGCAGGAGGCATGAGGCCATGAGGCCCAGCAGTCTCGGTCATTCTCTCCAAAATCCGGGATAGAGGATGAAACATCAGTATCATTGCCCAAATATCCCAGACTTGCTGCTCGGGAGGATAGGCCCGAAACTGCACGGTGTCCAGAACAGCTCCAATGAAAGGGAGTCAGGTATGACTTCGGCACTTTGATAGTGAACCCCAGCGAATGCAGGAGATCTACCGTAGTCTGGAGGTGGGAGACGACAGCCTAGGACCAGCCCGCCTTCAACAGTCATCAAGATAGGGTAAGACTGGAACCCCAGATCTGCGCAGACCATTGCAATCACTTTCGTGAACACCCGAGGGGCACTGGTAAGACCGAAGTGGAGCATGGTGAACTGAAAATACTCGTGGCCTACCGTTAACCATAGGTAAGTCTGTCGGCTGGCAGGACGGGGATGCGGAAAATAGGTGTCCTGCAAGTCCAACGCCACCATCTGGTCTCCAGGGTCTAGGGCAGATAGGACCTGAGCCAAGGTTAGCATTTTGAACTTCTCCTTCCGGATGAGGGGGTTGAGGGCCCTGAGGTCTAGGATAGGACACAGGCCTTTGTCCTACTTGGGCACAAGAAAGTAGTGGGAATAGCAATTACCACCAACTTCTGATGCTGGGACCCTCTTGATAGCTCCCTTGGCCAAAAGAGCAGAGACTTCCTGGCGGAGAAGCACCAAATGATCCTCCGAAATGAGACTGAAAGACCGTGGCATGGAGGGAAGGGTAGTCTTGAAGGGAAGGGAGTAGTCCCTTCGGACAATCTGCAAAACCCACCTGTCTGACGTGATAGTTTACCAGTGGGGGAGGTGATGGCGAATCCTGCCACCCACTGGCCGCTGATGGGCCTGAAAGGTCAGACTAGGAGGGTTTGGAGGCTGCTGCAGGGGAGGAGGCAGGGGGTATTGGGAGTTCTGGTGTGCCCGCTGGTTCCCAGACCTGCGTTACTGGGTCCCACGTCTGCAGCCACGCAGAGGTTGGGCAGCTTGCGTGAACTGGTGGCTGGAATGGGTTAGATGTGGTGGGGTGCCCCTTCCGTAGCCAATTGTGAATTTTTGCTGCTTCTATCCCATCTGCCACAGCTTAGGAGAAAATGGCCCGGGCCTCCTCCGGACACGGAGGCAGCACCTGCGCAACTGTATCCCAGATGGTAGGGGAGTGCAGACCCAACAGACTAGCGGTGTACACAGATGGCAGTGCCAAGCTGGAGGAAGAGAACAAGTGGATGGGGTCACCCCGAACCGGCGGGCAATCGTTCGTTCCACAGGAGCCCCTGTGCTGGGCTAGGACCAAGTGCCCAAAAGGATGTCTGTGAGGGCTTCACTAAAGGGCAAGAGGGGTTCAGAGGAAGTTGCTGCCGGTTGAAGCACCTCCGTCAGGAGATTAGTCCTGACTACCACTGTAGGGGGCTCCAGGGCTAAGGCCTCGGGTCCCCTATAAACCACCACTGCATAGGACGCCCCCTCCTCAGAGGCCACAGTAGGGGGAGAAAGCATGCCAAGGTCTGGAGAGGTGTCCAGACCACTGGCGTCACCAAATTCCTCTCTCCAGTCCGGTTCTTCCCGCTGGTCTGCCAAAGAGTCCAGCGACCCCTCCCAGTCCTCATCACCACCCTCAGGGCCATAGGGAACACCTGGGATAAACAAGGGAACAAAAGTACCATCCAGTGCCGGATTCCGGCACTGGATGGTACAGAGTTCAGAGTCTACCTTGGGGATGGGGAACACGTCGGGCATGGCCAGGGGGAGACTTCGTCGGGATTGGCGCCAGGGAAGGTCGACTAGCAACAATCTGGATCCACGGGCCCCTTCAGAGACGCCGGCATCAAAGGCCCGCCCAGGGCCCCCGAACCAACTACGTGGGGCCCAAAGGCGCACCAGCAGAGTCTGGCTGCCCAAATATATGATGGAGGGCTACTTCGAACATACAAAGCTGGGCAGGGGTCACCTCGGCTCCCGGAAACAGGGGGAGGTGCGGAGTCATTCCTGAGTTAGGCGCCGGATATGGAGCCTTAGAGCAACGACACTCCAGATCCCGTGTTGCGTCAGTCAACCAACGAGGAGAAGTCAAAGAGCGGCGGTGCTTCTTCACCTGCTTGGGCTTCGACTCACCCGAAGAGTGCGAAGACTTGGATGAGGTGTAGTGGCTCTGCGATTGGTAGAGACCTTCCCATTGAGCAGGAGTGGCGCGGAGCAGACTGCCAGCCCTCCAAAAGCATTCGGGACCAATCCCGCATAGACTTCAGATCCATGGCCAAACAGTCGGAGCACGACTTTGGGTCGTGGTGTTGTAAATCAACGGCGATTGGGTTAAGCATTAGCAGAAGACATGTTGTATTTGGCCATTGTCGTAGCAATTGAACCGACTCCATTTTGTATTAGTGGCGGCCATTTTGTATGCCATACATTGCCATGTGCTCGCCACGAGTTTTATCCTACCTCCTTGTTAACTGCACTTGGAATCTGCCCAGCAACAGGCTATAATTAGCATCCTTTGTGTGTTAGCGCATGCCCAGTAGAGTCCACATCTGTTAGTGATTAGTATCAGATAGGAATGTGCTTTGGGGGTCTCAAGAACCGTTAACTCCACCCATGTATCGATTGTGTTCTGAAATGTCCTTATATGGTCATAAATCATGCTCCGTGTTTGTACCGCCTTCTTTTGAGCCCCCTCTTTGTGTATAAAAGGGGCCTTATGCTTTAGTTCGGTGTGCTACTCTATGCAATACTGAAGGGTGTTGTGTGGTCTGTAGTACCACCTTTAAAGGTTTAATAAACTATGCTTTTGTATTTTCCAGTTCCTGTGCCAACTTCTTCCTATGGTCCAAGGACTGTGCAGAGAAGGGCGAACCCCTTGCCCTGGTAGGCCTTGCTGAGGCTTGCTTACTTCAATTGGCGCCCGACACGTGGGGCTCATCGGCGACTCAGATGTCCGAAGGAGTAGTCGTGACAAAGGATTGGAATGTCGCCGCGGTCGTGATCACTGCCAGAAGAGACCAGAGTCTTGCCATCCAAGGCGTGGTTCCTCTCTTTCCGATCTGACCATCAGGTGGTGCCGGTCCTCGACAGATCTCTTCTGTTGGCTTGCGTGCAGTGGCCGTTTGGTCGAATTTAGAACTTGGCAGTTGGAATCTGGACGCCCTGTGATTGGTAAGAACTGTTGTACGGTACTTGCTGTGGGTTTTGGAAGCCTGGGATTGGCAAGGCAGTTTTAGGATATGCTTGCTGTGGCAATTTTGGATTGGTATGACTAGTCGATGTGTATGTGTAAGTGGAATATATGTGTTGCAACACATATAGGCTGGTAATGAGGAGATTTTTCTCTAAAAAAAATTGCGACTGATTTGAACGGCACATCGTATTAAAGATACCTTAAGTGCTACTTTGATTATAATACAGCATATTTTGCACTATTTTTGGCATGCCTGCTCTTAGCGCACTTCGTAGGATGTGCTGCTTTTGTGGAAATAACAGGTTAAAACTTGAGGAATCGCAACCGGCTCCACCAGAAGGGACGCCTAATCGAGAGATGCATATTAAATATAGTCTTTCTTCTATACAGTACAGCACATTGTGGCGGAAATACACTCGTCAGGATCCTGAGTTACGTTGGCCAATGTATGGTTCATTTGATATGCGAAAGATTTAGTATGTGGAACAGTGTATGTTTGAGTGGAAATCTAGACAAGATATGTTTGAATGTGTACGAATGTGGGTGAAAGAAGTACGTGAGCGTGAGAAACTTGAGCAGGCGCGGATTGAGAAAGAGCAACGGAAGAATGTGCATGAAAAAGCGCAAGAATTAAGGAAGAAAGAAGTGAAAGAATTGGAAGACAGACAGGAGAAGGAGCGCAGATCACAGATATCTGCCCAATATGCTGTTCAGCAACCTCTTTATCCTGTCATTAATAAATCACAAGATTATTTCTCATTGCAAGATCGTACTCAGCCTCCGTATGCCGTTCCGTCCGCTCCATCTGACGAAGATGACGATTCCAGGGCAGATCGAACAAAAACAGATGCTCGCTCTATTCTGTCGGTCGAACGTGCGGCAGAACTTAGAAAGACTGCTCGTCAATCACTTTGTGATTCTGTTACTGTTTCTAACATCTTAGATAGTTTACAGGGGTGGCAGGACAGAGCGATTATATTTTACCGAGCATTTTGCTGAAGAAGTTGTTGACATGTTTCGGAAAGACTCTGGTGTTTTAGAACCTGATGATGTAGCAGCCGATTGTAAGCAAATACGTAATGGGCTTTTTACTCTCCCCCAGGTGGCTGATACGATAAGACGGTTGTTCAAACTACGAACTGAGGCGCTTCGTATGCGAGAGGAGAAACAGAAAACAGATGCAGATGCACGGACGGATTCGCTCGGCGGGAAACAATCATCTATCTGTGGAACAGATAAGACCGCAATAGTGCATGCAAAACCTATGCGAGAGGCTGCGCCTTTATATGTTCCTCCTAAGGGAGCGGGTAGAAGTGATAAGTCTTCTGTAGATGCTAATGGTTATTTTATTTATAATTGGGTGTACACTCCCTGGAATAGGGCAGATGTCATGGCACTTAAAGCTGCATTCAAAGGATGTGGCGTCCACTCGCCCCAACCAGTTGCATTGCTAACTGGAGCCATCTTGGCGGCCATATATTGCACTTTTTCCACCATAATTTCCTTAGGTTTCAACATTTTCACCTTTTTGCACTTCCTATTTAGTTCTGTCTTTATGCTTGAATCCACACTCCGAGTAATATGCTTTTTTCCATGTTTCTTATGTTCGCGCTGTGCCTCTCCTGACCTCTTGCAAGAAGGGAGAGGAAGATGGACGGTTTTAACAAGTGCACAGCAGTGACCTCTGAAGAAGGGGGCTCGTCGCCCGAAATGTATTAGGATTTTTTAATAAATACACTGCCTTGGACGAATTCTGCATTTGTCATGTTCTTGCATGGTGGAAAAAGTGCAATATATGGCCGCCAAGATGGCTCCAGTTAGCAGTGCAACTGGTTGGGGCGAGTGGACGCCACATCCTTTGAAGTCGTTGATTACCACGGCGCCATTTGGGCAGGGCGCCTTTCCAGCTTGCACGCATTCTTTGAGGAACAAGGGACAAGCTGGACTAAATGTGAAGACAAGGAGTGCATCCCATCTGCATAATTAATTACTTAAAGCTGCATTGCCTGACCCGTGGAAAAATCCAGTCGCTTTCTATGAGGAAGTTGAGGGAGCCATAAATTCTTGTACCAGGATGTTCGCTGATATTTATTTATTCTTCAGGCTAATGTTGCCGCCTGATATGTGGCGATCTGTGCGTAAAGTTGATGATCGCGCAGCGTATGGGGTATTATGGAAGGAGATAGAGGCGGAAGACGAGAATAGGGAACCAGCGAAAAAGCCATGTCAGTTGATTTTAGACCTCCCTGTTGCAATACTAACTAAGCTAAAAACTATTATTCCCCCTAAAAAGATTGAATGGACTATTTTAGCATTGTGTAAGAAAAAGACAGATGAATCGGTTTCAGATTTCTTTACGCGTTTCGAGGAAGCACTTCATGATTATAGTGGCCAGTCGCTAACGGACGATACGGGCCGACATTTGTTTGTAGATAAATACGTTACAAATCTATTACCAGGAGTGGCTAGCCGTTTAAAAGCTAGTGAAAGCTCTTGGACCACCTCGTCTCCGGCTTCTCTCCTGACGATGGCTCAATATTACGAGCTTCAGGAACTAGAAGCGAAGGGTAGTGAGGATAAAAAGTCTAAGGAATTAAAAACAAAGGTTATGTTATCGCAGGTTTATGGCCCACCTCCTAGAGGTAATGATAGAGGCGAACAAGGATTTTATGGTTCTTTCTACACTCGTTCGAATCTGGCTGTTGATCAATGCGCGTATTGTAGGAAATTTGGCCACTGGGCAGATGAGTGTCCATTGTTGCGCTCACAACGCTATGCCCGTGGTGCTGGGACCAATGAGAAATCACGCGGGATATTCAGGTCCTAGGGGCAACACGAACGATCGCGCTAGGTTTGATTCTAATGTACGGGTACAAAATGGGTTCAATACTCGACAGGCGCAACCAATACCAGATGTCTGATTATGCGCATCCTGATTTACACGATTCTGCTTATGCATAGGATAGCATAGGATGGGGTAAGGAATCAGTTGAAGTTCCAGTAGATCAGAGGGGTCCTTATGTTACAGCACATGTTTTGGGTTCTACTGATCAGTTTCTGGTTGATACAGGAGCTACTCGCTGCGCTCTGTCTAAACAAATGCTTCTGAGGGCTCCCCTGTCTGGCTTAACAATCACATCGATAGGGTTCGATGGAACACCTTCCCTTAGCCCATTGTCACAACCACTTGCATTTCATGTTGATATATTTGCTGCACCATGCCAGTTTTTGCTCTCCCCAAATACACCAGATAATATTGTGGGCCTTGATATGCTCAAGTATTTCAGAGCCACAATAAGATGTTCCCCTGAAGGAGTACATGTGATTTTGAATGACAACTACCCTGTAATGGAAAGAGCTTGTCTTGGTAAAGAAGATACTGCATTAGCCTCCCTACCTGACACTTTGTGGGCTACTTCAGATACTGATGTGGGACAGATGGTTATTCCACCGGTGCAAATTAGTGTAAAGGAGGGAGCTGTGTTACCACGTTTGCCTCAATATAGAATTTCACAGGAGGGTCAGGAAGCACTCACACGAATTGTACAAGATATTACTGAAGTTGGGGTTGTTGAAGAAGTTCCATTTAATGTCTGTAACAGTCAGATTCTCCCAATTCTGAAGAAAGACACTGACACTCGGATCTATCGATTCATAATAGACTTACAAGAAGTGAATAAGATAGTGGTGCCACAATACCCAGTGGTTTCTGACATCACAACACTTCTTACTTTATTTCCACCTACTGCAACCCCGTTCTTCGTTATAGACTTGAAGAACGCTTTCTTTTCGATCCCTATTCATCCTGATAGTCGATATCTGTTCGGTTTCACTTTGAATAATCGATCGTATAAATTTTGTAGAGTTCCTCAAGGCTATACTGAGAGCCCCAGTATTTACAGCCAAGCATTAAAGAGACAACTTGACTTTTGTTCTGCCCGAAAGTGTGGCACTCATACAATATGTCTATGATATCTTGTTGGCAGCCAATACCCCTGAACAATGTGAAAAATGCACTTTGTCCTTGCTTTCTTTCCTTGCTTCACATCATCACAAAGTATCGAAAAAGAAACTGCAGTATTGTAGAACAAAGGTAACCTACTTAGGTCACCTTTTGTTTAAGGAGGGATGTGCACTCACATCAGATCGCATTCAGGCAATTTTAGACACACCAGTACCTTCTACACAGAAAGACGTTTGAGCATTTCTAGGTCTTACTTCCTTTTGTAGGCAATGGATATTAGGATTTTCATACATTGTTAAGCCTTTGTTAGCCCTTTTGACAAAAGACACTCCAATACCCCTTCCATGGACAGATGAATGTGAGAATGCTTCGACAGTTACGACAAGCCCTTTGTTCAGCACCAGAATTAGGTACTCCAGATTACACGAAGCCCTTTACATTGTATGTACACGAGAGAGATGGATGTGCAGTCAGTTTTGGTGCAGACACATGGCAATAAGCAACGTCCTTGTGCATATTTTTCCAGCAGTGCTTGATCCTGTTGCTCGAGCGTTGCCTGGATGTTTTCGCTCGGTTGCAGCAACAGCTGTGTCAATACGCCAGAGTGAAGGGATAGTTTTATCACATAAGCTGTTGGTGCTGGTACCCTATGCTGTTGATGCCCTTTTGAATCAAACAAAGACACAGCATTTAACTAGCACTCGTCTAATAGGATATGCGTTAACGCTGTTAGCCCCTCATATTACATTGGAGATGTGCAACACTAAATCCAGGCACGCTATTGCCATTTCCGGTGACTCAGCCTGAGGCACAAGAAACACATGATTGTATTTTCCTGACTGAGGAACAGACAAAGGGTTGTATTGATTTGCAAGATACGCCCCTTCCAGATGTAGATGGAGAACTTTGGGTTGACGGGTCTTGTCTGAAGTTACCGGATGGTACAACTTCAGCCGCATATGCTATTACTACGCTTCACACGATAGTGGAGACAGCTCGCATACCACAGAAGTCATCTCAAGCAGCAGAACTAATAGCTTTGACACGGGCATGTGAGCTTAGTACAGGTTTGCGTGTGAACATTTATACAGATAGCCGCTATGCTTTTGGAGTGGCGCATGATTTTGGCCTGCTCTGGAAGGAAAGAGGTTTTCTGACATCACACGGGATGCAAATAATGCACGGAGAACTAGTGCATAATCTTTTGACTGCATTAACATATCCAAAGAAAATAGCTATAGTGAAATGTAGTGCGCACAAGAAAGTAACTGATAAGGTGGGACAAGGAAATGCTTTTGTAGATCGAGTGGCACGTGAGACTGCGATGCAGCCTGACACTACTTCCATGTATGTAGTGAGGTCACAAGCTGAGCGGTGGCATCATGCTAGGAAAGAATTATTAGAAATACAGAGGACCGCTTCTGATAAAGAACGGGAGCAATGGTCTAAGGATGGAGAGTTGGATGATGAAGGTTGTTGGCGAAACAAACAGATGGATAAATGGAAGTTGCCTATAGCTTTTGTACAACCTATGGTTCAGATGGCACATGGGCTAGCACATGTTGGAGCTTCAGCAATAGTGAAATTGCTTACGCAAGTTTGGGAGCATTCAGAAATTGCAAGCACAACTAAGAGAGTAGTACAGTCCTGCATGATTTGCTTGCAATTCAATCCTGGAAAAGGGACACGAACTCCAGCAGAAGCGTTTTCTACACCAACTGCACCTTTTGAAGTTTTGCAGATGGATTATATTCAGCTTAAACTGCAATAATCTTAAGTATGTCTTGGTGGTGGTATGTGCCTTCAGTAAATGGATTGAGGCGTACCCTACAAAGGACCATACTGCAATTACTACGGCAAAGGTGCTTTTGAAGTAATTTTTTCCTCGTTATGGTGTTTGTAGACTTTTGTGGAGTGATAACGGACCTCATTTTATCGGGAACGTTGTCAGTTTGCACTTTGCTCATTACGGATAATTATGGAGGAATTTTGAATAATTATGTTAAAAAAATTACACTCACCCTTACTTAAGATGCATTTGCCTAAATAATGGTCTTTTTCGACACAGTCTGCATATAGCATTTCTCTGGAAGACATTCATCCCATTCCTTTTGTCAACTAGTCACAGGCTTCAATGTGTCCGGTTTCATTGAAGCAATCTGTACTTCTTTGTAAAGAGCACAACATTTCACTACAAGCACAGGGCGAGTTGCAAAATCCTACAAACATACAATTACTGTAGAAGACAACATTTAATGCTGCCCTACATGACAAACAGTTAATGTCATACTTTGTAGCCATCCAAAAGCAAAGCCACTTGTTTCTTCTCTATTAGGGATGCTTGGTAAAATAAAAACAATTGGATAGCTACCTCAGACTAGCTTTGGTTAGTTTGACATTGTCGGTGTTCATGGCAAGAGCTTTCCACTGTGCAGTTTTGGCCATTTCATCGGATATATTGACGATGGACGGGTCAAGGCTAAAGAATACAAAGATGTTTTTGGTTAGTAAAGAATACCTGCATTCTTGTCAACAACTGTCACGTATGTTAGTTCCCAGACAGGCATTATCCCAAACCGAAATGATAGAAAAAAAGAAATTATTCATCACTTATAGGACATAAACACACACAAATCGAAATATGTAAATTTTTCATGCTTAGCCCGTGGTCTCTACGATTTTATTTGTTAGGTCTAGCCTAGAGACAGCTTTAGCAGCCACTTATTTAAAAAGATACATAAAATATTATAATACATATGCCTAGAGGGACTTTGTCAACCCACCTTCAGTCAATATTCAGCTGAATTGTTATTCACATGTTGGATCTACCCACAGAGTATACAGCCTATTTTAACCTTCTAATGGTGACTTAGTAACAGTACATTGCGTTAAGTTAGTACTGGTTATTAAGAGTGTTCAGAAAAGGCAAACACTGCAGTGTAAGGCATTATATAAAACATTTTTGGATACACTATACTAAGAGTCTTTCTTGGGGAAACCAGTTAGTAGATTTGCTTTCCTAGAGAGCTCCCATCTGTAGTCCAAAGTATCTGTGGTTATGCTGATATAAGACAAAGGGAGAAACAACATTGCTGACTAATTCCTAGTACCAACTCAAACATATAGTGGACGTTTCTGGAGATACACATTCAGAGCAACTGCGGATTGGACCGCAACTACTATGAGCAATGTGTCATCCATATCGCTCAGGTAAACTAAAGGAGGTTCGTCCTTGCAGGAGGCGTTAGACATAAGGTACTTTGATCAAACATTTCCTGGTAAAAGAGCAAGAGAAAAGTTGCTATGAGCTTGTTGCAGAGCCTTTTCTTTGAAGTCTAGCTTGAGTAAGGTATTTGTGAGCCCTCTACAATCGTACTCTCATCAGATGGAGCATAAGTCTAGCAAAGCTGCAAGTGTCTCAACCTCCACGATTTTATGTACACATGATTACATCATACGTGACATACAGTACTACGTGTCATTTCGGCAGGGAAAGTTCATTCTACTTTAGAATGAAGAACCTTAAAGATTTATGGGAATATAAAATTAGCCAGTTGATGCAAAGTCATCATAATTCTACTAATGGTAGAACAAGAAATGTTCACATGAAACTTTCAGTAATATTTTGGGATTTGAGACACCTCGCACAACCCCGTTAAAACAGGGCATGTCTTAAGTTCCATGTTTGTTGATAGATTACACTATGGTGGTCCTTCCAGGCATGGATTAGATCTTTGAGTACATCACAAGATTTAACAACAACACCTTCTGAACAAATAATTGACTTTTCTTCTGTACCCGTCTACCTGGTGGAAACTAACAGCAGATTTCTCACCTTGGAATATCCCCCACCCCCCTATGCTGACAGGAGGCCCACGCTGAATAAATACCACACCACCTCTGCGTGCGGATGTCAGTTTCTTGACTTTTCCCTTTCCAGTACCTTCCAGAGCCTGGAGGTAGCATAGCAGTGAAGCACAAGTTACTACTTGTGTAACGATATATCTGTAAGAGACATTAGTTGCAGATACATTCCTTACCTTAGAATATTCCCCAGGCGTCAGGCTGGATCGGAAGATTTTACTTAGCAATACCCCTGCGCGTCAGTAGGTGGCGTTGTGCGGCTCCGGGTCCATCACCGGCATTGTGAGCGCCGAGATGACGTCACAGAGACTACTTAGGCGCTACCCATGCACGCTGATGTCCGTTCTGTTCACTACTTTCCGCGCCAAAACGCAGAGCCATGCAAGATACTGACCAGTCGTGCATAAAACTAGGGCCCTAAAAGGGATGACCTTAACCCTAGCAACCAGTTCGCAGAACGCGGAGGATGAGGCGGTAAGGAATCTATCACTAATGTCTCTTACAGATATATCGTTACACAAGTAGTAACTTGTGCATCTTAAAGAGGCACGTTAGTGATAGATTCCTTACCTTAGAATAGATACCCCAGCAATACCAACCCCAGTGGTGGGTCTGCGAACAAGTTTACACCAGAAAGTCACGGAGCACCGAACGGCCAAAGAAGCCGTCTCTCCGGACCAGACTGTCAAGGCAGTAGTATTTTGTAAACGTGTGCAGCGAGGCCCACTTAGCTGCCAGACAAATGTCCTGTAAGGGAACGCCACGTCACAAGGCAGTAGTGGCTGCAGTTGCCCTGAAACCAGAAACCGGTCCTAGGATGCTTGATTCTGGTCCATGGAAGACATGGCTTGGCAGTTTGGCTGGACTGTTCCCCTGAGGCACAGGGTCAAGACTGATTTGCATATGGCCATGTCTGAACTGCGGTGGCGTGGTGAGCAAAACAGCAATGGATTAAACCCAGGTCTGCGACTGGGGTGAATGTTTTGCCAATGTACAACATTCCGTCCATCATACTGTGTGTTTTGCTGTTTGCCCTATGTGGGAAGGGTATGTCCAGACGTGGGTCCTGTGCTCACTACGCCACTGGAGTCAAGCTATCCTGGCTGATAGCCAGGAACCGGTCCTAGGATGCTTGATTCCGGTCCAGGGAAGACATGGCTTGGCAGTTCGGGCTGGACTGTTCCCCTGAGGCACAGGGTCAAGACTGATTTGCATATGGCCATGTCTGAACTGCGGTGGCGTGGTGAGCAAAACAGCAATGGATTAAACCCAGGTCTGCGACCGGGGTGAATGTTTTGCCAATGTGCAACATTCCGTCCATCATCTTGTGTGTTTTGCCCTGGTCGAATGGGCACGCAGCCCCACAGGAGGCACCATCTTGGCCAAGGAGTAACATGCTTTGATGCACAGAACGACCCACCGGGAGATGGTCCGTTTGTGCACAGCCCAACCTTTTTTGGCGCCCACGTAGCCAACAAAAAGCTGATCATCCACCATGAACTGCTGTGTACGCTACAGATAGAATGCGAGTGCAAATTTGGGGTCCAGACGGCGGAGCCTCACCTCTTACCTCGAAGGATGCGGAAAGAAGGTGGGCAAAGTGATGGTCTGCCTGATGTGGAAGGGCGCGACAACCTTTGGCAGAAACGATAGACGGGTCCTTAAAACCACCTTGTCCGGACGAACAGAAAGGAAAGGAGGTTTTGAAGAAAGGGCCTGGTGCTCACTCACTCACTCTTCTGGCAGAGGTGATAGCAACCAGGAAAGCGGTCTTAAGAGTGAGAAGACGCAAAGGACAGTTATGAAGGGGCTCAAAGGGAGCGCACATCTGAAAAGTTCAAGACAAGATTTAAGTCCTACTGAGGCATTATGAAGGGTACGGGTGGAAACGTATGCGTAATGCCTTTAAGAAAACATTGAACAACCGGGGACTTAAAGAGAGAAGGCTGATCTGGAAGACGCAGAAAGGCAGAGACGGACAAAAGCACAAGTTACTTACCTTCGGTAATGATATATCTGTAAGAAACAGTAGTTAGTATTAGATTCCTTACCTTAGAATACCCCCAAGCGTCAGACTGGATCCGGAAACTTTTGCGTAGCAGTACCCTTGCGCGTCGGTAGGCGTCGTCTGCGGCTCCGCATCAGTCGTCGGCACCGGGATGACGTCGCCAGAGTACTTGGACGCCGCCCTCGCGCGCCGACGTCAGTTCTTATACATTAATTTTCCGCGCCAGAAACGCAAAGCCATGATAAAAACCAACACTGGTGCCATGAAACTAGGGCCCTTAAAGGGGATGACCGTAACCCTAGAACCGCAGAACGGGGAAGATAGGTGGGGCGGTAAGGAATCTAATACTAACTACTTTTTCTTACAGATATATCTTTACCGAAGGTAAGTAACTTGTGCATGTGAAAGAAACAGGTTAGTATTAGATTCCTTACCTTAGAATAGATACCCCAGCAATACCAACCCCGGTGGTGGGTCTGCGAACCAATGATCACACCAGAAATTCCTGGAGAACGGAACTCCCAAAGAAGCCATCTCTCCGGACTTGGCTGTCCGGGCAGTAGTGTCTTGCTAACGTGTGCAACGAGGCCCACGTAGCTGCCTGACAGATGTCCTGCAAGGGGACTCCCTGACCCAGGGCAGTAGTAGCCGCCGTGGCCCGAGTGGAATGAGCACAAAGCCCCACAGGAGGCTCCTTTCGACCCAAAGAGTAACAAGCCTTGATGCACAAGACAACCCATCGAGAAATGGTTAGTTTGTGCACCGCCCGTCCCTTCATAGCGCCCACGTAACCAACAAAGAGTTGGTCACCCACCCGGAACTGGCGTGTGCGATCCAGATAGAAGGAGAGCGCAATTTTGGGTCCAGACTGTGTAACCTCTCTTCCTCTTTCGAGGGATGCGGAGGTGGAAAGAAGGTGGGCAAAGTGATGGACTGCCCGATGTGGAAGGCTGTGACTACCTTGGGCAGGAAAGAGGGTCGCGTCTGCAACACAACTTTGTCCGGATGGACTGAAAGGAAAGGAGGCTTAGAAGAAAGGGCCTGGAGCTCACTCTCTCCCGGCAGAGGTGATGGCAACCAGGAAAGCAGTCTTCAGAGTAAGGAGGCGAAGAGGACAGTTATGAAGTGGCTCAAAGGGTGCGCACATCAGAAAAGTTACAAGGTTCAAGTCCCACTTAGGCATCACAAAAGGAACTGGAGGAAACATATGAGTGATGCCCTTCAAACACCTATTTACAACTGGGGACTTAAAGAGGGCTGATCAGGGAGCCTTAAGAAGGCGGAAATTTCAGAAAGGTAGCCCTTTAGAGTGCCCAGAGCAGAGCCCTGCTGGGCAAGAGAAAGAAGAAAGAGGAGAACGCCACAAATTTGTTCCACCTGCAGGCGTATACCGATTTTGTGGAGGGACGCCTGGCTGCCAGAATGACATTACAGACTTCGGGAGGCAAGTCAAATAGCCTCAACTGCAGCTGCTCAATCTCCACGCATGTAAGTGGAGACTGGACAGGTTTGGGTGGAGGACCGTCCCCTGCTGCTGCGACAGAAGGTCCTCCCGAAGGGGCAGACGAATCGGGGGATCGACAGACATGCAGAGTAGCTAGGGATACCAGAACCTCCGTGCCCAGTCCGGAGCAACACGGATGACTTGGGCCCGGTCACGCCTGATCTTCAGCACTCTTGGCAGAAGTGGTATAGGCGGAAAGGCGTACACAAGACCGCAACTCCACTCGCGACAAAAAGCGTTTCCGAGCGAGTGCCGCCTTGGAAATTCCAACGCGCAGAACTGACGACATTGCGCGTGCTCTTCTGTGGCAAATAAATCTAACCAAGGCTCTCCCCACTGCTGAAAGAGGCGTTGCGCCACGTCAGAGTTCAGACGCCATTCGTAATCCATCATGCACAGACAGCTGAGTTTATCCGCCCTGGCGTTCAGGGAACCTGCCAGGTGTTGAACTACCAGGGTCATGCTTGATGTTCCAGCCACTGCCGGAGGCGTAGAGCCTCCTGGCAAAGGGTCCACGACCCCACCCCGCCCTGTTTGTTGCAGTACCACATGGCGGTGGTGTTGTCCCTGAACACCTGCACTACACTCCCCCGGACAGAGGGGAGGAATGCCTTCAGTGCATGCCAGATCGCCCGCAGCTCCAGAAGGTTGATGTGGAGCCGGGACTCCGGCGGAGACCAGAGGCCTCTGATCTCCGCCTCTACCATTTGGCCGCCCCAGCCCTGGAGGGACGCGTCCGTCACAACTACGTGCTCCGGTTGGGGTAGGGAGAGGGATCTGCCACTGACCCAATCTCGGTCCGTGAGCCACCACTGCAACTGTCTTGCAGTGCCCTCCGAGATCAAGACATGGTCAGACAAGTTGCCCTGATGCTGGGCCCACTGAAACTTCAGGTCCCACTGCAGAGCCCGCATCCGCCACCTGGCGTGATGCACCAAAAGGATGCAGGAGGCCATCAGCCCCAGGAGCCCCAGCGTCAACCTGACCGAAACTCGGGATAACGGCTGAAAGATGGGAATCAGAGCCTAAATATCCTGAACCCGCTGTTTGGGAGGATAAACCCAAAACTGCGCCGAGTCTAGAACCGCTCGGATGAAGTGGAGCTTTCGAGAGGGACACAGGCGTGACTTCGGCACATTGATGGAGAACCCCAGCAGGTGCAGGAGGTCAGCCGTAGTCTGGAGGTGGCTGACAACGGTCTGGAGCGAGCCCGCCTTCAACAACCCGTTGTCGAGGTAGGGGAAGACAAACTCCTAACCTGCGCAGATGAGCTGCGACCACCGCCATCACTTTCGTGAACACCCGTGGGGCGCTGGTAAGGCCGAAGGGGAGCACGGTAAACTGAAAGTGCTCGTGGCCTACCGTGAACCGCAGGTAGCGCCGGCAGGACGGGGATGTGGAAATAAGCGTCCTGCAAGTCCAACGCTACCATCCAGTCTCCCGGGTCCAGAGCAGCTAAGACCTGAGCCAGTGTCAGCATCTTGAACTTCTCCTTCCGGAGGAAGCGGTTAACGTTCCGCAAGACCAAGATAGGGCGTAGGCCCCCTTTGCCCTTCTTGGGAACCAGAAAGTAATGGGAGTAACAACCACACCCTACTTGTATGTAGGCATACTTATATAGCGCGTCTGTCACCCAAAGGGCATCCTGGCGCTTCTGGCCCAGGAACGCGCTCAATGCCCCCCTTGGCCAAGAGGGCCGTAACTTCCTCTTGCAGAAGACTCAAGTGATCCCCCGACACCCAGTGGTACTGTGGTGGCATGGCTGGAGGGGTCGCCTCAAAGGGGAGGGAGTAGCCCCTTCGGACGATTTGTAGCCCCTTCGGACGATTTGCAGCACCCACCTGTCTGATGAGATGTGCCAGTGGAGGAGGTGATGCCGAACCCTGCCCTCCAATGGCGTCACGTGGGCCTGAAAGTATGGACAAGGAGGGCTTTGAAGGGGAATGCTGGGGGGGTGGATGTGGACTGGCCTCGCCGTTGTCCCCGGGTACCGCCACGGCGGTTACCATGTCCGCCACCGCGCTGGATGTTAGTCTTCGGCCCGTGGCTGGCAGGACGTGTGGGGGCGCCCCTTCCTTGGGCACGAAAGGAGCGAAAGGCAGGAGGTTGCTGGCGCGGGGCAGACCGGCCAAAGGAGTTGGCCGTAGCTCTGGAGTCCTTAAAGCGCTCAAGCGCACTGTCTGCCTTGTCGCCAAAAATGAGAAGGCTATCAAACGGCATGTCCATAAGGGTGTTTTGGACATCAGCCGAAAATTTGGCGGACCTCAGCCAGGCGTGGCGACGAATCGCCATTGTCGTTGCCATCGCGCTACCTAGCGAGTCTGTTGCATCCAGTCCACATCGGATGGAGTACCGTGCCGCATCTCGACCATCCGCAAGGGCTTGAGCGAGTTTAGTTCAGGCCTCCTCCGGACATTGTGGCAGCACGTCCGCGACCGTGTGCCACAAAGAGTGGGTATAACGGCCCAAGAGGCACGCGGTGTTAACGGACCGCAACCCCAAACTCAGGGAGGAGAACATCTTTTTGCCATACTGTACGTACCTCTTGAATTCCCGATCGGGGGGAGCCGTCGGGAATGCGGTCTGGGAGTTGGAGGCCTGCATGACCAGACTCTCGGGGGTGGGGTGGGTGAACAGGAAGCAATGGTCGCCCGGCGCCGAGCGGTGGCGCCTGCCCCACTTTCCTATCTACAGGGGGACCTGCAGTGGACCTGGACCAGGTGTCCAAAAGAACGCCAGATAAGGCCTCATTAAACTGCAACAGAGGCTCCGAAGAGCTTACTTGCGGTTTAAGGACCTCAGTGAGGAATTTAGTCCTCACGGCCGCGACGGGGAGTTTAAGGGATAAGGCCTTGGCCGACTGCGTCAACACCACACTATAGGCAGCCCCCTCCTGCGAAGCCACGGTAGGAGGGGAGACAAAACCAGTGTCTGGCGAGGTGGCCAGACCACTGGCGTCCCCTAGCTCACCTGCCCAGTCCTGATAAGGCTGGCACTCATGTGCCAGAGGGTCCTCAGACCCCTCCAAATCCGCCTCGCCACCCATCTACTGGTACTCCGGGTCAAATGATGGGGCCGGGTCATAGAAGTAGAAATCTCCCAATGGCGTCGAGAGCGGCGTCAAGCAACGCCGCCCCGGCGCCGGACCCAGATCGAGGGGAGTACCGGGGACAACGTCAGGGCCGGCGAGGTCGACCAGCGATGACCCGGATCCGGAACCGGATCCGGTGGGGCCCTGCGGCGTCCGGACCGAAGCACCCGGCTCGCTTGGGCTCCCAGTCCGGGCCGCGGAACCAGACGGAGGAGTGAGTGACCTCATGGCCGCGAGGAACGCCACTATCTCCTCCGGTGTCGCGTGCTGCCCAGGGACCGGCGGGTATGGAGCAGGCTGCGACTCCGGCGGAGCCGCGTGGGCTATGTCGCCCGAGTGTCGGGGGGAGTCGGAAGAGCGATGTCACCTCTTCGACTTCTTGTGCCTCTTACCTGACGACTTGGAGCTCGAGGAGTGGTGACGATTCTCCGAGCAGTGATGACTATGGCCCCGCGACCGGTCCCTCGACCTCCTTCCGGACCGGGACCTCGAATGGTGCGGGCCGACTGCCGGAGCTCGAGGCGCTTGTGGGACTGCTCCCGCCTAGCCTTCGACTTCAAGGCCCAGCAGTCGGGGCACGACTTGTCATCGTGGTCGGGCCCCAGGCAATGAAGACACCGGCGATGGGGGTGGGTAACCGACATCAGTCGGTTGCAGTCGACGCAGGGTTTAAACCCGGGCATCCCTACTGGCACCATCGGAGTCGTTCGACTTCGAAAAACGATAAAAAATGATCCAAAAAGTTTAGTCAAAAAGTGACTAAGGGTACCACTGTTTCCGGATCGGCGCTTGCTGGCGCGGAAAAAATAGGAACTGATGTCAGCGCGCGAGGGCGGCGTCTAAGTACTCCGGCGATGTCATCCCGGCACCCACGACACCAACGGACTCTGAGCCGCAGACAACGCCTACCGATGCTACTCAAAAGTTTCCGGATCCAGTCCGACGCCTGGGGGTATTCTAAGGTAAGGAATCTAATACTAAATTGGTTTCTTTCAGATGATAACCTTTGATAGTGCCCAGAGCAGAGCCCTGCTGGGCCAAAGAGATAAGGAACAGAAGAACCTCAGAGGGGATCCACAGCCTTCGCTGCGCACCATGCCACTAGTCTGTTCCATCTGCAGGCGTATACTGTTTTGGTGGAGGGACGCCTGGCTGCCAAAATGACATCCCAGACTTCGGGAGGAAGATCTAAAGGTGTGAACTGTCGCCGCTCAATCTCCATGCATGGAGGTGGAGGCTGGACAGGTTCTGGTGAAGGACCGTCCCCTGCTGCTGCGATAGAAGATCCTCGCAAAGAGGCAGAGGGATCGGGGGACCGATGCTCATACTGATACCATACTCTTCGAGCCCAGTCCGGAGCCACAAGAATGACTTGGGCCCGTTGCGCCTGATCTTCAGCACTCAGGGCAGAAGTGGTATAGACGGAAAGGCATACAACAGACCGCAACTCCACTCACGGCAAAAACGTCTACGAGCGAGTGCCGCCTTGGAAACTCCAATGCACAGAACTGATGACATTGCGCGTTCTCTTCGGTGATGAATAGATCTAACCAAGGCTATCCCCACTACAGACAGATCTTGCGCCACGTCCGAGTGCAGACACCATTCGTGGTCCACCATGCACCGGCGGCTAAGTTCGTCCGCCATGGCATTTAGAGAACCCGCCAGGTGTTAAACCTCCAAGGTAATGCCTTGATGTTACAGCCAAGTCCAGAGGCAGAGAGTCTCCTGACATAGGGTCCACAACCCCACCCCGCCCTCTTTGTTGCAATACCACATGGCGGTGGTGTGGTCCGTGAACACCTGCACTACACTTCCCCGGACAGAGGGAAGGAATCCCTTCAGTGCAAGTCGGATCGCCCGCAGCTCCAGAAGGTTGATATGGAGCCGGGACTCCTCCGGCGACCAGAGGGCTCTGATCTCTGCCTCTCCCATGTGGCCTCCCCATCCTAGGAGGGAAGCATCCGTCACCACTGTGTGCTCCGTTTGGGGAAGGGAGAGGGTCCTGCAACTGACTCAATCGCGATTCATGAGCCACCACTGCAACAGTCGTGCAGGGCCCTCCAAGATCCGGAAGCGATTGGACAGGTTAACCTGATGCTGTGCCTACTGGAACTTCAGGTCCCACTGCAGAGCCCGCATATTGCATCTGGCATGTGTCACCAGCAGGATTCAGGAGGCCATCAGGCCCAGAAGCCGGAGGGTCAGCCTGACAGAAACCCAGGATAGAGACTGAAAGAGCGGAATCATAGCCTGAATATCCTCTACTCGGTGCATGGGAGGATAGACCCGAAACAGCATCGAATCCAGAATCGATCCAATAAAGGGGAGCATCTGAGAGGGACTCCGGTGCGACTTCGGCACATTGATGGAGAACCCCAGCAAATGTCGGCCGTAGTCTGGAGGTGGGTGAGGACTGCCTGGGGTGAGTCCACCTTTAACATCCAGTCGTCGAGGTAGGGGAAGACTGACACCCCTAACCTGCGCAGATGAGCAGCGACCACCGCTATCACTTTCGTGAACACCCGAGGGGCACTGGTAAGGCCTAAGGTGAGCACGCAAACTAAAAATGCTACTGGCCTACCGCGAACCACAGGTAGCGCCGGCAGGACGGGGATGTGAAAATATGCGTCCGGCAAGTCCAACGCCACCATCCAGTACCCAGGGTCTAAGGCAGCCAGGACCTGAGCCAGAGTCAACATCTTGAGCTTCTCCTTCCGGAGGAAGTAATTGACGTCACGGAGGTCCAAGATGGGGCACAGGCCCCCCCCTTTGTCCTTCTTGGGGACCAGAAAGTAGGAATAACTACCACTCCATACTTCCTGACCGGGAACGCGCTCTATGGCCTCCTTGTCCAAGACTTCCTGACGGAGAAGAGTCAATTGATCCCCCGACATGCAGTGGTACCGAGGTGGCATGGCCGGAGGATAGGACAGAAAGGGGAGTGAGTAACCTTGGCTTATTTGCAACACCCACTTGTCTGATGTAATGGTGCGCCAGTGGTGGAGGTGGTGGCGGATCCTGCCACCCTCCAGTGTGGGGTGCTCCCTGAAGCTCGGATTAGGAAGGCTAAGAGGCGGAAGCAGTGGGGGTGGAAGTGGACTGACCTGCGCGCTGGTTACCAGACCGGCCCCTGCAGAATCCACCAGCTGCGCTGCGGCTGGTTCTGCCCAGGCTTGCTGGAAGAGCATGCCTGGGTGCCCCTGTCCTGGCCACAAAAGTAACAAAACCCAGGCATGGCAGGGGTCCTTTTGGAAAGGCCCAAAGACTTGGCTGTGGCCAGAGAGTCTTTAAGGCGCTCCAGGGCATTGTCTGCCTTATCGTCAAAGAGGCGGGAGCAATCAAAGGGCATGTCCATGAGCGAGCTCTGTACATCGGGCAAGAACCCAGTACAACGTAACCAGGCATGGCGCCGCAACGCCACTGTCGTGGAAATCGCCCTGCCCACCGAATCAGTTGTGTCCAAACCACACCTGATGGCAAACTTCACCGCATCCTTGCCCGCCGCAATCGCCTGGGAAAGGACAGCCTGGACTTCCTCAGAACACTGAGGCAAGACCTCAGCTACCAAATCCCATACTGCGTGGGAGTAACAGCCCAATAAGCAGGCGTATTAACGGACCGCAACCCCAAGCTGGCCGAGGAGAACAACCTCTTACCAAACTGGTCCAGCCTTTTAGAGTCCTTATCCGGCGGAGCCGTGGGAAAGGCACTCTGCGACGTCGAGGCCTGAATAAACAGGCTCTCGTTGGATGCCGATGTCTGTCTGCTGAGCCAGTCTGCTTCTACATTGTCCTTTCCTGGTAGATGTATGGCTAGCAGGTCTATCTTTAGTGGGATGGCCCATCTCCAAATCTCCTGCGCTAGTTTCGAAAGTGGGGCTGATTGTGATGTTATACTCTTCCACTCCCTGAAGAAGTGTTTGTCTTCCTCCCACTGGTCTTACATGTACGGAGGTGTCTAGTTCATGTAACGCCTGTCCGATGTGTTTGTGCTCCACCCTGGGAGTTTTTGCTCGGGTGGGCAGATGGAGTTTTATTAAGTCACTTAGAGGCGGGCTGCTATCCCACCCTCCTATTATGTCCACGTCCATTCCCTCTTCCGCCAAAGGACTGGCCTCTTGGTTGGTACTGCCAGGACTGTTTTTGCTGCCCCTGCTGTGTCTGGGTGTCTGCTTGGTGGGCTTGTTGGAACACCTGGTGTGATGTACCTGGCTGGTTTCCTCCCCTCCAGTTAGGACTTCGTGACGGGTTGCCCCTTTTAGTACCTCTGAACTTTAATGCCCCCATGGATCTTGCAGTCTCGGTATCCTTCTTCAGTTGGCTGAGTTTCTCGTCAACTGGGGCCCCGAACAGCGTTTCTCCGTTGAACGGTGTATTGAGGGTGCTGTGCTGCACTTTTGGCTTGAAGCCCGAAATTCTGAGCCAGGCGTGTCTTCTCTCCGTGATGCCCATCATCATAAGCCTGCTGGAGGCGTCTGCTCCATCCAGGGCAATCTTGAGGCAAGAATTGGCTACATTCTTCCCCTCTTCGACAAGGTTTACAGCTCTTTGCTTGAATTCCTGTGGCATGTTCTTTACTAACTCGCCCAGCTCTTCCAGGATCGGATATTGGTGCCTGTTGAGCAGAGCATTGGAATTCGCCTTGTGGCAGTGCATTGCGGCATTCCTTTCAATTCTTCTCCCCACCAGGTCCATCCTCTTGCTTTCTTTGTCTGGAGGTGACCCAGAAGTGGTAGGCACATTGGCCCTCTTTCTTGCCGTGGCTGCGATGATGCCTGAATGTAGGGTGGGTCCTTGGAGGAATGTTTATACTTTTTCTCCGACCTGGGAGTGACGGCTTTGCATGTAGCTGGTTCTTTGAAAGCCTATTTTCCCTGTGCCATGACACTGTCGAGCATGGGCAGGAACTGGCTCCTTGTTTGTCTAGGGAGCAGTGTCTCAAGAAGGAAGTCTGCTTTCTGCTTTTCTTAGTCGAGTTTTACTTTGAAAACTGCAGCTGCATTCCTGATGACTGTTGTAGACCCCGATGTCATCTGGCGGCGAGGGTCTCTAGGGGTACGTGTCGACGGCTTCCTCTGGGCTCTCGGTGTCGACGTCCTGCCAATCTATATCCTGAGTCTGAGGATGCAGACCCGAGGAGTGTCCTGCGGTCGTCGTCTCCTTCCTCCTCGTAGTAGGAGGCCTCCTCCTCTTCTTGGTCCTCTAAGGTCTCGACATCCACCGACTGTCCTTCAACGTCGTAGTCCTCCTCCTCCTCAGTTTCCTCGACCACCTGTAGCCTAGGTTTCGTCAGGATTGTGTATTCTTTCATCCTGGCGTCAAAATCTTTCTTCCGCTGCAGGATGTTTTCCATCTCGGCCTCGAGGCGTTATTTCTTTTTTCTCCATTTCGGCCGCGTGGTCTGCGTCGAATGGATCGGCCGCTCTTTTCGGCGCCGAGCCAACTTTAGTCGTCGAAGTTTTCGGTGCCGAATTGGCTCTCGGGTCCTTCGGTGGCACTGAAGTGCCCTTCAGGTCCTTTTTCCCTCGGCGTCGTACGCTCCTTCTCGGGGGCGATTTTCGACATCTTTTGCTGTTCTCCAGCTCTCGGCGCCTGGGAGTCCTTCTCAGAGGACCCGCTGTGCCTTGGTATAGCCGCAGACGCCGAAGTTTTTGGCGTTGGCGCTATCGAGGTTTTGCCCTCAATTTTTCGAGACTCTGGGTCTCTTGGTGCCCTAGGGGCCGTAGAGTCTCCTATCTTTAGAGTCTTCGTAATATCGGTCTCTACGACCGTGTAGCCGTCGTGTTCGGCGGCGGCGTTGTCCTCCTCGTCTGATGATAGCCCCAGGTCTCGAAGGGACGGTGGCTGTCCCTTGCCCTGCATGGTGGCGTTGGCTATCCTCTGTCTCTTTCTCAGTCGAAGAGTCTTCGACGTGAAGGCGGAGCAGGCGTTGCAGTCCTCGCTCTTGTGGTCGACCGGTAGGCAAAGGTTGCAGACCGGGTGCTGGTCCTTCTGTGCGAACTTGTGGTAGCAGTTACGGCAGAATTTGAAAGGAGTGTTGTCCATCTCATGCGTTCAGGGGGCCCCCTGAGCTTGCATTTTCCGATGGACGTCGAAGCTCTTGAAGTTCTTCTTCCCCTTCGTCGTCCTCTTCGATGATGTAGTCTCCTGTAGTCTTAATCTTTTCTTGCAAATGTGCGTATTTTCTTCATTCTCCAAAAATGTCTGGAGCCCTTTCGGGAACAATCCAGACAACCGCGGAAAGAGAATCTGAAGATGGCGCCCAGGAGTGGGAGCTTCCGCAGGAAGCGTGCCGACGTCACTGGAAATACACCAAAGGTGGGACGTCGACGACCACCTGGGCTACGAAAAGAAAAAAAAGCAAAGACTACGAATCCAGACCCAACCACAAGATCGCAGAATAATGCACAGCATAGTGAATCCAGAAAGATTCATGCTGCAAAATTGTAATTCACATTTGTGTAAATGTTCAAAAGGGGGTCCCATGAGCCTTGTAAGAACAATGTTTAGGTTCCACTCTGGAGAGGGTGGTAACCTAGGAGGAATAATTATTAATCCTTCCATAAAAGCTTTTATTGCTGGTACTCTAAGCAATGACATATGTTGTCTGTTTTGTAGATATGCGGCAATGGCTGCAAGATGTAAATGTATAGATGCATAAGCCAGATTACATCTTTGTAAATGGAGAAGGTAACATAATATTTTGGATGGATCAATTGGATTATTATTGCAGTAAATGGCAAATCTTTTCCATTTAGCAGCATAGCAAGATCTAGTAGTAGGTCTTCTGGCTTCTTTAATGATATTCATACAGTCTGGTGGCAGGTTAAGGTAACCAAACTCCAAGACTTCAGGAGCCAGATCGCCAGATTCAGTTGACCTGGATCTGGATCTGGATGCCTGATGTATCCATGGTTCTGCGTTAGCATGGATGGTGTCAGAGACAGTTTTTGGTGTGGAACTAGAGGGAGTTCTAGCAGTGTGGAAACTACCAGGATCAGTTTGAGAGACTGTTGTCTGCGCTTGCGTACCACTAATGGTATTAGTGGGGTTGGCGAAAAAGCGTACGCACATCTGCCTGACCAGTTCATCGATTTCGCATTGCCCTTGGACAACGGGTGTGGAAACCTGGCTACGAAGGTTGGGTATTTGGGGTTTTCGTGTGTGGCAAATAGGTCTATGTCTGGATGACCCCACTTGTGAAAGAATGGTTGAAGAACTTGCAGATGTAGTTCCCATTCGTGAATCTGTTGTGTCTGGACTTAACAGATCGGCTATCTGATTGTGAACTCCTAGAAGGTGTTCTGCAAGCAGATATATGTTTTGCGGAATGGCCCATCTCCAAATGTTTTGTGCGAGCTGGGAAAGTTGCAGGGAATGTGTGCCTCCTTGTTTCTGTATGTAGTACATGGCTGTCCTGTTGTCTGTCCGGATTAAGACAGCTTTGTTTCGTATGGGTACTTGGAAGGACTTTAGTGCCAGGAAAATAGCCAGCAACTCAAGGTGATTGATTTCGAGCACCTTTTGTTGAGCGGTCCTTCTTCCCCGAGTTGTGTGGTGGAGCAGATGTGCTCCCCATCCTGTGAGGGATGCGTCTGTTGTCAATACTTTTGTTTGAGGAACGGCCGCCCTCTGTACAAGTTTTTGGTGTTCCACCACTGAAGAGAGCGATGTGTGCGGCTGTCCACCAACACCTGGTCTGTTAGTTGTCCTTGTGCCCGATTCCACTGATGTGCTAGACATTCCCGCAATGGGCGCATCTGCAGTCTTGCATATGGTACAATAAAAATGCAAGATGCCATCATGCCTATTAATTGCATGAACACTTTGGTTGGTTTTGAAAACTTATGAGTAAGGCTTGAATCCTCTGTATTCTGGCTGGACTGGGATAAGCTAGAGCTGTATTGGTGTTTATGGTAGGCCCTATGTATTGATGTACATGAGAGGGCTGTAGATGTGACTTGGTGTGGTTTATTGTAAACCCCAAGTTGTGCAGTGTCTGAATTGTGTGAGATGTCTGTTGAACACACAGGTTGAATGACTTGCCCTTTATGAGCCAATTGTCTAAGTATGGGAAGACATGGATATGTTGTCGTGAGATGTGCTGCTACTACTGCTAGGCACTTTGTAAACACTCTTGATGCAGTTGTGACCCCGAATGGAAGGACTTTGAATTGATAGCGCTGTCCTTGTAGCACAAATCTGAGATACTTCCTGTGAGAAGAATGTATGGGAATGTGAAAGTAGGCGTCTGAGTTCTAGTGTAGTGAGGAAATCGCCTTGTTGAAATAATGGGAGCACTTGTTGTAAAGTGACCATGTGAAAATTATCTGAGTGTATATACAGATTGAGAGGCCTTAAATCTAGAATTGGTCTTAGTGTCCCATCCTTTTTGGGTATTAGGAAGTAGAGTGAGTAGACCCCCGTTCCTTGATTTTGCAATGGAACTAGCTCTTGCATCCTTTTGCAGCAATGAGAGAAACTCTTGTTGGGAGCTGCGTTAGATGTTCTGTGGACATTGGACGCTTTCTGGGTGGTGTATTTGGAGGGGTAGCCGTAAGCTCTAAGCAGTAACCATACTGGATAATCTGTTTTACCCACGTATCTGTTGTGATGGAATGCCAGACAGGTAGGAACTGTGTTAATCTCCAGCCTACAGGAGTGGTATGCTGTTGGGGGAGCTGAAGGAAGTCCCTGTTTAGTGTTGGAAGAGGATCGATTGTTGTTGTTACCCCGACCTCTTCCCTTATTGTTATTACCTCTGTAGCCCCCTCTAAAGTATCCTTTATTAGAGGATGCTTGTGTATTTGTTTTAACACCTTGAATGCTACAGCTAATTCTCCTGGATGCTGACTTTTCTGGATTCCCATTGTTCACGACGAGCTCAGCTCGTCATGAGTGTATGGAGGTGTACATCATGACGAGCTGAGCTCGTCATGAGCGTCCAAGGGGTTAAAGGAAGCTGAATTGTCTGCTCCAGCTTGTTTGGAGCCTCCTCTGTAGAAGGAGCGAGGAAACAACCCTCTTGCTTGGGTGGACTGCAGTAATAGACTTGGCTGTGTCAGTGTCTTTTTTCATTTTTTCAAGAGCTGTGTCTACTTCTGGACCAAACAATTGTTGTTGGTTGATTTAAGATAGTAGTTTGTACCTCTTGCTTAAATCCTGAAATGCGTAGCCACGCGTGATGTCTAAGGAGGACACTGGTGTTTATTGCCCTGGATGCAGTGTCTGCTACATCTAGTGCACATTTAATGGAGGCATTAGATAAAAGCTTACCATCTTGTATGAGGTCATCTGCTTGTGCCTTATATTGGTCAGGCAGATGTTGTAAGAGCTTCTCTAGTTGATCATAGTGAGCCCTGTCGCATCTCTGCGAGGAGGGCCTGTGTGTTAGCAATGCGCCATGCATTGTTAGCTTGGGCAGCTATTCTTTTCCTTGAAGCATCTATGATCTTTGATTCTTTATCAGGAGGTGGTGCTTCGCCTGATGAACAAGTTACTTACCTTCGGTAACGATATATCTGTAAGAAACATTAGTTAGTATTAGATTCCTTACCTTAAAATGTCCCCAGGCGTCAGTCTGGATCCGGAAACTTTTGCGTAGCAGTACCCCTGCGCGTCGGTAGGCGTCGTCTGCAGGCGTCCCCTGCGGCTCCGCGTCCGTCGTCGGCGTCGTGCGCCGTGATGACGTCGCTGGAGTATATAGACGCCGCCTCCGCGCGCTGACGTCAGTTCTTCGTACACAGCTTTTCCGCACCAGAACACGCAGAGCCATGTGAGAACCAACACTGGTGCCATTTGAAACTAGGGGCCTGAAAGGGATGTCCTTAAGCCTAGGTATCAGTTCGCAGAACGGGGAGGATGGGTGGGTTCGGTAAGGAATCTAATACTAACTAATGTTTCTTACAGATATATCGTTACCGAAGGTAAGTAACTTGTTCATCTGAAAGAAACACGTTAGTATTAGATTCCTTACCTTAGAATAGATACCCCAGCAATACCAACCCCGGTGGTGGGTCTGCGAACCAATACAATCCTACACCAGAAAGTCCTGGAGGACAGAACGGCCAAAGAAGCCATCCCTCCGGACTGGACTGTCCAGGCAGTAGTGCCTCGCAAAGGTGTGCAGCGAGGCCCCCGTAGCCGCCTAGCAAATGTCCTGCAAGGGGACTCCCTGGCCCAGGGCAGTAGTAGCCGCTGTGGCCCGAGTGGAATGGGCCCTCAGCCCAACAGGAGGCTCCTTCCGAGCCAAAGAGTAGCACGCTTTGATGCACAGAACGACCCACCGAGAGATGGTCCGTTTATGTACCGCCCGTCCCTTCTTCGCACCCACGTAGCCAACAAACAGTTGGTCATCCACCCGGAACTGGTGTGTGCGATCCATATAAAATTAAAGCGCACGTTTTGGGTCCAGACGATGGAGCCGCTCTTCATCCTTTGAAGGATGCGGAGGCGGGAAGAAGGAGGGGAGAGTGATGGACTGCCCGATGTGAAAAGCAGAAACTACTTTGGGCAGGAAAGAAGGTCTAGTCCTTAGAACCACCTTGTCAGGATGAATGGACAGGAAAGGAGGTTTGACAGAAAGAGCCTGGAGCTCACTCACTCTCCTGGCAGAGGTGATGGCAACCAGGAAAGCCGTCTTTAAAGTCAGGAGACGGAGAGGACAAGAATGAAGGGGCTCAAAGGGAGCACACATCAAAAAGGTCAGAACCAGGTTCAAGTCCCACTGAGGCATCACAAACGGGACAGGTGGATACATGTGCGTGATGCCCTTCAAGAATCTCGTTACAATTGGGGACTTGAACAAAGAAGGCTGACCAGGAAGCCTTAGAAAGGCTGAAAGGGCCGAAAGGTAGCCCTTGATAGTGCCCAGAGCAGAGCCCTGCTGGGCAAGAGAGAGAAGAAACAGAAGAACCTCGGAAAGAGGGGCAGAAAGAGGATCCACAGCCTTTGCTGTGCACCATGCCACAAATCTGTTCCACCGACAGGCGTATACCGACTTTGTGGAGGGACGCCTGGCTGCCAGAATTACACCACAGACTTCAGGAGGCAAGTCAAATGGCCTCAACTGCCGCCGCTCAATCTCCAAGCATGGAGGTGGAGACTGGACAGGTTCGGGTGGAGGACCGTCCCCTGCTGCTGCGACAGAAGGTCCTCCTGAAGGGGCAGGCGGATCGGGGGACCGACTGACATGCTGAGTAGCTCGGGATACCAGTACCTTCGAGCCCAGTCCGGAGCTACAAGGATAACTTGGGCCCGGTCGCGCCTGATCTTCTTCAGCACTCTGGGCAGAAGTGGTATAGGCGGAAAGGCGTGTAACAGACCGTAACTCCACTCGCGCCGAAAGGCGTCGCCGTGCGAGTGCCGTCTTGGAAACTCCAACGCGCAGAACTGATGACATTGCGCGTTCTCTTCTGTGGCGAATAGATCTAACCAAGGCTCTCCCCATCGCAGAAAGAGGCCTTGCGCCACGTCCGAGTTCAGACGCCATTCGTGATCCATCGAGCACCGACGGCTGAGTTCGTCCGCCCTCGCGTTCAGAGAACCTGCCAGGTGTTGAACCGTCAAAGTCACGCCCTGACGTTCCAGCCACTGCCAGAGGCGCAGAGCCTCCTGGCAAAGGGTCCACGACCCCACCCCGCCCTGTTTGTTGCAGTACCACATGGCGGTGGTGTTGTCTGTGAACACCTGCACTACACTCCCGTTGACAAAGGGGAGGAATGCCTTCAGTGCTAGACGAATCGCCCGTAGCTCCAACAGGTTGATATGGAGCCGGGACTCCGCCGGAGACCAGATGCCTCTGATCTCCGCCTCTCCCAAGTGGCCTCCCCAGCCCTGGAGGGACGCGTCCGTCACGACAACGTGCTCCGGTTGGGGAAGGGAGAGGGATCTGCCTCTGACCCAATCGCGGTCCGTAAGCCACCACTGCAGTTGTCTCGCAGTGCCCTCCGAGATCAAGATGTGGTCGGACAAGTTGCCCTGATGCTGGGCCCACTGAAACTTCAGGTCCCACTGCAGAGCCCGCATCCGCCACCGGGCGTGATGCACCAGAAGGATGCAGGAAGCCATCAGCCCCAGCAGCCGCAGCGTCAACCTGACCGAAACCCGGGATAGCGGCTGAAAGATGGGAATCAAAGCCTGTATATCCCGGACCCGCCGTTCCGGAGGATAAACCCGAAACTGCGTCGAGTCCAGAACCGCTCCGGTAAAAAGGAGCTTTTGAGAGGGACACAGGTGTGATTTCGGCACATTGATGGAGAACCCCAGGTCGTGCAAGAGGTCTGCCGTCATCTGAAGGTGGTGGACGACTGTCTGGGGCGAGCCCGCCTTCAACAACCAGTCGTCTAGGTAGGGGAAGACTGAAACCCCTAACCTGCGCAGATGGGCTGCGACCACCGCCAACACCTTTGTGAACACCCGTGGGGCGCTGGTAAGGCCGAAGGGGAGCACGATAAACTGAAAGTGCTCCTGGCCTACCGTGAACCGCAGGTAACGCCGGTGGGCCGGCAGGACGGGGATGTGAAAATACGCATCCTGCAAGTCCAACGCTACCATCCAGTCTTGCGGGTCTAGAGCAGCCAAGACCTGAGCTAATGTCAACATCTTGAACTTCTCCTTCCGGAGGAAGCCGTTGACGTTCCGTAGATCCAAGATAGGACGTAGGCCCCCTTTGTCCTTCTTGGGCACCAGAAAGTAGTGTGAATAGCAACCACGCCCTACTTCTGGCCCAGGAACGCGCTCGATGGCCCCCTTGGCCAAGAGGGCCGTAACTTCCTCCTGCAGAAGTGTCAAGTGGTCCCCCGACACACGGTGGTTCTGCGGTGGCATGGCTGGAGGATTGGTCTCGAAGGGGAGGGAGTAGCCCCTTCGGACGAGTTGCAGCACCCACCTGTCTGATGTGATTATGCGCCAGCGGGCGTGGTGATGGCGAACCCTGCCACCCACTGGCGTCACATGGACCTGAAAGCACGGACTAGGAGGATTTGGAGGCAGGTGCTGCGGGGGGAGGTGTGGCCTGACCCCGCCGTTGACCCCGACCGCCTCCACGGCGGTTTCCACGGCCGCCACCGCGTTGAAAAGATTGTTGCGGCGCGTGGCTGGCAGCACGTGTGGGGACGCCCCTTCCTTGGCCACGAAAGGAGCGAAACAAATCCGTTTGCTGGCGCTGGGTCGAGAGACCCAAGGACTTGGCCGTGACCCTGGAGTCCTTGAAGCGTTCCAGCGCGTGGTCCGCCTTGTCACCAAACAGGCGACAGCCATCAAACGGCATGTCCATCAAGGCATTCTGGACATCTGCCGAAAAGTTGGCGGATCCCAGCCAGGCGTGGCGACGAATCGCCACCGTCGTGGACATCGCTCTGCCCAGCGAGTCGGTCGTATCAAGACCACACCGTATGGAATATTTTGCTGCATCACGGTCCTCAGCCACAGCCTTGCCGAGCTTTGCCCGCACCTCCATGGGGCATTCTGGCAGCAGTTCCGCGACCGTATCCCACACAGAGTGGGTGTAGCGGCCCAAGAGGCAAGCGGTGTTGCAAGACCGCAGTCCCAAACTCAGGGACGAGAAGACCTTCTTGCCATACTGGTCATACCTCTCAGATTCCCGGTCGGGCGGGGCCGACGGGAATGCGGTCTGGGAAGTCGAGGCCTGGATCACCAGACTCTCAGGGGTGGGATGGGTGGACAGGAACTTGGGGTCTTCCGGGCATGGACGGTGGCGTCTGGCCACGTTCCTATCAACAGGCGAACCTGAAGAGGGCCTGGACCACGTGCCCAAAAGAACGTCTGACAAGGCTTCATTAAACGGCAGCAGTGGCTCCTGTGGGCATGACTGCGGTTTGAAGACCTCAGTGAGGATGTTAGGCCTCACGGCCGCGACGGGGAGCTCAAGGTGTAAGGACTTGGCAGCCCTCATCAACACCACTGAATAAGCAGCTCCCTCCTCCGATGCCACGGAAGGAGGAGAGACAAAGCCAGGGTTAGGAGAGTCGTCCAGACCACTGGCATCACCCAAATCACCTGTCCAGTACACGTCGTACTGACACTCACGTGACAGAGGGTTCTCAGACCCCTCCCAACCCTCTCCGTACTCTACATCATCTCCGTATTCGGAGTCAGCAATGTAGACCGGCTCCTCGGGGTTCACAGGCCCCATCGGCGTCGAGCGACGTCGGTCCGACTCCACGTCCGGATTCGGGAGGGTATGGGGACGACGCCGCCCGGAGCCGGCACAGGAGAACCAGCGCCGCGCGGGGACGGCGCCGGAGAGGCCGGCAGACCAGCCGGCGTCGACCCCGAAGGCCCTTGCGGCGCCGGGGTCGGAGCCGTCGGCGGCACTGGGGCCGGAGCACCCGATGGCGTCGAGTCAGGGACACCCGAACCGCTAGGGCCCCCAGACGGTAGCACTGGGCCCGAAGGCGCCGGAGGCCCCATCGGAGAAGTGAGCGCCCTCATGGCCATGAGGAACGCCTCAATCTCCTCAGGCGTCTCACCTTGCCCAGGGACCGGAGGGTATGGAGCAGGCCGCGCCGGCGACTCTCGCGGAGCCGCGGGGTTGGGGTCACCCGAACCCCCGGCCGCGTCGCGCGAGCGTCGGGGGGAGTCGGGGGTACGATGACGACGCCCCGACTTCTTGTGTTTCTTACCTGAAGAGCCCCACGAATGGTGACGACTTCCGGAGCGCCCGGCGCGGCTCCGTGACCGCTCCCTCGAACGCTCCCTGGACCTCTGGCCGGACCGGGACTGCTCCCGACGCGGGGCCGACACCTGGAGCTCGAGTAGCTTGCGGGACCGCTCCCGTCTAGCCTTATTAGTCAGAGCCCGGCAATCGACGCAGGCGTCCACGTCGTGGTCGGGGCCCAGGCACCGGAGGCAGAGTCGGTGATGGTCCGTGACCGACATGGTGCGGTCACAACCGTCACAATTCTTGAAACCGGGCATCCTACCAGGCACCAAAAAGATATAGAAAGTTAACAAACTTGGTCAAAAGACCGGAGTACTGCTCTTCGGATCTGCGCTTACTGGCGCGGAAAAAAGAAGAACTGACGTCAGCGCGCGGAGGCGGCGTCTATATACTCCAGCGACGTCATCACGGCGCACGACGACGGACGCGGAGCCGCAGGGGACGCCTGCAGACGACTCCTACCGACGCGCAGGGGTACTGCTACGCAAAAGTTTCCGGATCCAGACTGACGCCTGGGGATATTCTAAGGTAAGGAATCTAATACTAACGTGTTTCTTTCAGATGTTTGTGAATTTGCTCTTTTCCTAGCGTTTGAAACTACTAGGGAGTCTAATGGTATCTGTCCTTTAATGTAAGCAGGATCCCCAGGAGCTGCTCTGTACTTTCTCTATCCTTGGGTTTATGATTCTAGCTCATACAGGATCTTTAAACACTTCTGGCGCATGCTTAATGACTCCTTTAATCATTGCCAGTATTTGCACAGATTTTTGGGATTGTTCAAAAGTGTCTAGTAAAAAGTCCTCTAATGCCTCATCTGAATGCATGGTGACATTGTGATAGATGGCAACCCTATTAAGTGTCCAAACCCAAAATTGTCTTCTGGAGTAGAAGGTTTAGATGGATATATATGTGGGTCAGCATAGCTGGTATATCCTGTGGGTTTGGATACTCCCAGTCTGGTGAACCTGTTGGGTAGGGAAAGGGTCATCTGGGTCTTTCCCTCCCCCCATGCTATACTGATCATTAGCATCCTGAGGAGGTGTATGTTGTGGAGAATGAGGAGGAGAATTTTGAGGTGAAATGCTTAAAGGGAGAGCAGGAGGAGGAGATACAGGACAAGAAGGGTGCATGGGAGATGTGGCAGAGTCCTTCTTGACAGGCACTGGAGGTGTAGGTGCTGTATCTGACTTCCTCTTCCTATGTGGTGTGGTGGAAACATGTCCTGTTTCTGGGTCTATGTATATCCTCTTTTGCAAAGGATCAGGTCTAAAAAGTTCTTCTTGAGAAATTGCTTTTGGCGCCGATTTTTTCGGCTCTGGGCCTGGTTTCTGCTGGTCTTTAGCCTTAAGAGTTGTTGTATAGTCCTGTGGTGTACTTTTCGGCACCGAAAGGTATTGTTTTCTGAGTCGAGGCCTGGTTCGAGGGCTTTGTGGGGTTCGGCACCGAAGATCTTGGGGTGGAAGCAGACTTCATTTGTTTCGGTGCAGTCTTGTCTTTAAGTCGACGGTTTCTGAGTCTTTTTCGGAACTGGGACTTCTTTCGGTTTCGGTGCAGAGGGAGCTGGTAGTATCGGCATGTGCGGTCTGCTCGGTATGGAGCTACCAGAAGGCTTTAATATTTTCTTCCGAGCCGGGCTCGATGGCGGGGCTTTCAAAGCAATGTCTCGGTCTTGACTGGGCCCCGAAGGTGGAGTTTTGACCTTAGCCTTTGGCTTAGGTGTTGGGGCTGGTGTAGGGGCAGTCTTACTCAAGCGTTGACCTGATGGTATGGAGTCATCGGAGTCGTCTGCCTCCGATACGATCTGGAGACCATCGGAATCTTCCTCGGGGCCACATGGACCTTCGTCGAAGATATCCACCATTTCCGGAGCAGATCTCTGCATGTCGATTTGACTGGTCCGCCGATCTCGAATGGTTTTCTTGGATCGAAAGGACGCACAAGCTGTGCAGCTCGACTCGTCATGTTCTGGTGATAAACACAGGGTACACAGGTCGTGATGGTCGCTGTGTGGAAATTTTGCTCCACAAACAGGGCATTTTTTGAATGGTGTCCTTTCCATGAGGTGTAAGTCTCACCACGTGGGTAGGCCCAGCGGCCCGCGTAGACGACCAGAATCGAAGCGTTGAGGTCAAGTCTCTGTATATTGAAGTTAAATTTTGTTTTTAGAAAGTTTTGCGTGTCGAAGTCTTTGAAAAGTAGATTTTCGAACCGGAGCGGAAAAGTTGCATCAGAACTCAGTGGCGGAAAAAAAAAAAATCTAACAATGGAGCCGATGCCCATGCGCACTATTGTCCAAGGGAGAAGTCACCTATCTTGTGACTACAAAGACTTCTTCCAAGACGACAACAACATGCAATCATCCGAGCCCAACACCAGGTGGCGATCTAATGCAAAGTGTAGAATCTGCAGCTCATATGCCTAACAAAAAAGACTTTCATTAGGTCAAAAACATGAAACCCCTGGTGGGGGGAGGGAGGGGGGGGGGGAAGGCTTGCACAACATTTTTCCAAGTGCCAACAGGAAAGCATGTGTCCAGAGCATTTTAACATACTACCATCCCTTCAATGACAACAAAACTAGCGTCCAGAGAAAAGTTGTGTAGGTAGAGTAGGAGCAGCAGGAGACTATATAATGGTTTAAAGCTCCTATTTTACAAAGTATAGTTTCAATCGTTTGTAGCAACTGATGTTAGTACTCTTAAAATCGAGCTGCATTTGGTTAGAATTTAGTTATGTGAGTTTACAAACCTACAAAAAGCAAGCCTGCCCATAAAAAAAGTTACAAATTATATTTAAAACAGCAGGTACCAAGCAGTTTCTTTCAGAAAAAAGATCTGCAATAAATCGCGTCTTTTAAAAGATGTGAATATACAGGAGATAAAGTGTTGCATAACTTTCACACCTGATTGCGAGCACATTGCAAAGCCTGGATTTTCTTTACAATGCTAAATATATCCTACTACACACAACAGGCAGGCTAGTGCTTACAGTGGCACAGTCTTTCAGTACTAACAGACCTGAGCTGCAGTGAACCTTGTAAATCTATTTGACAGGTTGTGTATATCATAGGGCAGTCTACCTATTGAATTAGAATGCCTTTAAAGAAATAAAAAGAGCACAACCATGTACAGCAATGTATGCATGAATGGACATGCACTAGTTTTTCTGAATAATGTGTTAACTTGCTGCTCCCTTGCTCATGAGTGAAGTGTTCATAGTTTTACCCTTCCAGTACTTAAAACATGCAACTAACCAGATGACAATATCATATCTTTGCTTTCATATCTGTGCCCGGTTGAACATTTAGTAGCAAAACATTTAAGTATAGCTATTTGTCTGTATTGGAAAAGACAATGGTACAACTCATGTATGGCAGAAAGTGTCTCTGCATACTTTACTAAAACAAGCAGTACAGAAGCCAACAGGTCTGGCCTAGGTAAGCCTTATTTTTTTTTGGTGCAAATATTTGCACAAGTAATTAAAGGTTCAAATGAAAAAAACAATGCTGCCACCTACCTAAAGGTTGGGTATGGGTATGTGAATGAGTTGGGGGAGTTTATTAAAGACCCATCAAACAAAAATTGGCAAAGCAAATAGGTCTGGCATGGTCTGCCGGCCTTTTGATGTGGATGCTTATTTTAATGTCATTCTCTTTGTTAAACAATTGGGTGGGTGGGAGAGATTATGCAGCTGAAATCTGCCAGGCCATCACCAATATGAAGGGCAGAAATAATCGACTAAGGCCAAAAAATGTGTCAAAAAGTGTCAGAAGAAAAATGTGAATAGATGAAGAGGGCTGGTTGAAAGACCCTAGAAGTAAGTACATTATATGTATATTTGAAGGAAACTCAAATGTTAGCTAATGCCAGACGTATGGAAAAAGAAAAAGAAAAAAAAGGGACAAACAACCAGGCTATTCAGACTGAGCCAACTGGTTCACAAACAAGAGGTACTCAAACGGTTTACATTAGGTAAGTGCACAACAATTACATACCTGTATTTCAAGCCCTTCACAGGAATCTTTAAAACATGCGCATCTTCGTAGGGAAGCTGCACACTTTCAAGATCCTCTGGCTTCATCATTCGTTCTGCTTCCTGCAAACAAAAGAACTTAAGCATCACTCATTCTGCTGGATACTCTTTCTAAATGCAGATTTCTAAACTTTAATTTCTCCTGACATAAGGCTGGATCTGGAAACCTTCCCAGTGATAGCTCCCATGTGCTAACAAGTGGCGCCATCACACCCTACAGTAGCTGCAACCAATGTTCCCTCTAATTTTTTTCCTCTGTGTGCGGCAGTGTAGGGTCTCTGTGCACTGCAGCCATGGCTATGTGCGCAAGGAACCAGACCGTGCATGTGTGCAGAGCCAAATATCCCTCCAAACTTTTGCTTAAAAATCTGAAAAGATGGTGCATTTCCACACATACAGTGCCACGTTAAACTATACTATGTTGTGTGGTTAGGTTTGCCGTAATTTGTAGAGCAAATACAAGTCAAAGTACTTAAAAAGTATTTTAAATCTGTGTAAACTAATTACATCGATGATACTCACAGTCTTAAGCCCTTTGAGCCCAATGGGTGTTGCGCGCCTGGATGTAAGCACATTCAGAATTTGGACAATTGCGCCTAGAGACAGAGACAGATAGGGACAGATACATACAGATAGGGAAAGAGACAGAAAGGGATAGAGACAGAAAGGGACAGAGACAGATAGGGACAGAGACAGAGAGAGAGGAAGTTAGAGTGAGGGAGGTAAGTGGAGGGAGGGAAAAGGTGGTAGAGGGTGGGAGAGGGAGGTAGGGGAGGTAGAGAGAGAGGGAGGTAGAGGGAGAGGGGGTAGTTGGAGAGGGAGGGGCAGAGGGATGGAGAGGGAGGTAGAGGTAGAGGGAGGTAGAGAGGGAGGGACAGAGAGGGAGAGGGAGGGACACAGGTAGATGGAGAGGGAGGGGGAGAGGGAGGTGGAGGGAGAGGGGGCTAGAGGGAGAGGGAGCTAGAGGAAGAGGGAGCTAGAGGGAGGGACTGAGAGGGAGTGGTAGGGGAAGGTAGAAGGAGAGGGAGGTAGAGGAGGGAGAGGGAGGGACAAAGAGGTAGAGGGAGGGAGGTAAAGGAAGAGGGAGGGAGGGACAGAGGTAGAGGGAGGGAAAGGGAGAGGGAGGGACAGAGAGGGAGAGGGCGGGACAGAGAGGTAGGGGGAGGGAAAGGGAGAGGGAGGGACAGAGGTAGAGGGAAAGGGAGAGGGAGAGGGAGGGACAGAGCCGGAGAGGTAGGTAGAGACAGAGAAGGAGGTAGAGGGAGCGGGAGAGGGAGGAAGAGGGAGGGACAGAGTGGAAGAGGTAGGTAGGGACAGAGAGGGAGTTAGAGGGAGGGAAAGGGAGGGGGAGAGAAAGGGAGGCAGAGCGAAGGACAGTGTGGGAGAGGTCGGTAGAGACAGGGAGGGAGAGGGGGTGGGAAAGGGAGGGAGAGTGAGCTAGAGGGAGAGGGAGGGACAGAGAGGTAGAGGGAGGGAAAGGGAGAGGGAGAGGGAGGTAGAGGGAGAGGGAGTGAGGGACAGAGGGGGAGGGGTAGGTAGAGACAGTGAGGGAATGGGAGAGGGAGCTAGAGGGAGAGGGGGGGGACAGAGGTAGAGGGAGGGACAGAGGTAGAGGGAGGGACAGAGAGGTAGAGGGAGAGGGAGAGACAGAGCGGGAGAGGTAGGTAGAGACAGAGAGGGAGGGAGAGGGAGGGAAAGGAAGAGGGAGGGACAGAGTGGGAGAGGTAGGTAGAGACAGAGAGGGAGTTAGAGGGAGGGAAAGGGAGGGGGAGGGAAAGAGAAAGGGAGGCAGAGCGAAGGACAGTGTGGGAGAGGTCGGTAGAGACAGGGAGGGAGAGGGGGTGGGAAAGGGAGAGGGAGGGAGAGTGAGCTAGAGGGAGAGGGAGGGACAGAGAGGTAGAGGGAGGGAAAGGGAGAGGGAGGTAGAGGGAGGGATAGAGGGGTAGAGGGAGGGAGAAGGAGGGACAGAGAGGGAGAGGGAGGGACAGAGAGGGAGGGACAGAGGGAGAGGGAGGGACAGGGAGGGACAGAGTGGGAGAGGTAGGTGGAGACAGAGCAGGAGGGAGCGGGAGGGAGAGGGAGCTAGAGGGAGCGGGAGCTAGAGGGAGAGGGAGGGACAGAGAGGGAGGGACAGAGAGGTAGAGGGAGGGAGAGGTAGAGGGAGGTAGAAGGAGAGGGAGGTAGAGGAGGGAAAGGGAGAGGGAAGTGGAGGGAGGGAGGTAGAGGAAGAGGAGGTAGAGGTAGAGGTAGAGGTAGAGGTAGAGGGAGAGGTAGGTAGGCGAAGGGACAGAGCGGTGGAGGGAGAGGGAGGGAGAGGGAGAGGGAGAGAGCGGTAGAGGGAGGGAGAGGGAGGTAGAGGGAGGGACAGAGCGGGAAAGGGAAGGTGAGGGAGGGAGAAGGAGATAGAGGGAGGGAGAGGTAGAGTATTTGCTACTTCTGTGGACAATGTGCAGCCTTTAATTTTAAACTTGTGTGTTCTAGGAGCGAAGTTGAATGTTTTCAGATATGTGTTTGTCCTACCCTAACAAGGGTGTAAACGTTGATTTAGGTGTTTCAATGGTAGTAAGGTCAAAATATCCGGTCTTAATTTCGGAGGTCGGTTGTGGGGTAGAACATTAGGGTCAAACAGCCCGGGCACTGTTCATAATAAAATCAGTGTTGAAACGATGCTATCATTTTTAAGAGAACAATGAGTCTTTGTTTTTATTAACCCTATTTTGCTTAGTAGTATAGAGTATAGCCCTCATATGCTAGAGCCTGCATCAGGGCCATCGGATACTTTTTAGGACGACACTATACTTCCTAAATTACATTCCACATCACTATATACCACTTCATAACATACCATACCACTCAACTCAGAGTCATTCCATAACAATACACTCTACTCCACGTTAGAAGGCTTCACTCCACGCCACTTTGCACCAGTAATTTTTAGCCATACTGAATAGCAGCCACACTGCTGTACAACATGGCTAAGACAAATTGGTAAAGCTGTAGGCGAGATCTATTAGCTATGCCAGTGCTTGTTGTTTATACTTAAGCATACATTATAGGATCTCCTTCATATTTTGTCACTTTTGATGTCAATACCAGCTGGGTAACAGGAGTTTTAAATGCACCACTGCACGAATGGACCATCTCAATCCCCTTGCCAACTCCGTCTTGTTTATTGCTCTCTATCAAGGGGTAGACCTATATTAGAAGCAGAGTTGACTGATCTTTTTCCGCACAGTAACTACAAGTTAAAGGCATTCAATGCTCTATTATTTCAATCTTCATTAGTTTTCATTAGGATCCTGCTAATTTTCTTTGTGTTGTCTGGTACATCGTTTTCAGATTCCTGGGTATGTTGTGGTAAATATATCATTTCTGAATGGCCTTCAAGACGATGTGGTTCATTAAAAAAAATTATGTCCATTCAATGCCAATAGGATCTCGTTTTTTCCCATTTAACGTTAATTCAAAAGGTTTTGCTTTCAACTTAAGTTCAGTTCAAGATCTAAAGAAATCTGGCTTTGGTTTAAGTTTCATCTGCTTCCCAAGTCAAATTGAAAAGTGTCTCATCACTTCATCTTTGCAGTGTTTTATTGCCATCTTGTGTCAACAAAAGCAGTATTGGTCCAGACGATTTTGACTCCCACGTTTTTTCTATTTTTGACATTGCCAGTTTATAGTTTATTCGAGAAAGTCAGAATTGTTTTTTGAGCAGATACTAACCTATGGCTCCTCTTCCTAATTCTCATCAGAATGGGAAATTTGTTCTATTGCGTTAATGTGCTGCAATTGATGTGTAAAGCTTTTTTGCCACTACTGAAAACCGAAATCTTTGGACTGTAGTCTTCATATTTTGTGCCACTATGAACTATCTGCACTACAGTTTGGTTTAAAAAGAGTGCAGTTGTAACAAATAATATTGTCATGATCATGAGGGAGGCACTGATTGCTGACATCATGCAAACCTAACTTAGGTAACATCATTTGCATAGTAGGCAGACAGAAAATGAAACATCCTGAAAAGACAAACACTAAACATAACCCTGTTTTCTCTCAGCACGTTGGAAAAAACTGTCTTCATGTCAGTTTTCAGTGTTTTTTGCAACCTCTGCACTTTTTTGCCCATGTTCTGTTTTCTTCTTTTAAGGGTTGCTATAAACTCTTTCTGGGACTGATAGTTGAAAATTATTTCTGTTCGTGATTTTGATAGTGCTTCTGAATAGTATGGTGGGAAATATAAACTTAAGCTAATGGGCACTCGGTAGGGAACCCTGGCCTTATGGGAAACCTTTTTATTAAATATACAGACTGCACCTATGGCCATTACAAAATTATACTTTTTTTGCATGCTTTTTCCTCACCCACCCACCAGCTGGTGGAACGATGCATTGCATGTGAATCCTGAGTAGAATCACACTGCAAAATATTCACAGCCTCAGCCACCAAGCACCCTTTTCGTTAGTCCAAGAATCTTTCCATCAACAGCATAAAGTTAATGTTTAGCAATTTTGGTTTCCATGTCATGCTTCATCTCATCTTCATCACTCAATGTTGCTACAGTCCTGCTCTTCCCACCGACTAACCAGGCCCCAAAAATCCGTTTTGTTCAACTTTTTTATTTCCCTGTTCCTCAAATGACTCCAGCTTCTTACACCATGTACTCGTTAATCATACCTTTTTTTTGTTACAGGCTTATATTTTACTTCACTCCCTATTCTGACAGTTACTCTAGGCTTACCCTGATTCAGATTGTATCATTTTTTTGACTTAAAGCCAATTGCCATTGACTGACAGTTGCCTTTAAACTAAACAGGAACAGGGTTACGATTAAAATATTAGTGCAGAAATATCTCAAGGGGGGGGGCATACTCAAACTGCTACTTCTGTGGACATTGTGGACAGTGTCTAAGTTATTGCTGCGTGCTTGATAGACTGTCTCTCCAATATCTTGCCACTTTCTTTTTTACATAAATGTCTTGCAGCGTTTTAAATGAACGTTCTTCCAAAGCTATTGCAGCGTTTTAAAATGAAGTTGCGTGCACTTGCCTCTCCCCTTCTTTCTTTTCTCTATCTTCCTCACGCCTTTCTCCTTTCATTCTACTTGTTCACCCATCCCGACCTCACCTCACTTCTCTCAATTTTAATCTCTGTCACCTATTCCTGAATGAAGAGGCTCAGAGGTCAGAGCATTGCACAGGCCCGACCGGGGCCGCTCGTGCACACTGCGCTATTGAAATATAATGAAAGAAAGGCTTGGGCGAGACTCTCTCCTGACCCTCGGGGCCCAGGTGTGCGTGTACAGTACACCACTTAATTTATTAAGAGCCGTAATTTTCATTGATGAAGTGAGGGGGGCCCTGGAGCATGCCCCCCCACCCACCTCCCCACACACACACACACACAACAGGGGGCTGCGGAGGGCTGTTACGCCCCTTGTCCTCTGTCTGTTTCGAGAGCAGGGAATCCGTGTGTGGCAGGAAAAAGCAGGCTGAATGTGATTGGTTCTGGATTTCGACTATGCAGATTTTTAAAGCAGTGAGTAACCCATGATCTACTAAGAATGCTTTATTGTGACGAATACGTCTGACTGTGCATCTTTAGATTGTTATTTTATGGTGTTATACAGCCATAAGTTTTTGCTTGAGTTGGTGATGCTGAACGTTTTCTCACTGTATGTGAGAAAGGTTTTTACTTTTTCTGTACGTGTGAGCAGCAATCACAGTCCTTTTAGAACATATTATAGAAAACGGTTCCGTAGCTTTTAACTGTGGACTTGAGTTTCTAAAGTGTGTGGTTTTCGCCAACCGGGAGGAAGAGCTTCCGAGCGCAATGCGATTGTTTGCGGCGTGTTAGGCACTCTGCATTGAGTTTCTTTCAGTGCACGGCTGCTGGTGTGCCTTGCAAGCAACACGAATACAAAATCCCGCATCTGTGCCATCAAAGAATCGTCGCGTTTTGGAAGCGGCGTTGTCGCGGTAGTGCGCGCTGAATACAGCGCACTGCGCGCTTAGGGTGACATCTGTGCGCGCGCGCTCACCCGCGCAGCTTATTGGGAACAGTGGCTGCAACATACCTCCATAAGAGATGGCAAAGAGACATGTATGTCGCCCCCTATGCAACATTGTTAGTTTATCACAAAGCAGTCCTTGCCCTTTGACATGTAGAATCAGTAACAGTTTGAGAACTGTGACAGAAGCAGACTAACTTGGCACCTTATCATCTAGAAGTCAATTCCACAGAACGGGGTTCAGGATGAGTGGGCTGGAGTGCAGGATCCTGCACTAATGAGGCTACAAGAAGTCCTGCTAGGCAAGCAGACAGAGAAGCCACACAGTAAAGGTGTCACAGACCGCCATTTGCAACAGTCCTTACTAGGTTTGAAGTCTGGATTTGGGCGGTGACCTACCCTGGAGAATTTTTTTGAAGAAAAATCTCTTCACAGAAGGAGTAAAGCTTTGTAGCTTCATATGAAGGCATCGGATGAAAGGAAATGATGTAGGCAAGCGTGGGTGGAGCTTCAATGTGACCAAGTTAATCACTGCTGGAGCAGAATAGTGTAGACAAAAAGCCAGGCAGCCAAACAGCACCAAGGTGTCATTCCTGCCATTTTGTAAGTACGAACTGCATCACATTTTGGCTGCCTAGCGAGAAGGCAAACATGTTCCAAACTAAAAACCTGAAATCCCACCTACATCCATGGCTAGACTTTTACCATGTTAACTATGAAACTATTAGACAATTCCAATACCTTTGCACTGTTAATATGAAGAAAAAAAGAAAAGACAAGTAAAAAACAAACATTTCCCCGACCTTAAATGCCTTAAACTACTGCCATTGAGATGTTAATATTGAAAGCTTACCACTGTAAAACTTCCAAATTATCACTTACTAGCAGCCCGTCCCGACGTTGTCCGGGTATGAATTGCTGCCAGCCAGTAGTATATTGTTTTGTAGGATTTCGTTTTGATAGCATTTCTTATCTGTGACAGGCCTGTGAAACGCTCCGATTCACAGTGCACTGCTGATGCACTTAAGAGTGCGCGTTCAGTAGTGTGTGAACTCAAGTTTCCCTACTTTATTTTTCCTTGCAATATTATATAGCACGACTCGACAACCTGGCATGAGCACAATTTACATTACAGAAAAACACATTCATTTTTGGTAGGCACGGGGAGACAAAGCGATTTGCCTGGAATCACAGGATGTTGAGCTGATGCCGAGATTCGAACGTAGCTAACCAGCTCTAAAGTACGCAATTCTAGAACTTGTGGCGGGAGGTGTGTCTAAAAGTGTATGTTGGTGATGGCCATCAATGAGAGAGACCTGTGCATTTTTCAAATGAGTGGTGAAAAAATATGAGTATGTTGCTGGAGATGTGGGCCACCGTGCCACCAATGTACTTACCGGGGGAGGGTAAACACATTATTCCGCAACTTTCTGTCCGCATACCATCACTCCGCATACTTTCGTTACGACAGTACCATGACTCCGCAATGCCATTATAACGCATGGCATTACATTTTATATGCTTTTACCATGCATACATTTACAACGAAATTCGTTGTAAATGCATGAATGGTAAAAGCATGGTTTTTTTTAATGTTTGGATAAGGTAAGTATGGTTATAGGGATATATGTTTTGGGGTATTGAGGTATATGTTTTGGGGTGTTTGGGTATTTTAAGGGTTCAGATATAGTTTTGGGGTACAGGGGTATTTTAGGGTTTAGGGATAGGTATGGGTTTTGGGGTACAGTGGTATTTTTAGGGTTCAGGGCTAGGTTTGGGTATAGGGGTATTTTTAGGGTTCAGGGCTAGGGCTAGGTTTTGGGGTACAGGGGTATTTTAAGGGTTCAGGGCTAGGTTTGGGTTTTGGGTACAGGGGTATTTTAGGGTTCAGGGGTATGTTTGGGTTTTGGGGTACGGGGTTATTTTTAGGGTTCAGGGCTAGGTTTGGGTTTTGGGGTACAGTGGTATTTTTAGGATTCAGGGGTAGGTTTGGGTTTTGGGGTACAGGGGTATTTTTAGGGTTCAGGGCTAGGTTTTGGGGTTCAGGGGTATTTTTAGGGTTCAGGTGTAGGTTTGGGGCTTTGAGGTACAGGGGTATTTATAGGGTTCAGGGCTAGGTTTGGGTTTTGGGGTACAGGGGTATTTTTAGGGTTTAGGGATAGGTTTGGGTTTTGGGGTACAGGGTATATTTATAGGGTTAAGATGGGTTAGTGTTTAAGGGTGTACACATATATACAAACATATATTTGATGTTTTAATAATGTACTTTTACAATGTATATGACTTTACCACACATGCATTTGCGTTATAATTGCATGCGTGATAAAGTCATATGCGTTGTAAAAGTTTTAGAAATGATGTCTTTGCGGAGTAATAGTCCTGCGTCATAAAAAATTGCAGAGTGATGGTATGCGGGATGTTGGTTTGCGCAATGTCATCACATATTCCCGGGGGAGGGATAGTCCCTTTCTTGCTATTTCCGTGGAGGCGGGCCTTGTGTCCGGATGTGCGTGGTGCGAGGCCTGTGCGCAACATAAGTGGAAAATCTCCAGTGTGCGCTTCAGGAGTCACCGGAAGTTAATGCAAAATTACATTTCCTGAACAATGGCCCCTGTTTGCGCTCCTTCCGGCCCTTGGGAATAGCGCCATGCCTGACCTCCATACAGTAAAGCAGGTGCACGTCACTGGGAGCGCGGGGCAAGCACACCCGGAGCTGGAATGTACATAACCTGGGAAATAAAAGCAATGAAATATTGGGCACGATGCTAACTTTTTATTCCCATAATCCCGCACCCCGCACACGCCCGCACCCCGCACACGCCCACAGCACCCAATATGAGACATGGCATGAAGGGCGAAACATACCACACGCCCCCAGCGTTTGTCACGCCCCCAGCACACGGCCACAGCACAACGCAGACACGCCCACAAGGTACTACTTTGCTGGCACGGTTCTTTTTCCTTTTAAATGTTTATGGTGGGCGTATGCATAGCCTATGTCCTTCTGCTGCAACTGCCCTTTCCAACGCTGTATTGGGTGTTGTGATTGGTGCTGTGGTTCCTGAGATTACCCGCCTCAAAGGTTTGGGCTCTCTATTATATTAGTATAGATGGATGAATATGGCTGGCAGACAGCCCCTATAAGCAAGTATATTACACATAGGTTTACGCCAGACCTAAAACTGTATTAAATAATGTTAATGGAATCTAGACTATTCCTAAATATTTTGAAATAGAATAGATGCAAAACTGATTTGTTCAAAAGTTGATGGGTTTATACTAAAATCCAAACTGGTGTTCCACTACCGGCTCCTGGCTCTTCCAGAACCGCAGAACAAACACAAATGGCTACTATTTTTCTTTGAGAAAGAAAGCTACCCCAAAAGGAATTTGAATTTAAAACATTTGTAAAGCGCAGCGTTCACCCTACGGTTTCTTGGCGCTATAGAGATAGGTCCAGCAACTCAGGACCGTGGAAGCCTGACGCAGAGAAATAGCAGGGACAAGTTACAAGGAAAAGGCCTGTTTACACAAAAAGGTTTTAAGGTCTTTGCGGAAGGAGGAATAATGTGAAGCAAATCGTAGGTGGTCGGGGAGGGAGTTCCAAAAGGTAGGAGCCAGAGTTGAAAAGTTGGCTCCTCCCCACTTTTTACGTTTGAAACGTGGGATTTGCAGGAGGAATTTAGAAGATGAACGAAGCTCTCTGGCAGGAACATATTCGTTAATCAGAGAGGAAATGAAAGCGGGGGCAGTACCCTGGCGAACCTGAAAAACCATACAGCCGGTTTTAAAAAGGGAGCGTTCCTTGATAGGAAGCCAATGAAGCTCCTTAAGGAGGGGTGTTGAGTGATAAAAACGCGGGAGACCGTACACCAATCGTGCCGCTTGGTTCTGAACCATCTGGAGCTTCCGCAGGCTGTATGCTGGGATGCCGTTGTACAGGGCATTAGCATAAACCAGCCGCGAAATCACCAGCGCGGACATGATCAGTTTGAGTGCCTGGGGGGGAAAAAAAACGGGAAACAGTGCGAATGGTTCGGAGAGTGAGGAAGCAGGAAGAAACAACAGAACTGATTTGTGAGTGTAAAGTGAGTTGGTTGTTCATTTTGACGCCCAGGGTTTTAACTGTGGAGGAAGGAGTGGGGGAAGGACCAAAAGAAGAGGGCCAGAAGAGAGAGTTCCAGGGACTGGAAGAACCACCTGTGAGAATTAACTCGGTTTTGTCCGGGTTCAGCTTGAGATGGTTGTGGTTCATCCAGTCCCTGATGAAAATCATAGTAGACTGGAAGTTGGAAGCAGAGAGGGGAGAAGAGGAAAGGTTGAAGATGAGCTGGAGGTCGTCCGCATAATTATATACGGTGACCTCCAGCTGCTGAAGTGCAAAGATTAAAGGAAAGATGTAAAGATTAAACAGTAAGGGAGAAAGGGAGGAACCCTGGGGAACACCGCAGGTGACGAAGTGGATAGTCGTGAAATCCCCCAGCCGGACCGCCTGGGTGCGGTCCCTCAGGAAGGACGATAGCCAGACCAGGGCTGAGCCCTCGATTCCCGCCGCCTTCACACGTGAAAGCAAGATGGTATGGTCCACCGTGTCAAAGGCGGCGGAGAGGTCGAGGAGCACCAGAGCCTGATGTTTGTTGTGGTCTATGCCCTCCCTGAGGTTGTCCAGGACAGACACCACGACGGATTCGGTAGAGTGCCTGGGGCGGAAGCCGGCCTGACGAGATGCCAAGCCACCATTTGCTTCTACGTGGGCGCTGAGTACCGAGGTGACATGGCGCTCAAGCACCTTGCCCAAGTAGGGCAGTAGGGAAATGGGGCGATAGTTGGCTGGGATGGACGGGTCAGCGCCGGACTTCTTTAAGATGGGCACTGTTGTGGCTGATTTAAGTGCGGGGATCACAACTCCCTGGGTAAGGGAACTATTAAGGAAAGTAATTGGGGGCTGGGGACAAGCAGGGTAGATCTGTTGTAGGATTCGTGCCGGACAGATGTCTGCCGGAGAACCCGATTTGACCTTAGGAAGTATCTCCAAGAATACTTCCTCAGTGAGAGGGGGGATTGAGGTAAGATGGCACTGGACAGTAGGGGGGGGAAGGAGCAACAAAAATAGAAGAGGGGGGGGGGATGTTAGCCTTGATAGTTGCAATCTTGTCCAGAAAGTAAGAGTTTAATTGGTCACACAGGGGCTGGGTAGGAGGGATTTGGGGTGAGGCTCTATCAGAATAGGCTAGGTCGTTGACTATACCAAAAATCTCCCTAGATTTATTTTCTGTCAGAATTTTTGTGGAGAAATAAATGGTTTTGGCAGCTAGAATGGCTTTTTTATACTCAGTTAATAATGAGGAATAATGATTTTTTAATAAGGGGCAGTAATTTCTTCTCCACTGCCTCTCAGCTTGCCGTACGGTCAGTTTTTGTTCCTTTAGGTCGTCATTGAACCACCTGTTGGAGTCCTTGGGTCGTCTAGTAGAGATACGACGTAATGGAGCGACCGAGTCGCAACCTCCAGCCAGCCAGGTATTGATAGCGATGGCTTGTGAATTGGATGATAGACCAGTGAGGGTCGGAGAGGAGTTCAGAAGCAGGGAGGTAGTTAAGGGAGATCAACTCTATTCCAATTCCGCGCCCAGGTGTTTTTGGCATGCGGAGCCTTAGTGAGAGTTGAGAAGGATGGAAAAGGAGATGAGGGCATGGTCAGACCAGGGACAGGGAGATACAGACACCGGGGAGACAGAGGTTAAGAGACCAAACCTGGTCGAGTATATGACCATGAGAGTGTGTGGGGACGGATATGCGAGGGACAAAATTCAGGGAAAGGAGAGATTCAGTGAATTGTTTGGATGAAGTGCACTTTAAAGGGTCCAAGGGCCAGTAATTTAAATCGCCTAGCACCAAGACAGAGGCATAGTTGACCACCAGGGTGGCCAATAGGTCTTGAAATGCTGGCAAGAACAAAGACGAAGGCTGGGGTGGACGATACATCAAAAGACAAGTAATTGGAGGGGAAAAGGAAAGAGAACGAACTACAAGGAATTCAGTTGGAGGAATTTGGGGGGGGGGGTATGGAAGAAGTTGAAAATTATATTCAGACCGAGCAATTAAAGCCACACCACCACCTATCCTACCCGCTGGGCGGTCGGCGCGTAGGGCAACGTAGGAAGGGGGGAGAGCAGCCAAAAGTGCGGGTAAGGAAGAGTCACAAAACCAGGTTTCGGTCAGGAGCAGTAAGAGGTGCTGCAGATGCCTGTAGGGATGAAGCACTAATGAAGGAAAGTTTTTTAGTTGGGCACAGTAAAAATTGGATGTTACTGAACTGAAGACGAAAGTGTTGACCTAGGAGTAAGTGAAAGTTCCAGAATTATGGGAGGAGGGAGCACTGCAGGAGTATAGCGGTAGGGGAGCTGGGATAAGCAGCTCTGCCAAGTTTCCTGAACCCAAATGAGACAAGCTGCTCCAGTCCAAGTTGTGACTTTGCAGTTAGGGGCTTGTGGTCTAACAAAGCACATTATAAAACTTATCATTCAAGTCCAGAATGCAAGAAAAAGTCAGGACTGCAGCACCTGATTACACATGGGAAACTTTTCGGGCCTGGATAAGGAATCACAGAAGGAATCACTGAAGGTACCGGGAGGTAGTTAATCCTGCAGAGGGAGGCTGCAATTAAAGAGCCTAGAGCGATGGTTGAGTGCTAGCAAAAGAAGGATGGGTAGACTGCTGCAGCAGTAAGGAATGAGACTACAACAATTAGGTAAGTAGTTAAGGAGACTGTGCAAGCTTGAATAAGCTAGCACTGAAATATACATATTTTTGCTATTAGCTTTGGCACCATTTGATGAATTTTCAAATTTTTTTTAAAATCTATCTGCTTCAGCTACTTCCTGGACAGTTTCGGAGTGATATTTCCACAGCCGTTTAGCTGGCCTGGGACCCAATCTCAATGGGCTTGTTAGAGCTACTTTATCCTTGGAATGACATGCCCCTGGGCACGGTAGTTCCCGGCCCGTGAGAGTGCAGGCATACTCTAGCCGTATTCTCCTAGGCAGGGAACTCAGTTTTGTTCTGGCCCAGGTAGGAGCAGTGAAAAATGCCCCAAAACGTCACTGAGCTGGCTCCGACCAGTACCACATTGGGAGCCGGCTCGGCCCACCGGGGCCTTGCGGCTCCACTTGCGGCCCCCAATGAAAGCTGCTTTGTAGGTGCCATGGGTGGGCACCTGCCAGCTCCTGCCAGGAAAGATAGCAGGTACCACAGGGGCCTTAGGCTCCCTATACAGCCCTCAATGAAATAAAGGCATGTGGATGCCCGGGTAAACATCAGGGCACCCCGACGTTGTCCGGGTGTGCGCTTCTTAAAGTGTGGCCCCTGACTTTTTTTGGTTGTATGTCAGCCCCCTCATAGACCGGCTTCTTTGTAGGTCAGCCACCTTAGAGAACGGCGAGGCCCACCACAGAGTTAATGTTAAGCGGCTTGCCTTGTTAAGAGTGAAAACCCCAGTGAGAATGTGCGCGTTTCCGAATTAATGAAAGCTTGGTTTTCCTTTGCGCCGCAAGTACTGTGAGTGTTACAGTGCTAACGCTGATGGCGGTGAGTGAACGCTGAGTCACTGAAGTTATTTTAGGTTTGTTGAATGTGGAAAAGATGTCCGCAACATAAAAAGTAATTTGTGTGACTCTTATGAGTAAATTACCGGCAATGTTCCGGCGAGTGCCTTCCTTGCGTGACAAAGCTGTGCCTCTTTTGTTTTAGGTGAGTCCCCTCGGACAACGTGCCAGCTTGACAAATGGCGAAAGCTTTCTTTTATTTATTGGCACAAGTACTGTGAGTGTTATGAGTTATGTGGCATGATAGGGCAGTTGTGAACCCTTTCTGTAAGCGTGCCCCCGTATGCGAAGGAACGCGGAGGGTCACAAATGAGCGTACTTTTGTATTACTTAGCGCCGCAAATAGTGTGAGTGTTATCATTAATGTAGGGTGAATGGCCTTGTACATAGAATTCGGCAGCCATGTATTTATTTTCAAGCTGCGCCCCTTACTTGATGTCAGCCTCAGCCCCTCTGACAACGGTAACGCCCACAAAGTTTCATTTGACACGCCCACGCTACTTTCATATGCCCATCGACAAGGCCAACGCCCCCAAGGGACTACTTTACCACTAAGGTCGTTTCCCCTTTGTAATGTATATGGCGTCCAGATGTATAGCCTATGTCCATCTGCTGCAGCCCCCCTTTACAATGGTGTATTGGGTGTAGTGATTGGTGCAGTACTTTGAGATTACCAGCCTCAAAGGTTTGGGTTCTCTCTTTATAATAGTAGTATAGATTAAAATAAAATACAAAGAATTCAGGCATCAGAGTGTGATCAGTAGAGTCCTTTTATTCTAGAAAATTCATAGAATAAGTATGAATGTCTGTATGTATGAATGGGTGGTTACTCAGAGTGAACCAAGTTAATCAACTAGACCACATCTCTCCGAACAGCGTGGGTGGATGATTTTTTCACATTTTGATTCATTTAACTTACCTCCTTTTCTTTCTTTTTCTTGTCATCCTCTTTTTTCTTTTTACTTTCTGGCATAAGATCATCAAGCCAGCTGAGTTCTCGATTCGTGAAACAGAAATCCAAAAGTTTCCGGATGAACACAAGGGCAAGAACCTTAGCAAAAAGAAAAAAAAAAAACTGTACTCTGCACAAAATGGAGATTAAACAACTTCACAAACCCGCAACTTTTTTCCTAGATCTACTTTCCTAACATTCATTTTTCTAAATTGTCAACCTGGAGAGACCATCATGCTATTGTACTGGAAAGAAAATAATAAACTAAGCATTAGATTTATTGTTACCATCTAGGTGAAAGAAGATGTGGCGCAGTGGCCAGAGCAGCAGATTCCGGAGCGCAGGGTTCATGATTCGAATCCCTGGCGCCGGCAGCAGCTCATCATGTGACTAGGCAATAGGTCACCTAATCTTCCCGACAGCCACCAGCACCTTAAACCCTTGAGGGGTGATAGGTTTAAGCTTAACAAATACAAATTATTTAAGAGGGGACTGAAAGTCAAAAAGGTCAATTACAAAATGTCCAACCCACAAACGATGTCTTTTTGAACTTAACGCCTTAACCGCGGCGGCGATTCCGCCGCGGTGCGGGCGTTCTATTGAGTGGGCGGGGCTGCGATGGCTGTTGGCCGTTCGCAGCACTGGGGAGGGAGTGCTCCTGTCAGCTGACGGAAGCACAGAAGGGGTTAAAGTACATTTGTTGCATACAATAGCAAACGTTTTCCCAAAGTCAATGTTTCACTTTCCCTGGTCATTTGGCAAGTACCGATAATTGTGGTATGAAAGATAAAATAAACAAAAACTCAAAGATCAGTGGATAGCTTGGTCCCGGATTTAGCGGCTTGGTAGGAGAATTATCAACCTCCGTTCTGCTTCTGTGGATGCACGGTGTGTGAGCGAGTGATGCTATTTCCCATGACTATCACCATTACGACATACCTGCAATCTACCTGTAAGGGGGGTAAAAGACTTGCACTTCAAGCATGACTATCTGTTAACTAAATTTCCAGATGAAATAACAATCTTCCTCTGCTATACTGGCCTAAGCGAAGACACCTTTAGCAAGCATGCGTTTAGACAGAAGTGAATGTGTTGGAAAAGCTATGCTGCTTCGCCCCATTTGTTTGACTTTTAATCCTTTGAATAAGGACAATTTTAATCAAGAGACACTCTACAGTACAGCCAAGCTCCACTGAAAGGAGCTACACCAAAAAGTGTACAAATTAACTACAGTTGAGGGTGGTTGTTGGCTCCTTCTAGGAGGTTCTTAGGCGACTGATGGTGCAAAAAGGAGACAATTTAATAGGACAGACCTTCCAATGGCTGCCTACTCTGCCTAGTCGTCCATAACTGGGATCTTTGCCTTTGCGGTTAGCTTGTGTGTACCATACATGCATATGTGGTTGTGAATGGCTGTTGTCCAATTGAGTTGACGTGCATTTATATTTCATGACTGCGTATCGACCTCAGGCGAGGTCTACTGTACTACCAAGTGAGCTGAGGGTTGACATGGGATTCTATTCTCACTAGATGGCTATACTCTTAGCTGCTTTTTGCTTAATTGACCAGTTAATTCACAATGCAATCCAGTTGTGCTTATTTCCCCCCTCACACTAGCTTGACTCCTATTACGACAGACCATATAGTTAGACCGGAGTAAGTTAAAGTCCAGAAGAATTTCCCTGATCGACTTGTCAGGTTTGATAATGGGCAGAAACAGGTTGCGAACACTAGGTGCAACACAGCTTGCTTAGGACCATGTTTGCACCTATGTTAACAGGGGACCAGGAATAGAGCAATCAATCACCTTCCATGCATTTTGTTTAGTTAAAAAGGTTTTGTTAGGTTTTCAAAAACAAAGCAAGACCAAACAATGGAAAAACAATTGTCATACAGGATTGTAGCAAGAAACCTAATGTTCAGACAACATGTGCAGAGTCCGATGACCATCTATGCAGGGTAGTTGAATAACTGGGATCTCTCTTTTGGGGTAATATTATTCTGCTACACCTTGGAATATAAGTAACAATATACACAAACCTTTAATCCTGCTGAGGCTCTCAAGGGATCCGGTATGTACCAATGGGATTCCAAATGATGAAGCACACAAGTGGAATTGGGTGAGGGGATTCACCTTTTTCAGTAACACCCTATAGTCTGGGTTTGATTTAATTCTTGTGTTAACTAGTCACCTATCACTCTAAAGTCTGAATCAGAACTCTCCACACGCCCCATTTCCAAGTTCCCTGTTACTTGTGTATGCGGTTTCTTATTTTGAAGCATGTGGATTGTTAACTTACCATCATTGGAAAGACAACAGCAGCAGCAGAGGTTTTAATCACCCACAAGAGGACCAGACAGGTAAGCTGGATGACTGTGAAGACATGCACCTTCCATAGAGGAACATAGCGTAGATATATCAAATCTGGTTGATGCTTCGCAGGCATAGCAAACAGTTGTATGCGGTCAAATAACTGTAACAGAGAAGAAGGGGGTCATTCAATTCAGTTAATCAAAGGTTGACTTTCATGTTCACATCATCCTATTTCACTCAGAGTTAATCTAAAACAACTACTAAACCAAACAGATTCAGAAAGCAGATAAATGTTGTGCATCTAGCAAAATAAAATAAAAAAATCAAAGAGGACACTTTTGTTGTCAAAACTCCTTTTAGAGGGCCACGTGGCACACCAACGATACTGGGCCCAACTGTGGTGGTTGAGGCCTTTAACTCCTGATGTTCTGGGGGGTCAGACCTACTACCACCTGAGCAACAGGACCACGTCCAGCTTCTGCAGTTGGCTATCAGTGCTAGCTACGTACAAGATGTCAGTCTCCTTTTCTGGTTGAGGCTTTCTATACTCGCCTCCTTTAGGGTGGGTTGCCCCGTCCTGGGTGCTCTGCTCTCACTCCAATACAGACCGATTTGTTCTGTTTCTCTGTTGCTTCCCTCCATTCTCTGAAATTAGGCGATATGTTAATGCATCATATACTCCTTCCAGCTCTAGACCTAGCGTGAATTCTATTCATGCTTTTTCCCGCCATTCTGCTTTCCCCTTCTACATGGCCTTGTGGTCGTTGCCGCCTCAGCAGGATTTTCCTTTAGGATATTGGCTATGTCCAATTATGGATCTTTAACGGAGATTGTGAGGTCTCCTTCTGGTGAAGTCTTGTGGTGCACTCTCCTTACTTTAGTGTTCCAGACTTTTTTTCCTTCACAGTTTTTCTACTCAGATGTGGACTTTCTTCCTCTGCCAGGCTGTTTTTCCACATCCTTGTCCTCCTTTCACATTTATTGAGCCTACGCTCTTGCGGGATGGTTCTTCAGAGTGCTGCTCTGTCTCTCCTGTAAATTTCTTCAATTTTTTCATTATTTTTGCACACTGTTCACATATTCACAGTTCTTTAGTGATGGTTCCACGTTCTGATGCGGAAACGTTTCTCTGACTAAAACTGACTTAGTGCGCCGGGAGTGGCCTATATGGCTCCACTGACCTCATGTCCGTAGACGATGTCAGCGTGGAGCCGGGCGCCGCCACGCCCCTGTGCTCAGAGGTGCTGCTGCGGAAAAGTTTTCCGGATCCAGTCTGACGCTTGGGGATATTCTAAGTTAAGGAATCTGTGGCTAGACATCTCTATCAGATATCAGCGCAAGCAGCGTCTTACCAAGATTCCCGTCCACAGGTATTCGCAAGGCTCTAGTCCTGTTTGGAGAGCCCGTTTCCACAGGAGGCGCAGCAGCTTCCAACAGGCATGTTCTGAGCTTACACAATTGGATACAGCAGCAATCCTCCTGCACAGGAAGTTCTGCACTACCCAACAAGGTAGAAGGGAATGGATTCTGAAGCTCCTGGTCGGGATTCCAGTAAGGTGGGAATGCCTCCACACTGTACTCCCTCAGTTCACATTGGAAACTGAGGTGCAATCCTTGATGCTTCCTTGTGACCAACCGGTCAAAACTTTACAATTCTCGGACAGCAGTCCAATCCTTCACAACACTCTGGATACCGCCAGCCCCTCCCGGCATACAGGGTTGCTGCAACACTACCAACCAAGGTACCAGCCCTCCCCGCACAGTAGTCTGTTCCACGGTGGCCCCTCCTGACATACAGTGTCAGTGCTAGGGTCTGCACAGGCTTCCGTCGTAGTTCTTGGACAGTATGTTCAGTGGCCCTCCTCGTACACGGGTCACTGCAACGAGGCCATACAGACTCTCTTCCCACATGGCACTCCATTCTGATGAATATTTTCATGGCGACCAGCTGTTGGCATACGAAGATTGCCAACTAGAATTTGCCCAAAGGCAACAACCTGATCAACAAAGCACCCGTCTCCTTGCACCGGGAATCCACTCTACAGTGCTTCTCACTAGACCGCGCACCCTCCAACGCTTTCCTGTTCCTCATCGGCACGCAGATATTGGCAAGCAGGCAGGCGCTGGTGCTCTAGGCTCCAGAGCAGGTGGTCTTGGTTTCCTCAGGTTATGTCACCTGACAAGGCATAGAGATTAGCAGGCCGTGGCATTAAATTCCTCTACTTCCTCAGGTCTTTACCAGGCATGCCTGAACTTCATAGAATGGAACCAGAGGTCCTCCAGATAAAGTACCATTGCAGGCCCTCACCATACATGCACCGCACAGTACTGCTCTATCCCTGTATTGTACATTTCCCAGGTACACATACAAGTGAAAAGTCAATCCTCCAGCACTGTGCAGCACTTTATAGCTACCTAATATAGGCCATGGGATGAGTTAAGCACAGTGCTGTGGAACTTAGAAAAGGTGAGCGAGCTTGTGGGTCTCACTCCGGTGACACACGTTAACAAGCATTTGTAAATGCATTAGGTTTCACCTATGTGATTAATAAGCTGTTTTTGTTGTATATTGTAGCTTGGAGAATAGTTGTGCAATACAAGTTAATGAAACTCTGTAAAAGTGTTGACTTGTCGCTGTAGCACTATAAAACAGATATTTTGTTACTATTACAGTGCGGCACAGGTGGCTCCAAGAATTTCTATTGCCGCCAACAATTGCACCATGACAAGCTCACATGCAGTCCTTCAAAAGCCAAATAACTGGAAGTGACTTGCATGGTTTTCCTGGAGAAAAAGCCATTATACTGTAAACAAGCGCCGGTTGTGTCCATGCTGAATGTGCCCATGTGTAACGTAAATGTAGTCAAAAAATTTTTGTACTTTGTTTTTTTTTTTATTTTATCGGGTGCTCCCTGGGTGGAGTCTTCCGTCCTTGGGACGTCTGTCATTAATACTTAGTTGTGCTTTCAAACTGTTTTGGTTGCATCCCCATGGGCACTCCAATGTTCCTGATATCAGGACTCAAAGATATTTCACAACAGCAGAAAAGTATTCAAAATGTTTCTTTATTACTTTTTTCGGCAACATGAATTTGATATTTACAAATGGCTGCTGCCGAACTCGAATAGTCCCACCTCTATTTTTAGTAGGGTAGGATATTGTACGTCATAGATGACTGCCCAAAAACTAGAGTAGTCCGTTTTTATCGTCAACCAAGCTCTATGGGAACCTTGGTAATCGCAAGCAACTTTTAAACATCTAACACTTAAAAGAACCTATCAGATGCATGGGTTCTTCAAGCACGGAAACGCCGGGGATCGAATCTACTCGCAAATGCTACAAAGGAGACGTCCGTATTAAACGAGCGATACAACAAGTAAGCTGGATATCAGCGATTATATATTTTGCTATAATGTTTGCGGTGAATTAAATAGCCGAGTACCGTGAGTAAATTAATGTAACTTATGGCATTTTGGCACAAGTCAAACGCGGGAATTCTTCACAAGTTGACAAGACACTAGAACAGAGTAATACACACGATGCCAAAACACAGATCCACAAAACCACGATGTTCACAGGTGTACCATAGTTTAAATGACTGATGAATAGATAGTCTATGAATACGAGTTTAGATACAGTTCAGGAGTGCATGTGAATGTAATGTGATTTTCTACTGCTGGCTCTTGAAGTATATTTAACTGGGATAGAGATGCTTCTCCAGTATCTCATAAAAAGTATGTGTGCTGTGATTTCTTGAAGAGATGCTCCCTGAAGAAGGGCGAATAGCCCGAAATGCATAGGAGCTACAAGGCGTGATAAAAATTAGAAAGCTCTATGAATGAATTGAAATGAAGAGAATTTCAATTAAATGAAATCGAAAAAAGTAATAAAGAAACATTTTGAAAACTATTCTGCTGTTGTGAACTATCTTCGAGTCCTGATATCAGGAACATTGGAGTGCCCATGGGGATGCAACCAAAACAGTTTGGAAACACAACTAAGTATTAATAACGTAAATGTAGATAATGTTCAGGTGAGAGGACAACTGATCTGCTCACAGAAAAAAAGCACTGTGCACGCTAAACCTTAAAAAAATTATTCTACCAAAGCAGATGTTAATAGTAATTCGGATACGGAAAACTGATAAGAGAAGCAGATGACGAACGAGCATTGGTAAAATTGCAGGAAAATATACAACAGCCAATTGAAATGGAGGAAATGAGAGTGGCAAGCACAGAAACCAATGAAAAGCCAGGAGGCCGGATGTAAGACCCTTTTATGTTTTTATTTGAAATAATAGATTACTCTAGCACAGAGCAAGCGTAGGGCAGGTAAAACCGAAAAAGGACCTGTTCACCCCAAGTGGGCCTCCTGTGAGTCTCGGTGCCTTTTGTTAAGTATAGTCCTGCAACACATTCTCTCCCTCCAGTGGGTTCGCTGCTTTCGATATGCCAATAAACAAAGTTCAATGCCCTCCAGTGGGCTCACTCGTGCCCCATTCAGCCAGATCACTGCAGTATCTTCTTTCACCTGTTTCCGCTTGGGACTACAATCCCAGTCACAGCAGACCTGCTTGGGGGCGGACTTATTTAAATTAGGTAATTAGTCCCTAGCATCATCTTCACTTTTCGGCTTGTTGACCAGTAATCAAGGGCTGGGAAGCTCAAAAGGCATTTGGCCATATGTTTCTGGTGGAGATGAGCTGTGCTTGCTTACAGTTTTAATTGAAAAGTCAAACCTGCTGTTGTGTGCACCCTCGTTAAGAGGATAAATCTGGATATATATATATATATATATATATATATATATATATATATATATATATATATATATATATATATATATATATATATATACATATACATATATATACATATATATACACATATATATACACATACATACATATACATGCGCACACACATACACACACACGTACACATATACACATTTATTTAGGAATGCAGGAAAAAAAATACTAGAAAGGCAGTCGGAGTAAGCTCTTTCGCTGAATGAAATGCCTCTTAAAATCAGTGACAAGGGGGCGTGGCCAAGGCGGCGAACATGGCGGACGTAGCTTAAGAGAGCTCCTTCCCGCCGGCGACTTATCCGACAAATATCCTGCGTCTCCCCAACCCGGAGACGTCTCAAAAAGGATATATAGGTGTCGGAAGTGGCGGGGAAGCCCCGACGGCGATTTGTGTGATCTCGGACGCCTGCCCAACGGCGAGCCGAGTCCTGAGGTGGAGAGGCCTACCAAACACGCGGAAGTCGGGACCTCGAGTCCGGGTGAATCCGGGCGGAAGTGCGGCGTGACCAGGACCAGTGAGGAGCAGTGGACGGACCAGCACATCCGGCGCACGGAGGCCCGCAGTGAGTAAACTGAGTTACGCGGAGGACACGAAGCACCCGGTACCACCGCTGCCACACCTGGGAATCGGAGGTTGCGCCGGCTGCGAGCCGGGGGAGTGCGGGAGGGGCCGAGTTGGCCTCGTTCGGCGGTCGTATCGGACCGCGGGGGGACTGTTGAGCTGTGGGCACTACTGGGGATCTCTCCTGTGTTCCCCCCCTGAGGCCCCATCGCTGCAAAAGAGGCGGGTGTGATGTACCGGGCCAGGCTGGGACCCTGACCTACTGGAGCTACACGTGGCGCGCCGCTGCGTGCACCCCTCTCGGCAGCAGAATCGGGCCATGGGGGCGACCTCCAAGAGTGGAGTGTCGGGGAGCTGTAACCTAGGCCCTGAGTGGAGAAGAGCTGGCGGCGACGCCGAGGGCCCAGCGACTGAGGCGGACGATCCTGCGCAGATCCTGTGACTGCCTGGGCGCTTTGGGGCCCCGGGCTCTTGGAGGGGGGTGACTGTGCCCCCGGAGTGGCTCCTGGACAAAGCTGAGACCCATTTGCCCCCCACATTGGACATGGAGTAATCACTTGTGGTGAAAATAGATGGGGGCACCGTGCCATTGGTGTAAGGAGAAGTGATACCACGGGCGACAGCGCAGACTGGTCTGAGAGCGGAATATATCCTCCCCAACGTCTCAGAAAGCGGGGAAGGCCCGGACACAGTTCTGCGACCAAGGAGGTTAGGGTGACCGCCCTACAGCCCCCACGGTGCTCTGAACTTTGTGCGCATATCCGGTGACAGCCATGACGAGGGGTGGCAACAGTGGAGGCGCCTCGAAACAAGGCACGATCGACAAATTTACTGGGCCAACTGGAGGAGCCGGGGCCTCCGGAGGCCCTCAGGTGTCTGGCCCGGACAATGCAGCCCTCATGGCAGCGATAACGTAATCCAGAAACATGCTAGATGCAAAAATATGGGCAGTTGGAGCTGATGTTACCTTGCTGCGCCACGACCTGCGCAATGCCGTGGCCCGCATCACTGAGACCGAGACCAGAATTACAGGAGTGGAGGACGACGTGGCGACCCTGAAGAAGGTAGCCAACATGGAAGGGATTCAGAAGGGCCTTGCACTGCGAGCTGAGGACGCGGAAGGGCATGCTCGGCGGAACAACCTGCGGTTCGTAGGATTTCCAGAGGGCTGTGAGAAGGGCGACATGGAAGCCTTTCTGACCCAATGGTTGGCAGGGTGGCTCCCTCGAGTCCCTTTCGCGCTGTTTTATAATGGAATGCGCGCACCGAGCGCTGATCCAGAAGCCGCCGGTGGGAGCTCGCCCGCGACCTGTGATAGCCAGGCTGCTCAATTACCACAACCGCGACACAATCCTGCGACAAGCGCGAGTGAAGGAGCCTTTGCTATTTGAAAATCACAAAATACTAATACTCCCAGACTATACCAGACTGGTTCAGCAACAACGTCAGTCCTTTACCGCAGCTAAAGCGCGGCTGAGGGGCCTCAATATCCAATATGCCTTCCTCTACCCGGCCCGCCTGCGTGTGGTCTTCCAGTCCCGGACTCAATTCTTTAATACTCCGGAAGAAGTCTTTGCCTGGACGGACGAGACGGTCCGGATCAGAGTACATACCCCTCCGGGTCGAGACTCGGATTCATCATCCACGGCTGGACAGGATAAAGAGAGGGGCAGTCCTGCGGCAGGGGAAGAGAGACAAGGCTGATGTGTTACTGTTGCAGGAGACTCACCTTATGGGTACCAAGACCATTAATCTACAGTGCTATGGATTTCAGCAGGTATATCATGCTGGGTTTGTGAGGGGATCTCGAGGGGTGGCTATCTTGGTGCACCGTAGGCTGTCCTATACTCATGAGACTCAGTGGGTCGATGCACAGGGCAGATATGTGTTTGTCCAGGGCAAGAAAGGCACCGAGCCGGTAGTCTTCGGGAGTGTATACGCCCCACCTCCGCTGCAAGGTGCTCTTATAGAAAAGTTGTTGTGTGGGCCGAGATACCAGATGTTATGGCGGTGGTCGGCGGGGACTGGAATGATGTGATGAATGCACGGATGGATCGACACAGGCTGGGGGGTGAGGTGCCATCGGACACACCTACTAAACTGAATGGCATGGTGAGAGGGATGGGATGAGTAGATGCATGGCGACACCAACACACCCAACGTCGTGAATACACATATGTCTCAGCAGTACATAAGTCCTTCTCCAGAATTGATGACTTATTTGTCCCCCATGCCTGGGTTGGGAGGGTGGATTCCACTTCCATACTGCCACGCGGTCTGTCGGATCACTCCCCGATAGTGATTGACTTACTTCTTGATAGGAGACGGCAGCCGTTCAGATGGCGCCTCTCCACGTGGCACCTACAACAGGAAAGCTATCAGACCCACATGAGGGAGGCTATTGCTCACTACTGGAGTGATATTGATAACTCTGACAGAGGACATGACCCTCTGGGAGGCTCTGAAGCCCACGCTTCGCGGGGTGGACTTTGCTTGGTGTGCGGCTGCCCGCAAGACACGTAGGGAGAACATAGTGAGGGCTGCGGACCGAGTCAGTGACCAGGAAAAAAGATGCCACGCTGGCGGGGGTGAGGGCGATGTGGGACAACTACTACTGACGCAGCAGTCGTATGCCTCCTTGCTGTTAGATGAAGCTAGACAGCTTTGGCTGGCGACTCAGAGTAGGATCTACCAGTGGGCCGACAAATCCAGCTCTATGCTATATAGGCTCTGCCAGAGCACTTTTCACGCACAGTCCCTACCGTGTCTTCGTGATGAGGCGGGAACGCCCATGACGGCCCGACGGACCTAGCAGCCAGCTTTGCACGGTATTATGAGGCCCAATACGCCCCCCGGGAGCTTCTCTCGGCAGACGACATCGACAAATTCCTGGCTGACCTCCCGCCACGACCAATCTCGGATGAAGGGCAGGCTCGCCTTGAACTCCCTTTGTCGGCGGAAAAGCTGGATACAGCCCTCAGAGAATTAAACGTGGGCAAGGCCCCTGGACCCAATGGGTTTCCTTGCGAATTTTTAAAGAAATTTCACCTCCAACTAGGTACATACTATGGCAGGGCGCTAGAGGCAGCCAGAGAATGTGGCCGACTCCCGAGGGACTGGCGACACGCTGAAATAGTGTTCTTCAGCAAACCAAGGAGGCCCCCTGACCAACCCAAGTCCTATAGGCCAATATCGTTATTGAATACCGAAGCGAAAATATTGGCGAAAGCGCTGGCCAATCGCCTTCTCCCATACATTACCGATCTTGTCCACCCGGACCAGGCCGGGTTTATGCCCCATAGAGCAATAAGGCACAATATTAGACGCGCGCAGGTGGCGGTGGGGGGCGGCCCGAGCGGCAGGGATTCCGGCGGCACTTCTACTGGCCGACATAGATAGGGCCTTCGACTCAGTAAGTTGGGTCTACCTCCGTGCACTTCTGTCCCGCCTGAATCTGGGGCCCCACTTTGTCATACCTGCAGCTATTATACACGGATCTAACGGCGTCGGTGAGAGTGGTCGGGGCAGTGTCCGACTCCTTCTCCATAGGTCGGGGCACCAGGCAGGGATGCCCCCTATCACCATATCTATTTGCCCTGGCTATGAAACCGTTGGCGGCGTGGGTCCAAGTGGACGCACAGATGCGGGGCATTGAGTGGAGAGCGGGACCCTCTGATAGAATTGCACTCTATGCGGACAATGTCCTATTTTTCCTCACAGATCGGAACAGATCTGGGCCGCGGGTCCTCGACATCATGCGGATATTTGGGGAGGTGTCGGGCCTCCGCTTGAACCTGCGTAAGTCAGTGCTGTGGGTACTAGGGAAGCGTAGTGGCCTGGGGTCCTGGGCAGCGGCATTGCAGGAAGCAACGGGAGGCTTTAAATATTTGGGAGTGTTCCTGACGGACTTGCGTGGGGTCTCCTGGACGCGCAATGTTGTGCCCGTGTGGGAGCGTATCCGCTCAGACATGACTACATGGTCCCGCATGCCCCTGAATGTGTACGGCCGTTCGGCCATATTTAAAATGGTGGCCCTCCCGCGTCTTATAACAACTACAAAACCACCCGTATCCCATTTCACCGCAGTGGTTCAAGCAAGCATATTCAACACTCAGTCAATTTCTTTGGGCCGGGGGAGTAGTGAGAGTAGCGCACCGTACATGTTTCCTTTCAACGTATTGTGGGGGTCTAGCAACGTCAGACATCCTGTCCTATTATCAAGCTTCTCACCTATTGATACTGAATGAGTGGTGGTATGGGGACCGGGGTGATTCGGCCTATGCCCTGGAGAGGTACCTGATGGACCCTGACACGCTACATACTATACTTTATTCGGCTGTTAAGAGGAAGAGGCTCCCAGTGGTCACTCAAATAGTGTTTCATATATGACGCAGAGCACTCTGCCGCATGGGGTGGTGGAATAGGCGAACGAGGGAAACCCCATTGTGACAGAATGGGCTACTGCCGGCATTAACGTCCCTACAGGGGTTCCGTGGCTGGGACGAGATTGGCATTTTGGCCATAGGCCACGTTGTCAAGGGCACGACCCTTAAGTAGTTCCAGGAGATACTGGAGGAGTATGACATGCCCCAGACCCAGTTCTTTATTTATTTTATTTTCAAAGTTTTATATAGCGCGGACAAGATCTTTGCAGATATCAGAGCGCTTTACAGTAAACACGGGGTAAGGGAAACAAGCGGGCGACTAAGCAAACTTGTGGGCACAACATAGTAATGGGTAATAGGTGGGTAGCAAACTAGGATAGTAACCAGATAAACAACTTGTGAACGAATAGACAATAAGATAGACCGGCAAAAGCAAACTTTTGGGGTCAAGATAGTAGTGGGTAGTAGGTGTGTAACAAACTAGAGTAAAAATCTGATAAACAACTTAGTACAATAGACAATCAGAATAAGCAATAATACAAAGTCTGTGTACAGTCTTCGGTACAACCAAAAAAGGGTTCAAGTGCGACTAGCCATAAGGATGGCTTTTGATTCTTTCTTAAAAAGTGCAGTGGAGGAGATAAGCCTGGTTTCGGGAGGGAGGCAATTCCAAATCCTGGGTGCCATTCCTGAGAAGGAGCGCTTGTAAGTTTTTTCCTTCCGGAATCTTCGAGGTTTCAGGAGGAGATTCTTTGTGCTTCTGTTGTTTCTCGAGCCTCCTGATAAAGTCAGCTTTTGAGTGAGGTAGCTGGAAGACTTGTGGTGTACAGCCATGTGTGTCATACATGCAATTTTCAGCTGTATTCTGGCTTCAAAAGGGAGCCAGTTCAGGGATTTTAAGTCAGGGGAAATAGGCGAGTGTTTTCTAGAACCAGTGATAAGTCTCGCTGCAGCGTTCAAGGAGGCTCTTAGGGGTGCAGTTGTTGATAGGGGGAGTCTGCTGAGAGCCACGATTCCGTAGTCTATGCGTGGAATGACTAGGGCTTGAACTGCAGTTTGGAAGTCCTTAGCTGGGAGGAAGGGTTTAAGTTTCCTCAGAGTGTTGATTTGGAAGTTAGCTCCCTTAGTCGCTTTGTTGATATGCTGCTGCATGTTGAGGTTGGCGTCAAGAGTGATGCCTAATGATTTCACGGATTCCACGATGGTGGGTTGGACATTGAATGCAGGTAGGTGCTTAAGCCAGGTTTGAGTGGTGGAGATTTTCGCCGGAGGTGAGATTAGAAGGAACTCAGTTTTCAGAGCATTTAGTTTGAGATGATTATTGGCCAACCATGATTGGGTGTTTTTGAGCGTAGAGTTCAGAAGTTTGATGTCTTCCGGGGATTGTAGTTTGAGGTAGAGTTGAGTGTCATCGGCGTACATATGAAAGTGTACATTAGCTGCTTGGAGCAAGGTGGTGAGTGGTTCCATGACTAGGTTGAACAATGTGGGGGACAGTGACGATCCTTGAGGGACGCCTAATTAAACAGGCACAGCTGGGGATAGCACGTTGTTGATTGGAACTTCTGAGACCGGTTATGTAGGAAGGAAGTGAACCATTTGAGGACAGTTCCCGATAGACCAATTCTGGTGTTTAGCAGCTAAAGTAGGTTCTCATGTTTGACGGTGTCAAATGCTGAGGAGAGATCAAGTAGGATGAGGAGGCAGGAGTCATTGCTGTCTAGGATTTGAAGGGCGTCGTCAATTATGTGTTTCATGGCCGTTTCCGTACTGTGTCTTGCTCGGAAACCTGATTGATGTGGGTTGAGGAGGTCAAACTGATCGATGTGTTTAGTCAGTTGGAGTTGAACGCATTTTTCCAGCAGTTTGGCCAGGGTGGGGATATTGGTGATAGGGCGGTAATTGTTAAGGTCAGCAGGGTCAGCTGTAGGTTTCTTGAGTATAGGCGTGACTTGCCCCACCTTGAGGGAGTTAGGGATGAGACCTTGTTGAAGGGAACAATTAATGATTTTAGTCCAGAGTGGGAGGAGCAGGGGGGTGAAGTCTTTTACAGCATTCGCAGGTAAGGGGTCAGTGAGGCGATTAGAGGGTTTCAAGGTGCCCAGCAGTTTGTTAATTGTTTCTTCTGAGTAGGTGTCGAAGGATGACCATGTCGCATTGTTTTTAGGTTGAGTCGAAGTTATGCCGATGGGGTTGGAGTAACGGCAAACATCATTGAGGAGATCGCTTCTTATAGTATCGGTCTTTGTCTTAAAGAAAGCAGAGAATTCTTCACAGGTTGGTATATCGCTTGAGGTGATGTTTGAATGTAGAGGTTGTTCCTTGGTTTGAGTTTTGACTAGTTCAAACAATTTTCTTGGTCTAGTTTTTGCTTGATCGAGCTGGAGGCTGAAGAAAGCCGATTTTGAGTGCTTGATTTTCCTAAAATAGGCATTTCTCTTCTTAAGAGTTTTAAGGTGCAGTGCTGATGGGTCAGATCTCCAGGTGCGCTCAGCCATTCGCATGGCACGCCTGTCTTCATTGAGTCTGCCATCATACCATGGGTTTGAGTTCTTGGTGGAGACTCTTCAGCTGCAGGGGGGCGACTTCGTTGATTATTGAAGTCATGGAGGTGAGGTAGAGGTCGGTCAGAGATTGGACGTCTGATGCGCCGGTGGGGGGGAAGGAGGAGACTGCAGCTGTGTGAAGGCAAGGAGTTGGGGATAAGTTTCTTGAGGTCCCTTTTCCAGATCTTGGATTTGATAGGTTGAGCCGGGTTAAGTTTGACTTTTTCGTTGATGTAGAATGTGATAATGTGGTGGTCTGACCAATCACAGGGTTGGATTGACCCCAGTTGGGTAGAGTCCTCTTTGGCAATAAGGTCAAGGATAGAGCCTTTGTCATGTGTCGGGCTGTTGCAGATTTGGGTGAGGTCAAGCGCATTAAGGAAAGTTTTAAGACTATTCACCACTGCGTCTTTCTCGTCGTTCCAGTGGAGATTGAAGTCACCCAGGTAGATTTGTGTGTTCTGTCGTCCGGAATTGGCTGAGATCGTGTCCATGAGGTGTTGGGTGAAGGTGAGGTTGTCCCCGGGCGGGTGGTAAATGACATGTAGAGAGCATACAGGTTTGCCCTCACCGTTGACGTCGAGGCTGATGAGCCATGCTATCACACCCACCCTGAAAGGCCTGGACTCCTTGCCCGAGTTTAGCCCCCTGGAGGCTAAGGTATTTATGGGGGAATTGGAAAGTAAAAACATATCCACTATCTACCAAACACTAGTTACACATTGTTCATCTTCCCTAGACACTCTGCGGGCTAAATGGGAGAATGATCTGGGTGCATTTGAAGAGGAAGACTGGAGAGAGGCGCTTGAGGCTCCAAGAGGAGCGGCCATTGCGGTACGCCCGCGATTCATTCAGTACAAATATCTACATAGGGCCTATTATACCAGGGAATGACTGTGGAGGGCGGGCATGATTGTGTACCCTGGTTGTTTGAGATGTGGCAGAGAGGTGGGCACCTTTCTGCATACAGTATGGTCGTGTGACGGACTACGGAGGTTTTGGTCAGGAGTGTGGGACTGCCTGTCTGAGGTGTTGGGCTGGGAACTCCCCCACACACCACAATTGGGTCTCCTCCATGTACTGGAACACGTAGGGGGAAATATCTATAAACGACATTTGCTGTTGTTGGGCCTCATTGTGGCCAAGAGAGATGTGGCCCTAGCCTGGAAAGACCCCAGGGCCCCCCCTAGTGGGAGTGTGGAAAAGGGGACTGGACTTTTATATGGGACTGGAGCGCCCGATCTTCGAAGCCAGGGGCTGTCCCCGGAAACATTATAAGATTTGGAAGAGATGGGCAGATTATAGAGGACTGTGGCTGGAACCGCCAACACATGATGAACCTTAGGAAAGATATTTGGACACTGATCCCGGGTGATGAGGAGTACACACTAAATGTTTCTTTACATGCTTTTTGTTTATGGACTACCTAGTCGCTGTGCAGGGGGCGGGAGGGGGGCTTCAGATGGGGGGAGAGGGGAGTGGGACGTAGGGTAACTATTTTCATTAAAACGGTTGTTTGAATTGCTTACAATGTGATTATTACTTTAATGCTCACAGCTTCTCCGGTTCCCGGGGCGCTGTGCTTGTTATGCAACTTTTCAACAACACAATAAAATCTTGTTCTGAAAAAAAAAAATCAGTGACAAGTGGGAATTATGTAAGTCACCATTACATTAATCAAGTGCTGGTGACTTACTGAAGAGTGCAATTACTTCTCACTAACTTAGATGACTGCACCAGGACTTTACTAAACCAATTGCCTACATTTGATTTAGGAGTCATCTGCATCAATGGCCTAATTCACCAGGTAAAACACGAAGTGCATTCAGGCTATGCTATAGGGCCAAATGAAAGATAAGGCAACATCATGGCAGCATCATTTATCATCTGCACTAATACAAAAAAATTATATATATATATATATGTAAAAAAAATTTAACCAGACCGCATGGCACCATCTATTAATTGTCATTCCGTAGTGCTGCAATAGATTGAAAAGATAAAAACGTACAAAGCAAATTTTCTTCCTACGCTTACAGGTAATTCAGCACTGCCACAAGATGTGATTAACAGTACTTTCACCAAAAAGAGTTATAAAGCTCATGCATCAATTAGAACAGTCTTGGTTGTGACATGATTTGATTGCACCAACATAAAAAGTAAAATACAAAATCCTCACCTGGATTCCTTTAAGGGAGGATGCCCCCATGTAGAGAAAAACCCCATACAACACAGGCATTGGTATAAACTGAAAAAAAAATTGAATGTATATTAGACCGAGATAAATGTATAAGATGATAACAATTCAAAATGTTTTTAGGTAAGGTCTAAGATCAGATTTCTAATTTCTACAACTCTGAGAACTTTATTATAGAGAGATCATGGCCAGTGTGTAGAGCAGTTACACAATGTTTGAGCAATAACAAACAAGCAAACAGAGACCCAAACGAGAATAGCATCTAATAGACATGCTTGTTGAGAACCTACTTTCAAATAATCCCTACTGCCCTATTTGACACCCGTATTAAAACAGATTCAGAAAGTAAGAGGATGCAATTAAGGAGAGATTTAAAATAAGGCTGTGTGTGGCCAGATTTGCAATATTGTCACTTAAGACCAGATGACAAAAGGCTGCCACAGCAAGCTGGGAGTAGACAACGCCAAAAGAAAAAAGTTGTCATTAAGCTACAGAAAGGCATACTTTCTGAAGGGTTCATTAGCCACGGCTCTAAATTCAGATAACACTCCCAGACTGAAGGGATATTCTTTGTATTTACTGTACCACTGTCAGTAATGTGATTCCACAGAGGAATCCTCAATTGACTTTAGTGCCAAAAATAAGTTTAGAATTTTTAGATTTTTTCCAAATTATTAATCTGGTCTGTTAGGGCCTTAAATTTGAAATGTAAAGTATCCTGGACAGTTTGGTCTGTAAAAAGTATAGTCTGGTAGATTTTTTTCTAGCTTATTAAAAAGGTCCCAACTGTTCTAAAACAGCATATGTGAGGCACAGGGTAGTACCCAGATGTTCAACCTGGCTCTCTACACGAAATTTAAGTTTGCACAACGTAACAGCGACTGCTCACCATGGAACCTTGCCAAGGGTCCTAAACCTACAAAGGTTCACCTGCAGAGCCTGCTTGCTGAGCATTATAGGACCATGGCAAGGGAAACCAATACAGTTGGTACAGAGGAGGGAAAGGTCAGGGAGGATGACAACAGTCTCCAATTCACCTACGGACAATACCTCTAAAGGGAGTTTCTCTAACAGTACCCCAGAAGAAATAGATGAGGAAAATGCAGATCTTCAAAAATAAGTGACAATACTAGCCCTGATGACTGAACACTTTGCTACAGTCACATCATCACCAAGGAGTTGTGAAACAATCATTACATGACTTTTAGTACACTTCCATCCTTTGCACAGCTTTAATGGCAAAGGGTGCTTCTTAAATAAGATATTCAGCTTTCTCGGCTCAGAGTATTTTACACAACTTTATCTTTTTAAAATTGGTAACCAAATGTAATTGATTGGGAGGAAGTGCCAGCACAGCCTAAGGCACATTGCAAAGTAATTGGGTGCGAGAACTTAGCATCCACTAAAAGCACCAAACTGACACCCTCGCTAAGTTGTCATCACCAGTGGCTCATTTGAACGCACCAGCTTTCAGAAGATCTGTTGATTACTTCCCCATCGGTCTCAGGAGACCAGAGGCCAGTCATGAAGGACTCAATGTTGTCATGACTTTGCTTATGAAGCCAGACTCCATGTTCTTACTACTTCTTGGTAGAAGACCAACTCACACACGCCAACACACACACACGCCAACACACACACACACGCCAACACACACACACACACCCACACACCCAATTGCTTTTAACAGTCTTGGATTTTTTTGCTTAAAGAACGCTAATAAAGCTTGTCGAGTTAGTGTCAGGTCATTTATAACTAAGTCAACACTGACATAGTTGACACGCATTACCAGCAGGTCTTAAGCGGGCCTTTTTTCTCCATGTAGGCCACGTTTGGGTCAGAGCATACAATAATATGAACGGAGCGCAAACTTTTCAGACACTCTCCCCCAGTCACTATTAGATCTGGGTTAAATCCATCACTCTTCTGCTCAGTTTGCCACCCTAGGTCAGACCCAGCCATATGCATATCAGTCTTGACCCTGTTCCTCATGGGAACAGTCCAGCCCGAACTGCCAGGCCCTTCCTTGACTGAAAACGAGCATCCTAGCAACGGTTTCAGGGTAACACCCCTCACCAGCCAGGCTAGCTTGAAACCAGTGGCAAAGTGAGCAACGGACCCATGTCTGGGCATATCCTGCCAACTTAGGTCAAACAAAGCAAACACAATAAGATGATTAACGGAGAACTGAAACTTTTCAGACACTTTTCCCCCCGTCACTCTTTGATCCGGGGTAAATTCATCAACGTTCTGCTCACTTCGCCACTCCTGGTCAGAACCAGACATATGCAAATCGTCTTGACCCTATTCCCATAAGGAACAGGGTCAAGACTGACTTGCATATGGCTGGATCCAAAATGGGGCGGCATAGTGAGCAAAAGAATGATGGATTAAACCCAGATCTGTGACTGGGGATGAGTGTTTGAAAAGTTTCAGCACTCAGTCCATCATCTTGTTGTGTTTGCTCTGTTTGGGTCAGGCCAGCCATCTCTGCAATGTTCCTGTTGCAAAAGAAGGTAACAGCCGAAAAGTTTGTGCCCGGCCATAGCTTACGATAGGATCTCCTTCTTACGATAATATGGTCACTGAAGTTATATGCATATGTGCATAGACAGGCGGGTTATTCAGCCAAAGGCTGAGATTTGAGTTTCTGATTAGCCAATGAAAACCACAAGGGGCGGGACGTCCGGGTCGAGAATTCCTTGGCAGGGTGTTGTGGCTGAATCTGGGTTGGGTGTTTCACAATTGGCTAAGGGCTTAAGCATTCCTGTAAGTCCCTAGTAAACGGTACCCCTGGTAACTAGGGCATGAGTACTAAAGAGGTTCTCTAAGGGCTGCAGCATATCTTATGCCGCCTTATGGGCCCCATACACATCACACAGACTACTACTGCAGACTGCATGACATGGTGTAAACCATGTCTGAAAACATGTCCTGGCACAATCCTGTGTGCCATGCAAAGACACTGCATTGCTATATGTAAGTCACCCCTACAGCAGGGCCAAGTGCGCCAAGGCAGGGTGCATTAGATCACATGTGAAGACATATCTGCATGAGCAGGTATGACCTGTAATGTCTAGCTTAGTTGCTGGATATTACAAGTGGGGAGGGCAGCCATCTTAAGGTACGTACTGGGCACTGGTCAAAACCCAGTTACATAATGGCTTCACTGAAACCTATGATGTTGGTATCAAACATCTAGTATTATTAAACCCACACTGATTCCAGTGGTTGATTTAGCAAAACCTACACACAGAGGGTACCATAGAGGAACGCCTTGAAACCTATTTGCCCTTTAGCGTGCTGACTGAGAGGTCCTGCCCAGCTTGCCACCACAGACTAGTTTCTGACCCCCTCGGAGGTGAGTGCCCCGGTTCCAGAGGTCAGAAACAATGCCTGCTCCGATAGGAGGTGTTTGCACCTCATCCAGCAGGATCGCTAGTAAGTAAGCATGTTAAGTCCAGAACATTCTGCACCCTTACTAAAAGAACTGCACTGGCTCCCAGTGAAGAAGCGTTTCTATTATAAAATCTGTTGCCTCACGTATAATGCCTTGAGAGGCAAAGGCCCACATGATCTTAAAAAAAAACAAAAATACACTCACAACCTATGTCACCGGCCGTAATCTCAGATCGAGCACCCAAGCCCTTTTGTGATTGCCCCAAATTCGTCAAATGCGCACTGGGGTAAGGCTTTCTCCCATCTCGCCCCAGGGTACTGGAACAAACTACCCATAACCCTCTGAGAGACTCCCTGATACAGTAAATTCAGGAAACTACTAAAAGCCTATTTATGTATATTTTACCCAGTTTGTACTTCCAGTCAGGATCCGCAACAGCTCTGTGATGCCCCCGGGTGATACTGTGCTATCGCAAATAATATTAACATATCATACGAGAGCTTGGCTTACCCCAGACTTGGGAGATGCCGCCATCCCCTGTCCTGAGGACCATTTGACAGGAGGACAGGCAGGGAAATTAGCTACAAAAGGAGGCTTGTTGCCCCTCCAGGCTAGTCACACCCATAGGGTGGGTTAATTGAAGTGAATGTGAAAGGATTGTTACTTAACCAGTAAGCATCTGTTGTTGGCATGTAAACTGTAGATTCACATGCTTTGCATACTCCTGCCATCTAGTGTTGGGTCCGGATGTTTGCAAGTTGTTAATCTTTGAAGACGTTTTCTGAGTCACAAGATAAGGTGACTCCTTTCAGTGACAGTGTGCATGGGCATTGACTTGGGCTTTCACCATCTTGGTTGTGGTGAAATTAGGAACTCCTGGATAGGGTTCTGGCTTCTTGTGGCGCCACAGGCCTGACTCAGAGGCCCCCGCCGCTCCTCTCGCCGGGGGCACGATCGCCAGGCCCCCCAGAGTCCGCCCCGCTTTGCTCCTCACTTCCCGCCACTTTGGTTCCCGGTCCTTGGAGGTGCTATTGGACCCTTTGTGTGTCCTTGGGTCCGCGCCCCAGTTGTGCTTCGGGGTCTGGTGTCTGGCAGGCCACAGTAGGCCTCGCGCCGGGGACTCTATTTTCGCTCCCCCCCCCCCCCCGAGTCAGTGCAGCCCTCGGGGACAGAGCCCAAAACTCCACGCAGCCCGCCAGTAGGCCACCAGAGAGCTCGGCCATCCTCTCGGCGTCTCTCCGGTCCGCGCTGACCTTCGCTTCCGGAGCGGATCTCAAGTGCCCCGCCGACCCCGATCAGGTCGCCCCTCACCCGCGGCTTCAGGGGTCGCCGCTTGCCAGGCCGGTGGGGGGGCTCAGCTAATTATAAGGGGGCAGAAAGGGGGATTGGGTCGGGGAGCCACTCGCCTACACGTCCGCTCCGGCCGCCATCTTGGCCACGCCTCCAAGAATTTGTTTTAAAAGAAACATTTTAAAAACACAAACAACCACCCCACCCTGACATCAATTAACCGCATAAGAGTAGAATGAAAGGAGGAACAAAAATGAAAACATCTAGACCAACCTACATTATTAGCTATTACCCAACTCCCCTGTTCCCAGGCTAGAATAAAGTATCCCATAACAGATAAGGGGTAAACCCAATCATGTCCTTCCACAGCTTCTTTAAAACTGCCCTGGCTAAAGTTGTGACGAAGTGTTGCAGCTGACATGTTACAGACTAATTTAACACAATGAAATGAACGTCTTTTGCAGAACGCAGGGAATAATCTTGCTCTAAGATAGAAGGCACACCAGTTTACGACTGGGTTATTCTCTACATGAATATCTAAAGAGAAGCAATACATACCTTTAGATTAAAACAGGAAATGAATCATAATTATGTGCAATACTAACACTTTTAAAAGTACGCCACAATACAATTTACCAATCATCGTATTAATGGCATCAAAAGAAACTAGTCCAGTGAGAGATTATTGTGATGACAAGATGTGGTTAGTAGACTTACCTTCAAAACAGAAGTCATAAAGACAGACAGTCCCATCAAGGTAAAGATGAGGAGCCCGGTCACTCGCTGTTCCCGTATCCCTAAAAACTTGGGCTGCTCCCCAGGGGCTGAGCACTCAGATTCCACTTTCAAGCTGTTCACATGACTGATTGAAAGAACGGTGGCAGCCACAAACCAAGGCAACCCCATTATTGAGCAAATTCCTAGCATGACTGCGACCACGATCAAGTCCAGATGGTAGCCACACCCTTTCTGCAAAGGTAAAAGAGATTGTGTTATCATTTAGCCCTATATATATTTTTTTTTAATATATGACTTGGTATATATATCTATATCAGGTTATGCAAGAGTAGTATGTGGAGGGAAAGCCATTATTACTCAGCTGAGTTACTGATCAGCTACAAGTGTATTTCTGTAAATACTGTTGCACTGAAATGATACCCCACCATCTAACTCTTCAAGACTCACCTGTAGTGGTTACGTTTTATGTCACAGCAATCCCAACATATTTCATCAAAAAAAGGGTGATTACTCAAGATGTTGGACTTAAATCCAACAACTGGACCTATTCATGGTAGTTCACCATTATATCAACATTTAAGCTTAACTATGTGATAGTAAAGAGTTCCAGACCAATGCACAACCCAGTTTGCCTCACTTCCCCAAAGTATTAGTCCAGTCCAACCTGCAAAGTCACATCCCCAACAAAGAGGAAAACAAGCAATCCAGGATGCTAAGGGAGGTGTAGCCCGAGTCCCTACAGCACACAAGCCAAAGCTTGCTAACTCGCATACAAATTAAAAAGTAACAAGCAAAATATGTGCAATAGAGGTAGCTGAATTAACTTCAACCACTCAATTACTTTGAGTAACATTCCAGGGCAGTATCCGCCAGTGCAAACAAGGTGCTAGTGGTCACAGCAACAAACCATACCATTTCTCAACCCTGCAAAACCAATAGGGAGACTAGGACAACACAAATTTACAGGAACTATATTTTGCCCTTTTCCTTTAGCTGTACGACAATCTTCTCAAATTACTATGGATGATACAACATTTTTATAGAGCTGTTACTTTAAAGAGAGTACAGTTGCAATCCAAGAAACCCACACTATCCCAGTACACACTGTCAAAAAGGGTGCCACTGTTCAGGCCATGCACAAATAAGCCCAAATACAGCTGGCATTTTTAGTTAACCGACATAGGACTGGCCTGTACATTAAGAAGTCCATCACTTCTCCACAGATTAACTACAGCTTTTTCGGAGTAAAATCTGGTGAAGTACTGAAGATGTACATTAGAATGTGTGACCTCAGGACACTTAGTGGATCAAACCAATAAAAAGTAGACACTGCTTTCCCTCCCCATTCCTTTCTCCACTACAGAGAAGGCTCCTGGACGGCAGTACATATCTCACATTACAGCTGTCTACAACTAATAATGTACATTGTAATATTCAGAAAAATACCTTACTTCACACTATTGCACGCCAGTAAGCAAACAAACCTAGATAGAGTCAGTCTTCCACAGTACTTCCCATAAACAAAGTCATACTTCTCTAGTCCTAATTTCACAGATAGCTGTGCTTTGAGAAATCCTCTTGTCTCCGTTCCTCACTTCTTCTAGGCCTTCAAAAGAGGCCATTTTTTTTGGTTGCTAGGAGCCTCAAAAAGAAAAGGCAGGATTAACCAAGTCAGAAAATCGTTCAAGACTTGGTCATCAGGGGAGTCGTTTACTGACAAACTGTTGATGATGTTTGAATAGCCTACCTTTTCTATTGCAGAATTGCCAAACTACTAAAGAACGGGATTCACCAAACAGTAGCGAGAAGTCCGTCTTTCATGACTGAGATTATCCGAATAAAATAATGTGACCTAGATACTACTAAACACCAAAGCTTTGGCCCAAGTATACAACCGTATAGTCTGAGGTATGATCTATAAAACACTGCTCATCGGCCAACAAACATTTTCAGGAAGATGGAATTTTTGCAAATATTAGAGACAATAAGCTGTAGCCAACATTAAAGAAACCGGTAAAAGCAAAATACCTTCAGTTTGTGCTCCTTTCGGTTGATGATGACTGCAGTGATTTGTTGATCCATGAAAATAAGGATCGTACAAAGGAGGGCAGGAACAGCTGCAGCTATCAAGGTCCACCAGGGATTTGTTCCAAGAGGATCCATAATCCAGCCCCTGTCTTTTCGAGTTGGCTAAAATATAAATAAAGAAAAAACTTTCAACAAAGCAATAATTATGTAGCAAATGTAGGTTTTTTTTTTAGTCATCTAACAAAAAAACACAATTTGAGAGGCAGGTAAAATCTGATCAGCAGCCTTTATTTAAAAGGCTTGCTTCTTCTATAAACTACATCTTTGGTGAAATATAATGAATAAAAAGAAAAGAAAAAAAAACACCTTTGCCCAAAAAGTACATCAAATGGTTTGAGTGGAAATTATTGAATGCACATTTGAAGACTCTATACTTTTTTGCGTGTAAAATCCCCTTATAACATTAAACCTGGGTATTCTATAACATTGGTGTAAGCCATCTTTGAATTTCGTAAAAATAAAATCTGTGTGGTACTGATTTAAGGATTGTGAAGAGGGTTGTTGTGTGGTGGAAAGACTGCTATATTTTTTCAAGAGGTAATTGTTTTATTGCAATTGTCGAAGTCAGCAGGCAGGCTGGCACGGTTGGAGCCAAGTCAGTTGTTAGGGCTTCTGTTCTATTGACTCTTCACACCAGTCTTCTTGCAGGTTGATAGGATCTTATTTCCTTGTGCCAGGTGCTCCCCTAAATGCTTGATTTAGGGGCGTTAGGGGAGTGCAGGGTAATGTGCTACCGACCCCAGGGGCAACTACGCCTCTTCTATGACCACTTCCAGTTTGAATTGGGCATAACCCTGTCCCAGAATTCTAAAGTTTGCCATCACAAACATGGCAGACTATGAAATGTCCTCTTCACTTCAGGTGACCACACCTCTTGGACTATTAATTTTCCACCTTGCCCATAAAAACAAACAAACAAACACGCCCTGGCATTCTCTACTGTGAAGGAAGCCGGATTCCCATACCAAAGGCATAGGGCTCTGATGCTCCCTGCCTTGGAATGCATTTTGCAGGTCATCCTATGGGCGGGGGTTTAAACACCCTCTGCCCGAGCAGGTCTTGTTCCAGAGCTGGTCTGTGGTGGCAGGCTGGCTAAGACCACACTAGTAGTCAGTAGGTTTTCAGGGGGTACCTCTAAGGTGCGCTTTGGGTGCATGTATTAAAGCCATCACTGGAATTAGTGTGGGCTTATTAATAGGAGATATTTGAGACCAAACATCTCTGTTTTAAGTGAAGTCATCAAGTAGCTGGGGAACTTGTTTTCACCAGTGTCCATCACATGTTTTAAAATGGCTTCCCTGATCACTTGTACGGGCATTAATAGAGCTGGCTAGTACAGGTGCATATCTACTGCTGCCCACAGGGACCCTCTTTAGTACCTCCAGCCCTAGGTACTAGGGGTACCGTTAACTAGGGACACAGAGGGTGCCAACAGTATTGCCAATTGGGGTACAATTGTAGAGTTTTGAGAGAGATCTGGCACTGGTCAGCAAAACCCCGGAACACTTCCAGTCAAAATCACATCAATACCAGGCAAAAGGTGGGGGTGACCATATCAACAAGCATTGGCATAGCCAATAGGTCTCACTTTTGGTGGTCCCATCAATCTGGTGAGGACCACATTCAGGTTCCAGACTCACTCTTAAGTCCCTCCAGAAAAGCTTTAATGGCAGGTACTCTGAATAGTGAGAGGTGCTGCCTGTTCTGAAGATAAGCTGCTATTGCGGATAAATGTATACGAATGGAAGTGTACCCTAGATTACATCTGTATAAATGCAACAAATAACAGATAATGTTCTGAATAGATGCATCCAGTGGGTTAATGCCGTTACAATATATGACAAACCTTTTCCATTTAGCCGCATAGCATGCTCTAGTTGTGGGCCATCTTGCCTCCTTGATGATATTCATACATTCAGGCGGCAAGTTGAGGTAGCCAAATTCTAAGACTTCAGGAGCCAGATCGCCAGGTTGAGCTGTTGCGGATCTGGATGCTGAATGTCGCCATGGCTCTGCGTCAAAAGCCTAGGTGTGAGGTGCAGCCTTTGATGCAGTACCACGGATAGTGCTAGAAACGTGGTGTACCATGGTTGGCGTGCCCACATTGGAGCAACCAGGATGAGTGTCGAGTGTTGCCTCAGTTTGCGTGCCACAAGCGGTATTAGAGGTGTTGGGGGGGAAAAGCGTACGCAAATTTGCCTGACCAGTTCATCCATATCGCATTGCCCCGCGACTGTGGATGTGGGAACCTGCTGGCGAAGCTTTGGCATTTTGCGTTTTCCCTTGTGGCGAAGAGGTCTATCTGTGGATGACCCCACTGCTGAAGGTACGGCTTGAGTACTGGTGTGTGTATCTCCCACTCGTGCATTTGGTGGCTGTGTCTGCTGAGCAGATCCGCCATCTGGTTGTCCTTGCCCGGGAGGTGGTCCGCCATGAGGAAGATGTTCCTCTGAATGGCACACTTCCACATGCTTTGAGCCAGATGAGACAACTGTGGAGAGTGTGTTCCTCCCTGTTTTTGAATGTAGTACATGGCAGTCATGTTGTCCGTCCGGATCAACACGACCTTGTTGCACAAGTGTACTTTGAAAGCTTTCAGTGCCATGAAGATTGCCATTAATTCCAGAAGGTTGATTTGCATCCTCTTTTGTTGTGCTGTCCATAGTCCCTGTACTGTGTAATGGAGTACATGAGCTCCCCATCCTTGGAGAGATGCGTCCGTTGTCAGTATTATTTGTGGTACAGGCTCTTGGAACGGTCGGCCCTTGAAAAGGTTTTGTGGATTCCACCCATGCAGAGAGTTGTATCCCCGACCGCTCACCAACACTAGGTCTTTCCACTGCCCTTGAGCCTGATTCCACTGACGTGCTAGGCACTCCTGAAGCGGGCGCATATGTAGTCTCGCGTGCGGGACTATGAAGATGCAGGAGGCCATCATGCCGATCAACTGCATAAACACTCTTGCTGGAAGTGAGTGTTGGGGTCTGAACTTTTGTATCAGCAGTTGCATGCTGTTTATCCTCGCTGAGCGTTGGCTGCCAGAGTGTTTGTCGCGCCCAGGTACTGTCGCACGTGGGCGGGCTGAAGATGTGACTTTGGATAATTCAGCGAGAATCCCAGACTGTGAAGAAGATGAATGGTGTGGGACATGTGGCTGGCACACTGCTGGGCCGTCTTTGCTTGAATAAGCCAGTCGTCCAGATAAGGGTAGACATGTATGTGCTGTCTTCTTAGGTGTGCTGCTACCGTCGCCAGGCACTTTGTGAACACCCTGGGTGCTGTTGTTACTCCGAAAGGGAGGACTTTGAACTGATAATGTTGATTTTGAATAGTGAACCTGAGATACTGTCTGTGTGATGGGTGTATGGGTATATGGAAATACGCATCTTTTAGATCTAGAGTCGCGAGGAAGTCTCCCTGACTGAGTAACGGCAGAACCTGTTGTAGGGTGAGCATATGAAAATGCTCTGACAGAATGTATCTGTTCAGAGGCCTGAGGTCTAGTATAGGTCTGAGAGACCAGTCCTTTTTGGGTATTAAGAAATACAGAGAGTACACCCTTGAGCCTTGGTCTTCTACAGGCATGAGCTCTATGGCTCCTTTTTGCAGCATGCCGACGACCTCCTGCTGCAATAAGTGTAAGTGCTCTGCGGACATAGGACGGTGTCTTGGTGGTATGTTGGGTGGAGTGGATGTTAATTCCAGACAATACCCGTACTGGACAATGCCTCTCACCCACCTGTCTGTGGTGATGGATTTCAAGACCGGCAGGAACTGTTGTAGTCTTCCCCCTGGCAGGTGTTACATGGTCGGGGGGCAGTGACAGGGCGTCACTGTTTGTTATTGGCAGAGGATCTGGAACTGTTGTTTCCTCTTCCTCTGCCTTTGATGTTGTATCCACGATATCCACACCTGTTATTTTTATTGTAGGTGGATTGTGAATTTCCTTTATTGTACTGTGTCTGCTGTGTGGACTGGCCTCTTGAAGGTCCTCTAGTATTGGAGCGACGAAAGGAGCCACCCCGAAACTGCTGGGACTGCAGAGCCCCCATAGACTTTGCAGTCTTGGTGTCTTTTTTAATTTTTTCAAGGGTGGTGTCAACCTCAGGTCCGAATAAGTAGTCCGGGTTAACTGGCTGATTGAGGATAGACGTTTGTATTTCTGGTTTGAATCCTGAGATTCTTAACCAGGCATGTCTCCTTAACAGGACGCTAGTGTTAATGGCCCTGGCTGCAGTGTCAGCTGCGTCTAGCGCGCACTTGATGGAAGAATTTGTTATAAGCTTTCCTTCTTGGATTAGTAGTTCTGCACCCTCCTTGTACTGATCTGGTAGGTGTTGGAACAGTGTCTCAAGGGTATCATAATGGGACCTGTCATATCTGGCTAAGAGTGCCTGAGTGTTGGCAATGCGCCAGATGTTAGCTGCTTGCACTGCCACCCTTTTTCCTGAAGTTTCCAGTACTTTTGACTCTGTCAGGAGGAGCATCACCTGTAGTTTGGGAGTTTGCTCTCTTACGTGCATTAGAAACAACTAATGAGTCCAATGGCAACTGTCCTTTTATACAAGTAGGGTCCACAGGTGCCGGTCTATATTTTTTTTCAATTCTTGGGTTTAATACCCTGGCCCTGGTGGTTTCTTTAAAAATGTCACCAGCATGCTTAAGGACGCCTTTTAGCATGGGCAGGATTTTGACTGTGCGTTCTGAAGTGGAAAAGGTGTCGACCAGAAAGTCTTCCTCCACAGGGTCAGCATGTAGTTGCACGTCATGGTTACTTGCAGCTCTTTCAATGAGGGCGTTAAAGGCAGTAGTGTCCTCAGTAGGAGATGTTTTCACATTGTACACATGTGTGTCAGGGGCAGACTGTGGATCTTTTGGGTCAGTTGGGTCCGCCCATGGTTGGCTTTGATCATCGGGATCAGTGTCCACATAAGGTTCATCTTCATTTTCGTCATCCCCTGTATCCACATCGGAGTATGTGGGTGATAAAGTTTGAGGGTTTTGTCCATAGGATTGGAGTGGTTCCACAAGAGCTGGCGATGTTGTTGAATCCCTCTTATTTTTTTAAGGGAATCCTGTATGACTACATGGGTGTTTCTGGTATTATTTTCCTTTTATATATGGATAGTCTACCAGTTACTGAGTCGATGAACTGCCTCGACTCCAGTTCTTCAGGCTCCTCTGTAGCCTCCACTTCCATCGACACTTTCTTAATTGCTCCGATACCTTTCTTTGGTTCGAACATTTTCGGACGTTCCGTCGGTGGCAAGCCGAATTTGATTGGCGTCGATGCGGTTTGAACGTTTCCGACCAGCTTTGGTGTTGGTGCCTTCTTCGGCCCGACTTCCGTAGCCTTATGTTTGATGCGTTGGAGTGACTCCGACACTTCTTTGGCCATGAATGGACTCGGCTGCGTCGACTCGACAGGGTCCTTGGAGCCAGTCTTTGTTTTGTCCGCAGGCTTCGACCGAGGATTGGACCCTTCTCTTGGTTCGTGCCTTTTGCGAGTGTTGAGTCCCTTCGGTGCCGCTTCGTTGGCTCGACAGCCTTGACTTTGGTCTTCGGCGCCCCGATCTTCGGCTCGATTACCTTTTTCAGTTTCTCGGTATCAACGGCCTTTTTTTGTTTCTTCGGCTCCGAGGGGTTCGAGGCCTTGGAGCCGACCAGTGCCAGCTGCACTTTCAGTTTCGCTTTTGGCAGTGACTCTTTCGGTTTCGATTTCTTAGGATCGACCGATGGCGGTTTCAATACCGATGGCTTTGTATATACGTTCGAAGCCGGGCCTGTATGCGGGGCTGTAGAACGATTCTGCAGATCTTGGGTAAGGCCTTGTGGCGATCCCTCGACCCGAGCCTTATTGAGCGATTCATCGCCGCCCCCCGTATATCCGGTTCGGCCTAGCTCCTCGCCTGAGCTATCTTCTACGGCCCCAAAGGCCTCTGGTCGTCTCCTACCTCATCGACGACGCTTTCGTCTTCTTCTAATACTTCTTAGTCTTCGGCGTCATACTCGGAGTCATGGTCCGAAGACGGATTAGAGTGTTGTTCCTGATCCTGCAGATCAACGACCTCTTCATCTTCGGTCCCGAAGATGTTTTCTGGAACAGGCGCTGATTTCTTTGACTCCAATCGAGCTGCGCGTCGAATCCGAAGAGTTTTCTTCGACCTGAACCGGGCACACGCCATACAGTTGGCTTCGTTGTGATCCGGAGACAGGCACTTGTTGCACACCGGGTGGACATCGATGTGCGGGTACTTTGCATTACAAAGTGGACACCTTTTGAATGGGCTTCTTTCCATCGTGGATCGAAGATCGGGTCGAGTGTGGAAAAAAACGGCTAATTCGTCGATGTCCTCTCGAAGCAAAGTTATCGGTACCGAACGAAAACAATACCAACGGTGTCGAAAGCCTTTTGGCTTAGTAGAAAATGTTCCTAACTTGAGCTAAGATAGTAACATCCGAACCAAATGCCTGAAAAATACAATCTGAGGATGGAAGGGATGCCCATGCGCACTGTAGTCCAGGGGAGGAGCCACCTATCTTGTGATACTTCGAAGACTCTTCCAGGACAACAATGTGCAATCATCCGAACCAAACACTAGGCGGCAATCTATGCACGGATATGAATTCAGCAGCCCAAATGCCTCGAACACATATTTTATTCTGTTTGTGCATTACACATACGCAAATACATACGCATATATATTCTGAATACCAGCCGACTTAAAAACAATATTATAGTGACAGCGGTGTCTTAAAATTAGGTACAGGCTTTTAACGATTCAAAAAAAGTTTGAACAAATGTGCAATGCTCTCCCACACACCGACGAAGTGCACGCTATCCGAATTATTTACATGTATATACTTTCGTTTGCATATAGTAAAAAACTCACGTATTCACATGCGTGTGTGTGAATATGTGATTAGATATGTACCTGAATAGATCATATTTTGCATATTATACATAAGTACATTATAATCACACATATTCATATAGTCACATATATAGCTATGCTTAATACAGAAATATATATATGTATACACAGATACCCACATGGATTTACAATTAATATATACATATAGTATATTCATGAACACACATTCACCTTTATTTATTTATTACGGACAGTTGGTATAGCACAACTCACCCCGGGTGGGGACTCTCGGCGCTGCTCCTGAGAAGTATAGACATTCTAAAACAACCAAAGCTTGAACTTGTTTTTGAGGGCAGTGAGAACCGGGCAGGAACGGCAATGAAGAGGGTGTTTATTTCCGTGATATGGGGCTGCATAATCTATGCTTATTTAGATATGTATATATTAACATTTAGACATTATAGAGAGGCAGTTTAACATAGTTATGCATTGGATATTATATACACACGCATGTTCAATATGTAATCATAGGCGTGCAGACACGTCTGTGCACATTTTTGCTCGTGTCTGCAGTATGCACCCCCTACTCTCACCTTTCCTTGAATGTGTGAATAAACCTGAATTAAACCCTCTCAGATGACGCGCAGCAGGTGCTGATCGCATCCCTTCACCCGTGACTGCTCCTCTTAATAGCAGCTGAGAGTGTGTGTGTGTGTGTGTGTGTGTGTGTGTGTGTGTGTGTGTGATATCTTATCCTGGTTGTGTCTTCACGAGCAACACCCCCCGACGCCGGTCTCCTGCAGGCAGGCTTCTTGTGGGTGAATCTGATTGTCACCTCTGTGCTGTGTGTGTGTGTGTGTGTGTGTGTGCGTGTGTGTGTGTGTGTGTGTGTGTGTGTGTGTGTATGAGAGAGGGGGGCAGATTGTGAGAGGGGTTGTGTGTGTAACAGACAGATTATGTGCGCGTGAGAGATTGTGTACGTGGGTGTGTGCGAGAGAGAGACTGTGTGCGCGCCTTTATGTGAGATGGTATGTGTGCACAATAGAGAGAGAGACAGGTTGTGTGTGTGCGAGAAAGACTGTGTGGAAAAGATTGTAAGTGTTTGCATCGGAAATATTGTGTTTGAGTGTGTGTGTGTGCGTGTGTGTGTGCGCAAGTGAGAATTAGTAGGTGTGGTACGTGTCCACATTCGATTATTACAATTACCTAATATACAGTCACTCAAATAGGTCGGTCGTTCTTCGTCCAGGATGTATTGTGATTGTGACATGCGAATTGTTGAGGCTTTTACAAATTAATCGCACAGGGCCTTTAAGCAAAAAAGCCTGTTCATCTGGAAATGTACAGACACTTGGAGACACCACATCTGTTACGCACGCCGATTCCAGATATAAGGCTGCAGGCAAACAAATCACTCAGAGTTGTTTTTCCCATCCTCTCTTTCACAAGAATAATGGCACCGTTGAAGCCCGGGAGATATGTTCTCCTTGTGGGGCACTTGTAAGCCATAGGCCTTTACATAAATATCAGTTACATTACTCTAGGCCAGATTTTGTTTTTTCTCAGGGGTTGGAAAATTAGGTGATTTGCCCAGAAACAGCATGTTGGGCGACAAAGATTCAAACCTGGTTCCCCAGTTCCTAAGTATGCAGCTCTGGCCCTAACGCCATATCCATCTGTATGGTAGCAATGGACCGGAATCACACTGAACATACATTGAAAACGTCAAACTTAACTGTCAAATCCAGACCTCAAATAAGGCTGTAATTCTTAAATTTACTTTTACAAATCAAACGCACGTAAAGAATACAGGCTTTGTGTTCGTGCTTCACTCCCACATCTAGAACTGCATCTCACAGGCACTTTAGCCTTTACAATTTGGAGCAACTTTTCATCACCTGCTCCTTTAGCTTGTTCTATTTCACCTATCTATACAAGCAGTTTCTTATAGTCTAAAATGACATAACGTTTTAACAGCTGTCACTGCAACTTACATTTCAGTGAAGCAAGCGTAGGTGATGTGGCAGATGTGAGAACGTGCATAAATCACCCATTTGCCCAAGATTGTTACACGGAGAAAGGAATCTATGAAGAAAATGTTTCTTATTTAAAAGAAATATGAAAAAAATGATGGGAGGGTGCAACCTGAGGCGTCTAGGGAGTAGCAGAATTCTGGACAACACTTTCAGGGAGAAAAGTAAAACAATGCACAATTTATTCTCCCACGATCCAAGGTGTGTTAAAAAGTAGATGGGTATGCAGAAGGCGCACATACTAGTGTGCTAAGCTTAACGCATGCTACGCAGGGGTAAAGGTTAGTGTACGACATGATTCGACACACAAACTGAATCCATACCAGTCAAGTCGGGGCAAGGTTGCAGGATGGCACGGAGACCAGACGGGAGTTTATCAACCGACTGCAGCAGTATCTTAAACAGTGGACAAATAGCTTGCGGGTACAGTGTGATTAAAGACAAGATGTAGGTCAATGGTAAAAAAGATAAACCGGATGCATTCCAAGCACGCCAGAACAGGGTTGCAAGCCAGAGGCATACACCACACTGAGTCTTAGCCCAGATGGGGAGAAAGCAGCACATCAAATGTGCACAATAACTAAAGGCTTTACAGTGTACCCAGCCAAGGGGACATTGCTGCGCGCGCATCCTTCGTGTGCACGTCATCGCAGTGAAAACGAAAGTGATCGCAATGATGTGATAAGCACGCGAGGGATGCGCATGCAGCAATGATGGGAGGTCGAGCGAGGCGCGCGTGCTTGTGCACGTAACCACAAGCTGGTCGCCGGCGTTTAGCACTTTGAAAAGTCCCTTACTAAAGTCGAGCAAGCTGCGCATGTGCTGCTGTTGGCTCGACCTAAAAAGGGGCACTTTCATACAGTGGTGCAGTAGCGTGGTCCAAGTCAGAGTGTGGTTTGTGGCTTCTGTGTGTGCAAAGGGTGGCCACTTGAGCATATATTGAACTGTTCGTCAGTTCTTGCACTACTTAGGATACGTGGCTGCTTCAGCTGTGAAAGGAGCGTTGGCGATCAAGGCACTCAGAGTGGGGGTAAAGGATTTCTTTAGGTCTTGCTTTCAGCCAAAGAAAAATCAAGAGACCAGGATCTGGCAACTAAAAAGGTGAGTGGCTACTGATAAGCTTCATTGCTTTGCTCTATACTATACTGAAATTTGCTCTAAATACAAGCAAAATAACCCCAGAATTTGAGATCTGTGGTGCACACCCAAGTTAACATGACAGTTTAATGGATGTCAATGGTAAAAGCCCCCAGTGGTTCCCAGGTGTGCATAGCATGATATCCCCCAAGGATCAGATGAGTTACACAACATGGTCTCTACTCTGCTGCCACCCCGAAGAGGAGGTGGTAGTTATCAATAAGGCTTAACAGTCATGCTGGTCCTAAAGGTGAAATAGGCAGGATGATCGAAGGAAGCTGGGTTTTTGAGTTCCCCGACCCATATCCAGTAAACTTGCGGTGGCTTGAGAGATCAGGGAGAATATTTTGAACACAGAGATGCCAGTGTAATACTAACAAAAGAAAAACGAAGTGGATTTGATTATTTGTATGGTCTGTTTTCTTTTGATAGACGCCCTGAAAGCAAGAGAAATATTGAAGTTTTGTGCTCTTTAAACAAATGTGATTATTTGATTTGGGTCATACAGTATCGTTTTGGAAATAATTAATGATTTATGAATACATTAGCACTAAATATATTGCTGTATTGATTCAGAAAGGATTCTTGATGTCCCTGCCATCTGTTCAACCACCGAGACAAAACATCTAAAGCACAGCACTTCACAGCCCAGTCTAAATTAAACCCAAGATTAAAAAGGTCTGTTTTTACTGCAACACAAAGTTGTCTATTGTTTGTAATGTACTTTGTGGTCTATTCCATCCTATTCTACAAACCTCACCTCAAACTTTTCAGGTACATGAAGCTTAGGAGAAGGTACTCCAACCAAGTAATCAATCAAAACCATAGTCACAATGGTTAAAAATACAGCAAAGTCACTGATTGTCGATCGCACCTAGGGAAAACAAATGCAAAAAGAAAACAAATTACACCACTGAAAAGCACTATACAGAACAAGCATTTGCAATGCAATCGGTCTCTCCTTTGGGACCTTATATGTATTTAGCTATGAAGCACATTAGACTGGGTGCTGAAACATCTACTGTTCTTTACCATGGAGGGAAAGTGAGCACCAAACTGTGACACGCCAGGCATGGGAACAAATAGAAAAAACATTGCCTTTCAGCGGAAAATTGTATATTCCAAAGCTCTGTTTTTAATATAAAATCAGGGCCTTCGGTGGTCATAACACTGAAAATACAAGATTTGAATAAAATATGGTCTACGGGTGGTCATGGAAGGCAATTTCTATGGAATGCTAAAATGTTTTTTATTTTACTGACCTCTGCTGGTCGTTTTCTATCAAGACAGGTAAATAGAGGCAGTTGAACAGAAAAAAAAGTCTCTAAGCGGAAGAAGACAAGTCCTAGGGCTGATCTCCAGAGCCCACATTGTACATACACATATAAGTATATACTAGAGTATATACAAGAGGTCTCGAATGCTCAACCTAAAAATGGTAAAACACTTAAGGCAAGCACATTGTTTTTGATACTTTATCAAACCGTTTTCTTCCAAAACATTATCTAACAGTCCACTGATTTTTCAGAAAATGGAAACAGTCATAAAACTATTAAAATTATAACATATGAAACCTATTTTGTAAGTAATTTGCTTACATAGGGAATGTTTTAGCAATAGTTGCCATGTAACAACTTACTGAGCAGTGATGAAGTAGGTGAGCTACCTTTTCTCCAAACATGTCTGTTGTGCTATTATGTGTAGGCCCATCCATTGACTTCCTGCATAGGTACCCTTGGGAGCACATTGCCCCTTTGGTACTCCTCGTCTCGGAAGACATGAAGGAAGGAAGTGGCAGATAGAGACATCTACCAAAGATCAGTCACCTTACTTTGTTATAACCGCCAGACTTTACTAGGCAATCACATGCAAATAGGAAGCCATTCAGAGGATTTGGGAGCTGATAAAGGGGCAATTTTAGGACACTGTGCCAGACTACATAATTTCACTTGTATGTACCTTGCAGTCTTGTGTCTTGATATCCATGGAACCATCAAAATAAATTTGAACTAAATACCAGAGCATCAACTCACAGGAGAAACAAACAGCAAATGCGTTACTAAGTCAAATCTTTGTGTTCTGTTGTGTTATTTGGTTAATTTGTTTGCTTTATTTAGGATAACAATCCTAAGGGCGGCAGAGGGCTGTACAACTTTTTCATAAAAACAAAAATGTCAGAAGAATGAATTGCAAATACTTAGTAATACTTTGTCATAGTGAATATGGCAATAATAATTATTAAACATGGAAGATAATGAACTATCAGTAAGTTTATGATCACAGACCAAGTAAGTCGAGATCAGTCCACTGGGTTTTCTTAAAAAGGGATGGGCATTTAGAGAGGGAGCTCCTATTTCAACGCAATGGTCTTTGCTACTGAAAATAAAATAGTTGGGTTTTTTAGGACAAAGGGAATTTTGCTCAATAATGACCATGCTTCAGATTACCCGAATTATTCTAAAAGGTTGCACTGAATGATGTTGATCCTGTGAGGTTTTATTAGGATGGTTTAAAAAAAGGGGGAAAAAAATGGGACTCAGCATATCTTTACTCACCTAGAAAATTGTGGAGTGGGCATCAGAGGATGCCACAAAATACATCTGGGCTTCATTTGCAAACCGACATACAGAAGCACTCTGCTTGCGTCCAACTCCCAGAAGCCCAGTGTTTAGGTTAAGTAACATGGTGACAGGGTCAACCCTTACAGAATTGGCCTTAAACTTGACCAGTGTGGAGCAAGGTCAGGACTCTGGTACATCAGTGCAAGACCATCTCAAAAGTTCATGCAGATTCTCAAGACAAATGGACAAATATCTAACCAAAGCATCTCAGTATTTCATAGCTGCATGATCAGTCGGAGCCTGACCTCGTTCAAACCCTTCCCCAAGGCTTCCAAATACTCTGCGGCGATCGTAAAGGGGGAAGAGGAGAGGTACTAGCAGTCATTTATAAGAGGCGCTCCTCGCCAGGCTTTATGACATCGGCATTATGGGGACGGTGCTCAAATGGTTCACATCTTTCCTTGAAGGCCGCCGCCAGACGATCTGGGTCTCCCAGAGCTCCGCGGAGATGCCGCCATTGGGAGTCGGGGTTCCACAGGGCTCTGTGTTGAGCCCGTCGCTGTTTAACATCTTTATGTCCCCTCTGGCGGCGGCGGCGGTGGAGACGTATGGGGCCCAGATCGTGTCCTACGCCGACGACACGCAACTCCTCTTCACGTGCGGTAAAGACCAGGCATGGGACGGAGAGAGTATTCGGGGCTGTCTGGGAATGGTCTTCGACTGGTTCCAGCGGAACAGTCTGAAAGCCAACTCCAGTAAGTCGGAGGTCTTATTCTTTGGCTGTGCCACCGACCCAGAGTGGCGGCAATGGTGGCCATCTGGCATGTGTCCTCCCGCACAGGCATCACTGGTTGCCAAAAACCTTGGTGTCAAGCTGGACAACAAGCTTTCATTGAGAACTCATGTCCTCGGTCTGGCCGGCACCTGTTTCGGCATTTTGAAGATGCTCCGCAAGTTCCTTCCATTGCTGTCTGTGGAGCATAGGTGGATTACGGTGCAAGCGCTCATTGGATCCAGGTTGGATTACGCCAATACCCTCTTTCTTGGCCTCCCTGATTATCTGGTCCAGCGCCTGCAGGTGGCACAAAACTCTGCTGCCCGCGCCATCTTTGGCCTACATAGGCGAGCACGTGCTTCTGGGTTGCTGCAGACGCTCCACTGGCTGCCCATCCGGAAGCGGATTAGGTTTAAATCTCTGACGCTGATGCACAAAGCATTGCATGGCTCAGGCGCTGGGTACCTGCAGCGGAGGTTGGCCTTTTATCGCCCAGCCCGCTCACTGCGGTCTGAATCTCTCTTCACTGCTGTGGTGCCGCGTGTGAGGAAGGCCCGCACTGGGGGGCGCTCTTTCAGCTTCAAGGCACCCCAGTTGTGGAATTCGCTTCCACTGGCGTTACGCAGCACCTCCAATCTGCTTCAGTTCAGGAAGAGCCTGAAGACTTGGCTTTTTAATCTCTAGTTCTTTCTGGTGGGCCTTTTTCTTTTTCTTGTATCTGTTTTTCCTGGTTATGTTGTTTTACACTGAGCTGCCTGTGGAAAGCGCCGGGACACTCTTTTAGAGTAGCCGTGCGCTATATAAACTTACTATAACATAACATACAAAAATCCCCCTACAACTGGAGTCCAAACCCCTTCCCACGCTATCACTCCCCCCCCCTTAGATGTGAGTACCTTAGAACTCATCATGCACCAGGTGAAATCTGGCTCCCCCAACGACCCGGCACCCCCTCGCATCCTACTTTGTCGCCACCCACATTATACCCACCATCTTGGAATTACTAAATAATTCCCTCTCCACTGGCATCGTCCCTCTTTCATGGAAGCGAGCCATGGTCAAAGCCCTTTATATAAAAAATAAATAAATAAATAAATCTGGATCAAAATAACCCGCCCAATTACCAACCAATCTCCCTGCTGCCCTGGCTAAGCAAAATTCTTGAAAAACACGTAAACACTGTGATAGACTATCTAGAGTCTAATAACATCTTAGACCCCACCCAGACCGGTTTCCGCCCCCTTCATGGGACCGAGACCACTCTGGTTGCCGTGACGGAGAAGACCAGAAGGAACCTGGACAATGGAGGTTCCACTGCCATCATCCTCCTTGACCTAAGTGCCGCCTTCGACACAGTGAACCACAACATCTTACAGCAAGGGAATTTCGGGTGCATTCACTTGGCTTAAATCCTTCTTGTTCAATCGCTCCTTCCAGGTTTTTGAGGGTAACACCACATCTCCCAGCAAGCTCCTGGACTGTGGCGTACTGCAGGGCTCCTCCTTGAGCCCGACATTATTTAACTTGTACATGAGCCCCCTAGCTGAGATCGTTCGCCCTTTTGGCGTAAAAATCATCACGTACGCAGACGATACTCAGCTAGTGGTGGCTCTCAATCCCTCACAAAATGCACCCATTGACCTTCAGAATTGCCTGGAAGCAGTCCACATGTGGATGACATCCTCAAACTGAATGGGGATAAAACAGAGCTCATGCTCCTGGGCAGTCCCTTGAATAACACCATTGACTCACTCTGGCCCCCATGCCTAGAAGCTGCCCCTGCACCTAAGGACAAAATCAAAAGCCTAGGACTCTGGCTCGACAAGTCCCTTAATTTCAACTGTCAGGTGGCCAAGCTCTCCGCTATCTGTTTTGGCTGGTTAAGGCTCTTGCGCAAAATCCTCCCCTTCTACGCAAGACAGATCATGGTCCAAGGCCTAATCCGGTCCCATCTGGATTTTGGAAACGCCCTGTATCTAGGTGCACAATGTGTGAAAAACAAGGACCCCCTGGGTATTGACTCTAACAGACTCCTAGGGCAGGGTAGACAAAATGTATGTAAAAAATTCCTAGGCAGTCTAAACAGTAGATAAACAAGTAACTGGACCCAAAATGCAGAAGGAACTAGAATCTAGGTGCACCCGAGACCACTCTAAATAAACTGCAAGTTATCCAAAACTGCACAGCCAGAACCCTCCTCCAAATTCCCCGTCGTTTTCCTGTCAAAACCAGACTTAAGGATATTCACTGGCTCCCAATCAGGGAGAGGATTCAGTTCAAAGCAATGTGTATTGCGCACCGATCCTTCTGGGGGACAGGTGCCATCATCAACCAACCTCTGATGACCGCCTACCACCCAACAAGACAGCTTAGATCGGGTTCTTCCTTCTTGGCCGTAATACCCAGGGTAAAGAGAGCCAGGTGTGGAGGCCGCTCCTTCTCCCATAATGCGGCCGGGCTTTGGAATTCCCTCCCCCTCCAACTTAGATCAGAACCCAAACTGCTTGTTTTTCGCAAACTTTTAAAAACTTGGCTTTTTAATAAATCTGTCTAGCTCAGACTGCCGCGGATCAAGCGTGATGTCTGCAGCGCTAGGACGCTTGAGGGTAGCTACAGCGCTATATATAAATGGACTTTTAATTTCATTTCATGATTACTGATTTCAGTGTCTCTGCCTGGAGCTGCTTTGATTTTAAAACACAATGCAAGGTAACACAGGGAAAATGAAAACTTCTACAGTAGGTTATGGTTTAGCTTTGGTCACAGGCATTATAGGATGTGAATCATATCAGTAATGTGAAGCAAGTTCTGTTTTGGGGAAACTAGAACTCAATAGCAGAAGAAAGGTGTGATGTACGACTTTAAAGCAGTTACAAGGATGCTTGATAAAAGGCACATCCATGCTACACAACACTTACCTTGGTAGGAAAGTATGTTTTGGTCTTAAACTGCTTGAGGAAAGAAGAGAGGAAACAAGTCGCAAAAAATAGGATAACGGACCAGAATAGAACATCAGGAACGTAAGGACCATGATGGCCGCATGCAGCTCCAAAATAATCCCCATGCAACTGTTTACATTCCTAGAAAGGAAAAGAAAAGAACGGGTAAACGTATGCCTCAAAACAGTCTTGCAACATTAACAATGCTCTAAATGTGGTATTACAGCCTAGTGCGAGACCGTCACCTTTTATTTTGCCCTCAAAAATCACAGAAAGGAGCTCAAGTTTCACACTAATCTCTTATTTGGCCAGAGACCAGGTTAGCACCATAGTGAAATTACGTATTAATGGAAAGCCACCTCAGCAAACAGAGTACACTTAACACACGGCGTAAAAGAGTGAGTGCTGGATGAATAAAGAATATGGAGGTTTAGAGTTTAAGAGGGGGATACGGCTAGTCTGAGTGTAGAATTTATAGGCATTAGAACAACTTCCAATATTGAAAATTAACTCATGTACTGAAATTTGAAGATTGGTATAAAATCACAAATTAGAGCTCTATGATGCCACAGTGTTACTTATCTAAATTCCAGTGTTACTAAACTACATCCTCTCTCATAACATGTCGACAATCTTGCATCCACATTTTTCTGCCTACCATGAATTTGTCTCCACAATTAAGAAATCAGTCAGTGTAGGCTAAAGAGATGAGATCATCCGTGCAAGCCTCAGCCTGGCATCACAGAGCAAAGCTGTTTACCAATCGACAAATTTTGTGTGGATTTTTACAGTGGTACATTCAGTTGCCGGCATCAATAGAATGCATGCGACTAATTTCCTTTATAAATACATCATGCTTGAAGAATGTGAAGAAGAATGGGTCAGATGAATGCAGAGCATGCATCATTTACTTAGAGGGTTTTTTTATGAAGCCATTTACAGCAAAGGCAGAATGCCTTGGGCTTGAACAGGAAGCGAGTGGCTTCTTGGTCAGGAAAATACCAGAGTTAATTTCTGGATACTAGCCTGGCTATGTGTTATACAAAATTATGAAGTGTGACAATTTCTTTTACTTTCTTCTCTCAAAGTCAAGGCAAAGGCAGATGGTAGTGATGTTCCAACATTGGGTATCTCAAAGGCCTATAACTCTAGTGGGGGTGACTTACTGTTTAAGATGGGTTCAAGAGACTGTTCAATTGGGACAACGGCCATGGAATTTGAAAGTGCTGGATAAAGACAAGTCTGTGTCTAAATGTAATGCTTACAGAAACCGTGAGATTGCTCCACATCACATTATCCACTGTCGTGTTGGTTTCTTCCCACATCAGTAGCGTGTCATTGCTGGGGTTCACAGGTTCAGTACATACACATCTAGAAACCAAGCACCACAAAAGAAGTTGTAATTTAAACACTTTAAATCTTCGTTACTACATTTCCAGCTGATATTTTAGTAAGTCAGTTTTTTTCACTGCGAACAAAAACAGATAAAGGATTGCAACTTTGTCCTCTATGTTGATGCCTTTCAATTCTCTTCATTTGACCATTGCATGCTGTATAAGCCTTGAGATATAATTATTCAGAATTCTTGGTTTATTTCTGACTTATCTAAGTACAACCGTTAAATTCTACAATCTTAAAAAAAAAATTAAAAAAAATAACATACCAATAAACAAACATGAATAACTTGGAATCTATATGAAATAACTATTACTTTAGGAAACACAGTAACTAACCACAATGTAATAAGCATTCAATTTAATTTTTGCACACGTGCTGTTGGGCTAATTGTATTTAAGTCTGTAGAGCATTCTTAAAATGCAAACAATGCAGTTACTGCACACAGAGTGCCCATTTTTAAAATTCAAATTTTTTAGACATTTGCTTACATGCTCACAAGACAAGGTTGGTTACACAAATCCCTCCCTTTTCTCGATCTAGATTTAACAAAACTGCACCTTCTGCCCCTTTAATACTGGTGCAATCTCTATGGCATCTTTGCTCCACGAAGGTAATTTCTCTTCCTGCACAAGAGTATGCAGTGAGAAAATGCTTGCACACTAAGCTATTTGGTTTTTTGAACTATTAAAGACCTTTGTGATTCAGGCAATATGCAGGATGCGCACGTCAGATTACAAGCACTGGAAACATAGGGAGGAACCATGACCTTCAGGTCTACAACCAGCACACACGTTGAGCATCCTGGCTAGCGGGTGGTCTAGCTAAGCTCAACACATTCTCACACCTTCTAATCTGGTCTTTTGTTTGCTGGGGCCAGTGAGACACTTGAACCCAATAGTAAAGTAATGACTGCTCACAAGCATTAATGAAATAGTTTCGGATGGCATTCCAGAGTGTGCAGGCTAGCACAGACTACAATTGGTGAACCTCACATTTTGGGTCAATATCTCAGCCAGGATAATCAAATCTACTTTATGGTCAGCATCGCTGGCATCTGTGATTACCATGTCCACTGAAGTCTTAGTAAGATATTTTGGCAACTGGCTACCTGCATACACTAAACACTGGGCTTCTCTGGTAGAAAGTGATCCAATTCAGCAGATCTATTACACTGCCATTGGTCACAGCAGCAATACAACAGCTTTAAACGTGATGCTCTTTGGTTCAAGGAAAGAACAGATTGGCCTAGGGATACTAGTTCTTTTCTACAAGTAGATGTCAGTCTTTGGTTGGATGCCTGTAGGAAATTAACATCTTTTGAGGGGGGGAGGGAAGCTCCAGCAAGAACCCTTTTAGAGTGACCACAATGGAGGGTTGTAATTTCCCTAGGTAGACCTATGAGCGGGCACACATGCTCTGTACAGGAGATAGTTTCTCCATTTAAAATTTCAGCGGTACTGTCCACTGTGGTATTGCTTGCGGTAGGGCAAACGAACTGCTGAAAAGGTAGGTAGGATGGCTCCATGGAACTTTCACTCCATTGGGTAGGGAGGAGTCAGAAGACACCCAACCTATAGATAGTGGCAACCATAAATGTGGCAGCCAAAGGCATTTTCCTATTAACACTTTCTGAGTTTTATTAAGACCAGAAGAGGACTTAATACTACTTGATGTAATCAAAGAGGTGCTCTGAATGCCTGGACCTGCTCTCTAATGTACAAACAAGAAAGTAGACTCTAAGGGTCAGTGTGTGGGCCTTCAGTTTGGCTACAAGAACACAGCAAGCCGACAAACCACTTTTCCCAAGAAGACCAGCTGTCCAGTTTCAACTGGAACTCTACTGGACCCTGCATAAGGCTTCTTCTGAACCAATCTTTGATGTCTTGACAGCCCACTGAGGCCTGGAACCTTCAATGAAGCGGTTACCACTATAAACATTTGGGACTTGGAAAAACGGACTTCCAGCCATCAAAGGTCTGGGACAAACCAACATAGCTTGTCAGACGAAGGTGCATATTCACTGGCCTGAAGAAATACATTCATCCTGCTTGAAGGAATTAAATCTGTTTCAGTGGACCCTCGGCAAGAAATGATCAGGTCCCATGGTACCATCGTCCGATACAGTGTGCCACTTTAACATTCTGCAGAAATTCCAGCACCATTTCTGAGACGAAGTCCCATGGTAGAGATCATGACTAGAAGGAGGCAACAAATGTATCAGAATAACGTCACAATGGTCCGAGCATGAAACGGACTTCCTTCCAAAATCAACCACTTCAGCGAGAACTCACTCAACCCCTATCAGACTTTGGTGAGAGCTTCTTAGATACAGACTGCTGCTTTGCCCTGCTGAGCGATTCGGACTTACATTTTGCAGACTAAATCTGAAGAAAAAATCATGTGCTTTGCAGGGCCGTCCCTCAATGTATCAGACCTCTGGATCCAACCCCAGGTTTAAAAAAATATAAAACCTACCCAATTACTAAGGCAAACTTTTTTTTTTTATGGAGTTATTTTATGGGGCCCTTGGTCTTCCCTAGCAAAAAGAACACTAGCCTCCAATACCATGCCAATCATAGACGCCATACAAAAGGTCTCTGGATTCAGTATGAAGCACAGGTGGAGCTGTTGACCCTCCCAGATATGGAAAAACAAATATTCAGGCCAATAGAGAGCAGATAATCTTATTAGCTGATTGCACCACAGGCTCAGGCTGTGGTGCAATCGGGGTGGAATTCATTAAAGATTTGGTCCAAGCACGGTCTATTTTAGCTCTTGCCCATAATGCAGGTCAGTGTACACACCTATTTGCCAATTATATTCCGCAATGGCAGAAGGTGCAACCCTTGTTGCGCACACAAACTATGCTTTCGGACTGTTTTCAAACCTGCTGCTCACTCAGTGATTCTGAAAGACTGTGATAGGTTTTGCAAGCACGAGCACCATGTATGCACAACACTTGAAAGCCAGAGTTTATTTAATCAATCTTTAATCTATATATACTAACTTCCTGAATACATCTATATACCTTCCATGTACTTATGGATTTATATCTTTATTACTTTTGGATCTATATATTATTACTTTTACATTACATTTCTTCTAATTCAGCATATCCAACGCACTACACTATTTTTCACCCAATACCACTCCCAATATATCCTCTAGCTCAACTTTCGGACTCATCTCAAACCTCTTTCTACTTCTCTTTCCAATGCACTGCCCTATTTCCTACCCTATACCTCAATATATCCTTTACCTCCACTCTCATTCATCCCAAACCCCATACCACTACAATGATCCCTAAAATAACCCTTGAGACTCTATCCTACTCCATCCCTCCTCGCATCATCTCATAACGCTTACTATTTAGATCCCCAAAAACAAGCCTCTCACCCCCCCCACCTCCCTTTGACTCATATCAATCCTCCTGCTACGAGCTCCAAAACCACAAAAAAAACTAAATACTTCCCTTCTATGCCCCCACTACATTTTTCAATATAAATAACAGACTAACATGTCCCCCTCAAATTAATTTCATGTTCCACTATACTAATTCACTACTAATCCTTTATGGGTTTCGGAATAGTAGCTTGCTACTCGGCGAAAAAGCGATTTGACACCTAGTCAGGGGTAGTGAGCTCTACATAAATGTAATTACAATTACATGCCTACATAATGATTTAAAACAAACAAACGCCATCTACACATGATAGCTGTACAATTGTACTAAATGGAAAGCTCACAGGAAGCCAGTGTTGGAGCGAAGGGTGGGGTCATGAAGCATTGCGATGTTTATGACTTCAATAGGATTGTTTTGCGTGTGAAACAAGCAATTCTTTTGTGACTTAGCGAAGTTCAAGTAGAAACCATGAGACAAACATTCACTGAGACATTGTCCAGAAATATTACAGGCATTCCAGTAGCAAGGGATTTTTTGCACATAACATACTAAAAAAGCAGTTATAGCCAGAGAGTTACCTATTTCCAGAATCCACAAGAAACCAAGAACAACAAGATACAGCACACCGCTCCATTGCATCTAGCCAACCCAACCACTGACCAGCGGTAGCACCTGCCACCTCAGCCAACCACCCACCGCTGACAAAGCAGCTCCCGGAAAACAATGTTTCTAGAGCAGACGTCCACATGGAAATACAGGCAGGACAAACCACTGCCCCTGTTTCGACAAATGCAGAAGTCTGAAATTATTTTAAAGTCGAAAAAATAATTAATACCAGAAAAAACATTGGCACATTAGCATTTTTTAAAGAATGCAATCTATTTACTTTAAGGTGCGTGCGGAAAATACAATGACTAAAAGATGCCTAGTTTTTTTTGTTAGAGGATGTGGCATAACACGAAGAGTGGCTGCCTTTGGCACTGGGGAAGTGGGTTTAAGTCTTGGCATCGACTCTCCCATTCCTACAGAAATGCAGACGTGCCCATTTCAAATGTAAATAAATAGAACCATGGCATAATGTTTATTAGCACTGAAACAAGGGAGCTGCACAACACAGAACGGGAGGGGATGGGATGGGAGCATGGGCAACATGACAACTGTAGCGCTCGCAGACATACAGCAAAAGATGAAGATTCTTTTACTGAGAGGATATGGTATAACACAAAGACCTGCTAATTTAGGAAGTGGAGAAGAGGGTTTGAGTCCCGCATCCACTCTCCTATGCCTACAGAGTTGCAGACGTGCCCATCTTAAATGTAAGAACAATTGTTACTTACCTGTAAACAGGTGGTTCTCCAGTATTGGTGTCTTTCATAGATTCACATGCTTGAATATTCCCAGTCGAAGTGGGAGTCCCACGGTACATAAAATAGCAATAATGCTAATATATATATGCAATAACATAATACATAATAAAACAGAGATAATATACACTGAAAAGCCTCAACAATGGTTCCTACATAGGAATGCATTATAGAGAAAACTCATTTGCAACATATCAGTGTCATTATGTTAGTCCAAACTGCAGCCAATCAGGATCAAGCACCCTCTAGAACCTTCTCCTCGGAAGCTCAAGCCCTCAGATTTTCGTAGCACAAGTAATAAGAGCGTATGAGGAGAAAAGAGCCTCTGAGGGGAGGAGGGAGGGTCGCATGTGAATCTATGAAAGACACCAATACTGGAGAACCACCTGTTTACAGGTAAGTAACAATTGTTCTTCTCCAGTATTAGGGGTGTCTTTCATAGATTCACATGCTTCAATAGAATAGATAGCAGTAACCTCCTTAGAAGCGGAGATTGCAATAATTCTTAAAAATAGAAAACAATAACATATGGCTTAAAAGCATATAGCAATCTCAAAAGGAAAAGGAGGAGGGAACAGAGGCTCACCTTATTTAAAAAGATGACGAAGCACTGCTTGCCCCACTGCGGTATCCGCTTCGTTGATAGCTTCCAAACAGTAATGCCTGGTAAAGGTGTGCCTACTGGACCATGTCGCTGCCCGACAAATCTGGTGTAGAGGCACCCCAGCAAACAAAGCGGTGGATGACGCCATCGCTCTCGTTGAATGTGCCTTCACTGGACGTTGTAAAGGCTTGCCAGCTTGCTGGTGACAAAAGGATATGGCTGCTGAGAGCCATCTTGCAACTGTCTGTTTTGTCACTGAATGCCCCTTCCGCATCCGTCCATATGCTACAAACAGTTGATCGGATTTACGGAAAGGGGTGGTCCTTGAAATGTAAAATTTCGGACAACGCTTGATGTCTAAAGAATGTAGTCGTTGTTCTGCCGGAGATTTTGGATCCGGGAAAAAAGTCTTTAAGAAGACAGGTTCTTTCAAATGGAAGTCAGTAGGTACTTTCGGCAAAAAAGAAGGATTGGTACGAAGTGACACTCCATCGGGCTTAAACTGTAAATACGGAGGCTTGATCGTGAAAGCGTGAAGGTCACTTACACGACGAGACGATGTTAAGGCCAAAAGTAAAGCAACCTTCCAGGTGAGATACTTGATGTCTGCTCTGTGGATCGGTTCAAATGGAAGCTTCATAAGCTGCGACAATACCACGTTGAGGTGCCATGCCGGAGGAGTGCGCCTAATTGGAGGAAACTTCCTGAAAAGTCCTTTAAAGAACTGTCGGATGATTCTGGATGAACAGAGAGACGTTGAGCCATCATGCCGGTAGCGTGAAATAGCCGCCAAAAAAACTCTCAAGGTGGCATGAGAGAGACCAGACTGAGCGAGGCTCAGGAAGAAAGGCAAAAGCTGCTCCGGAGTTGAGTCGATTGGGTGGATATTGGATGCAGGGCACCAATGACAGAAACGCTTCCACTTTAGCTTATATGTCTTGATGGGTGATGGAGCTCTAGCAGACGCTAGAATGTCTCTGCATTCTTGGGGCATATTAAAGGTGGCAAATTCAACGTACTCAGGTTCCATGCTGATAATTGAAGCGTGGATGGGTCTGGATGGCAAATTTGACCGTCGTCCATTGTCAGGAGGTCTGGACGTGGATGCAGATGAATGGGTTTCATTGTGATAGCAGAAGCAGTTCCGAAAACCAAACCTGTCTGGGCCAACGTGGGGAGATCAGTATTAAGTGGCAGGGTTGCCTGCGCATCTTCCACAACGTCCTCGGCACCAACGGGATCGGTGGAAATGCATAAGCAAACAGTCCGCTCCAATCTATGAGTAGGACATTTCCGCTGGACTCTGGATGAGAATGCCAACTTGCGAAAGATTGGCACTTCCGATTCACTGGGGTTGCAAAAAGGTCTATCCTGGGACGACCCCAACGGCGGAACACTAGGTCTAGAGTCGGTTGATGTAACTCCCACTCGTGAGTGGATGACGCGGACCTGCTCAGGGAATCTGCAAGGATGTTGGATACCCCCGGCAGATGGACTGCCGTCAAAGAAATTTGGTGATGAAGTGCCCAATCCCAAATCCTTTGAGCTAGACGAGACAATGGCTGAGATCTTGTGCCGCCCTGTTTGTTCATGTAGTGCATGCTGGTGGTGTTGTCTGTTTGAACCAGCACCGACTCCCCCTGCACTACGGGCAAGAATGATTTGAGCGCTAGGAAGATTGCCATCAACTCCAGCCGATTGATATGCCAGGTTCGTTGTGTCGCCGTCCATTTGCCTTTGATGGAAAGGTCCCGGAGATGAGCGCCCCAGCCCTCCATGGACGCACCTGTAGTCCACGTCAGATCCGGAGACTGGGCTAGGAAAGAAATCCCTTCGTCTAGATTGGCTGGTTGTTCCCACCAGAGCAAACTGTTCTTCATGCGGGGTGTGACCGTCACCTGATCACTGAATGACCCCGATACTTGACGCCATTGCAGGTCCAATTCCTCCTGTATAGGACGGGTACGTAGCCTGCAATTCGGGATCAGTGCGATACAAGATGATGCCATCCCCAGAAACGACTTTAACGTTCGCACAGAAACTGACTGCTTTGACCTGATGAGTGAGACCAGACGAATTATCTTCTGATGTCGTTCGAGGGAGAAGAAGGCTTTTGACAGGTTTGTGTCTAGGATTGCTCCTAGGAAGTTTCTTCTTCACAGCGGTGTTAAGTGTGACTTCTCCACATTGATGGTTAACCCTAGAGCCTTGAACATTTGGTGGCATAGACGTGTGTCGTGAGCCAGCTGTTGCGGAGATTGGGATTTTAGAAGACAATCGTCCAGATAAGGAAAGATCTGAACTCCCTGAAGACGCAAATGAGCCATGACCGGAGCCAGAACTTTGGTGAAGACACGAGGTGCTGATCATAGGCCAAAAGGCAGGACTCTGAACTGATAGTGATCGTGACCCACCTTGAATCTCAAGTATTGCTGAGGTCTATGGATAATTGGCACATGAAAATAGGCGTCTTGCAGGTCTATTGTTGTTAAGAAATCTCCGCTGCAGAGAAGTCGTAAGACTTCCGATAACGTCAGCATGCGGAAAGATTGTTGTTTGAGGAAACAGATTGAGAGCTCTCAAGTCCATAATGGGTCGCCACTCCCCCGTCTTTTTGAGAATGAGGAAAAATCTTGAGTAGAAACCTTTCCCTCGCTGAGATACAGGAACCACTTCGACTGCACCCTTTTCTATTAGAAGATGAACCTGATGTTGTAGTTCCTCTAGATGGGGAGGTGGCGGGCCTGAAGGTGGAGGAATCTCTGTGAACTCCAAGGCATGACCCTTGTGCACAATGTCTAAAACCCATTGGTCCGATGTTATCAACGGCCACTGGGAGTAAAACTGCGAGATTCGCCCTCCAACTTTCTGCTGAACTTGAAAGTCATTGACGTTTGTTGTTGTTGGAGCCTCTATAGTTAGACTTTCCTCTATAGGGCTTGGACTGCTGGTTCCCTTGATTGTACTGGCGGTACTGGGACTGCCCTCCTCGAGAAAAGCCGGACGAGGTGCCTCGTCCACGCGCACCACGAAAAGGCTGGTTCTTGAACTGTAAGGAACTAAGCGACTTTGCCGCGTTGGTATCTTTCTTTATCGATTCCAACGCCTCATCGATGTGAGAGCCGAACAGCGACTCTCCGTCATACGGCATGTCAAGTATCTTTGACTGGATCTCTTGTCGGAACGATGTGGATTTTAGCCAACCTTGGCGCCGGAGCGCCGCAGCACTGGCAAGGATACGGAAAGCAGTACCCGCAACGTCCACAGCACAGTCAATTATTTCTTCTGAAGCCCTTTTTCCATCTTGAAGGATCTGGTGCGCTTCCGCTCTGGATGTTTCCGGAATTAACGCAACCAGCGCAGAAATGTCTGACCACATTTGTCGGTCGAAACGACCTAAAATGGCCAAAGCATTAGCGGCACGGGGTGAAGTAGATGCCATGGATGAAAATGTTTTTCCAATTGCATCCAAACGTCGACCCTCTCTATCAGGAGGGGAAGTGATAGGAGCTGCAGGGTTACACGCCCGACGCTGCGTTGCCTGAGTCACTACGGAATCTGGCTTAGGATGCGAGAGCAAGCAAGCAGGCGAGCCAGTCGGGGCCTTATATTTCTTTTCCAATCGAGGGTTTTGAGCAGGTAAGGAGTTAGGAGGCTGCATGATCTTTATTCCCTCCTTCCACACAAATTCGATAATTGGTATGGTGTGGACCTGTTTATAAGGCTGGTTTTTAAAGTCATAGAGAAAGCAGTCTTCCTGTCGCTGCACTCTAGGCAATTTGAAGCGGTCTGCCGCCTTATCCATCAAATTATGGAAGCTAGCAATGTCAACCGGAGGTGAATCACCGGAATCGCCCTGTTGTGGAGAGGGCGTCTGTATTCGATAGTCATCGAATTCTGCCATATCCGGGTCTTGTTCATCATCTGTATCCTGAGGAACTTCTCCTTCCTCTCTTTCCGGCTCCGACTCATCATCCACATCTCGTTGAGAATTAGTGGGGATAGCTGGACGTGGCTCTTCTGATGGAGCAGTCTGCCTCGGAGGAGTTTGCTGAGGTTGAAAAGGCCCTGTGGTCTCAGAGGTAGCATGGCCCGGGGTACCCTGGGGCATAGGAGGAAATCTCCTATTGTAATCATCCAACATATGTTGGAGGTTGGAAAATAGCGATACCGGAAAAGTCGCCATAGGAACCTGCACATATTGTTCCTCCTGTTGGTCTTCAACCTCTTCCTCGTCCTCTTCAGAACTAGTGTCCTGACACTTGATAATCAAATCCGATGGACTTTGAGCATCACCAAAAACATTGTCGTCTGCAACGGATTCCGTCTCATGGTCTGTTACCAACAATGGTGAAGGTGGCTGAAGGGTAGGAGGCAGCAACTGGAGAGCAGAGTCCTGAATATTGCTCAAAGAAGACTCCGTAATGACTGTAGGAGCTGAAGTGTCCAAAGGCACTAAGGGCATATTGGCGAAGGACAATGATCCTGAAGTGAATGCTGCGTCCTCCTGCTGTACACCAGAAGGTAAAGGTAAAGCGGTCATCGACGCAGCCGTCGACGTAGATGTCTGAACTGGAGCAGCCGTCGACGACTATGATTTAGAGACAGTCGACGGAAACGGTGATGTCTTGGATGTATTAGTCGACGACGAATGCTTTGACTGCCGTCGACGGAGTCTTCGTCGACGGAATAATAGTCGTCGACGAGCTGGTCGACGGGATCTTCGACGGAACATGCATCGTAGACGATGACTTCGTCGACGAAAGCTTCTTCGTCGACGATATAATCGGAATCGTCGACGGGACTGAAGAGGTAGAGGCTTTCGTAGTCGTGAAAGCCATCGACGAAACCCTCGTCGACGACGACGAAGCCGACGTCGTCGTCACAGTAGTCGTCGACGAAGCCACAACAGCCAATCTCGTCGATGGAATGGTCGTCGACGAGCCCGTCGACGACCGCGCTGACTGAAGTGTAAAAACACTTGTAGATGCTGGAAAAGACGCCTGAGAGCCAGGTCTCGTGGGCGTAGTCACAGAAGTGACAGTAGCAGTAGGTTTCACTGGGGCTACTGTTAAGGCCAGCTTTTTCTTCTTCAGGAAAGGAGATGGTAATTCCTGAACACTGCCACGCTTAGAAGGGGCAGTTGAAGGACCTGACTGGAAACTCTCTGCATCAGACAAGACTCCTTCCTTGTCCTGAAGGCGCTTCAACCATAACAAAAAAAGACCTTCCCTGTCCCTGAGAGTCTAAGCAGGAAAAGTTCTACAGAACTTGCAGTCAGCCACCTTATGCTCAGGATAAAGGCAGTAAATACATTTTTGGTGGGGGTCCTTCTCAAACAGACGCAGTTTCCCACAGGAAGAGCAAGGCCTAAACAAAGACTTTTTACTTGACATCCTGAGGAGTACAGAAATAGAAGACAAGAATGAAGAAAACTGAGCAGAGCTCAGGGAGACTCCCTTCACACGACGTGCGGTAGAAAATCTGAGGGCTTGAGCTTCTGAGGAGAAGGTTCTAGAGGGTGCTTGAGCCGGATTGGCTGCAGTTTGGACTAACATAATGACACTGATATGTTGCAAATGAGTTCTCTCTATAATGCATTCCTATGTAGGAACCATTGTTGAGGTTTTTCAGTGTATATTATCTCTGTTTTATTATGTATTATGTTATTACATACATCTATATATATATATATATATTAGCATTATTGCTATTTTTGTACCGTGGGACTCCCACTTCGACGACGGGGACTATTCAAGCATGTGAATCTATCAAAGACACCCCTAATACTGGAGAAATAAAACTATGCTTGAAAGTTTATTTGCATTAAAAGGAAGGAGGTGCTGAAAACAGGAGTGGGCAGGAGCAAAGGTAACACTAAGACGGGTAGCGCTCGCAGATAGAAGCATATCTTAGATAAGCTTAAAGGGAAACAAGAGCGGCCATGGACAAGCAAGAGACATCGGGAGGCCATTCCATTCAAAGAAAAGAGTGCCTGAACGAACGATAAATGAATTTAAGCCAAAGGGCACTTGTAACGGGCGAGCCGCCACGAAATTGGAAACACACCCAAAGGCAGGACAAAGAACAACCACCAGTAAAAAGGAAGGACTACAAAAAGGCACACAAAGGAACAAATAGAAAGTGGTGTGTGTGGTATAACATCATATATGGATTACAGTATTCCTCGCAGAGCAGCACATGCTGACTCTAAGTTAGACCTAAAGTCTACTGTGGTGCAGCACAGACCTATAAAACTTTAGATATCAAATGTTAACTGCTTATATAGCTGCTGGAGAATTGGGAGGTTACGTGCAGAAATAATATGATGAAAGAGGTGAACAAAACAAATTGCAATTGTTGAAATAAAGTAAGGATTGCAAAGCTAAACACTGCAAATCAGTCTCAGTGCACCACCTCTTTATAGGAAATTTTATTTTTGGTTTGAAAGATCACTTGTGCACGGGCTTTAGAAATTAACATGGATTTTGACGTGCAAAGTCATCTTATATTAGTACGTAAAATAACAATGTTTCAATCAGTAAACTGCCTGTACAACTGGAGAAGAGGCTTTGGCCCTCAAAGTTGTAGAACGTGCTGTTATCTATGCAGCATACACCTACATGGGGAGCAACGGAGTGCAGTTCGTTAATGGTTTTTGCCATTTTCACCCACATGAAAAAGCCAGAAAACAAGGTTTCAAAGTCGGCTGACCAGCCACTAGACTGCATCGTCTCCTTGAATTATCAGAACTCAGTCATAAATAGTTTCATGACCGAACAATGGACAGAAAACGTTTGTGTTCTTTGGTAGTACATTTAGAATCATCAGGATATTTGAGAAGGGCCTGAACTGCAGTTCTGAAGAAAAAGTCTAAGGTTTAAATGTTGGCCAAAAGAAGAAAGGAGAGAATTTCACTTCCTTCAGCTGCTCCAGTTAATTGGTCTCTGCACTGATGGATCACAGACGCAAGTAAGGAAAGTAGAGTACTACAAACCAATAGAGGTTTGAACTGGGCAATCCGGCGCACAGTCCGTGTTGTCCCCTGTGTTTCGATCCAAATGTAAGTAGTTGACTGTTAACTATATATTATTTTGGATGCAGTTTTATACTGAGGAAACTCTACCAACAAGACTTTGTCTTGTACAAACACACGATTTAGGAACCAGTTACAGAGTAATTTAATGTTTGACATATGATTGTACAAAATAATATTATAGGAGCGAGTGTTGAATTTCCTTGTTTTCCCTATTTTACTAATTTCAATTGATCGGAGTACGAGTCTAGTATCAGGCAGAAGGAGTTCCGGTTTACTGTGAAGCAGACTCCCCTACAAATCACAGGATGGCACAGGTTATACACGTCCTGCTGCCTCTAATTGTTACACTTTTCGTTACGGAGGTTGCGATTCCGATTGGCTGGTCTTGTGTATAAATACACGCGCTACTCAGACATGGCGCTTGTACTACTCTATTGTTCACGGAGACTAGGATTGACGTTTCTTCCCGTACTCTGGTAAGTTTGGAGCGGTGTATGGCAACATCCTACTAGGAGTCGGGTCCGGTAATATGTCACTATGTGGGCTTAGGGTTACTTTCGCTTCACGTTCATTACGGGACCAATTATGGCGTGTGTGGTATGTTTGTCAGTGTCCCGCGGTGAGTCGGTCGTGGGCACAGTGTAATTTCCACTTGTGCTTACCACTGGCCCATTTTGGTTATATTTGGGCATTATTCAACATTACTTGTGACAGGTTGGGATTGCTTATGCTTCTTTCCCATATATATTAGGTGGGCTCAGGACTAATATTGGATTTACTTAGGACACTTAAAGTATGAATCCTCGCCCCTATTACACGCTAATATTGTGTTTTTTCTTGGTTAAGGTGATGTGGTGACAGTTATGTAAAGAGATATTACTACATCTCAGATTTTTGTACGTTTTGCTTATATTTTAGAAAGAGTCATCAAAAGACACTATTATGCTTTACTGGACTGAGATTTGAATAGGATTTAGCAGTTAGAATTGTTGTATACGCGAGGTAGGTACGGGATGAGTCTTCCGTGGTACCATGGTTTAAGATATGTATTTCAAGTACATGGATACTTATTGCTATTTTATGGTTTCCCTCATTTAGGTTTACCTGTACTTTTGGCAGGTATATATAATTTTACATTTTCTCCTTTCCTTCTTTTGCATCAGCACACGGGCTTGGACAGCCTGTATACATAGGAGTAGCATCACTATTACTAGAGCCATATCCCCGATCCTCCTCACCTGCGAATACTTCTGCCTAAACGTGAGCAGCAACGGCAAACCAGCTTGCTCACTTCATATCATCTATCACCCATCAGGCGACAACCTAATATTCTCAGAACAGCTCATGGATCTGATCTCAACTAACAACGGACGACAAAACACCCAAATATACCTGGGTGACTTCAATCTCCACTGCAATGACTAACAAAGACTCATTGGTCAACTGCCTCAAAAACTTCCTTGATGATCTTGCCCTTACCCGAACCTGCAACAGCCCTACACATAAGAAAGGATCAACCCTGGATCTAATTATCTCCAAAAACAACATCATTCAATTGGAATCGATACAACCTTGTGACTGGTCCGACCATCATATTATCACCTTCTTCATCAAAGAAACAATAAAACTTAACTCAATTCAAGCCACAAAACCAAAAGTATGGAAAAGATCCCTGAAACAACTCAACCCTAAATCTTTACCCTTATCAACCGGCAACCTACTATTACCACCGGCTGGCATCTCAGACGTCAATGACCTTACCAACCACTACCTCAACTCTATGACCTCAATTATTAATGAGGTTGCCCCCCTTCAACTTAAGAGAATTTCCACCAAAGACTCGAAACCATGGTACAATGGCCTGCTCAACGAAGAGACGATCTCTCAGAGCTCTTGAACGTAAATGGAGATCAGTCCCTTCCGCTAATCACCTTAAGTTGCTAAGAAAAAACGAAAAATGCTTACTACAAAAAGATCAAGCGCACCAAAGCCGACTTTTTTAGCCAACAGCTAGACCAAGCAAAAAAAAAAAATCGCCCTAAAAAGCTATTTGAACTTATCAAAGCTCAATCCAAGGATGCTCCCAACGGCTACTTAACACAGACCATCAGCAACCGAATTGCGAGCAATTCTGATTTCTTTACTCAGAAGATGGTCAACATTGAGGATGATCTCCGAAAGGATCGCCTATTGTATTCGCTACCACCTATGCAAAACTCCCCTTCTCTACACGCTCTGCCTCCCCAAATCCCCTCTAAGTATAGCCTTAAAAACGAAGCAACATGGTCCTCCTTTCACACCTACACTGAAGATGTCATAGGAAGGATTCTCAATGCCCTGAAGCCTTCCAACCACCTCATCGATCCACTTTCCGCTAACGCGGTCAAAGACCTATCACCGCTGCTTCTTCCGGTATGGACCAAAATCATTAATGCGTCACTGCTTCAAGGTTGCATTCCAAACTCCCTCAAAGTTGGACAGGTTTCACCCATCCTAAAGAAACCAACTGTCGACCCCACTGATCTTAACAACTACCGCCCTATCTCCAATATCCCTACCTTAGCCAAATTACTTGAAAAATGCGTACACCAACAACTGACCAAGCATATTGACCACTTTGACCTTCTTAACATTCACGAATCAGGATTCAGAGCAGGCCACAGCACGGAATCTGCCATGACTCACATCATCGATGATGCGCTACAAATCCTGCATCCGGCATCTCTGAGCTGTATAAGCAAATACTATAAGAACGTTTTTTTTTTTTTTGTTCTAAAGCATGTTACGCTATTGGCACCAGGTTGGAAAGAGTTGCTTGAACAAAATTTAATATAATGGTTTGGTCTTTCCACAGAAACAATAACAATATTTTGGTCATTTAACTTATGTACATGTATTTTGTCTTTTTTATATTTGCAGCCCTGATGACGTCCTACCTTTAGGACGAAACGCGTCGGCTGCTGGCAATATAAAGAAATTCACTTGGAATAGAAGAATTGCATTGTTTCCTTAATGAAGTGTTGCTTAATTATTGATTTTTTGTGTATCAGATTGTGATTAAATAATAGCATTTTCTGGAGAAAACCTAGCACTCCCAGCTCATTCTTTGAATATTTAGTAAGTCATTTTGGGGTTGGACGGTGCCCTAGTAGCTGGTAGAAGTGAACCCCTAAAATATTAACTGATAAAATCCCTCTGAGTGCACCCAAGTATACCCTACGTCGTCCACTAGTTTTTTGTTGAAGCACCAGAACGAATCTTGCCTACTCATTCTTCTTGACCTATCTTCAGCATTTGATACGGTCAAGCACGAGAATCTGATAGACCTCCTCAAACTTAGGATGGGGCTTTCTGGAGTAATATTAAATGGGTTTTCCTCCTTTCTTCATAACCGCACACAACAATTCAAGATCAACAACAACCTTTACAAACCAGCCCCAGTAAGGTTGGGCGTTCCACAAGGGTCCTCACTTTCCCAGACACTCTTTAACCTGCTTGTGGAGCCACTCACTGAAATGCTACAGGCATCCAACGTGCAATACCATATGTATGCTGACGATACTCAACTTTATCTTAAGATCAACACCTCAGAAGACATTAAACGGCTTAATACCATGCTCAAAAACACCCAAAATTAGTTGGCTGAAAACCACCTCAAATTGAACACCCTAAAGACTGAGTTGCTCATTATCGCTCCACCGGCGAAGCTCCCTTTTATGCAAGACCTAATCCAACATGTCACTGCATTTAACGTTCAACCTACTATCGTTGACTCTGCAAAATCCTCGGGTATAACTCTGGACAGCAATCTCAAGATGCACAAACACATTAGCAACGCCACAAAGGGAGCAAACTTCCAGATTAACACGTTGAGGAAACTAAAGCCTTTCCTGCCAGCCAAGGACTTCAAAACAGCGGTACAAGCGCTAGTTATCCCGCGGGTGGACTATGGAAGTGTCTTTATGCGGCCTCCCAAAAGTCATCACAGCTCCCCTGAGAGCTTCATTAAACACCGCAGCTAGACTCATCACAGGCTCGAAACTATGCTCTCATATCTCCCCTGACCTAAAATCCTTAAATTGGCTCCCGCTGGAAGCCAGAATTCAGCTAAAAATAGCATGCATGACACACAAAGCCTTACACCACAAGGCTCCCCTTTACCTTGCCCAGAAATTGACAATCTCCGGTGGATCTAGATCCTCTAGGGGTGCCAACAACCTACTTCTCAAACCTCAAAGATTCAACAAAAAGAAAACTTATAACCGAACCTTTTCTGGAATGGCACCCAGGATTTGGAATTCTCTTCCCCCGGAAACCAGATTGAACTCGTCCACCGTCTCCTTCAAAAAGGAAGTAAAAGCGATCCTCATGACAAAATTCACATGACTAGACGCTAAGCAAATCCGAAGAACGACATTTCCCGCATTGGTGGGGCTATTCCGTTCGCCCTAAGCACTATACCCTGCCACGGATCTTAAGAAACCTAGACACTCACGTGAAGCTCTCTACTACTGGTCCTGATCTTGATTTTTAATATTATCCCTGGTTTCCCTTCCCCACGTTTTGTACTTTTGCACTCATTCTATTGTCCATTGCTCATGTTAACCCTCCTTTTACACTTGGATAATTTGTACTATGCAACTCTGAATACTGGAAAGCGCTCTGATATCCGCAAGGATCTTGTTCAAGCTCTATATAACTTTAAAAATAAATAAATATATAAACTGTAGTTAAGACCCCCAAACTTAATTCATATTTGGACTGTAAAATTCTTCAGACAGGGAACTCAAGTCATATGCTTAAATACAGACCAACTTTCATTACTTACAGCATACAATGCTCTCAAATGTACTTGTGATTGATCTGCTAAATATGTGTGAGATCTTAAGATCTGATGTCACTTCTTCTGAAGATAGTTTGTGTTGTTAGGATGTTTCTTCTTATGAGGTCACTCTGTGATGCCACCTGTGATTTCACGTGCCACGATGTGTGACAGCTAGATGGTGCCGGGCAGTATAAGACGGAGGACGGAGTGCATGGTTTGAAGGCTATTTGAGAACATTTATAGGATTGGTGGGTTGAAAGGATGCACGATGAATGCACTAACTTTTGTAGAAAATTCCTGTGAAACATGTGTTTATCGTTCTACAAATCATTAAATGTAAATAGATTTCTAACTACAACTAATTCTGTAAATTGTTTGTAGATTTATTTATTTATTTTTGGGCATTTTTAAAGCGTACGATTACCCGGAGGTGTCCTGGCGCTGAATGATCACTAGGAGGCGTGGGAAAGAGAGTTAGTGTGAGAAAAGCCAGGTTTTAAGGGCCCTTCTGAATGTGAGCAAGTCGGGGATCAGTCTAAGATTGGAAGTCAGCGAGTTCCATGCCTTAGCGGCTCCCAGAGAAAGACTTCTGCCTCCCCAACGAGCTTTCCTCACTCTGGGGACTACTGCCAGGCCCTGTTCGGCAGATCTTAGAGCTTGGGCAGGTTTGTACCATTGGAAAAGAGGGGTCATACACTGGGGGCCTAGGCCGTGCAGAGCCTTAAAAATCACGCAGAGTGACTTAAAGGCGATTCTTTTTCTAACAGGCAGCCAGTGTAGTTTTACAAGGTCCTGGGCTACTGAGGTGAACTTAGGGGTGCCTGTAATCAGGCGTGCTGCTGCATTCTGCAGGATTTGAAGTTTGTTTAAGAGTCCCTGCTGAGCATTCAGCAGCAGACCATTGCAGTAATCCAGCCGGGACAACACCAGACTGGTCACTACTGTCTTCTTGTGTTCTACTGGGAGAAAGGGCAGGACTTACCGTATGGTTTTAAGAGCAAATGGGTGGCAGAGGACAGTGCGTTGATATGTGGCCTGAAGGAGAGAGAGAGTCATCCATCAGGACCCCCAAATTTTTTACCTTCGAGACCGGAGCAGGGGGAGCCCCCATTTCTTCTGGCCACCAGCGAGGGGACCAGAAGTTCTCACATGAAGCAAACAGTAGCACCTCTGTTTTGGCCGAATTAAGCTTCAGGCAGTTTCCTGACATCCATTTGCTCACCTCCCGCATGCAGCATCTGAACCGGTCTGCTGTGCTATCCAATTCTCCCTGACGCAGTGACACCACTATCTGAGTGTCGTCGGCGTAGGATGCGAGATCAAATCCGAAAGATCTGATCACTGGTGCCAATGTCGAGACGTAGGCATTAAAAAGAGTCGGGCTCAGGGAAGACCCCTGGGGGACTCCGCAGGGGAGCACAAAAGGCTCGGATTCGAAGTCCCCCAAGGCCACCGACTGTGTCCTGCCGGATAAAAAGGCCTGCAAGATGTCAAGGGCCTTTCCCCGAATCCCACTGGCCCTCAGACGGTCCACCAAGATGTTATGGTGGACCGTATCGAAGGCCGCGGATAGGTCCAGCAGGATCAGGGCGGCTCTACCCCCCATGTCCAGCACCCTTCTGATATCTTCAGCTGATTTGATCAAGGCAGATTCAGTGCTGTGTCCAGCCCTGAATCCATGCTGTGAAGAATCCAGTCTCTCTCCTGATCTCAGGAAGGAACTGATCTGTCTATTTAGTATGCCCTCCATGATTTTGGCTGGGAGGGGTAGTCTGGCAATAGGTCGAAAGTTGTTTAAATCTGTGGGATCGAAATTGTCTTTTTTTAGGAGGGGTAGGATAGAGGCCTGTTTCCAGCGTAGGGGAAATTCTCCCCTGTCCAGCATGTTATTGAACAGGGGGGTAAGACCCGAGGCGATGGTGGAGGGAGCTAGTTTGGCAATTGCGGTTGAGCAGGGGTCATATGGGGAGCCTGATTTTATTCTCATAAGTCCTTTGAATACCTCTTCCTCGCTAATGGATGAGAAGTTCTCTAATATGTCCAATTTACTGTTGGGCTCCTGATACAAGTCTGCGGCATTAATCCGGTTTTCATTGTTCAAAGGATGGAAAATCTTCTCTACTTTATTTAGGAAGAATTTGGCTAGATCTTCGCATAGTTGGCGACTAGGTGGTATTTCTACTGATTTGGGGGCTGCCAGGGAGGAGATTGTGTTGAATAGTTCCTTAGGGGAGTTGTTCGCTTCCTTGATCCGTTCGGAAAAGAACTCACATTTAGCCATGCGAATTGTCTCCTTGCATGCTCTCAGCTCTGCGTTAAGCCGTGTTTTATCCTCTACCTTGTAATTTTTTCGCCATAGTCTTTCAAATTTTTTGCAGCGGGTTTTATGGTCTCTGACTTGTTCAGAGAACCAAGGGGCAGAGGGGCTTGTCCGAGTGGAATGTATAATAGTCGGGGGGCAAGTTGCATACAGGCAGCCTCCAGCCAGCTCGTGTAGTCTGTGGCTGCTTCCTCTATGTCTTTCGTAGGGGGCTTTATAGAGGCTTTCAAAAGATCCTCTAAAGTCTTGCCTTCTATGTTTTTCCATTTCCTCAACTTTTTAGGGGCAGATTTAGCTTTGTTTAATCGGGGGGGGGGGGGGGGGGGGGGTTAAGGTTTGTTAAAATGAACAGCAGCATGATCCGACCAGGAGATCGGGTGAACTGACGTAACCTCTAGGTTAGGAATATTGGAAAAGATACCATCAAGGGTATGCCCTGCTTTATGAGTCGCACCTCGGACTAGTTGTTTCAGATCTACTCCCTGTAGCAGTTCTAGGAGATCTTGAGTGTCCGGGTCACTGCAATTCTCCAGATGAAAATTAAAGTCTCCAAGTAGTGTGAAGGAGCTGGCACAAATAGCTTCTTCTAGCAGGCTACTCAAAGCAGAGAGAAAAGGTGCTTTGGCTCCAGGGGGCCTGTAGAGTAAGCAGCCTCTAAGAGTCTGATGATCCGAGAGGATAAAATTGAAAATGAGCGCTTCGTCTAAGTCAGTAACGTCTGGCTGTACTATCCCTCTAAGGGATTTATGATAAATAATGGCCAAACTACCACCTTTCTTCTTTTCTCTGTTTCGTGTAAGACAGACATAGTTTGGGGGAGTAGCGATGACAATGTCTGGGCCTGATGCAGCATCTGTCCAGGACTCAGTTATGAAGGCGATCATGACCTTGGAGTCAAGGATAAGCTCCGCCAGTTCAGTGCTGTGTTTTACCAGAGATCTGGCATCGAGTAGCATACATTTCATAGTGGGCAGTTCATTTGTCGCTATGGTGTCGTGTGGAACCTTGAGAATAGGCAAAGATAGCCAGAGTATCTCGGGGAGGGTCTGCTTACAGTTAGAATATTGGTGGGGGAAGACATTGACATTTTTACTTACTATAACTACGAGATCTCTTCACCCATCTAGAATTGTGGATGTAAGTGGGGGCAATACTCAGATCATATATTTTACTGTAATCTTGAATGGATGTACAATTAAACGTATTTAAGAAATTAGACTGCCATGAATAAATCACACAGAAGGCATGCGAGTCATTAATGTAACTTTGCATTCATATTGTGAACGGATTCAACACGCATATTAGATAATGGCTTTTCACTACAAAAACACCTAACAAAAAAGTGATGTAATAACACCTGGAAGCCTGCACTAGTTGCATAAAGCCCGGTCCCCGATTTACTTTTATACGGTTCAGACATCACTTTTCCTCTAATCAGAATATTACATTTAAGTTGTGATGTTGCGATAGCTGCTGTCAGTAGGGTGAAAAGAATTCTTCCTGAGAGGTCCAGAAAAGAGTTATTGTCCAACAGGGGAAAAGATAATGGTAGCATTTTTTTTTGCACTGGAAAAGACAATATATATCAGCAAAAGCCAGTTGTGAACGTGACTTACATTAAAAGTTTAAAATATGCTTAAAACATACTGCACATTGATGTTTATTGTACATTAGCTATTTCACAATTGTTTGATATGTCAAAGGAAGACCTTGTTCATCAGAGGGAACAAATTCCCAAATGTTGACAAGGGAGCTGGTGGAGATTGAGGGTGTGACCATTTATTACATGGAATAAAATATCCCTCACCTTATGTAAAAATAGGTTGGAAGAATCCCCATTGTGCCATGGTCTTTTAAATGAGCTTTGGGTCCTTTCTTCCTTCCTTTCTATCAATGTGAACTCTTTAGCCATCTCTTATATCCTCAGTTAAGCACACTTTTCAGTCCCCTCCATCTTGAAGCTGAGGGGATTCCTCCAGTCAGGGCTAGGTGTATGCCCCCCCTCCTACAGGAGGGTGGCATAATAGTGGATTTAGTCACCACAGGAAAGGTGCCTATTGGCCCTACCTACTACTCCCCTGAACTCCCCCTCCCCCTAAATGTGTTTAGGATGCCCCCAAGACCTAGTAGGCAGACTTGCAAAGACCTAAGAAGACGTCCCTGCAGATGCAGAGAAGACTCAAGACGACGACTGCTTTGACCACAGCCCTATAGTGCCATCTTCAGCTTAGACGACCCTGCAACCTATCCTGCAGCCAGCGACCTCTGAAAACGCTGGGAGGACTGCTGCCTTCAAGTCTCCTGAGGACAGCGCCTCTGTCCGTGCCAATTTTGGATGGTATTAAATAAAATTGCCTCACTCATACATGGAAAGTCATCCTTTAAGGACGAGGAAGTCTCACACAATAGTTTTATGCTTCATCATCGGCTTACTCTCCCCACCCTGGTAGGACCATAACACAAAGGCAGACTCAACCTCTTTGAAAAGAGGGAGTTTTTAGATCAAAATCTACTGGACAAAATGAAGGGAATTCAGATGCTGCTAAATATAGCTCTCTGTTCCTAGGTTATTACCTTTATTCATAAGAACACAGGGTATGTTTAAAGAACAAACATTGGGCGGGTATATTGAGACCAATGGCTCAGACCCATCTCCTATCTGCCAACAAGTAGTTTTTGCCCATAGTTAATAGCCTGAACAGTCTGGGGCATTCTTCAAAGCTGATCGTTACCTAAAACTGGACACGTGTCTGCAGTCCAGAGTGGGCAAGATTTAGGTACTCATGAGGAGAACACCTTTTGACGAATGTGTGACTACAAAGGACACCACCTTCACTATGACCAAGAAGCCGGCATCCCCTATAACTTAGGGAATCAACAGACCCTTGTCAAGTACCAAGTAGGATACACCTAGGGTTATAAGGTAGTCTACACTTTGTTTTTAGCACAGAGTAGCAGTGACTAGTATTAGCAGTGTCCAGTAGATTTTTATCTAAGAACTCCCTCCTTCCGGTTTAATTTTCAAGGAGGTTTAGTCCGGCCTGATGGAATGATCCTACCAGTGTGGGGACAGGAAGCATGACACTTGTGTGTGAGACGTCCATAAAGGATGACTTTCAATGTATAATGGAGTCAATTTTCTTTAATACCATTCAAAATGTGCAGGTCTGTTCTACAAAAAAAGGTGGAGATACAGCACATCTGTTGCTGTGCTGTTATAGATACTGTATCCTATTTGCGATTATTTTGGCTCCAAGCACCCCCCAGTTCCACTGAAACACATTAGCCTGAACTCAGATGTTGACCTCTGCACCCTGCCGCCCTTTTGCTGCTGCAGTGTTGGTATTCACCTTTGGACCTGAAGACTGAAATTGTACGTTGCACACTTACTTGTGTAACTGCATTGTTTCCTCCATAGGAGACTGTGCAGAATTTGTTTAACCCTTCGATGCTCATGACGGAACGGTTCCGTAATGACCACACCCGCAAATGGCATGTTCAGCACCGGGGGGGGAATCGGCGCCGCAGGCAAGGTGTTAAAGTGTTGACTTTTTAAAGTAAAAAGTATTTATATTTAAAAATGCACTTACCTTATCGCAAGATCTTGGTCTTAAAATAAAATACAAAGCTTATTTTTCTAAAATTGGTGATCTCCTTTTTGAGTCGTGTCATCATTATTGGTCAGTTTTGTGCTATACATGTCCTGCACTCTTCTGTGTTAGGCCTAAGGCTGCACGCCCACACTACCACATAGAGCTCTTTGGGTTTTACATTGAGCCTGTATACTTTGGGGAGCCCCTGGACTCTGTGCACGATATAGCCACACAGTGGCATACCATTTTCAGAGCCAGTTTCCTAAAATAGCGGAGGTTTATTACCAGGTTTAAAAATGTCCAATAATAAATTTGCTTAGTGTCTACTGTAGGCCACTACACATTCAAACCCTCTGCAGCCCTGTGAACAAACACTGCAAGGAGATACTCTTTAGAACTTGGCTGTCATACAATTACTGAAGTGAGACGGTTCTCAGAGGAACTGGCACTACTTAGAACTGAATGCAAACGCCTTAAACGCCGCTGAAGGGTGAACTATCAAAATTAAAATAGGCTGAAATATTTTGAAGCACTCAAGTTTTACCATCAACAAATTTGGAGAGCGCTGAGGGAGTTTTACATTGAGCAGATCAATGCTCCTCCTCCAAGAACTTATTTAGAATGGTAAAACGACTTACTTCCCTTGAACGGTTCACTGCAGTACTGCCTGCTTCTGCAGACTACTGTAATAAAGTAGCTGTTTCTTCATGGGAACAATGGAGAAAATATATGTGACCTTCCCTGATAGCAGCAGGAACTATAGCTTTTCTCCGGCTAAACAGGATGCACTGCTGGAGGATAATTTTATTTTTCACCCTCCTGAGGAAAGGGACGTTCTAAAACTTATGGAAGCAGTCAAATCCGGGTCTCCGCTAGATTGGATTCCCACAAAGCGGTTATTGCGAGGGAAGGAAGCCATTGTACCGGTTCTTACCAATCTGCTGAAGATGTCCTTCAGTTCAGGGCAGGTTCCTGGCAAGTGGAAACATGCTATGGTGGTGCCACGGTTAAAGAAACTATTGCTAGACCCGGCACGGCCGGAAAATCTTAGACCAGTATCTTTGCTTCCTTATTTTGCAAAAATTGCTGACAAACATCTTAATGCCCAATTGACTACCTTTATGGAATAAAAGGAGGTTCTCCACAAAACCCTATCGGGGTTCAGTGCGATTAACAGCACGGAATCAGCCTTACTCCTGGCTTCTGAGTGCGCCGTTTGATACGGTCTCCCACAGCCTTCTGTTGGAGCATCTGTGGGAGGACTGTGTCGCCGGCGGCACATGGGAATGGATCAGGCATTTCTTACAGAATAGATCCTAGCAGGTCCTTTTAAGTCCCAAGGTGTGTCCACTATTTCTAGGGGTACCACAAGGCTCGCCCTCAGTCCAACTTTATTTAATGTGTACCTGCGCCCTCTGGCAGACATTGTGCTGAAACATGGGGTGAAACTGGGGTCATATGCTGATGACACTCAGTTGATTGTCACATTGGAGCAAAAGGATGCAGATGCTGCACCCAATTCCAAACCCTGCCGGAGTGATCTTGCAAATTGACTGAATTTCAACTGCTTCAATTAAATGCAGGAAAGACGGAGGTGATGGTGGTTGGCAAACAGCCATCCATATAGTCACACTTGTGGTGGCCAGAAGAACTGGGCCTAACACCGACTCCCAAAGTTAAGGTTAAAAATTTGGGAGTCTGGTTTGACAATACCATACCATTTGCAGAGCACTTATCAGCTGAGGCTAGAGCATGCTTTGGCAGTCTTAGATTGTTGCACATAATATTAGATATACTGCCATTAGATGCAAAAAATACCATTGTGCAAGATATTGTCATGTCCCGCCTGGACTACTGCATCGTCCTCTATCTGGGGGTCACAAAAAGTAATTTGAACATCTTACAGAAGGTCCAAAATGCAGCTGCCAAGGTGATATTAAACATCTCTAGACGGAAGTCGGTGGGGGCTGCCTTGAGGGAACTACATTGGCTTCCAGTACGAGCCAGAATTACCGTTAAGGCTCTGTGTTTCTGGAACAGAATTGTTAATGAGAAAGGACCGAGGTCACTGCGTATAGACCCACCCGGAACCCTTGAGATCTATGAGCACTGCTAAGTTGGTAGTATATAGGGTCCGTAAAGCACGATTAGGAGGTAGATCCTTTGGTTTTCTTGCGGCTAAGGTCTGGAATAACCTACCTATCGAACTAAGTGCCCACCCATCTGAAACAATATTTCGTAAAAGACGCAAGACTTGGTCCTTTCAAGCAGCCCCTAGGGACTGGTGCTAGCACTTAGGCTACAGGGTTTTTGTGCCTTAGGATTAGTGGGCCAGGTGAAGGAAGGGGGGGGGGGGGGGCGGGAGGATAGGGCTCTGTGGTATGGTCTGCGATGTCCAAACGTGGGGACACTCCGTTGGAGTAACCAGCCGCTTTAGAAGCTTAATAATAATAATAAAAGGATATTTGGTCAAGCCCCCGGTCACAGCCAAACAAGGCCTCCAACATCAGATAATACCTGTTTTGAGGCGTGGGGGCAACAGGTCAGTTATCAAAAATCACAGGTTGTGTCTTTGTTATTTCATAGTGCAATATGGAACAGGATCAAGCTAAAGTCTGCTCTGGATCAAATGTCCGAAGCGGTGTGGAAACCAGAACTGGTGAAACTGAAACAGGCAAAGAGCTAGGGGCAATTGGTATGGTTTGTGGCAGAAGCAACAAGGTACTGGCTGGGGCTGGTGGCAGGCGAGAGTGAAGTCGAACATGGTCAGACTGTCCTGGGAAAAGATGTCAGCTGTATTCCTCAAACGCTGTTAAAGGAGACAGCCGGAGTGGTCTTAGAGTGGTGAGTGACTTCTGTACTTACACTTTGACTCGTCTTTACAACTCATCTTAGGCTTACTTGGCGACAATGTACAGGGCAAACAAAAATACAAGGGATTTGATCTGAATCAACCACTCTGTTTGATGTGGATTAGGGCTCCATGCTCCCATATGGTCTTATGGTGTCATAGGGAGCACTTATTGCAGGACCTCTAGTCATGTTTGGCGCCAAGGCACCCAAGATAAATAACGTGTGGATCAGTGGCTGGCATCTGCCAGTCACTGCGCGGTTTTAAACCTGTAGACTTTAGCAGGAAAAATAGGAAATCCAGATCTCCATCTGGGAGTGCAAATCTGGATCTGCATTGTAGAGCATGGAAGCAACAACAACAAAAAAACTGATGTCAATGTGAAAGGGTGCCACATGTGTACAGCTCAGGGTCACTGTGACTACAGTTAGCGTGGAGCCTATGTCAAGGCCGATGGGGCCACCTGTCGGCAATCAGTAGCTATTTGCTGGAACTGGGGTCACCAGCTTCCCAAGGGTAGCATGGCACGAGCGGGTAGACATCCAAAAGCTTATGTGTAAAGCGACCATACAGCACACGCAACCACTGAGACAGAAAACTGGGCACGCAATGAGTGACGCCACTCCAGTGAGTATGTATAAAAATTAAATAACTTTTATATATAGAGCAGAGTCAGGGTATTCAAGAATTCACAGTATTACCTTATTAGCCTTCCTTTCAAATACATGTATTTCAACACTTGGCAATAAATACTAGGTGAATAAATATTAAATATAAGATAAATACTGAATATTAGATAATATCAAATGTAGATAACCACAGGCCTGACCGTAGCCTTGCTTCTTGTCAACACCTGTAAGGAATACATCACAAAAGGCAACTAAATGACATTACATCATATTAGATCTGTAGGCATGTTACCCACTTCTCACCGAGCAAGGGTGAGTGTTTTACAACAGAAAACATGTAAATAAATAACTGTAGGCTTCCAGTAAATGTAGCACTAAGTGGGAGAAAAACATTTCATTAAGAATAAACATCCCCTTGTGCAGGATTAGCCATTTTAAGAATCACTCCCAGCAAGAGTAAGCATTTCCTAGATTAGGGCTACACATTTCCTTAGTTATAATACATTTCAGTAGACCAGAAAGAATATTCTCCTTAAGCAGATGAAGAACTTCCTATGAAGCCAACGTAAAAACATGTCATCCAGATTCAGACCAGATTTATGGAAATTAATAACAGATCCCTATGTAGGGCTAAACATTTCAACAGATGAGCATGAGCATCCTGGGCTTGGCTTACGCCTTTAAAACCTTTCCTTATGTAAATAGAAACATCTCCTTTTGCAGGAGCACGAATATCCCATTAGGTCAGAATAAAACATTCCACTGGGAATCAGGCAGGGATAATAAAATTCCCTTACTCAGGAGCCAACAGGGCATTAAGCTGGCTGATTCAGCAGAGGCGGTCATTCCCTTAACCACATTAACCATTTACCCCAGGGGTTATCCGTGGGCTTTCATAAACAGGTCAGTAACTTGAATAAACATTTCCATTTTAGTTGTTAAACAAACATTCTATCAGGTAAGTACCCCATAAAAAGGCAACACATTTCCTGAGCAAGAATAGGCATCCCCTTAGGTAAACATCCCATTGGGTTAGAGTAAAGGGAGCAATTCACCAATGCAACACATACAATAAAGGCATAGCCTTTCATTACTTCCTAATCAGCATTTCATTTTACACTGGTAGGCAATGCATCAACATTTCTTCCAGGAAGTAACCACTTCTCTAAGCAGAAGTAAACATTTAATAACAGGTAAACCATGCATAAGGCCTAGGCTGAGTAGGACACTAGGCGAAATATGGATAATCCCTGGGCTTGGGCCGAGCCTTTGCTAATACTCTTCATCCTGGTACTGTAGGCATCCTATTACATCCTCTAATCAGGGGTTATCCTTTTATGAATTGGGGCCTATAAACTGTGGGCCTTGGGACCTCTAAAACAGTCCAATACCAGGGTAAACACCCCCTTAATCTAGTAGGGACCTTTCATTAGGAATTATCCTGTTCGCAGGTGAGAACAACATTTCATGTAGAGCCATTCATATTCTCAATAGCAATAACTTATTTCAATAAAGGTTAAAACATTCAAGTAGCAGAAGTAAACATTTCCTTAAACAGGAATAAACAGGTCATTAGAACCCAGGCCCCATTAGCAATTTTGCGCAGCAAGCTTCTCGAATCGGCAGGGCCTGTAATAAGGTTTTCCTAGCTCCTGCAGCTTAAAAATAACAGCCCCTTATGTAGTACTAAACATTTAATTTACCCAGAATAACATTCTCCTCAAGCAGGGATCAACCTTCCATTAATTGTATCTAAACCCTGTGCCTAAGAACCAGTAAAACAATGGCACATGAGCAGGAATTCTCAGGTTGGAACAAAACCTTTCGTTAAACAGGCACAATTAACCAATTCCTTGCTCTGCAGTTCTTGACGCAGGGATAAAACATTTCAGTATTCAAGAGTATCCCTGTTGGTAGGTAGAAGTTAGAACACTGGGGCAGGAGTGCAAAACATTTCATTAGGCATGGATAAATCAATGAACCCGCAGGGGGATTTCTCCTTGTGAAACTCAGTCCCTGCCGAGAAGCAATCGGACTGAAGTAATTCCACAGCTAGGGACTACTTCCTCCTCAGTCCAGTCACGAAATGAGCAATTTTGGGGTTTCTTATCCTGTCATTAAGGGCTATTGCCCATGTCAAAAAAGGGGGGGGCCTTCTATAAATAATTAGGACCCACGGGGCTCATTGACAGTGTTCCCAGTCTCACAGGTTCTCAGGGCCAGCAGGTGAGCGCTTGAAGGGGCATCACAGCGCTCATCAAAGGGGCCTAGCGCCAGGGGTTTCACGGCGCTGGGCTCAGTCAGCAGGTCACGAATGGCAGTGCTTCTCTGGGGGCGACAGCGCTTGAAGACACAACAGCCGTCTCAGGCAGAGTCAGCGCTCATCAGGGCAAAAGCGCTTGAGGCAGGAATAGCGCTCAGGAGCTTCGTGGCGCTTTAAGAGTATAGCGCTTCAGGGCCCAACAGTCTGCAGGACATAAGCGCTTCTCAAGGAGGCACAGCTCTTCAGCAGGTGATCGGAGGGATAGCGCCTGGGACACAGCGCTCTGTCCAGTTCAGCAAGCTGAAGTAAATTAGCCAGTTCAAATGATGCAGGACAGCACTTCAGGCAGTCATAGCGCTTCAGGGTTCTAGCGCTTCTGCAGGCAGTTACAGTGCTTGAGCCTCAGGCAATTCAGTCAGGCTAGCAGTTCAGGAGGCTAGCGCTACGCAGAGATAGCGCTTAGCATTCACTTCAGTGGGGCACTTTCCTCAGGACAGGTAGTGCAGGGTGCTAGCGCCAGGGAATAAGAGCGCTTAGCCAGCAGACAGTTTATATTAGTTGGAGTCAGATCAGAAAGGTTCCACAGGACAGTTCATACAACAGTGGCAATCCAGAACAAGCATTGGAGATGCAATAGGGCTCGCATTAGGAAAGTTTGAGCTATTGGTCTTATAAATGAATTTTTTTATTTATGTGTTTTTTTAAAATAGCTAAATTAATAGCTTTGTCATTTACAATGCCAATAGTTATAACTTTCGCAAATGTGACACCTATAGCATTTGTAATGCAACATGTTTTGTATTTACGTGACTTAGATGTATTGATATTACAAATAACAATGGCTTTTAATTTTTAAACATTATTAATACTTAAATAATTTATTTAATTAGTAATGGCAATAGCTTGAACTTTTGTAAATAACTTTTGTGAAGATTATGTTCAGTGTTTTTTATTGTGACGAAAATTCAAGAACAGAAGTGAAATATTAACATCTTTTGGTGATTTGTAATAAAGCGTGAAAGCTTGAAAACAGCTTGAACCATTGAAAGAACATATTTGAACCAGTGATGCTGTGGTTGCGCTGAGTGATGCTGTGGTTGCGCTGAGAGATGCTGTGGTTGCGCTGAGAGATGCTGTGGTTGCGCTGAGATGCTGTGGTTGCGCTGAGTGGTGTGTGCATCGGTGGAGCTGGGTGGTGGGTGCATCAGTGGAGCTGTGTGGTGGGTGCATCGGTGGAGCTGGGTGGTGGGTGCATCAGTGGAGCTGTGTGGTGGGTGGAGCTGGGTGGTGGGTGCATCTGTGGAGCTGCGTGGTGGGTGCATCTGTGGAGCTGCGTGGTGGGTGCATCTGTGGAGCTGCGTGGTGGGTGCATCTGTGGAGCTGCGTGGTGGGTGCATCTGTGGAGCTGCGTGGTGGGTGCATCTGTGGAGCTGCGTGGTGGGTGCATCTGTGGAGCTGCGTGGTGGGTGCATCTGTGGAGCTGCGTGGTGGGTGCATCTGTGGAGCTGCGTGGTGGGTGCATCTGTGGAGCTGCGTGGTGGGTGCATCTGTGGAGCTGCGTGGTGGGTGCATCTGTGGAGCAGTGTGGTGGGTGCATCTGTGGAGCAGTGTGGTGGGTGCATCGGCGGAGCAGTGTCGGTGGGTGCATCAGTGGAGCTGTGTCGGTAGAGCTGTGTGGTGGGTGCATCAGTGGAGCTGTGTCGGTAGAGCTGTGTGGTGGGTGCATCGGTGGAGCTGCGTGGTGGGTGCATCAGTGGAGCTGCGTGGTGGGTGGAGCTGGGTGGTGGGTGCATCTGTGGAGCTGGGTGGTGGGTGCATCTGTGGAGCTGCGTGGTGGGTGCATCTGTGGAGCTGGGTGGTGGGTGCATCTGTGGAGCTGGGTGGTGGGTGCATCTGTGGAGCTGCGTGGTGGGTGCATCTGTGGAGCTGCGTGGTGGGTGCATCTGTGGAGCTGCGTGGTGGGTGCATCTGTGGAGCTGCGTGGTGGGTGCATCTGTGGAGCTGCGTGGTGGGTGCATCTGTGGAGCTGCGTGGTGGGTGCATCTGTGGAGCTGCATGGTGGGTGCATCTGTGGAGCTGGGTGGTGGGTGCATCTGTGGAGCTGCGTGGTGGGTGCATCTGTGGAGCTGCGTGGTGGGTGCATCTGTGGAGCTGCGTGGTGGGTGCATCTGTGGAGCTGGGTGGTGGGTGCATCTGTGGAGCTGGGTGGTGGGTGCATCTGTGGAGCTGGGTGGTGGGTGCATCTGTGGAGCTGGGTGCTGGGTGCATCTGTGGAGCTGGGTGGTGGGTGCATCTGTGGAGCTGTGTGCTGGGTGCATCTGTGGAGCTGTGTGCTGGGTGCATCTGTGGAGCTGTGTGCTGGGTGCATCTGTGGAGCTGTGTGCTGGGTGCATCTGTGGAGCTGTGTGCTGGGTGCATCTGTGGAGCTGTGTGCTGGGTGCCTCGGTGGAGCTGTGTGCTGGGTGCCTCGGTGGAGCTGTGTGCTGGGTGCCTCGGTGGAGCTGTGTGCTGGGTGCCTCGGTGGAGCTGTGTGCTGGGTGCCTCGGTGGAGCTGTGTGGTGGGTGCCTCGGTGGAGCTGTGTGGTGGGTGCCTCGGTGGAGCTGTGTGGTAGGTGCATCGGTGGAGCTGTGTGGTGGGCGGCTCGGTGGAGCTGTGTGGTGGGCGGCTCGGTGGAGCTGTGTGGTGGGCGGCTCGGTGGAGCTGTGTGGTGGGTGCATCTGTGGAGCTGTGTGGTGGGTGCATCTGTGGAGCTGTGTGGTGGGTGCATCTGTGGAGCTGTGTGGTGGGTGCATCTGTGGAGCTGTGTGGTGTGTGCATCTGTGGAGCTGTGTGGTGGGTGCCTTGGTGGAGCTGTGTGGTGGGTGCTTCAGTGGAGCTGTGTGGTGTGTGCATCTGTGGAGCTGTGTGGTGGGTGGCTCTGTGGAGCTGTGTGGTGGGTGCCTAGGTGGAGCTGTGTGGTGGGTGCCTAGGTGGAGCTGTGTGGTGGGTGCATCGGTGGAGCTGTGTGGTGGGTGCATCGGTGGAGCTGTGTGGTGGGTGCATCGGTGGAGCTGTGTGGTGGGTGCCTCGGTGGAACTGTGTGGTGGGTGCCTCGGTGGAACTGTGTGGTGGGTGCATCGGTGGAGCTGTGTAGGTGGAGCTGTGTGGTGGGTGCCTTGGTGGAGCTGTATGGTGGGTGCCTTGGTGGAGCTGTGTGGTGGGTGCATCGGTGGTGCTGTGTGGTGGGTGCCTCTGTGGAGCTGTGCGGTGGGTGCATTGGTGGAGCTGTGTCTTGGGTGCATCAGTGGAGCTTTGTGGTGGGGTCATCTGTGGAGCTCTGTGGTGGGTGCATCGGTGGAGCTGTGTCGGTGGAGCTGTGTGGTGGGTGCATCGGTGGAGGTGGGTGCATCGGTGGAGCTGGGTGGTGGGTGCATCTGTGGAGCTGTGTGGTGGGTGCATCGGTGGAGGTGGGTGCATCTGTGGAGCTGTGTGGTGGGTGCATCGGTGGTGGTGGGTGCATCGGTGGAGCTGGGTGGTGGGTGCATCGGTGGAGCTGGGTGGTGGGTGCATCGGTGGAGCTGGGTGGTGGGTGCATCGGTGGAGCTGGGTGGTGGGTGCATCTGTGGAGCTGGGTGGTGGGTGCATCTGTGGAGCTGGGTGGTGGGTGCATCTGTGGAGCTGGGTGGTGGGTGCATCTGTGGAGCTGGGTGGTGGGTGCATCGGTGGTGGTGGGTGCATCGGTGGAGCTGGGTGGTGGGTGCATCTGTGGAGCTGGGTGGTGGGTGCATCTGTGGAGCTGGGTGGTGGGTGCATCTGTGGAGCTGGGTGGTGGGTGCATCTGTGGAGCTGGGTGGTGGGTGCATCTGTGGAGCTGGGTGGTGGGTGCATCTGTGGAGCTGGGTGGTGGGTGCATCTGTGGAGCTGGGTGGTGGGTGCATCTGTGGAGCTGGGTGGTGGGTGCATCTGTGGAGCTGGGTGGTGGGTGCATCTGTGGAGCTGGGTGGTGGGTGCATCTGTGGAGCTGGGTGGTGGGTGCATCGGTGGAGCTGGGTGGTGGGTGCATCTGTGGAGCTGTGTGGTGGGTGCCTCGGTGGAGCTGTGTGGTGGGTGCCTCGGTGGAGCTGTGTGGTGGGTGCATCTGTGGAGCTGGGTGGTGGGTGCATCTGTGGAGCTGGGTGGTGGGTGCATCGGTGGAGCTGGGTGGTGGGTGCATCTGTGGAGCTGTGTGGTGGGTGCCTCGGTGGAGCTGTGTGGTGGGTGCCTCGGTGGAGCTGTGTGGTGGGTGCATCGGTGGAGCTGTGTGGTGGGTGCATCGGTGGAGCTGTGTGGTGGGTGCATCGGTGGAGCTGTGTGGTGGGTGCCTCTGTGGAGCTGTGTGGTGGGTGGCTCTGTGGAGCTGTGTGGTGGGTGGCTCTGTGGAGCTGTGTGGTGGGTGCCTCGGTGGAGCTGTGTGGTGGGTGCATTGGTGGAGCTGTGTCAGTGGAGCTGTGTGGTGGGTGCATCGGTGGAGCTGTGTGGTGGGTGCATCGGTGGAGCTGTGTGGTGGGTGGTTCGGTGGAGCTGTGTGGTGGGTGCCTCGGTGGAGCTGTGTGGTGGGTGCCTCGGTGGAGCTGTGTGGTGGGTGCATAGGTGGAGCTGTGTGGTGGGTGCATAGGTGGAGCTGTGTGGTGGGTGCCTCAGTGGAGCTGTGTGGTGGGTGCATCGGTTGAGCTGTGTGGTGGGTGCCTCGGTGGAGCTGTGTGGTGGGTGCCTCGGTGGAGCTGTGTGGTGGGTGCCTCGGTGGAGCTGTGTGGTGGGTGCCTCGGTGGAGCTGTGTGGTGGGTGCCTCGGTGGAGCTGTGTGGTGGGTGCCTCGGTGGAGCTGTGTGGTGGGTGCCTCGGTGGAGCTGTGTGGTGGGTGCCTCGGTGGATTTGTGTGGTGGGTGCCTCGGTGGATTTGTGTGGTGGGTGCCTCGGTGGAGCTGTGTGGTGGGTGCATCGGTGGAGCTGTGTGGTGGGTGCATCGGTGGAGCTGTGTGGTGGGTGCATCGGTGGAGCTGTGTGGTGGGTGCCTCGGTGGAGCTGTGTGGTGGGTGCCTCGGTGGAGCTGTGTGGTGGGTGCCTCGGTGGAGCTGTGTGGTGGGTGCATCGGTGGAACTGTGTGGTGGGTGCATCGGTGGAACTGTGTGGTGGGTGCATCGGTGGAGCGGTGTAGGTGGAGCTGTGTGGTGGGTGCCTTGGTGGAGCTGTGTGGTGGGTGCATCGGTGGAGCTGTGTCGGTGGAGCTGTGTGGTGGGTGCATCGGTGGAGGTGGGTGCATCAGTGCAGCTGTGTGGTGGGTGCATCTGTGGAGCTGTGTGGTGGGTGCATCGGTGGTGGTGGGTGCATCGGTGGAGCTGGGTGGTGGGTGCATCGGTGGAGCTGGGTGGTGGGTGCCTCGGTGGAGCTGTGTGGTGGGTGCATCGGTGGAGCTGGGTGGTGGGTGCATCGGTGGAGCTGGGTGGTGGGTGCATCGGTGGAGCTGGGTGGTGGGTGCATCTGTGGAGCTGGGTGGTGGGTGCATCTGTGGAGCTGGGTGGTGGGTGCATCTGTGGAGCTGGGTGGTGGGTGCATCTGTGGAGCTGGGTGGTGGGTGCATCTGTGGAGCTGGGTGGTGGGTGCATCTGTGGAGCTGGGTGGTGGGTGCATCGGTGGAGCTGTGTGGTGGGTGCATCGGTGGAGCTGTGTGGTGGGTGCCTCGGTGGAGCTGTGTGGTGGGTGCCTCGGTGGAGCTGTGTGGTGGGTGCCTCGGTGGAGCTGTGTGGTGGGTGCCTCGGTGGAGCTGTGTGGTGGGTGCATCGGTGGAGCTGTGTGGTGGGTGCATCGGTGGAGCTGTGTGGTGGGTGCCTCGGTGGAGCTGTATGGTGGGTGCATCGGTGGAGCTGTATGGTGGGTGCATCGGTGGAGCTGTATGGTGGGTGCCTTGGTGGAGCTGTGTGGTGGGTGCATCGGTGGAGCTGTGTGGTGGGTGCCTCGGTGGAGCTGTGTGGTGGGTGCCTCGGTGGAGCTGTGTGGTGGGTGCCTCGGTGGAGCTGTGTGGTGGGTGCCTCGGTGGAGCTGTGTGGTGGGTGCATCGGTGGAGCTGTGTGGTGGGTGCATCGGTGGAGCTGTGTGGTGGGTGCCTCGGTGGAGCTGTGTGGTGGGTGCATCGGTCGAGCTGTGTGGTGGGTGCCTCGGTCGAGCTGTGTGGTGGGTGCCTCGGTCGAGCTGTGTGGTGGGTGCCTCGGTCGAGCTGTGTGGTGGGTGCCTCGGTCGAGCTGTGTGGTGGGTGCCTCGGTGGAGGTGTGTCTTGGGTGCATCAGTGGAGCTCTGTGGTGGGTGCATCGGTGGAGCTGTGTCGGTGGAGCTCTGTGGTGGGTGCATCAGTGGAGCTGTGTCGGTGGAGCTGTGTGGTGGTTGCATCAGTGGAGCTGTGTGGTGGGTGCATCGGTGGAGCTGTGTCGGTGGAGCTGTGTCGGTGGAGCTGTGTCGGTGGAGCTGTGTGGTGGGTGCATCGGTGGAGGTGGGTGCATCAGTGGAGCTGTGTGGTGAGTGCATCTGTGGAGCTGTGTGGTGGGTGCATCTGTGGAGCTGTGTGGTGGGTGCATCGGTGGAGCTGTGTGGTGGGTGCATCGGTGGAGCTGTGTGGTGGGTGCATCTGTGGAGCTGTGTGGTGGGTGCATCTGTGGAGCTGTGTGGTGGGTGCATCTGTGGAGCTGTGTGGTGGGTGCATCTGTGGAGCTGTGTGGTGGGTGCATCTGTGGAGCTGTGTGGTGGGTGCATCTGTGGAGCTGTGTGGTGGGTGCATCTGTGGAGCTGTGTGGTGGGTGCATCTGTGGAGCTGTGTGGTGGGTGCATCTGTGGAGCTGGGTGGTGGGTGCATCTGTGGAGCTGTGTGGTGGGTGCATCGGTGGAACTGTGTGGTGGGTGCATCGGTGGAACTGTGTGGTGGGTGCATCGGTGGAACTGTGTGGTGGGTGCATCGGTGGAGCTGTGTGGTGGGTGGCACTTTTTATAAATCATTAGTAAAAGAGATCAATGAAATTCAACTAAAACCCATATATAGCAGAAGAGGAGAAAGCTCTAGTAACGGGATTCAGGATGAATGTATATCTTTGAAGCAAATCGCCAGCATGTGAAAGGTGTAAAATAGCAATCAGCATAAAACGAAAATGCCAGCAAAAGACTTTATAAAATTCTGTGTGGCCCTGATAAAATAATTAGAGCGTTTATTATATCATGACCAACAATGGTTATGGTTTCAAGAGCAGCATGCGAGATGGTTAGGGGCTGCAATATAAACAAGCCCTCTGCATTGCTGTGGTGGGAAGGGGGGCGGGGAGAGGCAAGAAGGGAATAATAGGGGCCGGGAGCAGCAGCCTTTGATGTGCTGACCGGCCGGCCGTGCATGACTAATTAGGGGAGGAGAAATGCCGGCTGAGGGAAGCTTGAGATGCCCGAGGAGGCTGGTGGCTTTGATGTGCACGCGCTCTCGGGCACTCAAAGAAATCGCCAAGTTGGTTTAACTCTGTTTAAGCTGCAATATAGCTCGCCAGCTATGCGCAAGCGCACAGCAGGCGAGCCCTAAAAAGGGATCCCAGGTGGCGTCAGGGAGCGCAGGGAGTGTTACAGCGCCAATACCTGGTTGATTTCTCAAAAGTCCTGTGGTGATCTGGTTTCTTCTTGGCGCTTTATATTTCTTGCGCCCTTGTAAAGTGCGGTCTCTGGGTTCCTTGAAGGGAGGGGGGGGAGGGGGGGAGGGTGTTGGAGATGATGGCTGGTATCAAGTCTCCTCAGCCAGTTCCCTTCAAGCAGACCTGGGGTTCCCCTTCCGCCGGGCCAGGTCAGAGGGGCAAATTCAGGATACCTCAACACTTGATAGGCAGCCCCTAGGCCCTGTCTCTACCAGTGTCATAGGCCCCTGTCTAGGCCCCACCGCCTAAAGCTCCTGCGTAGGTTCTCCCCCAGGTCTGCGCTCCCTCAGTCTGACAGGAGAGTGTCCCTCCCTTTCCTCATTTAGTGCCAGTTGGCAGTGGCAGTTGGTGCCACCTCACCTGTTCCAGAAGGTTCCAGGAGGTTCTAGGAGGTTCCACCATTATGGCTATGGACAGGCTGGCAGGCTAGTATGGATACATTGTTTGAAGGGTTCCAGCCAGCTCCTGGCCACTAGAATGCGCCCACAAAGACCACGCTGCAGTAGCAGGGGTCAGTGGCAGCCATGTTAGGGGAAGAAAGCACCTGCACCTTAACATTAGTTTAACATTACACAGGGCTTTCTCAATTACACAAGGCCTATTCACTTATTTTACAATGGGGGGCACCCTAAATTAAAGGAATAAAAAACGAAAAATTCTGGGGAAAGGGCCAAGTCCTACACTATTGTTGAAGGTTCCTTATCCAATCTGGGGCTTGGAAAGACTTAAGAGTCAAGGATCTATCGTTAGAAGTATCCATCAGAAGGAAGAGGTTACTTACCTAGTAAGCCTCTATTCTTGGCATGTAGAGCTGTATATTCAATTGCTTTGCATACTGCTGCCATCTAGTGTTGGGTCCGGATGTTTGTAAGTTGTTTTTCCTCAAAGAGGTATTTTTCCAGTCAGGAGGCAAGGCGACTCAGCCTTTCGGTGATAGTGCGCATGGGCATTAACTACATTGTTAGATTGTTTTACCGCAAGAGGGTGAGAATGGAGTACGTGTAGTACAGAGATATCCATGCATGTATAATGTAAATAAGAACTGCAATGACCCTAGGTGTCCGGGAAGGAGGGGCGGCGCATGTGAATCTAAAGCTCTACATGCCAAGAACAGATGCTTACAGGGTAAGTAACAATTTGTTCGAGACATGTCTGCTGCAGATACACAAGCGTGCATAGACTGTTTAGCAGTACCCTCCAAAAGCAGTAGCTAGTGGGCATTGCAGTTTGAAAAAGCGTTTAGCACTGCTTGTCCTACTGACTTGTTGATGTACCAAGACATCCACAAAATATTGTTTGGTAAATGTGTGCGGTGTAGACCATATAGCTGCTTTACAAATGTCTGCTATAGGAATGTTAGCTAAAAAGGCAATAGATACTGCTATTTTACGAATGTGCTTTAGGAGGTATAGATAAAGTTCTTTTGGCTTTCATATAACATGTTGGGATACATCTAACAATCAATCTAGAAATACCAGATTTAGAGCTAGGTTTTCCTTTAGGAGGGGGAACAAAGGCAACAAACAGTTGTTTTTTGTCTTTTGCTCTATCAATATAATACAATAGTGCTCTTGTGACATCCAATGTATGTTCAATCTTTCTGCTACTGAATCAGGTTGAAGGAAAAAAACAGGTACCTCAACTGATTGGTTAATATGAAATCAGACTCCTAGGCTTAGCGCGAAGAACTACTGTCTTAATGGAGTTCGAAGAATAGTTCTACTAAAGTTAGTGCATAAAGCTCAGTGACACATCTTAGTGAAGTGATCGCAATCAAGAAAGCAACTTTCTAAGACAGGAATTTCAGTGGCGAATTTGTGCTATGGTTCAAAAGTGGACCCATAAGTCTTGATATAACAATATTAAGGTTCCATGTAGATGGAACTTTTGGTGGCATTACTCTTTCAAGACCTTCCATAGAGGCTTTATTCACTGGTACTTTGAATAGGGTTGTCTGTTTTGAATATAAGCAGCTACTGCTGCAAGGTGTAGATGTATAGCTATTTAGGCATGGTCTGCAAGTTGTTGATGCAATGGATACATATTTCGTTGTATAGAAGCATCTAATAAGGTCAATGGTTTTGTTATTACAATATATAACAAAAGTTTTCCATTTTACTGAATAGCATGCTCCAGTCGTAGGCTTTCCTGCATCTTTAAGAATGGTCATGCAATCTGGTGGTAAATGTAAGTATTCAAACTATGAATGCAAGAGCCAAAATCACTAGGTTGAGATCCTGGGGTTTGGAGGTCTAATTTCTCCATGGTCTGAGTCAAAAGGTGTGAGGTGAGACAACGCTTCTGATGTGGAACTACTGAGAGTTCTAGAAGCGTGGTGAACCATGGTTGATGAGCCCATGTGGGAGCCACTAGAATAATGGTGAGGGATGTTTGTCTGAGCGTCCAAACCAGAAATGGACGAAGAGGGAGAGGCGGAAAAGACTAAGCAAATATCCCTGACCAATTCACTCATAGGGCATTGCCTTTGGATAGAGGGTGTGGGAACCGGGAGGCGAAGTTTGACATTTTGAGTTCTCTGCTGTTGCAAAGAGATCTATATTTGGGAATCCCAATTTATGGAAGTGTAGGAGGAGAACTTGGAGGTGGAGTTCCTACTTGTGGGCTAGTTGCCTAATCCTGTTGAGGTCGACAAATTCGTTGTCAGATGCTGGAAGGTGTTCTGCTAGCAATTGGATTTTATGATGTATTGTCCAATGCCAAACGGTCTGAGAGAGGCGTGATAACTGTAGAGAGCGTGCCCCCCACCCCTGTTTTTATATAAACTACATAGAGGTCATATTGTCCGTCTGGACTAAGACAACTTTACCTATCAGGCGAGGTAGAAATGCTTTGAGAGCTACTTGAACAGCTAGAAGCTCTAGTTGGTTGAGGTCGAGACTTTTGCGTTTCGTGTCCCAGAGACCCTGAACTGTTAGAGGTTGTCAATGGGCACACCACCCTGTAAGGGATGTGTCTGCTGTGAGCACAACTTGTGAAACAGGGTCAATAAAGGGCCGCCCTTTTGACAAGTTTTGGGTGTTCCACCACTGTAGAGTGATAGGTGCAGCGGTCTACCAACACTAGATCTTCTAGTTGACCCTGTGATTGATTCCACTGGCATGCTAAGCTTTGCTGTAGAGGACGCATGTTTAAGCTTGCATGAGGTACTATCACTAAAAGTTGCATGAAACTTCTTACTCTGAGATATTGGTTGCTATGGAATTGTAGCAGCAGTGTTTGAAAATTGTGAAATCTGGCTGCATTGGGATAGGCTAAACCGGAGTGTTTAGAATAGGTCCTAGATTGGGTTGCAGTTGTGTAGGTTGAATAGTTTTTTTTTTCCTCACACCAATTGTGAATCCCAATTGATTAAGATTTATTGTAATGTTAATGTGTTGTAAATACTTAGAGATGTGTGTTGGCTTTTATGAGCTAATCGTCTAGATATGGGAAGACATTAATTTTTCTTAGATGAACTGCTACTACTGATAGACATTTGGTGAATACTCTGGGTGCAGTAGGTACTCCAAAATGGGAGCACTTTGACTGGAGTGTTTTCCTACTACCACGAATCTGAGGTATTTCCTATGTGCTGAGTGAATAGGGATGTGAAAGCGCATGCCCTTTAAGTCTAGAGCTGACAAAGTAGTTTTGTTGTAAGAGGTGCAGCACTTGAAGTGGGACCATATCGACGTGTTCTTGCAGTATGGTATGTAGAAGTTTATTGGTCTGAGAGCTAGTTTTGGTCGAAGAGATCTGTCCTTTTTTGGGTGTAAACCCCTGACCCTTGGTGTTGTAATGGAACTGGTTCTATAGCGCCTTTCGTTAGAAGAGCTTATACTTCTTGTTTGAGCAGTTGATGGTGCTCTAGAGAATTTGTGAATGTGAGGTGGAATATTGGGAGAATTGCCAGTGAGCTACAAGCAATAACCATGTTGGCTAATGTCCAACACCCATTTGTCTAATGTTAATGACTGCCAAATGGGAAGAAATTGATAAATCTTCCTTAGACAGGTGTATGATGATCGAGAGAATTGTTATGAAGTCAGTTTGTAGGGAGACGGAGAGGTATGTGTTAGGGTACCTTAACCTCAGACTTTAAAATTGTTCCCTCTGTAACCGCCCATGTAAAATCTTTTAGAGGGGAAGGATTGATTTTGTGTTTCATATGAAGATATGTTGGCATCTGAGGAGGTACTTTTGGAGCCTCCCCTATAAAATGAGCGGTGAAAGGAGCCTCTTTTAGAGGGCGACTGTAGTGCCCCCATAGATTTTGCTACTTCTGCGTCTTTCTTCATTTTCTCGAGTGATTCATCCACTTGAGGACCAAAAAGATGTTCCTTGTCGAACAGGGCATTTAGTATTGTTGCTGTACTTTTTGTTTTGCAGCGTTTTATATAGCGCGAACTTGATCCAAATCTGAATCGGGTATCAGAGCCCTTTACAAAGCACCAGTTACGTTACATGAGGACACACATTCATTTTTGTTAGGTTTAAAAACAGAAATTCGTAACCATGCGTGTCTTCTGAGGCAAGTACTAGTGTGGACTCCTCTGGCTGCAGTATCTAACACATAATAGCGGAACTGAAAATTAGTTTCCCTCCTGTAACAGTTCCTGCCCTCTTTCTGTGTTCTTCTGGGAGACATTGGAGTAAGTCTTATTTCGTCCCAGTGGGCTCTATCGTAAATAGCCAAAAGACCGTTTGTACTGGCTATAAGCCAGTGATTGGCTGATTGCAAGTCCACTCTTTTACCCGAGGTATCTATTAGACTGGACTCTTAGTTTGTGAATTTGCATTTTTATGGTCATTGGAGACAACCAAGGAATCTTCCCTTAATAAACACTGGGCCAGATGGTGGGGGTTTATATTTATACATCCTAGGTGTTATGATACATACTATTTTTTTGTCTTTCAGAGCCAAAGCTTAAGGTGGCAAATTGTGTTATCTCAACACGAGCTTGAGCCAGAAGGCTTATCATGTGTGTTTGGTGCCGAGCCGGCGGGCAGGGCGTTGGAAGCGGAGTCTCGTGCCTACCATGACCAGATGGCAGTGGTGAACCTGAAGCCTCATGTTTGATGGAAGCTAGTTTTGTGGGCTTTGGTACTGAAGGCCCCTTGACTGGCTTAAACTTCCTGGGACTTGATTTCTAGGTCCAGCTCAGAATCTGAATCTTGGGCGGAGAAGGCCTCTTCTTCCTATGGTGCAGACGCTTCATTTTCTTACTGTTCAATATCTTCTCCGAAGATACTAGGGGCCTCTTGGATATTTTGTCAGTGCTTTTCTCTGTCGAGCCCAGCAGTCGTTGAGGGTCTTTTTCGAGTGGCTAACAATTTTTGTGGATATTTCTTATTGTAGACAAAATTTCACAAAAGTAAATATAAACTGGAGAATATAGACAACCTAAATAGTGGCAGCAGCATCTGGTCTCTCTGCATCTTCTCTGCCGGCATTCATTAGGCTTGGAAATGTGTCTGTTATAACCATTAATCATGGCTATCTTATTAGCAACATAACCTCTAGTCATAACCTAAAAAAAAAAATGCAGATAGACACTAGTGCGCACACATTAACATTTAATAGCTTGCCAAATACTCAACACATTAAATAACTGCCTATAGCTATTGCGGTTTCTTCACTTGAGATGCACTCACCTGCATGATTACACAAACTGCCTCTCAGGTTGAGGAGTCAGCAGTGCAACAAAGTGGTTCTGAAGGATAAAACTATAAAACCTACATGGAACGAAGTGAGAGCATACAGGACAAATACACACTGATCAACCTTCAAATGGGAGATTTTATTGAACAGGGAGTCAGAGCTCTGCATTGCCACTAATATACTGAAGATGGTTTAAAGAGTAAACACTTACGAATACATTGTCAGTTTGTCCAGATCGTCGTGCATGTTAAAGGGATACTGTTCTCCAAGTTGAAATAGTTTTTCTATTGCTTCATATATAAATATGAGACAAATAAGTGCAGCAAACGCTTCCTCTGTAAACCGAGTGATGTAGCAAACAAGGCTACTTGCATCTGTTGCTACCAATAGTAAGCAAAAAAATGCCGTCCACAGACCAATACTGGTACGTAGAGACAAGTAGGAAAGCCCATAATCTCTGTGCAAAAAGGAAAAAAGGACATTATTATAGTTTCCCGTATTCACACAAACACCTAAAAGATTTCGTCAATGAGTTCTTAACAAGAAAATCCAACATAATATTTCTATACAAATCAGTAGCTACTCATCTTCAAATTTAGGCAATGGCAAGGGGAACATGGCAAGAACATTTCCAAAACTTTACTTGCAAGTTGCATGCATATTTGAACTAAGCTCTGAAAGTGAGAAAAGTGTGATCATCACGCTAATAAAATGAACCACAACAGCCTTACATATATACTTAGACCTACACACCCATCCACCTCGCCCAGTTAGAATATCTAACTCAGTAGCACGAAATACAGAACTTCTGGTGAAAACATTTTGCTCTTTAATACCAAGACAGTACACTTGTGTTAGGAGAAACGTGATTAACCTGTATATATATATATATATATATTATATATATATATATATATATATATATATATATATATATATATTTTTTTTTTTTTTTTAAATGTACTGGCTGCTCATTACCTTTTCTTGGATTATTTGAGTAGTGGTCCACAGTTTTAAAAATTCACCCAAAAAGCTTTCTGAAAATGCCTTGAGGAGGGACAATGTCCCTTGATTATACACCAAACTAATTCTGGACAGACATTTATTAATTTATTTATTTATTGGCATTTGTAAAGCGCAGCATATACCCTGAGGTGTCTTGGTGCCAGCTTACCCTTGATATTAAGAGCAAGTGGGAAACAAACCATGGGTAGTCCCATTCTGTACAAGGTTCCAATTTTTCAAATAATTAGTCATATTATAGTGCAGCACAGGGAGCAGCCAGAGCGTTCTTCCGGGCCATTCAGATTACTTGTCTACCGGACGCACTCCTGTGCTAAGTGATCTTGTAGTAATTCTGACTGATCAACAAATATCTGTTTTCAATCAATTCTTTCTGCACTTGATAAATTGTCCCACGGGGTGGTTGTCCTTTAAAGCTCTTGGGTGGTAGTTAATATAGTGTACCAATCATTGGGTTTGCGATGGACTGCTTGTTCATACACTGGAATCTTTTACATATCCTTAATAGCCCCATTAATTAACCGCATTTTTGTCTGGTCTTAGGATTTCTTTTTTTAATGGCTGTTAATAAACCTTCAAAACCTTCCCGACAGCAGGTATACATTACAAAAAGGATACAATACACGCACGCTGTTCAAACCATCTATTGACTGAAAAATTACATGGATACCTTAAACCACTAACTAATCTGAAATGTAAAAGCAATTTGAGCAAACCAATACGGTCTAAACTGTATGCCTGAGGTCTGTTTTAGTGAAGAATGTTAGTACATACAGTATTATTGTGCATTACAAATAGGTACTTGGAACCACGTTTTGCACTTTACATCTCATTTCTTGATAATTTTGTATGCAGTAAAATGTTATATTTATGTTTAAGATGGAAAATCTATTTCCTAATTCCGTTTTTGTGATGGACAAGTGCTGTAGAGAATTTACAGCATTCAAAATAGAAAATGAAACAGGATACCAATCCTATGTACAATGCAATTTTTATCAAGCCTAGAAGAGCACATTAGCTGCTAACTAACTACAACACAATCTGACTAACTTCAGCTACCCACTGAACACCGTAGTAGTTAATACATGCTCTTCAAAGGCAACATGTACATCTATTGCTGCTCATTTTTGTATAAAAGGGTATGTTAAACCGACACAAGAAGTCCAGTCATTTAAGGCTTTCTGGTAGATTTTCAGGACAATGTCAAATGGAGGACAACTGTATGTCAGAATATCAACAATAACAATATTCACCCCAGAATACAGACATACTCCACATCCACTTATCTTGAAGATACATGTATACTATTGACTTGTGTTGCTTCAAGATAAGAGGATGTGGAGAAACAGCGTGGGAGTCTATATTTAGGATTTGATATTTTTACAACAATTAACATTAGATATTCGGGTAGTACACCAAGAAGTATGGCATTCTGGATTGCGTTCACAAGATGGAGCAGTGACAACACCTTAAGTCATGATACTTATACACTAATAGGTTACGGCATCAAACAAAAAGCAATATTACAACACAATCCACCGGGTCGACATTATTTTAACGAGTAAACTACCACTTTTGCCAAATTGTTTGAGGACAACACAAAGAGAACTTTATACATATATGATCAAATACATTTAGAGTGAACACATTTGGGACATTGTTTTGGGTATAACACTTTCATTTTACAAGCTATTCCGCCACCACAAAACTAGATAATGGTCTTCTCTACATTAGTACTGACTTACCATATACCTAGTTAAATAAAAAAAAAATATACAGAGCTTTATCATTAAATAATTCAATAATCACAATGTATGCAAAAGCAAACTAAAAACAAAATAATTACTTACTTGCAGAACTTAAATAATATCTTTTCAAATACAAGAACTGGCCCTGTGCTTCCCAGTATTGTGAGAGGTTGGCCAGCAAAGAGCGAGTATGCAATTCCTGTCAAGGATGCTCCAAAGAGAGATTCGATTGCACTCTGTTTAAGGGGAGAGAGAAAGAAAAAACAGCCGCTATCGTGCATTGTTGGCATGATGGGAGAAGAGCTGAACATATTGACATTTTGTATTTGGGGTTACAGGCATGCACAGTAAAACAAAGAAAAAAGGGTCAGATCCACTATTTCCGCATCAGATTATATACCAAAACACTTGAACATGCATATTAATATAATACGATCTCTGAAACAAACACCTGCTTCTTTGGTGCGAGCGGGGGATGCGAGTGTGTGTAAGACATACACAAATCGCTATGTTTACAACTGGCAATCTGGTATCGCTCTGTAAAATGAAGTACATCGCTGAACATTCTTGAGATAAAGCATCTCATCGTGCAATAGGAAAGATGCTGCCCACCCTTTTATCTGCAGTGGTGGAATCAAATATTTGTGGGCCTCACCTTATACTATTGAGAACAAAAGTACAACCTGTCTGCAGAAACGGCATTTAACATTGAATGTGGTGTGTGGTGCTCACGGAAGGTGGCAGACTGAAATCCAAAACTTGAGCTTTTCATTAGTTACAGTACGAAGTGAGAAGCTCAAATGTTTCACCGGATCCTGGTCGAACTCTAGACTTACAAAAGGCACCAAAATAGCAAATGCTTTAGTAATGTAAGCTTTTTATGATACATCAGATACTGCAAAAACATTAAAGTACATAACAGCAGTAAAAGTAACATTGTGAATAAAGGACCAGTTGCTTCGCCAGTAACAACTGTATGTGCAGGTGATCTTGAATACTGGAGATCTAGGTGCTGAATCAGAATTTGGTGCTTGATCAAAAAACTTGTGATTGTGAATCTTATAATCTTTCCGTGCCTCAAATTGTAAATTTGTGTCATAGATTAGAGTAATCACTATATGAGAAAAAGTTACCCCCTAAAAATGTATCGTTTACGGTTTGGGATAAGGGGTGGCGGAACAAATCAAGACAATATATGGTGATGCACCGTCCCACACAACCAGTTATTACTTCAAAAGGGGCTACGAATCGCTCCTATAACTGGCACTGTGTGACTTACCTACTGATATGGAACATTTAGTCTTTATTAAGCTATTTTCTTTATTTTTCTTTTTTTCTTTATACATTTTACAAATCTCAACTAAATTATACATAAAACCTGATATGAATACATACAATCTGTACAACACAAGACTATTTCATCGGTACAAACAGATGGTTCTTTGATTATTTCTTTTAATATTAAACAATGGTATCAAGAATCCTTGTGTAAAATAAAATGCACAAAAAAAAGACCTCTATAAAAAGACATATGTTTTATCAAAAAGTAATACCTCTTACCATTACTTAATTATGATTGATGAGATTTGTAAAATGTATAAAGAAATAAAACAAATTGACAATGAAAAATAAAGAAAATAGCTTGATAAAGACTAAATGTACTATCTCAGTGGGTAATTCAAACAGGGCCAGCTATAGGAGCTATGTGTAGCAGTATATGAATTATTACAGGACGCATGGGATGGGAGAGCACCATATATAGATTTGAGTCATACAGTTTGAAGAAAACCCCATTCAGTATGAATGGTAAATAGTCTCCCAACAACCCACTGTACACAGCTCCATACAAAGGTTTATATTACACAGAAGATTGTAAACACCCCAGGGCAGATCTTCATCTTTGCATGCAAAGTGGTCATGCTGTTAAACAGATCTAGAGAGATGAGAACAACTTTAGGACAGACATGGACCTAGCCTCTGTTCAGTGGCAGCAAGAACAAAGACCTTCAAAGAAAGTAGACTGTTGCACATCATAAGGAGCATGCTACTTACACTGAAAATATCAGTTTGTAGCATGTAGTGCTGCAGATTTGCTAGTTGCAAGGCTTTATTTGAAGAACAAGAGTAGGTGCGACTCCTCTTGGAGTGCGTAGTGCGGCTAATAGTGCATTCTGAGTGTCAATGTAGATATGGTGAGTAAAGCACAATATACAGAGAAATACAGTAAGCGGGAGATGTACCAGGGACAAGGGAAGGTGCATGCAACTCTAGAGCATTTTCCGTTAGTGTGTGGATGTTAATACACATGCTTAGCATTAACTGTAAAGCAGTGAGGAAGGTGGAAAGGGGTCAACTGCCGCCGCTCAATCTCCACACAAGGAGGTGGAGACTTAGCATGTTCGGGAGAAGAACCCTGCCCTGCTGCTGTGACAGAAGATCTTCCCGATGGGGCAGTCTAATCGGAGGATTGATTGCCATGCTCAGAATGTCATGGTACCAATCTCTTCATGCCCAATGTGGAGCTACAACAATGACTTGAGCCTGGTTGTGCTTGATCTTCTTGAGCACTCTGGGTAGAAGTTGTACAGGCGGAAAGGCGTACAGGAGACAAAAGCTCCACTCATGACGAAAAGCGTGGCTGAGTGAGCACAGCCTTGGAAACTCCAACGGGCAATACTGCTGACATTTCTAAGAGAACGCGCAGAGGAACAGATCTAACCAAAGCTCTCAATGCTGAAAGACCATGCGCCACCTCCCGATGGAGAGGTCATTCGTGATCGACCAGACACAGGCGGCTGAGTTCAGGGAGCCCATCAGATTTTTAATCACCAGGATTATGTCCTGATGTTCCAGCCATACCCAGAGGAGGGGAACCTCTTTAACAAGTGTCCATGACCACACCCAACCCTGTATGTTGCAGTACCACATGGAAGTAATGTAATGATGTCTTGTAAAGCGCATGAATCACCCCACATGGCGATTCTGCGCTGTAGACCGCTGGGGAACCCCTCCTGGCTTTCCCTGCGAGATGGTCCCTACTGGGTATCTCCAAGGTGAAACCAGGCATCCCCGGCGTATGTAGGGGCCGTTGTGGAGATGAGGCAAGCTAATGCCCAGAGTTGCAGAGTGTGATCCCTGGTTAGAGTAGGCACCGAGGCGAGAATTATCGAGTCCTCTGACCCTGGTCCAAGTGGTGTTGTCAGTGAATACCTGCACCACTTTCCACTTGAAAGGGAAGGTCTCAAGTGGAGGGAAGGTCTCAGTCATCAAAAAAAAACCTGCCCCAGCTATCATAGGCTCTCTAGAATATCACTTGCCTCCTAATGTGTGAAAGTATATCTAGTCCGCAACACATTTGCGTTACTAAACAGGGTGTGCCTATTTCTTTGCTAAAATCTCCTTCGTGTCTACATATATTCCTACCTCCTTTTCAATTCTCAGAGTGTAGTGGAAAAAATGTGTGTAGGGTAGGAAGTTAATGCCTGGAGTTCACTAACTCTTCTGAGAGATGTGATGGCAATTAAAAAGGCTACTTTCCAAGTGAGGAACTGTAGTTCGCATTTGTGGAGAGGTTCAAAAGGAGGATCCATTAGTCTGGTAAGGACTACATTAAGGTTCCACACCAGAAAGGGTGGAGCTCTTGGTGGAATTATTCTTTTAAGGCCTTTCATAAAAGCCTTGATAGCAGGAACTCGAAAACAAGACAAGTGTTGTCTGTTTTGTGGGTTGTCAGAAAGAATGGAAGAAGAACTTTAGGACGAAGTTCCCATTCGTGGATCTGCTGTTCTGCCCAATCGTCAAGATCTGCAATCTGATTGTGTACCCCTGGGAGATGTTCTGCCAGGAGGTATAGCTTTTGCGGAATGGCCCTTCTCCATATGCTTTGAGCTAGGTGTGAGCTGTAGGTAGTGTGTGTCCCCCCCCTTGCTTCTGTATGTAATTGCTGACATGTCTGTACGGATCAGGACAGCTTTGCCTAGAAGGTGTAGTTGAAAGGATTTCAACGCTAGGAAGATTGCTAAGAATTCCAGGTAGTTCATGTGAAATTGTTTTTGTTGGGGGCGGGGGGGGGGGAGGCGGCAGATACCTTGAATGGTATGGGATTGAAGATGAGCTCCCCAGCCGGTGAGTGATGCGTCTGTTAGCACTTTCGGTGGGATTGATTCGAGGAACGACCGCCCTTTGGAAAGGTTCTGTGGGTTCCGCCATTGTAGAGAGAGATGGGTGCGGTCGTCCACCAACACCAGATCTGTTAGCTGACCTTGAGCCTGGTTACACTGACAAGCCAAACATTCTTGTAATGGATGCATTTGTAGTATTGCATGAGGAACAAGAAAAATGCAAGAGGCCATCATCCCTATTAATTGCATGAACACTCGTGCTGGTAGTGAGTGTTGTGGCTGAAATCTTTGAATTAGCGCTTGTATAGCACTTATCCTGACTGGGTTGGGATATGCTAGGGCTGTGGAAGTATTTACTGTAGCTCCTAGGTATTGTTGTATTCTGGACGGTTGGAGGTGGGATTTGCCCTGATTTAGTGTAAATCCCAGACTGTGAAGCAGTTGTGTGTGCTGCACACAGCTTTTGTGGGATTTTGCTTTTATGAGCCAGTCGTCCAGATAAGGGAAGACATGATTGTGCAGTGTCCTCAAAAGGGCTGCAACCACTGCGAGGCACTTGGTGAAAAGTCTGGGTGCTCCCAAATGGTAGATCTTTGAATTGGTAGTGCTGACCATCTACCAGAAACCGGAGATATTTCCTGTAAGCAGGATGAACGGGAATGTGGAAGTAGGCGTTCTTTAGATCTAGAGTGGAGAGAAAGTCGCCTTGCTGAAGAAGTGGAAGCACTTGTTGGAAAGTGACCATGTGGAAGTGGTCTGATTGGATGCCGAAGTTGAGGGGTCTGAGGTCCAGTTTTGGACCGAGAGAGCCGGCATTTTTTGAATTAGGGAATAGACCCCTGTGCCTTGATGAGGCAAGGGAACTGGCTCTATTGCATGTTTTTGGTAATAGTACAAGAACCTCTTGTTTGAGAAGAGTCAGGTGTTCTGATGGCATTGGATGCTGTTTGGGAGGAATGTTGGGAGGGGTAGAAGTGAATTCCAGGCAATAACTATACTGGATAATTTGTCTTACCCACTTGCCTGTTGTGATGGAATTCCAGTCAGGCATGAACTGAAAGAGACTTCCCCCTACAGGAGTACCCTCTGGAAAAAGTGCCCTGGATGGGTGTTCCGGTGTATTGGTTTTTGAGCCTGCTCTATAGAATGAACGTCGAAAGGAGACTCTTAGAGGGTGACCGCAAGGCTCCCATAGACTTGGCAGTCTGTCCTTTTTTATCTTTCCCAAAGATGTGTCCACTGCAGGGCCAAAGAGGTGCTTATGGTCAAAAGGCTGATTAAGGATACTGGTTTGTACTTCTTGTTTATAGCCAGATATCCTAAGCCAGGCATGTCTGCATAGTAAAATACTTGTATTTACTGCTCAGGACGCAGTGTCTGCTGCGTCAAGCGTGCATTTGATGGATGTGTTAGTGATCAGTTTGCCTTCCTGTATAAGGTCATTGGCTTTGTCTTTATATTGTTGAGGTAGGTGTTTAATGAGCTTTTCCAGCTCATCATAGTGAGCCCCGTCATACATCGCCGGGAGGGCTTGTGTTTTGGCTATTTTCAAATACTTTGCAGTTTGAGACGCTATACGTTTGCCTGATGAGTCTAATAATTAAGATTCATTGTCAGGGGGTGGTGTGTCACCTGACCTCTGAGAATTTGCTCTTTTGCATGCATTGGCTATGACCATGGAATCTAAAGGTAAATGTTCTGGTTTCCACTTTATAGGTAGCGTAGTAACTATAGGACAAGTCTTTGGATGAATTAAGATGGTGGTTTGCTTCGAATCCAGGAGAAAAAGTTCTTCGGAATCAATAGTTTTCTTTGGTGTGGAAGATTTCTCTTTCGAAACTGGTCTTGGCTGTTTAGCGACAGTGTCCGGTGTAGAAGCTTTTCCTGGCGCCGAGACCTTTGGTGCCGATTGTTTCAGCTTCGTAGGTTTCTGTTTGGGAGGCTTAGTTATGGGAGGCTTCTCTTTAGATGTTTTCGGCTCCAAGGTCTTCGGTGCGGAAGTCCTATCCGGCTGCTTTGGTGCCGATGGTTCTTTTGGCGATTTCGGTGCCAAATGTTTTTCCGGTGCCGATGGAAGGGGGCACGGCATCTCAGGAGACTTTGTTTTTGGTGCCACAGATTGTTTTTCAGGACCGGGTGTCTGGCTCGAACCGAAGCTGGAAGGGTATTCTTTGTCCTTCGGAGCAGAGCCTGAAGGCGGGGAGCTCTAAGTCTTTGTTCGGTGTGGACCGGAGCCCAGAGGCAAAGGTGTCACAGGAGCCTTTGATATGGGAATGGGTGGGCCAAGGGTCTCTGTACTCACAGCCCCTTGAGCTGGGATGATGTCCTCTTCGGAGTCGGAGTTGTCTGCTTTGGAGACAGAGACCTGTTCTTCCTGTTCTGGTTCCAGAAGGCTATCAAGACTTTGATGGAAGATGTCCGGATGGAGCTGGTGCCTCGGGACATCTCGTGGCTTTGAGCCAGACGATCCCGGATGGTCTTCTTGGACTTAAAGGCTAGACAAGATTACAAACGGAATGGAGGTCTGAGTGTGGGAACTTAGCACCGCACTGGGGACATTTTTTAAAGGGAGTTCGCTCCATCTACGTCAGTCGTTACTGGTGCGGGTAGGCCCAGCGGCCTGCATCGAAGTTAGCAAGTTTTCAAAGTTGTTCAAAGTTTGTCACAGGTGCGCGCTGAAGGGTATGCGATCGAGACAATACAGTCGGTTAGCAGTAATTGAAGGTCGAAAGGGGGTTAGATAACTACACCGACCCGCAGCAAGTCACATCTGAACCAGATGGTGGAAAAAATACAAATCTGGGGATGGAGTTGATGCCCATGCGCACTGTCGACCGAAGGAGGAGTCACCAACCTCGCGACTACAAAGACTTCTTGGACAAAAACATGCAAACATCCGAGCCCAACACCAGATAGAGATCTATGCAAAGTGTACAATCTGCAGCTCTTGAGCCTCGAACATAAAAGTTCTGCAAATTCACCGCCACCATTCAGTCTCCTGGGTCGAGGGCAGACAGAACTTGGACTAGGGTGAGCATTCTGAACTTCTACTGGAGGAAGAAGTTGAGGGCTCGGAGGTCTAGGTTAGGACACAGGCTTTTGTCCTTTTTGGGCACCAGAAAGTCGCTGGGCAACCACGACCTACTTCTGGCTCAGGGACCCTCTCTATGGTTTCCTTGGCCAAGAGTGCCTGAATGTCCTAGCGGAGAAGTGCCAAATGATCCACGGACATGCGATTGAATGGAAGGAGTAGTCTCAAAGAGGATGGAGTAGCCTCTTCGGACTATTTGCAGTACCCACCTGTCCGACATGATGAATTGCCAGCGTAAGAGGAGAGGGTGAATCTTTCCTCAGACTGGCTGGTGATGGGCTTGGAACGTCAGACTAGGAAGGTTTGGAGGCAGGAGGTGGGGGGGGGTAGGGTTACTGGCCTGCCCATTGGGCTCTTGGGAGTATTAGTCCAAGAGGCAAGTGGTATTCACTGACCGCAATGCCAAGCTGGAGGAAAAAGACATCCACTCCCCAAGGTGGTCCAGCTTCTTGAATTCCCTATATGGAGGAGCAGAAGAGAAGGCGCCTTTAGATGAGGATTGGATGATCTAGCTTTCAGGGGAGGAATGTTGGGTCAGGAAAGCTGGGTTTCCTGGAGAAGGGCGGCTAAGGGGAAAAGTTCTATTCACAGGAGCCCCTGTGTGGGGCTTGGACCATGTGCTCAGAAGAAAAAGGGTTCAGAAGAGGAAGCCGCAGGCTTAAGCACCTCTGTCAGGAGGTCAGTCCTGACTGCCACTGTAGGGAGCTCAGGAAGAAGACCTTGGCTGCCCTCACCACCACAGCATAGGAAGCTCGCTCCTCCGTAGCTCTGGTAGGGGGATGAAAGCAAGCCAGTATCAGGGGACGTGTCTAGACCACTGGCATCACACAGTTCCGTTTGCCAGTCAAGTTATTCAAGCTGGTCAGTGAAAGGGTCCCGCCGCCCCCGCCCAGTCCTCTTCCTCACCTTAAGGCCCAAAAGGAACACCAGGAATGAACAATGAGACAATAGTCCCTTCTGGAGTCAGAACCGAGGTCGAGATCTGGCTAGGAGGATGCGGTATGCAGCGAACAGGAGCTGGTCAGCAGTGATCAGGGGTGAGGTCGACACCAGGATCTACTTCAGGGAAGGTCGAGTGAGATCGACCGGTGTCAATCCAGATCCATGCCTGCATCTACATGGGCCCTATGGGGCTGGAGCCGCCGGCATCGAAGGCCCAGGGCCTCCAACAGACTCCACGGACCTGAAGGCCAAAGCAGAGCCGGGCTGGCCAAAAATGAGGTTCAGGACATCATAGAATTTTTCATTTGGGCAGGAGACGCTCCAGCTCCTGAAAAAGAAGGGCGGCACAGAGTAGTCTCAAAAGTAGGCACCAGAGAAGGAGCCTTCGAGCGATCCCACATCGGCCGATCGATAGGGAGAAGTCAAAGAACGCCTGTGCTTCTTCGACTTCTTGCGTTTCCCTGACTTACCAGAAGACCTCCTGTAGGACTCAGAGTGTGACGAGGAGTGTGGGCTCCTCAACTGTTCAAGACTGTCCTTTTCAACGAGAAAGGCGGCGATGCAGAGCCAAACGACAGGCCTCCAGCAGCCTTCGGGACTTCTCCCAGAAAGCCTTTGGTTTCATGGCCTGGCACTCAAGCCATATTTTAGATATTTGAGCTTGTAAAGCGCGACAGCTACCCACAAAGGTTTCAATCAATCAACCAGTACATTTATAGAGCGCGCTTCCCACCCGTGAGGATCTTAAGGCGCTGGGGGAGGGGTGGCCGCTACTGGTCGAAGAGCCAGGTCTTGAGGAGTCTCCTGAAGGCCAGCAGGTCCTGAGTCTGTCGTAAGCTGGAGGGGAGGGTGTTCCAGGTCTTGGCGGCGAGGTGGGATGAGTCACATTTTGTCCCTTGGTCAGACCATGCGTTGCTATCTTTTACTTGGACCCCGGCCGACTTTAGCCATCCGGCCATAATCTCCAAGAAAATGGGTCGGATTTGGTCGAGGCTCCCCTTGATTAACTGGGTAGCTACCTTAAATAAGTCTCCCCCCCTTTTGTGCCGACTATTAGAGCGAATGCAGCCTTCAATAAGAGGCTAGAGACCTCCCATGATCTCATCGTTCCTGTAACTGAAGTCAGTCATCGTACCGGCTCGAATAAATCACCTTGGTATTCCACAGACTTGAAAAATCATAAACTTAGTTGCAAGAGGGCTGAAAGAAAGTGGAGAAAGAAAGTGGAGAAAGAACTTCTCTTGCGAGAATAAAAATGACTATAGACTGGTACTTAGGGAATATAAGAAGCAACTTAAAACCAGACTATCCATTTACTATCAAGGGAAAATTGCTGATGCCGCAAATTCACCTAGGGAAATTTTTTAAATCTTTAAGTCCCTGGTCACCCCCCACTTGTCCCTCTAATGAGGTAAATGACCCCCAGAAACGTTGCATTGAACTGGCCCATTTCTTTGCCACGAAGGTTGCCAACATATACTCAGCCTTTCCACCTTTTGTAACTACCGAAACCACTGTGTCCGTTTCCCCCGTTACACTTGAGTCCTTCCCTGTATTAGATCTACCCACGGTCGAAAGGCTCCTTAGGGATCTTAAATCCGGATCCCCCTTAGACATCGCTCCGCCTTCGGTACTTAAACAGGCCTCTGCTATTGTTGCTCCTATTATTAAGGATGTCATCAACTCCTCCTTGATGGCAGGTGTAGTACCCCCCGTGGAAGCAGGCCAGAGTTAAGGCTCTTAAAAAAAAAAAAAACAGCCTTGACCCTGAAGACTGGTCTAACTATCGACCTATTTCTCTGCTGCCAGGGATCAGTAAAATCGCAGAGAAGCAGGTCAACCATATATTATCAACATTCATTGAGAATGAGGGAGCCTTGCATGCCACCCAAACGGGCTTTAGAACGAAGCATGGAACAGAGAGTGCTCTGGTCGCAGTAGTAGAGGAGACCAGAAAAACCGTTGGAGGAGGCTGCGCGGCGGTGGTCCTGTTGGACATCAGCGCAGCCTTCGACACGGTAAACCATACACTCCTGATCCATCTGTTGCGGGAGGCTGGCATCGCAGGGACTGCCCTTAATTGGCTCCAGCCCTTTCTATCGAAGAGATCCTTTTCAGTTTTTGTAGATGAAGCAGCATCCGAACAACTTTCACTGCACTACGGCGTTCCCCAGGGATCCTCATTGAGCCCGACCTTATTTAACATCTATGTGAGGCCCTCGGCTGATGTGGTTCTTCCCTGGGGAATCCATCTGGTCACCTACGCCGATGATAGGCAGTTAGTGGTTTCCCTTGCTAGGGCGGATACTGTGGATTCTGGGGCTAACAATCTATCCCCGTGTCTCACCAAGGTCCTCGATTGGATGGATGCCTCCTTTTTAAAACTCAACTGTTCAAAAACCGAGATCATGATGTTGGGATACAAGGTCCCCATTAATCTGGACTCTTGGTGGCCGAGATGTCTGGGTCCCTCTCCTTCCCCCAAGTACCAAATTAAGAGTCTGGGGGTTTGGCTTGATCCCACTCTTGGTTTTCAAGTTCAGGCTCGTATGGTCGCCTTGACTCGTTATGGCCTTTTGAGGATCTTAAGGAAGGTGCTGATCCTTCTTCAGTTCGAGGCGAGACGGATCCTTGTTCAGTCCCCGATACTTTTGCGGCTTGATCACGCGAATACAATCTATCTGGGCGCACCCTTAGGCACTATTAAGATACTTCTGTCCGTCCAGAATTTTGCAGCCTGCATGCTCCTGGAGGTACCGAGACATGGCTCGGCGAAGGCTGCCGTCCAGGCTCTGCATTGGTTACCGGTGCAGGAAAGGATCCGGTTTAAAGCCTTGTGTATGGCTCACAAATCAATAACCAACAACGGTCCGGCCATTCTGCGCCCTCTTTTCAGTCAGCATCAAGCGCCCAGAGCACTAAGATCCAACTACCATAATCGGCTCTCCGTCCAGAGGGTCAAGCGCTCTCGTACAGGCGGTCAACGGTTTGCAGTGCAGGCAGGAAAAAGTTGGAATCAACTGCCCGATAACCTACGGCTTGAACCTAATCATCTATTGTTTAGAAACCGGCTGAAGACCTTCCTGTTCTGCTGAGTGATGTTGTTCTGTTATGGGTCAAAAGCGCTGGGATGCCTCCGGGTAGCCAGCGCTATACAAATCCGTACTCATTCATTCATTCTGGATTCGTTGAAGTTGTCTAAGGAGCTGGATTGTTGATCCTGCGTAGAGGGCGTCCCGTAGTAGAGTCTGCTGGTGATGAGGGCATGGGTGACGATTTTCCTTGTGTCGGGGGGATCCACTTGAAGATCTTGCGGAGCGTGCAAAGGGTGTTGAAACAGACCGCAGAGACGGCGTTGACTTGCCTGTTCATGGAGGGTGGAGTCGAGGATGACCCCCAGGTTGCGTGCGTGGTCTGTGGGTTCTGGTGCTGCGCCTAGCGATGTGGGCCACCAGGAATCGTCCCAGGCAGATGGGGTGGGCCCAAGAATGAGGACTTCTGTCTTGCCTGAGTTTAGCTTCAGTCTGCTGTCCTTCATCCAGTCGGCTATGGCCTTCATACCTCTGTCGAGGCTGGCTTTGGCGGTGTGTGGGTCTTTGGTGAGGGATATGATTAGCTGGGTATCGTCTGCATAGGAGATGATGTTGAGGTTATGTTGTCGTGCGACGTGGGCGAGCGGTGCCCTGTAGATATTGAACAGCGTCGGGCTGGGGGAGGACCCCTGTGGGACGCCGCAGATCTCAGTGGATTTTGAGCGGAAGGGTGGGAGGCGGACGCTCTGGGTTCTGCTGGAGAGGAAGACGTTGTCCAGGCCAGGGCCTTCTCTTGGATTCCGGCGTCATCGAGGCGTGTTGATAGGGTGCGGTGGCAGACTGTCAAAGGCTGCTGAAAGGTCCAGGAGGATGAGGGCGGCTGTTTCTCCTTTGTCCATCAGGATCCTGATGTAGTCGGTGGCGGTGATGAGGGCGGTCTCGGTGCTGTGGTTGCTGCGAAAACCAGATTGGGAGGGGTCCAGGATGTTGTTGTCTTCGAGGTGGCGGGTTAGTTGTTGGTTGACAATCTTCTCTGTCACTTTTGCCGGGAACGGGAGAAGGGCCGTAAGTTCTTGAGGTCCTTGGGGTCCGCCTTGGGCTTCTTCATAAGGGCGTTGATCTCAGCGTGTTTCCAGCTTTCTGGGTAGGTTGCTGTCTCAAAGGAACTGTTGATAGTTTTTCTGAGGTGGGGTGCGATGGCTGTGCTGGCTTTGTTGAAGACGTGGTGAGGGCAGGGGTCAGATGGTGATCCGGAGTGGATGGAGTTCATGATTTGATGGTGTCTTCGTCGCTGATGTTGGACCAGGCGGTCAGGTGGCTGGGGAGGGTGGTGGTTGCAGGGGTCGTGAGCTCGGTGGTGGGTGTTGGGGTGTCGGAGTTTAAGCGGTCGTGGATGTCGGCGATCTTGCGGTGGAAAAAGGCGGCCAGGGAGTCGCACAGGTCTTGTGATGGTGGGATGCCGGGTTTCCCGGCGCTAGAAGAGACAGAAAACAATGAAGCACAGAAAGATGGAAGGTTATTGGTTGAAAAGCCAGGTTTTGATGGCTTTACGAAAACGAGTATAACAGTTCTCGGAGCGAATGTCAGAAGGGAGGGAGTTCCAAAGTCTAGGCCCTAAAAACGAGAAAGACCAACCGCCCATTCTAGACAGTCTGTACTTGGGCACACAGAATAGGTTTTGTGAGGAGGAACGGAGGGAACGAGAAGGGGAATAGGTTTTGACAAGAGATTGCAAGTAACTGGGAGCATTCCCAGCCTTGATCTTGTGCATGTAGCTCAAGGCTTTGAATTTCACTCGGCTCTCAAATTTAAGCCAATGAAGGTCTCGGAGACGTTCTGTAATGTGGTCAGTTTTATGACAGCGACAAAGTAAGCGTGCAGCAGCATTTTGTGCTAGTTGGAGTCGTCGCGTGACTGCCTTGGTCGCCCCCAGGTAGAGTATGTTACCATAGTCCAACCGAGTGGTCACCAAGGGGTTCACTACGGACCTCTGGGTATCGGTTGGCAGCATCCAAAACATTTTCCTCAGCCAGCGTAGAATAGTGAAACAAGTGGCGGCCACTTTATTGGCCTGGCATTGAATTGTTAGACCATTGTCTATGATCACACCCAGGTTGCGCACGTGCTCAGAAGGGGATGGAAGCGGGCCCATCTCAGATGGCCAATGCCTAGAGCTCCAGAGGTCTTGTTTTTGCCCAAGAATCAGGACCTCAGTCTTCCCTCCATTCAGTTTGAGCAGGTTTAGATTCATCCATCTGGATATCTCCCTGAGACCAGTCTGAAGGAGGGAGGTGGGGCATGGTCTGATTGTGATAGGGAAAAGACAATTTGCGAGTCATCGGCATAGGTAAACAAAGTTAGCCCAGCGCGTTCTGTAATGTAGGCCAAGGGAGTGACAGATTAAAAAGGAGGGGGCTGAGAATTGAGCCCTGGGGAACACCACAAGGTAGTGAATAGATTTTGGAGGTAGTCGAGTGTGAACAAATTTGAAAAGTCCGGTCAGTCAGAAAAGATGCCAACCATACCAAGGCTTGTCCACCGATGTCCATGGCGGCAAGGGAACTGAGGAGTATGTTGTGGGACACCGTATCGAAAGCTGAACTGAGATCGAGCAATATCAGTGCAGCTGTGTCACCTCGATCCAACAGAAAACAGAGGTTCTCCGTGACGCCCAGGAGTGTAGTTTCGGTAGAGAAGCCAGGGCGAAAACCCGACTGAGAGAAGTGTAATAGGTTATTTGTGACAATGAACTGAGACAGATGGTGATGAATGTGTCTCTCCAAGACTTTGGAGAAGGCTGGCAACAAAGAGATAGGGCAAAAATTGGAGAGAACTTTAGGGTCAGCAGTGGGCTTTTTCAACAATGGAGTAACCATTGCATGCTTCCAACTGGCAGGAACCGTGGCAGTTTTTAGTGAGAGATTAAGTGTAGTGCAGATCATAGAGAGCTGTGGAACATCCAGTAGACGCAGTGTTGGGATGGGCAAAGGATCGGTAGGTGAACCCGATTTCACTTTACACAGAATCTCAAGCAGAGCTACGGGGTGCAGGTCAGGCCATAAAAGTAGGGGAGCCTAGGTGGGAATAGGAAAATAGTTTGTCCCCAGAATTCGCGGGTGGTATAGAAGAAGTATTACTGTTGCTTTGGTCAGAGATGTCTTGATATATCTTATCAATTTTTGAGATCAAAAACTGGGCAAGTTCGTCGCATTTGCTGCTAGACAGGGGCGGAAGTTTGGCTGTGGTATGAGAGCCCGCAAGATTTTTGACCAAGCCAAAGAGTACTTTAGACTTATTTACTGCTTCAGCTATAATATTGGAAACATAGTTAGCCCTAGTCAGGGCACAAGCTTTGTGGTAACGCTTCAATCCGCTTTTATAAGTAGAACCTGCCGTAAGGGAGTAGTCCTTTCTCCAAATTAGTTCTAGTTTTTTACGAGACCTATCCGCTTTTAATGTTTCGTTGAACCAGGGTGCCGGTGGTTTATGGGTTGCCGCTTTCTTGTGGGAGGAAGGAAGGCAGATGTCAATAGCATCAAGAAGCCAAGAATTTGTTACACCTGCTACTGCTTCATATCGGTCGACTTGAACAGGATAGTAGGAAGATGTGTTTCAAGAACATTATTGAGAGAGGCAATGTCCAGCTTTTTCCAGTCTCTTACTAGAAACTGGTGGAGCTCTGTAATGAGGCAACACATCAGTAGTAGTAAACGTAAATCTGATAAGATAATGGTCAGACCAATGAACAGGTAAAGCAGGAAAACAATGTAAATGAGAGATTAGAAATAATGGGGTCCACAAAATGGCCACCTTTGTGCGTGGGGCCACAGTTGTGTAGAGTAATATTCATGGCCTTAAAGTCGGCAATTAGATTTCTGCCAGCACTATTCTTAAAATCTTCCAAATGTACGTTAAAATCCCCTATAACCAAAAAATTACTGGAATTAGTAAGGTTAGAAGCTATGTAGTCAGAGAGTTGTGCCGACCAGGCATTTACTGGGCCTGGAGGGCGAAAGACCAAGAGGCATATGAGGGTAACCTAAGGATGAAGGGCAAGTTTGACGCGCGCTGCCTCACAGTTGCTTAAAATAATAAGATTGAGCTGGCATTGGAAACTGTTCTTAAATATGATCGCAATGCCACCCCCAATTTTATTGAGTCGGTCGCTCCTAGCGATGGCATAATTGGAGGGTAATGCTTCCGCAATGTCAGGTCCGGAGCTTTCATGAAGCCACGTCTCAGTGATAGATAATGAGTCAGGTAGCTCATCGGCTAGGTGGTCAAAAATCTCAAGTTTGTGCTTTGGTAAAGAGCGACAGTTCAGGCTGAGAAACGTAAAGGAAGACCATACTTCGGTTCATGGTCGCCCTCCAGGCACCAAAGGCACACTAAGTGTGGATCCATCAAAGATATCACCCTATGACCGGAGCCGCAAGGCTTGAAGCCGGTCCGATGCTGGGACATCCTGACACACCAGGAGTTCGGAACTCGAAAAAAGAGAACAAAGGTCGAAAAAGACTAGCCAAAAAACAGCTACGGGGTAGTTTTTTCCAGATCTGCACTTAGGCTTGTGCGGAAAAAGAAAATTTATGTCAGCGCGCATGGGCATCGTCCATGTAGGTCCAGCGACATCATCCCAACGACGGACGAGGAGCCGACGGACGCCAAAGACATGCAGGGGTACAGCTGAAGAAAAACCTCTGGATGCAGACTGACCCAGGGTCGGAAATTCTAAGGTAAGAAATCAACAACTCATTCTCAGATGTGATTTTATTTTGATACGTATGGCCTCTCCTAGGAGGTCTGTTGAAACATCTTCCGGTGTGACCAGCACCATTCCCTTCAGTACCCCAGAGTCTCTTCGGATCAGAAAGTTCAGGAGGCATAGTCGGCAGGGGGGGACAGGAGGGAGGGGTGGGGGGGGAGGGGGGGGGGGACACAAGTGACCCATCTTGGCGGTCTGCCCAAAGGCATTTGGAATTGCAGAAAGGGCAATTATGAAGAGATGTTGCATCACCCGCGTACAGTCAACATTTGCTAGTAATGGAGGAGTGGAGATGGCCGTTGGCCCCCGAGGAGTGGGAGACCTCAACAAGTCTTCAGTGCTGCCAAAGGTGTTCATGCATCAGTGAGACAAATGGACCAGAGCTCAGCTGAAACCTAAGCAATAAGTTCGAAAAATAACCTAACAGGACTAAAAACACTTATTCAGCGAAGAAACAAACTTGAAACCCACTCTGTATATGTCCAAAAGCAATCTAACATGGATCGGGGATTAAGATCAAAGTAACCGGAGGAGGCACACCATGTAACAATGATTTTACAATATTTACTGTTGATACAGTCAAGGACTGCAAATGTTAGAAGTAATAACCAGGAGCTTAATTTTGTGGTCTCACCCTTAATTAAAAGTAAGAGGCTATAAGATCTGAAACAGACACAGTTTTAGATGCTGAGAGCATTACATGGTGGCACTGAAATCTCAAGGTCATTGGGGGTATACTCCCTTTAACACTGGCAAAGGTAAGGTAAAGATACATTCTGGCACAATTTGAGAAAAGTACATGATATGTGGCAGTTCTTAGCAAATCAAAACTTTCGAAGCCCATACCCCCTTTACTTTGCATTCCATTTGATAGGTCTGCAGGAATTCTGACAGCCCAACACTAAACTGTATTTGCAAATTGTATGCCACATTTTGTGCAAATTCCTGAACCTTGAGAAAGCAGGATTTTGAGACCAGATTACAGTTAGGTCAGTTCTCAGAAGCCTTCAAAGTTCAAAGGCAGTTATGCAATCCTTTGCTATTTCAGGGGCAAGGCAATAATTCAGACACCAACTACTACTGCAATCTCACTGCTATGCCAAGTATCTCCTTTTCAGACTTTGATTTTCAAGGTATATTGAGGATAAATAGTGAAGGTTTAAAATTGGCGGGTGGCATTTAGCGCACAACTAGTTCAAGCAGCATATGAATTACATAAAAAATATAATGTTAAAGCACTATTACGGTTTTAAAGTTATAACACATAAATATTAAGCGTATATGCTCATTAATTTAAAGAAGTTGTTAAGCATGATCTTAATAAGCATTCCGTAGTTTGCAAGGAGGTTAAAGGATTATGCAGGAATCAAGGGTTATAATCACAGCTGAAGTAGGTGCCTGCTCAGGAAAGGGCAAGTTGTGTGTCTTGCTATATAGAAGTTTCTTACAAGAGTTCATGGCCTTTACAAGGAGTGTCGCAAAACTGTGGTGCACTGCATGATGGTGCACACTGAAGGAGCAGTGTATACAAGGGCCTTTGACTGTCAGGCAGCATTTAGGGAGTGCATGCTCTTCAGAAGCTCTTGCTGCTTAAAGGCAGCTTGGTTTGTTGCAGACACAGACAACAGCTTTGCTGGTGCTACGCGGTCATTGATGGGGATCATGATTGTACTCGGTCATCTTTTCTGCAGCTTGATACTACTGTATTAGGCTGCACGCCCACAAGTGCCACTTGGGTCAGGAGTTGTGGGGACTTACAGTTGTCCACCATAAGGGTGCTTGTTACACAGTCACATATCTACCTCACACTTAATGTTCCATTAATAGCTTGGCTAGTGGAGTCAGGCTGGGCAGAAGAGCACCAACTCCAATCTTAGTCTCAGTTTACAAACAAAGTACCGCGCAGCAGTACAGCCAACTGGAGCTTAGGCTCTGGCAGTGCAAGGCAGTGTTGAGTATTTAGGGCAGCCGACCTCACAGGGCTCAGCAACAGATCTCAGCAACTCAATTGATAAAGCAATTACCCCCTGAAATGACCAGGTTTTCTTCCTTCTCTACATAGAGCTTTAGGTAAAAAGGGTAAATACTGGCGCAACTACCCTCCATGCAGTCCTGATGACAGCTGCCTCAGACCAATGTCTAATCAGTTTGGAATTTGCCTTAAACTCGTGGGAGAATTGATTAACAAGTAATGTGCATTTCCTTTTCAGTTGGCCATAGCTCCATGGCAACCATTATTTTTTGTGGATTTCAGGTTTTTGGTCAGCACAGGATATGGCAGCAGGCAACACACGTAATTCCACAGATTTAAATTTGAGGGTGAGGGAGGTGATTAATTGGGTGCACTAAAGGTATAGGCTATATACCTTTGGTTCATCCTGAACCTCTGAGCCAAAGATTCTATGTCCCCCAAAAAGCTTTTTTGTGGTGGAGTTGAGGTGGGTTCCACCCTTTCCGCACTCACTTTCTCCAAATTCTTACTATAAGGGGAATCTGCCACCTGTCTTCTTCCATATTTTCAATTAGATGTGTGCACCCTCCCACACACGGTTACACTCATGCACCTCGAAGTTGTCACAATATGCGCAGATCATATATGTGGTTCAATCTTGGCAAAAACAGGATTACATTTGCTTTGGAGTGCAGTATTAGTCCCTCTAATAACACTCCACTTTCCCATTCCTCCTTAAGGTAAGAGGATGCTTCTCCTTTAAATATTTGTTCTGTGACATGGAACTAGCAAACCCTTGCCTCATGTAATCAGGCTCACAACTCAATATTTCAGGCACTGCAGTCAAGAAGATTACTGAAATCCACAGATCCATTCCGGACCTGCAAAAACTGAAATAGAGGAATAAAAAGAGGCTCCCTAACTCAATTAGATTTGAACATTTTTCATATAATTTACACTTGGAACTGTAGATTTAATTTGTGAATTAATGTAAATATACATACAATTAACCCACTGATGACTGCCGGATAATTTTTAAAGATCATTTCAAACTGCTGAATTGAATTAGAACAAGCTATCAAAGGGCCTATTCAGAGAACAACGTGCTACGTTTTGTCTAATTTAATGTAGGGCATTTTACTGTAGTGGGAAGTAAATATTCTTGTGAGATTTAACACTGTAAACACTACTTTTAGCACAAAATCTGAAAAACTAAATATAAGCTGGACATATGAATCTGCGCAACATTTGTCCTTTATTTGATGTCTCCCAAGCTGGAAGTAAATCAAAACGGCATTTTCACTTGACAGTACAACCATATCATACAAAAGATATGCTATTGCCAAAACTAACATGTGACTATATCCGATTTATTACTTTTATGGGGGGTAAACACCCTTAACATTGGTAATAAAGCCTACTACGATATGCAGAACTGCACATGTGATTTATGGCACTCTGTTTTTGCCATATCTAGTGGCTCCCAAAAACATTAGTGCTATGAACACCAGGAGTATCAGGATTTTTTTTTTTTTAAATGTTCCACAATTGGAAATTACTTTCTATGAAGGAGTAATGTGGTTGACCGGTTGGAGCCCATAAATGCCATCTGTTAAGACTTCAATGATATTTGCTCTCATACAGATAATCAGTCTCTTACAAATATTTCGATGCTCAGGTACTAAATGTACTAGAAATCTGTGGCATAGGTTAGTGTCACTAAGATCTTGGCGTGAAGCTGCAATTGGCTGTGCTGTTACAAGGCCCCAAAACCTTCACCCAAATCAGTCTTGGTCCCATTAATTGCAATACTTTTTAGCCTGCATGGATGTGGGTACCCAATAAGTATATTATTGTGCACTAGAGAATCTAGTCAGAAATTCTTTGTTTCAACAGTGTGAAAAACATGCAACTGTGGTATTTTCCATTACTTCCAGCCATCTGAGACTCTCCTTACAGGTTTCTCCTCTTTTTTTTTTTTACTGAAAGCTTGTTTTCTTATTCTATTTAGTTTCTTGCATGTAGACACTGGCAGAAATTCGGACAGCTTTATTGGACAAAGACAAACATTTCTGAAAAGACCCCTCTAAATGTTACATGCATCAATTAACTCAATTCAATATACAGACCTATGAGAAAAATCCAGATTTTTAATTTACTGAAACTGAAATGAACCAGTAACGACATCCAGTAAACATCTGTAAAGCACGTCAGTGTCATATTCCTTGATGCTGCGCATCATGGCAAAGATATGAAAACAAATTAAATATATATAAATGCAACTTCTTTTCCTCAACTGAGATCTTAACAATTGAATCTCCAACAGTTGCAGTGTTTTACACAGTTATGGGGATTTGTAATAGTTTTTTTTTTTTAAACAGCCTGCCTTCCACTCCAAGGCAGTGGAAAATAAAGATACTGATTATTTTTAGAATTACTTCAGATTTAAAAATGCCAAATATTTTTTTTGTCTGGGTTCATTATCAAGAGCGAAATTATCTATTCGAAATGTTAGGGCAATGGACCATACTTTTATATGTTTTCACGTGTATGTATAAATTAGGTATTGTTGGAGGGGGGGGGCTGCTTCTGTTCAGGACAGAAAATTAATAAGTGATACCTCTACCCATAAAGATTAGTCTTTAGCAAATGGTGGGTGATTCTTAAATTTACTAATGGGATGGAGTAAAAGACCGCTACTGAGAGCCAAAAGCAGAAAAATAAAAACCTAAAAATCCCAGAACGATCCACACTATGCAATACATGCAGATTTTGGTTTTTAAATGTTTGGGTGAAGTCAAGGACTTCTCTTCCGAATATTCCAGTCTGATGCAATGGAAACACTGACTCGTACAGATTACACATCACATTTTCGGGTTTAACAGAAGAAAACATGCTTACATTCATATAAAAAATTTACATATTATACATTTCAAACAAATTCAGGCACAATCAAGTTAAATTGTAGTGTGAAGCTCAGAATGTTCTTTTCTACTACCCAGTATGCAAAACTATCGAAAGGTGCCAGATCAAATTGAAAGCCAGGTGATTTATGTATTCACTGCTATGCCAATTCAATCTTTAGCCTTTCTCTTTGCACATACCTTTAAGCGGGTCATCTGCCCCACTAGCTAAAGCAGAGACAGGAGCGCTGAAGTTTACATCAGGGCCTTTTTAACCGCAAAAGTACAATTAACTATAGCTGCACTCCGAAGAGTTCTGTAGCAGCACAGATGGCAAGGTTTCGGTTAAAGCATTAAAATTTATTTTCTGCAGCCAAGTTCGTAAAAGTTACATTCTGAATCAAGGCCAAGATAACCACCTGATCGACAGCACTACTATATGCCTTTTGATTGTGGTTTGCAACCTGAATTTCATGATTCCTGGATGAAACTCAAAACTGTCCCCCAAGACCTGCTCCACTCATGGCCGCTAAACAGTGTACAATCAACAATTAATCTTTGCATTGGCAGGCCCCAGGGGGCAGTCAATCTTCAACACCCAACTTCCCTCTGACATGGGAAAGACCCGTCTGGTTTACCTGGACTGTGCATCTTCTCCTGTTCACTTGGTCTCCCACCATGACTTTTCCACAGCCGATGTCTTTTAGGTGGGGAGGGGAAGGGAGGGGGGAGTAATCCAATTATATGGGGTAAACTCTTTAGAAATACAAGAATGAGAAAAAAAAATCAGGCACTTGCCTGTGAAGCTCTAAAATCCTGGCCACTACCGGTCTTTACTTTGTACTCACTATTCTGCCTTGTGTTGCTTCTCCCAGGAGCCCTCCAAAAGTGATTACAGGAGACATACAGGCACAGTACAGGAAAAGAATCGAGGCCAGGCACTGCAGGCTTAATGCATCCTTGAAGTCACTCAAGAAAAAAGGTGCTTTCCTTTTGATGTCAAGGATCAAACCACCAAAAAGCCTAGATAGGTGAGATGAGACTCGTCAAACTGTACACTGTAGGAGCCCAAATTCTGTACACAAATAAGTCCTGCATAAAGCTTCCAACGAATGATACACTAGACATCACGATACTATATTAACACTCAGAAAACATTTTTAAATTAAAAAGGAATTAAACTAAAAGCATTCAGTGCAATTTGCTAACAATACCACGGTGACAATCTTGTTTAAATCACATTTTAAAATGTCAGTCCTCAAAGAAACAAAGGCAAAGTGTTAACACGGTTGTGTAATGCAAGCAAGCCCAATGAACAGGACCAAGATGTGGTGGAACCGGCGATTGCTTCTTAAAAAGCTGCTAAATTTTAGAGTGCGATGTTCATTCAACAATATGTATCCTTCTAAGCATTCACCCACACCCTTGTGTATCCTGCAAACCACCTCTGTTAGGGGAGCATTCAGTGAAATGGGACACTGAATTGCATATGACCCACCCAAATGAAGTGTTAAGGGATTACCATGTTCCTTTCAAACTGGGATGCGGCGATGGGTATTAAGAAAGAAGAGTTAAGTGAATATCACGGCCACATAATTACCAGAATTGGACTCATAAAAATCATTCCAAAGTGCATTGAGAAAGTAAAACACATTTTGGACCTCTGTGCTCTAAAGAAACTTCCCTGGTAACGGTTTGATAGCACTTAGATCTAGAAATTTGCATGGATTTTTTACTTTCTGGTGGTGGACAAGCTAAATTCAAGTTCTTGTTCAAATGCACAGATTTTGCACAGGTAGAACACTACTCCCAGGGCGAAAAAAGCCCTTGATGCTTTAGTAACAGTGCAAAAAACTGGGTTCTGACAGGGCGCCCCACATGATCAGCCAAAGAAAGAACAGCTTGTGCATGTGGCTAAGCTAGCCGTCTGTAAACACTGGCTCATTTAATCTCCCTCAGCAGTACATGTTCAAAGTCACCTCAAAACCTTCTATCACATGAAACTGGGCATGTGCAGAGGTTACTGTGGGAACATTAAAAAATGCCCATGGCACATACAGCTGCATCAAACAATATTTGATTTTGAGAGGCAATGTGGTTCATTGTTGTGGTAACTGAAGGTGATGAACACAACTCACCCAATTGAAAAGGTTCCTAGTGCTTTAATGTAAGCTTAGCTTATATGTATTTACCATACTTGATATAGTCAGGTTTTGGTTGGCAGGGCAGACGTTGGAGACCTTTCATGCCCTCTGGAATGAACTATTGATTCACTCCAGGATAAACCTCCACTATCTCATCCTGCACTAGCTATTTTTGGTAGGGGTTTTTTTGTTTTGTTTTTTAGCACAAAGCATCTACATTGTATTTTTTGTCTACTTCAAACCTGACGGATTTAGAGTATGTTTGGCTCTCAATAGCCAGTCTGCTCCTACTGTCCGGGGCCATCCAAAAAGTTTGAAATGTAAACATTTTCATCCAGTTACACATGGATTGTTTTTAAAACTGCAAAAATGTTGTGAAGATTTGCAGCAAGTTGGAAGTACACAGATGTACTTTTGCCAATTCTTTCGTCAAAAGATTAAAGTACAGATTCATAGACAGCTCGGTTTTGGGACAAATACTTTAACTGTTGTACCATCAATCACTCACGCAATCTCCCAATGATCAAACTAAAATGAATTACATTTCCATACAGATTCGACAAATGGTGCTAAAATTAACCAATCAAAATGTGTATTTCCTATTAAGCAAGTAACTGCAAAGGAGCTCCTCTATTATGTTACTATGTATGCACAGGTTTCATAATCGAAGTAGGGCCTAATGGAGAAGAGAAGGCATACAAGGAGGAACGAGGGGCTAACCTAGATGGAAAAGTGACAAAGCAAGAGGTTTTGGCCATCAGATGTCACTACAAATCAAGAAAGCTAGGTGCTTATGAGAAGAGACTTCAGAGGGATATTCTTTCCACATCAATACCTAAGATTTACCAGCTTTTTAAGAAACAGTGTCCAGTATCCCATTAAGTGGTGTTAGTTTGATACGATATGAATGTAAAGCAGGCATAAGAAAAATTACTACAACATGTTTAAACAGCATACATTATAACAAATGGACTATTTTCTATAAAAGATTAAGCATGCATGACAATTCATTCCCTTCTAAAATAGCTTGGATTGTTAAAATATACAAATTAAAGCAGCAGCACTAGTGAACTGTTAAGGATGTAACCGTAAAGCCCAGATAAACTTTAAGGGTTACACCCTCTTTCTATGCTTTAACAAAAGGTTGTGCAACAGGAAAATAACACCATGAAGCATTTGGAGACCTTAACTGGAGTTTGGAGGAGAGGGCACTCTGTCAACAAGTGGTGGATGTCTCGTCCGCAGTATTCAGAGTGCTAGTGACTATAATGCACCTGTAATATAGTGTCCGGAACATCTGCCATGTTTCTGACTAAGTACCATGTTGAAAAACTCTAAATGTGGTCGTTAAACTACTAAAAACAAACATCCTGCTATCCTAGGTTAAAAAAGTATGCTCTGGAACTGCAATAAAATAGCAAGTTTCACTTCCCTGCTTAATATGAGCGAGTATCCCATAGGCACCAGAGCCAGCTTCTCTAAGATTATGCTTATAGACAATTGTCAGTCTTTTGAGGAATTCGCTCTATAAAGCGAGATGTACGGTGTGATTAGCCAATGACGTTTGTGAAGCTCTTTGAATTAGGTCTATCCAAGGCCTTACTTTTTTGCGCTTACAAGTTCTTTTCTTTAAAAACACAGTATTTACACATACCCAGGTATGGAGATGTGAGCACCCATTCTCTTTTCAATGTCATTAACATAGATGGGTACAAGAGGTATTAATTCATCCTGTTACGACAATTAAAAAAGTGTGTTGTATCGAACAGGATCGATCCCCTTCTCAGTATCATTGCAATAGCCATCAGCCATCAAAACACACAAAAAAGAAAAAAAAAAGATACAGAAAGGTATAATTTTTTTGTAATTTACATAGCTCTACAGGACCACTATGGGCACTTTGGCAGTGCCTAAAGGCAGTTTAGTTCACTGTGCATACTGCAGGAGTTAATTTGCACAGCATGCAATTATGAGGAAGGCTACCTAGATTCAGGAAGGGTAGCAGAAGGAGAAAATTACAATTATCCATTGAAAAGCAAAGTCTTAAGATATTCTAAAAGGAAATAACTGGTCACGAGTCCTAGTTCGAGCAAGGAGCCAGTGTCAATGTTGGCTGGCCAATAATGTTAAAAACCTTCCATCAGATCGGGGAAAGACAGGACTTGGGCACAGGTAACCGATGCATTCGAAAACTAAAGCAGACAACCAGATATATATATATGATCAATTTCTGCCTTAAATAAACTGGATCTAGATGATGGAAAGCTTCAAAATTGATACAGTCTCGAAAAGAATACTGTAGCTTTGATAGTGGCAGGCATACCACATGCAAAACGGACATTTGAATTCTGAACAACTAAGGGTACAAAGTATAGGGTACAAAGTTGAGCTCATAAAGAGTTGCAGTAATCCAATCAAGTACTTTGAGTAAGGTGGACTAAATTTCCAAAAGGCGGGACTGACTATGCAGATAAAGAAGATCTTTAGCAAATGATTCAATGGATAGAAGCAGGAAGAAGTTTGTTTTGCCAATCTGCAGTACGAGATAGCTTGATCAAACAGAACACCCAGATTAAGAACAGGAGTCACAGGTGCATGTAGGGGGAGGGGGGCAAACCGGGCAGGCAAAAGCCAGCTGATAACGCCCGACGCCTGTTCTTCCCAGGAAAGATGAAGGTCTGTTTTATCTGGGTTTAGTTTCAAAGATATCTTATTAATCCGGTCAACTACCACCTGCATACATTCATGGAAAACAAAGCACTGAGGCAAGAACATTAAAATGGAACTAAAATAGGTATGCCACCTGCAACACAAAATTGAGGCTGGCTGAGCAAATAAGTTCCACCACAGGATGAACATAAAGGTTAAAATGTGTTGGGCTTAATGAGGAGACATACAGAACTGCATACATTATTTTAAAATCTAAACTAGGGAGAAAGATAAACTATCTGGGAGTGATCGACCAAAAAAGAACATCATCAATCCCAAAGTATTAGCTTTAATGCCAGCGCCCTTGAAACATCTAATCATTTAGGCTTGACACTATCTATTATGCCATGGTTGGTCTACATTCGGAGGTCATGAAGCACAAAGACCAGAGGTGTCTACATGCTATGTGAAGGCCTGAAAACAGATCGGTCAGTGCCAAAAATATGGATAAACTCCCCAAAGTGATAAGCTTCTTGCAGACTGCTTTTTCTAAAAACCTTTAACGGAAAAGGTAACCAAGATCAGACGAAAACTGTGGCTGCCAATGTGGTTTTCTTTTTGTGAAGAAGCGACAAATGTACTTTCTCAAGCGGGAAAGACTGAGGTGGTGGCGAGGGATCTGTTACAAATACCCTGAAGGGAGAGGATAAGGTTCAATCAGGATAACCTGAAAAATATAAACCAGGAAGATATTCAACATAGTTATCCAGAGACCCAAAAAGAGTTTACTACAATGCTCTTGTGATGGAACTAAAGTTGAGGCCATATAATCAGGAGGCAAAAGGGAGAGCAATATAAAATCTTTCAAGGGTTGCAGCAACAGGTAAATTTGTCTACAAAATACTTAGTTCAAGTAGTGTATTAGGGGTTACTAGTCCCACAGCACAGCAGGACGGTAATCCATAAACTATATAAACTACTACTTTTTGCAAAGAAATGTGTTCTCTCTCAGAGCAGTGTCATATCAAAGTGCGGAGGGACAGATACAGTAAGAATTAAAGGAAACTAATGGAATGGCTTCATTTAATAGCAATAAAATCTTCCTACTCCTTCTCTATTTTTGAATAGGAGGGAAAGGAATGCGGAAATCCAACTTCAGTGAGGGTTTAAGAGACTTCTGTAAGGCAAACAAAGTGAAATGCCAGTTGGAGCACTCTGGTTTTATTCACCAAAAAGGTGTCACTACCAAAGTTCATGGCAAATGATGGAGCCACTTAAACCACACTGCCAGGTAAATTTATAATCCACAGCAAACTAATATTAACAAGAAAACGAAGAGCTAGGGAAATAAATTGTGGGTCTGCAATGACAAATCTTTTAGTAATACCTACTTCTAGACCCTCAAAATCAGAAAAAGTATTAAAGTGGAAAAGGATTAGGGCGTACTAAGTACCAGGGTTTCAGGGAAAGGATGGGCTTGAATATAAATTTAGCAATTTGTTTTGTACTTTTACTGAGAGTTTTTGTTAAAATTGCTATAAAAATACATTTACAAAACAAATGCAGGTGTAATTTGCCAATAGCAACTCTGTCATAAAAAAGGCAGGGTTCGATTGCAAATGCTTATAAAGACAGACCACATAGATCCAAAGAGTGTAATGACACTTCAACTTTAATACGGTTTCTAGCAATAGTCCTGTTTGATCATATCCATTGTAGGAGAACAAAGAAGGGACAGAGCAATTACATTGTGAAGCGTGCTTTAGAGGTAGCAGTTTAATCCGTAGGAGCCATAGAGAAGAACATACCATAAGCTCTACTCTAGGACCTCAAAGATATATAGGAGGAAAAAGCCCAGAAACGAGTTATTTCAATAGTGCTGCTGTTTTAAACATACTCCGTCATCAGAGTAAAAATCCACAAAGGACCTCCTTTTGTCCCAAATGAGTTCCATCGACAGTCAATGGAAAGCTGCATAAGATATGTATTGCTATACAACCATGATGCATATCTAAATCTGCTTCCAACTTAACACGCACATATTTAACAAAAATGCAAGCCTATACAGATTAAAAACAAAAAAAAACAGTTTACCAACACACCTTCCACTCCTTTGTAGCTCCGGCCCTATTTGGTGGGGCTCCTCTTCTTTGAACACCTCGCCCATTGGGGGGGACCCATTAGGAAACATGGGTGTTTTCCTCTTTTCCTATATGGTAACATAGAAAATGGATTATCAGGATATTGTGGGACACTGCCCTTAAATAGTGGGACAAAGGGAAAAATACGAGGGCTAGATGGCCACAGAGGTCATAGAATGTAGAGAATACTTAAGCAATGCTATACATTTAAACATCAGGTTATGCATAACTGGTCAAATGTTTAGTCCTATATGTGTGGGGTGTGGTTTATCAGTGAGCTGGAAATAAAGACTGTGGCAAACAATATTTATGGTATGGTTAGGCAAACTAGCTCCCTCGATCAAGTTTTCCATTTGAAATCTCTCTTTATTTGAAGTCTGCAGCAACACATGCTGATAATTTCATTAGCACAACTAAACTGGCATGATAGCAATATTTACCAAGCAAACTACTCAAAATTGGCATAAAATCACATGCCACAGAAAAAACTGTTAATTCATTATCATTGGCAGGCGTGTCCTAGAACAGATAGCATAACTTGAAATACAACGGCTACTGCAAGTACATTGTGTCAACACTGATGCAACAGGCAAATTCATTAGTGTAAAGGAGTAGGGTTACATGCCTTCCGCAAAAGCAAAACAAGCATTGGCATAGCCAATAGGTCTCGCCTTTGGTACCTTATAAGTGTTCAGCCAGAGCTATTGGCTTTGTCAATGTTTTTAAGTCATGTTGTAGAGTAGTGTGTTACTTGAACAGTATGTTGAAAAGTTATAATATAAAAGTGTTAAGCATTTTTGTTACCTTAAATATAACCAAGAAGACATTATGTACAACTGAAAGATCCTATTAAAGAAAGAATATTAAAAGGTCTTGTTTTTTGTCCTTGCAGTGCTGGCGACTTCTTCTTGCCTGTTCCAATACTCGTTATAGTTTTTTGTTTTTTCAAGGGGATCAGTGGAGGTTGGGAAATAGGACCACAATTAAAACACAAGCAGCAAACTGACACTAGGGGAGAATCAACAGAGGCCAGAATCCAAAGGCAGAGTGAGGTGGTGGTTGTGTGCTGGTGTGGAGGTGATGCACTGGAGTAGAGTGGAGTTGTGTTATATAATAGAGTGGAGTAAAGTGGCATAGAGGGAGTTGCATAAAGCGTTGTAGAGTGGAGTAGTGTCAGAGTGGCAGAGTGTTGTGGAGTGGCATAGAGTAATGGAGTACAGCATGATAAAGTGGAGTATCGTGGAGTGTTAGAGTAGAGTGGACTAGAGTGAAGTCAAGTAAAGTACACTGGTGTAGAGTAGATTGGCGAAGAGTGCAGTGGTTTTGAGTGAAGTGCTGTGATCATTGGCATAGAGTGCAGTAAAGTTGAGTAGAGTGGTGCAGAGTAGATCGCAGAGGCGTAAAGTGCAATGGCATAGAGTGGAGTGTTTCAAAGTGGAGTATAGTGTAGTAGAGTGATGTGGCACAAAGTACATTGCTTCAGAGTAGAGTGAAGTTGGTGCAGAGTGGAGTGGTGCAGGGTAGAGTGGAGCTGTATAGAGTGGAGTGATGCAGAGTAGAGTGCATTGGTGTAGAGTTGAGTAGTGCAAAGTAGAGTGCAGTGGTATAGAGTAGAGGGGTGTTGAGGAAGGCAGCATGTGTGAGCAAGCAGTCCAGAGAGGAGACGGAGTGTGAGAGTGGCCAGTGGTAATGTTAGGACGAGATGAGGGGCAGTGTGGGTGAGATGAGAGGGCTGGAAGTGCGAGAGATTGATAAATAGACTTCTTGTTTGAACTGGGAGAGCATCACAAAAAAAGAAAATTAAGCGTACTTAAAATGATCCTAACTAGGAAAAAGTCAACGAATTAAAAGCACACTGCTAAGTCCTCTGCTATGGTCAGCTTCGCCACATTGCAAGAGCAAAACAAACCCAACTTTCATCTTTTGCGGGTCACGGAATTGAGTAACAGAGTCAGCTGTCTATTAAAAGATTTTTGGACTAGCAAATGTCCGGTATAGGTGCTTTATAAAAAAACGTCACAGTAATTAGGCACTTTGATAGGTCAGCTACCATTGGGTACCTTTTTGAATCATCCATCAGACCCCCTGCATAATCCCAGTGTGGTAATAAAGGCTTGGTAATGAAGAGACACCAGCGTCAGTTGCAAGACTGCTCCCAGGCTGGAGTTCAATCTGGCCCCTTCTATGCAGCAGGTATAAATTGGTAGACATTTGTGCACCTTCTTAAAGGACAACATGGGTGCATAATCCATGAACCACCTCTTCAAGTATTACAAGTTAGAAATAGTCAAGTGCCCAATGGGAGCAACTCGATGATGCAACTGCAGTGCGAGAGTAGTGCTGGCCCAGCAACCTCAGTGGTAAACCAGAATACTCGCGTTAAAAACCAACTACTAACCGCCCGGTGCCCTACTAGGCCTCTAGCAAAAAGGCTCACAGTCTAGTGGCATTCGCTTGTTTTTTCTTCACAAATTAAATATTTGTTCAAGTAATCAAGTTCTCTCTAAAATGGCTGTTCAGCTCTGGATTGAGCTGTGTAAGTTGATTTGGGGTATTTAGTATCATTTGGGGTACTGAAGAACATCTTTACTTTATGAAAGTGATTAGGACCCTCTTCCGAATAACATTGTAAATGCAGCAGTAACAATGAAAGTGTTGTCCTGAAAGGCTTTTTTAGTGCTTCTGACCCACCTGCAGTGCAGCAAGATACACAAACCTAAAATAGCATGAAACATAATACTGGCAAACCGAGTGCCATAGAGTTTCACAGGTCACGGAAGCTCTATTCTCCCGCCAAGCTTTGCCCATGATTACTCTTCCACACTTTTTTTTACACTACTGTGCACCCTTATTTTTTTATAGAGACCTGTCTCAACATCTCCCTCAAGCCAACAAAGCTGTGCACAATAAGCAATGTTGAACAATGGGTTACTGTGCTTGTCAACATAGATGCAATTATTTTACTTGGTATATCCAAACAGATAGCCCCATTGCTTTAACATTGTCTGTTCCTTGCCTCAAGGGTGTAAACATTATTTGCTCTGCCTCACCTCTAACTGTTTATTTTGCAATTGAACAAATTCACTGGTGAGCACCAGAAACAAGAACCTACAAACCATGCACCTTCTGCGACACTTAAACAGACTAAATGGAGCTAATGGACTAACATCTTCACCTGAACGCGATAATGCTCTTTTTATTTTCTAATGTTCAGACAAAAACTGGGAAGATACAATGGAACAGGCTACAGGAAATCACAACTCAAGAGAATGTTCACCATGCCGTAGTCTAGTCATACAGCAGTCACATGTGCTGATAACATAACAAGTAATATAACTCTGTACAGCAATCCATAATCTAACAGCCAATTGTAAACCAGTAGCGATAGTCCTGGGAACGAGTGTGGCTTACCACAGATCTGTTCGACAGGGTGGGGGTCATTTAAGTATTTTCTTTATTTCAAGGAATACACTATTATTGCCTATATGCTGTTATGGTTCCAATAAAAAGCAGGCTCAGCAAACATTAGTTAGAAGAGCTAATTAAAGCCTAAAGTAAATCCAGCAGCTGGGGTGGCACTTCTCCTGACCCCAACTAATCACAGAAGAGAGCAGAGTTACTGAATGTACTGCTCATGAAGCCGGACACCAAGTGGTGTGCCCTCACAAAATGGTTAGACTTAGGGACTTTTGGGTTGCTTGTACCTTGTACTCTGCTGTATATTTTGTTAAATCAAAGGAAGCAGTAGCTGCACTTTTGACCCAGAGATGACTTGGAGAAGTGTGGCTCAATGGTTAGAGTGGCAGACCCTGATGCAGAGGTATGGCCCGGGACCAGGGTTCAATACCCGCCTCGGCGGGTATTGGGCACAATTTCCTCGGACCTGATAATTCTCGCCGCCTATTCTAATCATGGGTCCCACTCTGCAACTCTGGGCAATGGCTTGCTTAATCTCCACAACGACCCCAACAGCGCTGGGATGCCTTGCTTCACCTTGGGGGTGCCCAGGAGTGGACATTTCACAGGGAAAAGCCAGGAAGGGTTCCACAGCGGTATGAGTACAGCGCCAGGATGCCCCGGAATGGGGTGGCAGTGCGCTTTACAAGTACAAATACATTTACATGATGCCCTTAACATGCAGTGTTAATAAATAGAATGTGAACGCCCATGAAGTACAGGTAATGAATGTGGATGAAGTCCTTAGTAACTAGTTAATTAGAACACTTCTTGGTACCTCCATTACTTAAAAGTAAAATATACATGGCAGAAACCCCTAGCACGCCATATCAATCAATAAAATATGAACGCAGGTAAGTAATCTTACCCAAGATATGTGCTTATTTCATGTGCCCCAACCGTTCCACTGAGTTTGCATGAATCAAGCGGTATTCAGGGGTCGTTGCTGCACAGAGGCTCTCTGAGACCTTGTCCTTACATACAAAACAAAGTGGATTGCAGCAACTTCTACAAAAGGACATGCCGTTTTTTTAATGGAATGGAAGTAGCAATGCACAGCCCTGGGTCTCGGCAGTGCACAAATGGAATGCAGCCCACTCTTCTGCGCGAACTAAAATTGTTTTGTAAGGGCAGGGCAGCGTGCTACCCCTGATCCTGCTCGCTGCTGGCTGCCATTGTTGGTGATTAGGAGCAGCATAGGGATGCTTAAAAATGTTGGGGCACATAAAAACAATTAAGAGTTGTGCGTGCCGTGCAGCCGCCATTGTGCTGCTACACATTGACAAAGGTAATAGCTCCATTGGCAATGCTGAACAAGGGAATTTGTTGCCGAACCCTATGGTAAAATTACCTGTCGCGTTGACGAGGAGAGGAGGAGGCAGCAGGGAGAGGGGAAGAGAGGAGGGAGCTTGTGCCTTTGAAACAGATGGTTTCAAAGGTCGCTCCCACAAGGGAATCACCAAACATGCACGCGTTGCCATTGAAAGCAAAGCCACGTTTGCATGTTTTTTGGGGCCAAAACTGAATCAATTACTAAAGTTCTCCTATGTAGCGCAAGCAAGACCTAAAAACTACTGCATCTGCACAACTGACTCTTGCAACACACTAACTACACATTTTGCCTCCATTACTGAAAAGGTGGTACACTAGGTATTCTCATTAAGCTGCTGCTAACCAGCCTCAATATCTTGCATAGCAATACTCCAAATAATGAAATTCACTGCTGAGCGGTTACCGCATCCAACTTCTTGCCCAACATCAATTACGCTCCTGTCTCTATTGCATCATCGATAGGGTTATTAACTGCAGCTGAGGCCACTGAAGCTTTTCACCATGAAGGTCTTGGCACCCATCTCAGCCTGACCAATTGGTGACCTTTGGGATTTTATTGGCTAGGTCAGGGTCAAGCGAGAGGAGATACTCAACAAAATTCAAATTGTTTTCATCTTGATTCAAGACCAGAGGGCTACTGGAGGACATGCAGGTTGGAACTTTTTTGTTGTTTTAAATGACATGGATGTTACCTTTTAGGGTGTCTAATATTGCACCTTACTGTATTGATTTCAAATTTGTAAAGCAACTTTCAAGCCTGTATGAGACACGAGAACTGTCTGGGTAGGCAAAAATATCTTACTGCGCTGCCTTCTAACCTCGTATGGACGAGTGTGTGCATGTAAAATATGCACTGGAATGGTACTTCTCGCCCACCCGAAGAAGAAACTGCCAGCAAGGGATGAGGGGGAGGAGGGATAAAAGAGAGTGAGGAGGGATAAAAGAGTTAGATGTGTGGAGGGCGCTGCATGCATCCCCAAGCCCAGAGGAGGAGACGAGGTGTCAGCCTTTGAAAGCCGGCACACTCTGTTCCGCCGCCGCTCTGAGGGAGGATGTGTCCTGCACGTGCTCGAGGGTGGCGGGGAGCAGGCGCCTTTGCCAGCTCCGGGAATGAGCCGCACCAGCCGCGGATCCGTCAACAGCTAACAATGAGGCGGGTAATTAATGCAATCAGCGGAAGGCGCCATTGTGCGGGAGAAGCATTTAGTGAAGGGAGGGGGGCAGAGGGGGGAGGAGCAGTCAGAACAGAGCGGCAGCGATATGTTAGGAAGCAAGGCGGCTGGAGCGTGGTAGGAAGAAGCGCCCGACTGAGGTACCACTAAGAGCTGTGTGGGTCTCAATAGTGGAGGTGGAGTTAGAGGTTTGAGGTGTATTGGCAGAGGGCTGCGTGCACCCCTATAATAGAAGAGCAGAGCAGGGCAGGACAGAACATGATTGTGTAGGTCTTGTTTATTAAATAGCAGGCGCGTTTCAGTACATTACTGAGGAGAAATGGTAAAAGTTTGTATTGTTTGTTTCTACAGGTCAGATCTGAGGTGCACGGTCGGAGCTCTGAGTGTGTCCTAGCAATCGAATAGCATAATCGGGTTAAGGTCCACTGGCCAAACATGCAAGCGAGGCAGCTTTGCACAATTACAGCGCTTGTATCTGGAGGTCGTAGCGCTATGGCTCGGGATTGAGAGAGCTCCGCTGGCCTCCAGTTATGGCCTTGTTTAACTTTCCACTGCAAGCGAGGGAAGGAGGGGGGTATTTTTATGGTCCTATTGGTGTCCATGCTATGCACCCTTGCTGCGCCACTGCCCTATTGATGTTCATTGGCACAGCTGTGCCTGCGACCCTGTGCTGTTATAAGGAGATGGTAAGAGACAGGTTTGACGTGCAGGGACACAGAGCTCTGACTGAGGAGACCTGGGAGAGTTAGTAAGCATGGCCCGTTATCACTTTAGTCCAATGTGAAAGCTTCCTTGTCTTTATGGGGCCATGTGTTTGGAATACATGGCCCCATAAAGATAAGAAAGCTTTTACGACGGGAGAAAGTCAGACTAGCCCGTCCAAGCGGGCTGTCTGTAAAAGAGAAAAGTTTACGCTGGACAAAACTTTTTCCTAATGGCAGGCCACCGTGTAGCATAAACGGTGATGCCGGCCAATGGGAAAGAGGGGTGGGGCTTAAAGCCTGATACTCAAAAGCTCCTCAAAAACATAAAACCTTGCCAGCGAGACTGCGCATGTGTGCAGCACACGCAGGCAAGACCTAAAAAGGAGACCCACACCAATTATATAAAAATAACCTTCAGGATTTATTTTAAGACCAAGAAACACGTAAAAAGCAATACGTTTTTTATAAGCAATACTTTTCACTTTAAGCGGACACTGCAATTTTCAGTTCAGCAATGTTAACCTATGGGTGGAAAACAGTAATGCTGTTTTGTAGGTAAGCATCCAACTTAGTCTTGGTTTTCAGGATGAATAATCAGCCCCAGGCTACGTTCAGGTTAGAAGTAAATCTGCACCTCCAGCAGCACTAGGGCAGCCGGGTGCAGGGTTCAAGTTCGAAATCTGGCACCAATGTTATACAATTGATAAAGGGTTTAATCGAAGAGATGCTGCTCACAGGTGAGCAACATGGTTTGGTACCCCAGTCTCTTTGATAACCCAGGGTTAAGGTAAGCAAGGGGGCCAAAAGGTAGCACCAAACTTAAACCCTCAGCGGCAAATGGGCTGCCAAGTGCCAACACAGTGTTTGGTACCAAATGCAAACCATTGGGGGGAGATCAGTTTAGAGAAAAGGCTGCAGGCTCAGGCTAGGAGGCCGGATGAGGAAAACCCACAGCTGCCCCAGTAAGTAGAGAAGCTATGGGATATAGGGACACTGTTGGTCACGATCCAAAAGACCCAGGGGGTTATGGTGCAGGGTGTCCTTAGGCGTCAGAAAAGTATTACCGGGCAGGTTGAAGTCAGGGGTGAGTTTTCGAGTTGAGGCTGCAGGGGTTGAGGTGGAGTATGGCAAGGGTCAGCCCACTGTGGACTCACAGTACCGGTGGGCCCCTTGGACCATGGCGGTAGGCGTCGGGTGCAAAGGTGGATCCAGCAGTGGTTTTGTGGTTCCTCAGAGCAGAGGTCTTTGCTCTTTAAAAAAGTTGGTTTCTTATGGACAGGTCCACTGGAGATTTTGGTCTTTGTCGAAAGCAGTCAGTCCGTTCTCCCAAGGCTTTAGAGTTTGCTGGGCTGCAGGATGGGTTGTCTTTGGCACAGGATCATAGAGGACTGCAGACAAGCCGGGAGGCCTGGGGTAAAATCATTTGGTGTCTGTAATCTTCTCTGTTGGTGCGATGCTCTAGTGTCAAGCTCTTCTCAAGTAGTCAGGATTTTGGATTTCAGTGTCTGGGGTGCCACCTAAATAATAGATATAGGGGTGTTACAGGTATGGACCAATGAGTTTCTCCCCCAGGGTGTCTACTTCCACTATTATGCTGCCCTCCTCTGGGAGGGTGACAGACATATCCCTGATTGGATAAGTACCCCCATCTTCAAGATGGTGGGCAAGGAAAAATGTGCTTCACTTCGCCTCCAGCACATGAGGGGTGGAGTTGGCAATGGGGGGGGATGGGAGGGGCACCTGTGCTCACTTAGGTTTTCAAGCCAGTTCTCCAACCAAAAGTGGGGCTTTGAACCGGGGGCTGCCATATGCTGCTAGTAGCAGAGGCTGGGGTAGCATTACAAAGACTTAAGGCATTTGAAGCTCCTCTCTCGAGCATTGTGCTCATCTTGGGGGAGGAGGTGTGGCACCTCCACCCAGGATGGGCTTGGTCTCTGGCCTCTGAGAGCAGGGGCTTGTCACCCACGGTTCTAGAAAAGTATCTGGTGGGGGTGGGATGCCTAAAGCCAGTCAGACCACACCAAGGTTTTCAGGGGGCATCTCTGAGGTATCCTCTGGGTACACGTTTCAATAAATCCCTCACTGGCACTTGTGTGGGTTTGAGGAGTTTTTTTCTTTTAGTTTTATATAGCGCAAACTCGACCCGAATCAGAGCGCTTTACATGACCACCAGTTGCGTTACAGATGGACAAATTATTTTTGTTAGGCAAGGAAGATTAAGAGATTTGCCCAGAATCACAGGATGTTTAGCGTCCTAGCTGAGAGTCGAACCTGGTTCCTCTGCTTCGAGGTCGGCTGCTCAAGCAGTTAGGTCACACCCTCTCAAACACTCCTGGGGATGGTAAACCATCATGGTGCAGTGTAACTCGAGGTGTCAAGTTTCCAGCCCATGTACTCGCTGTGGCTTCACCGGCACTTACAATATTAAGAAATAGACTTAACTATTGTAGGGGTACATCTACTCATGCAGATATGCTCACACCAGATGTATAGTGCACCCTGCCTTAAGGCTTGTAAGGCCTGCTAGAGGGGTGTCTTACCTATACCGTAGGCAGTCATGCTTACTAAAGAGTGTGCCATGTCGACTGTCGTTTTGCACCAAGGCCATGTAGGCTTGATTGGCAGTTTGGTGAGGGGTCCCTAGGGCACCCTCTTCAGTCCCAATGCCTTATTTACCATTGTACAATTTACTAGGGACTTACAGGGGGTAAGTTGCCAATTGTGGGACAGTTTTTAGAGAAGGAGCTCTGGCAGAAGGGACTTGCTGTGCATGGACCCTGTGCACTTTCAATAAAAAAAACACATCATTTTCCAGGAAAAAAGTGAGGGGGAGGGGGGGGGCTGTGTCTAAAGAGGCACGTTCTCACACGTTGAGACTGCAAAAAGCCTTTCTGCATCTGGCTACTAGTGAGCAACTGTGTATTGGCTCGAAGGTCATTCACAGCAAAAAGGGGAGTACCAAGTTAAGATTTCAGTGAAGCATAATAAAAGGTGCTTGAGGTAACATGTGAACACCTGTAAAAAAAAAACAAAAAAAAAAACATCACAATTAATTTTGAATAACGAAGGTTGATCAGATTGACTTAGAGATTGCAAATGCCGACAAGTGACCTTTAAGACTGCTCTCAGCAGACCCTGTTGGGCCAGGGATCAACTAGTTCATTTGGAACGGGTTAACTTGGCATTCTCCATAGCAGCCCATGATCTTCGCCCAACGGAGAGAATAATGAGATTTAGTACATGGGCACTTAGTCGCAAGAATACCATCCACTAATTCTGCAGCCAAATCCAATCGGTGCACCTCAATCTTCACAAATGGAGGTGTTAGTTTTGGGGATTCGAGTTGAGGGCCCGTTCCTGTGGCTGAGACAGGAGGCCATCCCTAAGAGCACAGATACCCAGGCTATTGAAGAACCACACGCTCTCAGGCCCTGCTTGGAGCCAACATGCATGATTTGAGGCAAGTGAGTTACGCCAAAACACAGGGCAGAAGTGGTAGGAGCGAGAAGGCGTCCAGAACACTGGAGTCCAGGACTGAACTGGCTTCCCTTTGATGGACGTCAGTGTCAACTGAATGGCAAGCAGCTTCAACAGGTTGCTATGGTGTCTTTGCTTCACCAGGCACCACAGACCCTGATCCACCGCCTCTTTGATAACCCCAACCCAGAGATAATGCATCTGTCATTACTGCAAACTCGGTTTGGGATAGGGAGAACATACTGACATAAATCAGGTGGGTGTCTGATAGACACTACTGGAGGTCCCAAAATGCCTTTTCCAAAAAACTGATCAACTGTGGCTTTTGCATTTGTCACCCCGAGTGGGATGGGTATGCTCAGACGTGAGTCCCATGCACTTCACACCACTGGATTCAAGCAAGCCGGGCTGAAGACGGCTGGAATGCCAGAAACCGGTCCTCGGAAGCTTGTTTCCGGTCCAGGGAAGGCATGGCTTGGCAGTTCGGGCTGGACTGTTCCCATGAGGCACAGGGTCAGACTGATTTGCATATGGCCATGTCTGAACTGGGGTGGTGTGGAGTGCAAAAACACGATGGATTTAGGCCCAGATCTCTGTACTGGGGTGAATGTATGACATTGTTCTGCATTCTGTCCGTCAACTGTGGTTTTTGCAGTTATATGATAGGCAGACTGTGTTGAACCCACAGCTGGATCAAAGGGTCTTTCCACCTCAGGACCCACATAACAATTTGACTGTAGGGGCCAGCAGTATGCATGAAGTCAAGAAGCATCAGAACCAGACACCAGTACTCAGGAGTGAACCTGAAAAGTCAGAATCATAACCTGAATGTCCCCGAATCTTTAAGTGGGTGTAAAAGATTGGTATTCAGTTGTGTTCAGGAGAAAGCCCAAGGAAATGATTATCTGCATAGGTTGCCTTTGGGACTTTAGCACATTGATCAAACACCCCAGGGATGGCAGAAAACTGACACTTGTCTCCAGGTAGCAAGACACCAACTGCAGAGGCCACCTTCAGCAGCAAGTCATTAAGGAAATAAATGACCACATGTAGCAAAGTGCCCCTTTTTGCACCCCCCCCCCCCCCCCACCCCCCACATTATGCCCAACATCTGATGTAACCTGACTTGATGTGTTCTGGGTCCCTGCCAATCAAGTTCCCAGGGCATGTGCTCTTTCCCCAAGACTAACTGTAAACCCACAATTGGTACATATCTTGCCACAGGTAAGTCCCTTGTAAACGGAACCATGGGTGCCAGGGGCACTGTGACAACGGAAAGGCAACTAAGAGCTGCAGCACCTATTGTGCCACCCCTGGCCACCATTTCAGGCTACTTGTTTTGGTGCAGAGAAAAATGAAGAGTCAACATGGCACACATCCATGTGTGCAAAGCCTGCAACCCACTGCCTAAGGCCTAGGTAAGTCACCCCTCTAGCAGGGTGCACTAGCCTTAAGGTGAGGTGAGCATAAGCCATGTACCCTTACAGTGTTAGAGTCCATTTTTCGATATTGTAAGTGCAGTTAAACCATCAAGAGTATATGGTCTGGGAGTTGTTCATTATGAACTCCACAGCTCCATAACTGCCTTACTAAAAACTAAGGTTTGGTAGCAAACTTCTCAGCACATTAAAGCCACACTGATACCATGTTGGACTTAACCCTTTCTATGCTGATGAGGGAACCGCTCCGTCATCAGCTGCTGTGGTGCTGTGATGACGGAGCGGTTCCGTCATGGCCAGGGCGCCGCGCCTGCGCGTTCTATTGAGCGGGCGGGGCCATGACGGAACCGCTCCGTCATGAGCACAGCCCAACCGCGGCTGATGACGGAGCGGTTCCGTCACCAGCATGCGGCCGACGCGCGGCCGCCCCGCTCCCTTAGCACTGCGGCGGAATAGCCGCCGTAGTGAAGGGGTTAATGTAAATTGCACTCAGAGCATATTAGAGATGCCCCCTGAAAATAGACCAGCCCTGGTGTGGTTCGTGAATGGCAGCCTGTAATTTGCAACCAACCAGACAGGTTTCCGGACCCCTGGGTAGAGAGCCTTTGCTCTCTGGGTCCAGAAACCAAGGCCATCATGCCTCCTTCACAAAAAGGGCTGGGTCCACGAAAGGGCAAGTTTCAAAGGCCTGCCGCCTTTGAAAGCGGTCCCGGACTTTTGCAACCCCCAGCAACTTGCCCCGCCCATCAGCTCTGGCCCCCACTATGGGTGAGAGAATCGATGGGAAAACCAAGCTCGAAAGAGTAGTGGGCCCACCGTTGCCAACCCACCCTTCAAGGTGGGGTGGCGAGGTGAAACACACATCTCAGTCCCCTCCTTCTTGAAGATAGGGGGGCTCCGCCAATAAGGAAGAGGCTCATGACCCCACCCACGGGACGGTGGCATAAAAGGAGGTGTACCCACCCCAAGGAAGGCAGCCATTGGTCCAGAACTGAATACCGGTTGAAGTTAGCTAAATGTAGTATTTAGGGGCAACCCTGAACCTTGCCTTCCCAGAATCGAGGAAGAAAGAAAAAGGACCGAAGAGCTGTGCTGACCCAGGAAGAGGTCACCAACTGCTTTGTCCCCAGCCCCACCAGACTGAACTGTCTACGACCTGCCTACAGCAAGAACACCAGTGAATCCAGCAGCCAGCAACTCACGGAGCTCTGAGGACGTACCTTGCAACCATCTTACAGATTCAATCTCCAAAGAGCACCAGAATTTTCGCAAGCAAAGACTGACCCACAGAATCTGGATTCCGGCAACTTTGCGATTCTGCACCCTTCTGCATCTGATGCCCACGGCCGAAGTTAGAGTGGCCCGACACCACAAGGAGGTCTTCCCAGCGATCTGGTGATCCCCGACCTTCCTTAAGCTTCGAGACGACACCAGAGTCATCCTGAAGGGTGTCCCCATCCCCCAACCGTGACCATGTCTGGAACGAAAACCAGACGCTAGAAGACACCTCTGCACCAGACGCCACAGGGCTTTGGGTGGCCCACCCAACTGTGTCCAAGCACCCCCCCCCCCCACTCCCCTCCAGAACCAAACTTACCTCTCCAGCCTTCAGGAAGTCTCCCTGCCAGAGTCTGAAGCAACTTTGCAACAACCAATGTCTTTATTGAAACGCACAGGGACCCAAACGTCTTTTTGCACCATGCACCCTGTCGTCCCAGTGCTACTGGTGGTGCAGCTCCCGTGTTAGTCATTGGCCTCTGCAGTGCGGACCTTAATCCCAGGAGCTTTGCTCCCAGAAGCAAGTGGCCTCCATGTCAGCAGACCCAAACCCAAGGCCCCGTTGCCTAACATTTGGCCCCTGCACTCTGCAATCTGTAGCCCCAGTGTCGCTGGTGGTGCAAATGGAGGGCCCCTCTAGACCTTGGTCCTCACCCCCAAAACACCCACTCGTCAGTCATGTACTTAGCAGTTTCTCTGCTAACTCTTTTCTTCCATAGCAACCCATGTTAAGAGAATTTGGGGCCTAAAATATGTGTTGAACTGATGTTTGTATGGGGGAAAAGAGAACTAACCCGCAAATGTATAAAAATGCAAATGCTACTTACCAGTATGCATCTGTTCTTGGCATGTAGGGCTGCTGACATTCATATCTGTGCATAGATCGCCACCTAGTGTTGGGTCCGGATGATTGCACATTGTTGTCCTGGAAGAGTCTTCGAAGTATCACGAGATAGGTGGCTCCTCCCCTGGACTACAGTGCGCATGGGCATCGCCTCCATCCCCAGATTGTTTTTAGCCATTGGCAGAGATGGAGTGAAGAATGTGAGTGATGACCATGCTATGAGCATATGTATGTAAAGGAATGAATTCTGCAGCTGCTACAGGCGCCGGGGAGGAGGGTGGGCGATATGAATGTCAGCAGCCCTACATGCCAAGAACAGATGCATACTGGCAAGTAGCATTTGCAGTTCGAGGCATGTGGGCTGCTGAATTCATATCTGTGCATAGAATACATAGCAGTCCCTCCATTATCTGCGGCCGCCCGTGCCAGCTGCAGCAGTCTGAAAAAGCGTTTTTAGAACAGCCTGACCAACAGCTGCCTGTTGTTTGGAATGTACGTCTACACAGTAGTGTTTAGTGAAAGTATGTGTGGTAGACCATGTGGCTGCTCTACAGATATCTTCTAAGGGAATGTTACCTAGGAAAGCCATAGAGGCCCCCAACTTCCTGGTGGAGTGGGCCCTCGGTGGGATAGTGAGAGTGCGCTTAGCTTTAGCGTAACAGATCTGAATGCACTTCACTATCCACCTAGCAATCCCTGCTTTAGAGATAGCGTTTCCCTTGTGGTGAGTGGCAAAAGCAACAAAAAGCTGCTTGGTTTTGCGAAAATCTTTTGTCCTGTCTACATAATACATCAAGGCCCTCTTAACATCAAGGGTGTGGAGCATGCGCTCCGCCAGCGTATCTGGGTTTTGGAAAAACACCGGCAATTCAATTGTTTGGTTTAAGTGGAATTGGGATACCACTTTGGGTAAGAATTTAGGGTTAGTGCGGAGCACCACCCTGTTAGCATGTACCTGGAAAAAGGGTTCTTGGATGGTGAGCGCCTGCAGCTCGCTAACCCTCCGTAGCGAAGTAATCGCTACTAAGAACGCAACCTTCCAAGTCAGAAACTGAAGCTCACAAGAGTGCAGTGGCTCAAAGGGAGGACCCATCAGCCTCGTAAGAACCACATTGAGGTTCCATTCTGGAGCTGGTGGGGTCCTTGGTGGAATGACCCTTTTAAGTCCTTCCAGAAAGGCCTTGATAGCAGGGACCCTGAAGAGTGACAGGTGTTGTCTATTCTGGAGGTACGCTGCCATAGCAGACAGGTGAATGCGGATGGAAGAGTATGCCAGATTGCATTGATACAGGTGAAAAAGATAGCAAATGATGTTTTGAATGGAAGCATCTAGCGGGTCAATATTGTGGTTAGCACAGTAGATGACAAACCTCTTCCATTTAGACGCATAACAAGCTCTGGTAGTGGGCTTCCTTGCCTCCCGAATGATGTTCATGCAATCGGGAGGAAGATTGAGGTAGCCAAACTCTAGGACTTCAGGAGCCAGATCGCCAGGTTGAGCTGTTGCGGATCTGGGTGCTGAATGTCGCCATGGCTCTGCGTCAGAAGGCTGGGAGTGAGATGAAGCCTTTGATGCGGTACCACGGACAGTTCGAGAAACGTGGTGTACCATGGTTGGCGAGCCCACGTTGGAGCAACCAGGATGAGAGTCAACGAGTGCTGCCTGAGCTTGCGTGCCACCAGCGGTATCAGAGGTGCTGGGGGAAAAGCGTACGCAAATCTGCCTGACCAGTTCATCCACATCGCATTGCCCTGTGATTGGGGGTGTGGGAATCTGGCGGCGAAGCTTTGGCATTTTGCGTTCTCCTTTGTGGCGAACAGGTCTATCTCTGGATGACCCCACTTTTGGAAGTACGGTTGGAGTACTGATGGATGTATCTCCCACTCGTGCATCTGATGGCTGTGCCTGCTGAGCAGATCCGCCATTTGATTGACTTTGCCCGGGAGATGCTCTGCCATGAGGAAGATGTTCCTCTGAATGGCCCACTTCCACATGCTCTGAGCCAGATGAGACAGCTGTGGAGAGTGCGTGCCTCCCTGCTTCTGGATGTAGTACATGGCCGTCATGTTGTCCGTCCGGATCAACACGACTTTGTTGCACAGATGTACTTTGAACGCCTTCAAGGCCATGAAGATTGCCATCAGTTCCAACACATTGATGTGCATCTTCCTTTGCTGAAGTGTCCATAGTCCCTGCACAGTGTAATGGAGTACATGCGCTCCCCATCCCTGGAGAGAGGCGTCCGTCGTCAGGATAATCTGTGGGACAGGCTCTTGGAATGGTCGGCCCTTGCAAAGGTTGTGTGGATTCCACCAATGCAGAGAGTTGTATGCCCGACCACTCACCAACACTAGGTCTGTCAGTTGCCCATGAGCCGGAGTCCACTGACGTGCAAGGCACTCCTGAAGCGGACGCATATGTAGTCTCGCGTGCGGGACAATGGAGATGCAGGAGGCCATCATGCCTATCAACTGCATGAACACCCTCGCCGGAAGCGAGTGCTGGGGTCTGAATCGTTGGATCAGCGCCTGGATACTGGCGATTCTCACTGAATTCGGCTGCGCGGTGGCTGCCAGAGTGTCGATTGTCGCACCCAGGTACTGTCGCACGTGGGCGGGCTGGAGATGGGACTTTGGGTAGTTCAGAGAGAATCCCAGATCGTGCAGGAGATGAATGGTGCGTGACACGTGGTCGACGCACTGCTGTTCTGTCCTTGCCTGAATGAGCCAGTCGTCCAGGTAGGGAAAGACGTGGACGTGCTGGCGACGGAGATGCGCCGCCACAGTCGCTAGGCACTTGGTAAACACTCTTGGTGCTGTGGTGACCCCGAACGGCAGAACCTTGAACTGGTAATGCTGGTCTAAGATCGTGAATCTGAGGTACTTCCTGTGGGAAGGATGCAGGGGAATATGAAAATAGGCATCTTTCAGATCCAGCGTAGCCAGGAAGTCCCCCTGTTGATGCAGGGGAAGCACCTGCTGCAACGTGAGCATATGGAAGTGCTCCGAGAGGATGTACCAGTTCAAGGGCCTGAGGTCCAGGATCGGCCTGAGGGATCCGTCCTTCTTGGGAATCAAAAAATACAGGGAGTAAACCCCTGTTCCCCGCTCTTGCAATGGAACGAGCTCTATCGCCCCTTTTTGCAGCATGACTACAACTTCTTGCTGCAACAAGGTCAAGTGCTCGCCTGACATAGGACGGCTCCTTGGGGGTATGTCTAGACAGTACCCGTACTGGATAATAGACCTCACCCACCTGTCCGTGGTGATGGTGATGGACTTCCACGCCGGCAGGAACTGCTGGAGCCTCCCCCCGACCGGTGTTGCATGGCCGGGGGGCAGTGACAAGACGTCACTGTTTGTTGTTGGCGGTGGACCTGGAGCTATTGTTTCCACGTCCCCTGCCCTTGACATTATTGCCTCTGTAACCACCTCTATTTTTGTTGTTATACGAGGCTTGGGTGTTAGTCTTGAAATATTGTGTGGACTGGGATGCTTGTCCCCTTGAGGTGCCTCTGGAGTTTGAGCGGCGAAAGGAATTACCCCGAAACTGCTGACTTTGTAAAGCCCCCATGGACTTGGCAGTTTCCGTATCTTTTTTCATTTTTTCCAGTGTGGCATCCACCTCTGGGCCAAACAGATGGTCAGGATTCACTGTCTGATTCAGTATAGTGGTTTGGATGTCGGGTTTGAACCCCGAGATTCTAAGCCAGGCATGGCGTCTAAGCAGCACACTAGTATTGATAGCCCTGGAGGCTGTGTCTGCCACATCCAAAGCACACTTAATGGATGCATTTGTAATGAGTTTACCCTCCTGAATCAGCATCTCCCCCGCCTCCTTGTATTGGTCAGGCAAGTGTTGCAGTATGGCCTCTAATGTGTCATAATGGGCCCTATCATAACGTGCAAGCAAGGCTTGGGTGTTAGATATTCTCCAAATATTAGCTGCCTGTGCAGCAATCCGTTTGCCTGAGGCCTCGAAAATCTTGGACTCTTTATCTGGGGGAGGAGCGTCACCAGTAGTTTGAGAGTTCGCCCTCTTCCGAGCATTGGAAACGACCAGGGAGTCCAATGGCAAGTGTCCCTTGATATATGTCGGATCCGTGGGCGCTGCTTTATATTTCCTGTCGATGCGAGGGTTGACCACACGCGCTCGGGTGGGCTCCTTGAAAACCTCTGTTGCATGTTTAAGCACCCCCTTCAGCATCGGTAGCGTTTTGACTGACTTTTCGGCTACCGAGAAGGTGTCGAACAAGAAGTCCACATCCACGGGGTCCGAGTGCAGCTCGACGTCGTGGTTAGCAGCAGCTCTCTCTATCAGGGCATTGAAGGCCGCCGAATCCTCGGTCGGGGACGTCTTGGCCGCGAAAAGTTGAGCGTCCTGACCCCCCTGCGGGTCCTCCGGGTCGCCTCCGGCGGACCACGGCACGTGCTCCTCCTCCGGATCCGAGTACGCCGGGTAGTCTTACTCGGCATCCTCCTCGTCCGCACCGGCTGCGACGGAATGCGTCGGCGAGTACCCCAGTGTTTGTGGGGACACAGGTTCCACCAAAGCCGAAGAGCCCTCGGAGTCCCGTTTGTTCTTGAGAGGGATCTTAAAATGTTCCAACGCCGGCTCCGTCGTGATCTTCCTTTTGAGGAGCGACAGTTTTCCGGTGTTGGCGTCGATGATTACCTCACGACGTTCCTCTTCAGCAAGGGGTTGGAGTCGGAGCTTCGACACCACCAAGGCCGCTTTAGGTGCCAACACCTCCTTCGAGGGTCCACTCTGTTTCGGCGCGAAGGCCTTTGGCGCCGACTTGGGAGGAAAGGTGAAACGGATAGGCGTCTGCTCCTTCGCAGGCTTAGGCGTGAGCTTCGGCGCCACAGTGTCCTTTCGAATCCGCTGCAAGGATTCCTCCACCTTCTTCGTCAAGGCCGGAGAGGGCTTGACCGGCTCGACATGCGCCTTCTTCGGGGCCGAGGCCCCCTGGCCACGCTAGTCGTCGCCCAGGCGCTTCTTCGGAGCCGACTTCGGGTCCACGACCCCTTTCGGAGCCGACTTCGGGTTCACGACCCCTTTCGGAGCCGACGCAGCCGCGTCGGACGATTTCGCCTTCGGTACCAACCCCGAGGACTTCGGGTCGGCCATCTTGGCGTGGCTCTTAGAGTCGGCCATTTTGGTTTCCTTGGAAGTTGACGCCTCCAGAACCTTCTTCACCAGCGCAACTTTCACTTTCGGTTTCGCATCCGAGGGTGCGTGACCAGTTGGCTTCACTTTCGTTTTCTTCGACGTAAGTGATGGTTCATAAGTGTCCGTGACCGGGCCCGGAGGCGGGGACGTAGGACTCATAGTTAGATCTTGGGTAAGGCCCGAAGGCGATCCCTCGACCTGGGCCGTAGGAGGGGTAATAACCCCAGAGTCTCGTTGGGGATGCTCCTCCTCTGAGCTATCACCCATAGTGGCAAAAGCCTGTTCGTCGACCCCTACCTCGTCGGCGACTTCGTCAAAGTTCTCCGCCCCTTCGTCATAGGTTTCACCTTCGGATGCGGGATTAGAGTCCGAACCTTGCACGTCGTCTTCTCCCTCGACAGATTCTTGGAAAATGTCGTCCGGTGGGGGCGCCGTAGCCGATAACTGAGCCTGGAGCCTATTAGCCCGGCGAATCTTTAAAGTCTTCTTGCTCCGGAACTTCGAACACGCCATACAGGTGTCTTCGCGGTGATCCGGCGACAAGCAGGTATTGCACACAGGGTGCACGTCGAGGTGTGAATATTTAGAGTTACACACCGGGCACTTCTTAAACGGAGTTCGCTCCATAGCAAGAATGTAGTGTAGGCCCGTCCGCGCCGAAAGCACGTGGAAGGGCAGCAAGAGATCGGAGCTGAGAGTCAGAAAGAAACCCGTACGCAACTATACCGACGCCCAGCCTAAAGACCTTTTGGTCTCGAGTAGAAGTTGAACAACTATCGGTTCCGACAGAGGGAACCGAAACACATCCGAACCCAATGGCGGAAAAAAACAATCTGGGGATGGAGGCGATGCCCATGTGCACTGTAGTCCAGGGGAGGAGCCACCTATCTCGTGATACTTCGAAGACTCTTCCAGGACAACAATGTGCAATCATCCGGACCCAACACTAGGTGGCGATCTATGCACAGATATGAATTCAGCAGCCCACATGCCTCGAACGTCCTACTTACCTTGTATTGTGGGATACGAAGGTGCGGTATCTAGGCATACAACCCCAGTTCTCAAAGTAATCCAAAAGCCATCTGCAAGTAATTACTGGGTAATTTAAACTGTTTCCATAGCATATATAAACCTGTAACAATTGCAGCTTCAATCACAACTGCATTTCCTTGAACAGTCTTGCATTTGAGTGTATATTTTACTTGCCTGTTTCAAGTCCGGCTTGGTTATAAAATAAAACCTAGGTATACCTTTTTTATACTTCCCTAATTGGTCTGGATTCTATCAGAGTGTGTGTAGTCAGTCCTTGATTAAGTGAATATAATAAATATTTAACAAACCCTCTGGATAAGCCCAACTGCTGGCCGGCACTACCACAAAGAGCTGTTCGTACTTAACTGTTTTAGCCTCTGATATACCACTGGGGACTCCCTGGATGTGTGCACACTATACCTCACTTGGTATAGTATATACAGAGCCAGCTTCCCACAACGCACAACCTATAAAGATGGACCGCAACCACAGTCAACGACTTCTTTTAACACCAAAGATGCTGGGATGAGGATAAAGGGCAGGATAGTGAACTGAAAGAATTCAGACCACACTACATATCGAAGAAGGCATATCCAAGATGCAGGGCAGACGTATGAAAAATATACATCCCGTTAGTCTAAGGACACTATCCAGTTCCAAGGTGGTGAGGCAGGGTCAAGTTTTAACATATAATGCCTCAGCTATTGCTTTTCACCTCTGAAGCATTAGAGTCCTGAATGTCTCTGCCAGTCAATAGATAAGAAAGTGTTAAACTGCCCGTAGTGCCTTAAGCACTCACTAAAACTGTAGGGCTCATGCCTTTCTACACAGATTACAGATCTCTATCCTCTGAAGGCCAGGATCATCAGTTCACTGCCTTTCTGATATACAAATCACCATGCCCCCACTCTTCGCTACTGTCAGGGCCGGACTGGGAACCAAAACCGGCCCTGGCAAAGTGCTCGCCGCCCCCCCCCCCCCTCCCTAAGGGGGTCCAGGGGTGCGGCTGAGCTCTTTGCGGGGCCGGTTTTCGGCCGATTTTGTTACAGGGCCGATTTTGCAGCTATGCTGCAATTACGGCCCTGTAACAAAAACGGCCCCCAGGGGCCCCAAACCGGCCCCCACTTATGCGGCGCACCAGGGGATTGCCCGGTGCCCGCAACGGCCAGTCCGGGCCTGGCTACTGTCCTTGGTGTGAACATCTTTCTGAACATCACGAAGAAGTAGCAACAACAGGATGCATCTGTCATCTAGAAGGACAAGCTAGGATCAGAATAAGGGCGAGGGCTAGCTAACTTTCCACAGCTTCTAACCTAATGTTTATGCTTGCCTTGGAAACTATCGCCGCTGCATGCCTAAAAAAAAAAAAAGATGTAACCTTTCTATGCGCTATGTACCATATAAGAAGCTTCCGCCTCTAAGCTTCCGAGAGGGGACACAAAGTTTTGATAAAATGTTCAATTTTGTGTTATGTTCTGCGGTCAAGCACCTGCCAAAGTTAGATCTTGCGGACAACATTTCCTCATTAACCCTTTCGATGCTGATAACGAGCTCAGCTCGTCATCACCCACGGGGGTCGTGTGCTGATGACGAGCTGAGCTCGTCATGACACCAGAAAATTGGCAATTTGCCGCACAGCGCAAAAATCACCGCAGCAGCGATGCGGTTAAAAGAGTATAAAAGAGCTGCTCCTCAGCCCATTCGTTGACCACCTTCTGCAGTGTATTTTTCACACCTTTGGTGTTCCCGGTTAACTGTATTTAGCATTTCCAATGGAGGTTGTAATACTTCATTGTACTTTGATATTCCTTCTCTCCCTCTTTTTCTGTGCATTGCCGTGATTTTAAACTTACTAGGTTGCATGTTTTTGTTCCCATCTGCGATGTGTCTTTGACACCTCTTACTTACTAGATTACATGCGGTTAGTCTTGATTAATGATGTGTCTTTGACATTTATTGTTTAAATTGTTTGAAACAAACCGTGCCACTCTGGACTTAGTTCCTGCACCTCACACGTGTGTCTTGTTATTTCAGATAGGGCACCTCTACGCTAAATTATGTGGTAAAAACCATCCTCCAACAGCTGGCGACCACGAAGGGACTAGGAACTAAATGTGGCATCAGTAGAACACCTACCATCACATATTGTTGTGTACCTCATTAACAACCACATCATAGGTCTCTCATTAGGCAACCCTTCCTCGTTCATTCCAGCAACACCCTTAACAAGCGCAGTCCTCCTGATCGTGTCCCAGGTTTTAGGTATCGATATTAGATAGGAGCAGCATGTGAAGCGAATAGTCTACGCCTACGTCTCCCATTTACATACACGAACAGCCCTATAAATAAAGGTCACCAAGGCCACTCCATTACAACATGTACTGAAGAACTTCACAGACAAGAGCAACATATAATTAAACACGGCAGGGAGCTACACAAGCACACAAAGAATTTAACACACCCCAGCCCACCTAAAGACACCTTTGATCGTGCTACACTAGACCATGCAGCTACGTTCCCAGAGGCTAAGTACTCATACAGTAAGCTTAAAAAGCACAAAGACACTCTTGTAGTGTGGCGAATCTTTAAAAAGAAAATGCTGAGCCAATACTCATGCCCATGGACCCACCGGCGTACCATGTACCATGGATCCTAATCTCACCATTACCTCCGGTTTAGCACGGACTTCAAATGACAAGACCGCTGTAGGCCACTCTGAAATACAGGATGATCCTTTTCCTCCACCTCCCAATGAACAATGACATAATAGACCAAATGCAAGAACTGCAAACTCTCAATGGCTCCAGCCCAGTGGTGGAAGGTTTAGTAAAAGGGTTGCCAGGCCAAATAGATTAATTCACACGAAAGCGGACACCAGACTCTGGCTCCAACGCTTCCTTCACTGGCGAACAGAAACACCTTCCAAGCCCGCACCTTGTCCCAGCATGCATAGGACACCACAGGTATTCACCACACCACAGTGATTCAAGAGCAGTGAACAAGAATTCCCTGGGTCCTTTGCTCCCTCAGACTTGGGCAAATGGACACAGATTTGACTTAAGCAAAAGCATGGATAGCATAACACCCGAAGAATTCCGCACTGACTTGTCTAATGTTTATACTTGCCTAATGTTTATACTTGCCTTTGAAACTAAGACAGCAGCATGCCTAAAAATAAGAAGTAACCTTTCTATGAGCTATGTACATATAAGGAGCTTCCGCCTTAAAGCTTTGGAGCTGTGACGCAATGTGTTGTGATAAAATGTTCAATTTTGTGTTATGTTCTGTGGTCAAGCACCTGCCAAAGTTAGATCTTGCGGACAACCGTTCCTCATTAAAAGAGCTGCTACTCAGCCCATTCACTGAATGCAGTGCATTTTTCAAGCCGTTGGTGTTGCCGTTTAACCGTATTTTTTAGCATTTCTAATTGAGATTGTAATACTACATTGTACTTTGATATACATTCGCTTTACTTTACATTGTCGAGATTTTAAACTTACTAGATTGCATGTTTTTGATCCTGATCTGCGATGTGCCTCTGACACCTGTTACTAGATAACATGCTGTTCGTCTTTAATGTGTCATTGACATTTATTGTTTCAAATAAATCATGCCACTTTTCACTTGGGTCCTACATCTTGCATGTGGGTCTTGTTATTTTAGATAGCACAGCTCTTCGTAAATAATGTGGTAAAAAAGAGCCTCCAAGAAGTAATTCAAAAGATGATTTTGCAGGTAAATGTGTTTATTGGAATTTCCAGTGCAGAGTTTATTTCCATCTTTAAAAATGAAGTAAAAAATACGATTCATCTATAGGTTAGATCACTTGGGAAGACACACGTATTAACAAGTCTTTTGTAGAAATGAGAGATTTGGTACTCAATCCAAGCTTTTTAAAGCTCCCTGGAGAAGAATCATGGCACCCAATCTACAGCCATGATAACAAAACTAATAGTATTACCAAGTATCCCAAACTGCCTTATCAACAGAGACAAAACAAACTGAAGCACTGCCAGTCATTAGGTAACTGAACACCGAAGCCCCCACTTTAACAAGTTGTATCTTCGAGGGCTAGCCTAAATAAGAGAAACCTCAATACGGAGAGGTCTTCACACTTCAAGAACCACCAGCTACAGACTACCAGGGAAAAACACAGGACAAGAACGTTACAACTGGAAAAAGTGAACAGAATGTTGCAGAAGTTGTTAAATAACTGTTGGTGCAAGCTTCAGAGACTGAAACCTGCTATACAAAGGTCACTGCAACATAGAAAAAGCTTTATAACATTGAACCCATACTTAACATTACTCCTAAGACCAGAAAACAGAAAACTGCTTTATTATCACACCTTCTTTTAACAAGTTAGCTTTGAAACCATGCATTCCATTAACCCGTTTACCGAAGCGGAAATTCCGACGCGGTGCAGGTGTTGCAATGCGCAGGCGAGGCCACGTCGCCCAACGGACGCGAGCAGCACTACCGAGGTAGTCCTCTCGACGGCCATTGGCCGACGAACGCACGCAAGGGGTTAAATACACTTAATGTCCCAACATTCCTATCCAAAGGTTCAAGTGTCCCATTTTAGTGCCCCCTCACTCAACCTTTTCACACCCAGAGTTACAGGGCCTTGACATTTTTTACAATTTCTTTGTATGATATGATTGTTTATCGGTAGTTGATATACAAAAAGCTAAGTAGGTAAAGTATGTAACATTAAAAACCTCAACGTTGATTTAACAAAAAGTCAACACCCAGCAACATGTAAAGACTGACTAGGCAAGTAGGCATTTATTAAAGCAATGCAACTTTGTAAAAGCAAATCCTGCGACCCTTAAATTCGATCTGGACCTGCCAACAGCATTATAAACGTGCACTGTACAAAGGCTCCTATTAAATATAAACGTTACAAAAGAGAAATACAATGATGGTCTAAAGTGGAAAATGCAGGCCCAGACTAAGCCGTTCTGCTTTAGAATGCCCTACTTCCACATTGGAGAAGAGAATCATCTACTCAATTATCAGAAGAATTGAAGATAATCTTTATATTTTCTATTTAGTAAAGGCTAAACAATGGTTAAGTCCATGGACCTGCAGTTTCAAAGGCCCACAGATTAACTACTCATCCTAATCTGCTGACTGGTTGCTCTTGTCAAGTCTGTCATACATCCGAGATTGGTCTTTATTCTCCCTACTCAGTGAGAATCTTCAGACCTTCAATAATCTACCACTATTCCCGGCCATCCTTATCAAAATCCTCCAATCGTACCAAGGCATTGTCTGGAACATAGACATGGACAAACAGGATTATACATCAATCACAGTTTTTTTTCAGAATTTTGACCACAGCCTTGTTTGGAGCAAGACTTTCAACAGAACATAGTGGATTATTAAAATCGCTCAAGTAATTACAGTCTTCTTTGCCCTTTCACTGCACATTTCCTAATGAACTGTGGATCATAATCACTCCTAAATGACTGCTGCAACTACACCAGCTGGTCAAACAACCTCTTTAAAAAGGGTCCAAATGACTTTGCACCCCTTAAGTAGATAGCATACGCTAGCAACTGTTCATTTGAGTTCAGTGAGTATATGGTGCTATGTATACTATGAACATATCTTGAATTGCTTCAATAAAGTCAGATAAAAGAAGAATAGTTTTGGGGAGAGGCGAAATTACAAAACGTACCTGCGAAGGAACACATTTTGGAGGCTCAATACGTATTGTCGGGTCCCATTCTCCTGGGGGAAGGACAGTTACTTGGTCTAAAAACTCATCAATTCCTGATAATAAATCAATTCGGTCTTTAGCTTTATAAGCAACATCATGGAAAACCTTTGAGAAAAAAATTAAAGCAAATGATCAGTGTCAAGTCACTTAAAAGTACTAGAAAATCAAAGCAGTGTGTGCCAAAGGTCCTAGAGGCCACAAGTACAGAACAGGCCAGTTACATCAACTCTCTAATAGTACTGCTTTACACTCTGAAATATTCAAACTTCGCACATCAGGGCCTGGAATTAAAAGTGCTCTGGTAAACGGCAACACCTCCATTATATATTTTCAACCCTCTAAAAGCTCCTTCAAATCTTAAGATCAAGGGGAAGATGGATTCTTGTGAATCTTACACTGCGGATCTGCTTATGCGATTAAGTATTATTGCAAGAGAGATGGCTAGAACCTAGAGTTGGCTGGACCCGGTTGGGGGGAGGGCGTTGTGGGGAGTTTTGGGGATTGCCTAGTTAAAAGTTTGAAAAATGTTGGACTGAAAAGCATCTTCAAGGGAAAGTATATACCAAAATTATCCCCGAGTTTACTATTGGAAGGGTCATTGTGTCAAATATTGTCTGGGGGATATGTAGTTGTATGGACTATACTCTTGAAAAAGCAATAAAGAAAATTAAAAAAACTAATTAAAAAAAGAGAGAGATGGCTAGAGGTCTTCTACTGGCCTCTGAATAGAGCAATCAAGAGTACCAAAACAGGAGGCTGGAGTTAAAGATAATCACAGGAGTAAAAAGCTTCCGCATGGAGGGTGACCCTGGCCCAGATGAGGGACAGCGGTAGAAACCACCATGGGCAAGACCAGAGCATGCCTAATGAGGAAGTGAGAAGGGAAGCTTGGCTTTTATTCAGCTGCCTCTGGTTCCCATCGATCAGTCCCAGCGGATCGGGCCCTATCAAAATCTTTACAACAGGAATTTAAGGTTCCAAATTGCGACAGTACCGTATATTTGAATATAGCATTCCTTTTTCACCTCAGTTTTAATGTTATGAAGCACTGTAACTAACAGGCTTGCCCCTCACTAAAACGTAGATCAGTACTTTCCAATAACTATGCAAGATAACGGATTTGCGATTGAAAAAAATAAAATCCACCGATAGCATTCTGTTTGCACGGTTAACATTTGATAGCTTTAGGCTGAGTACTTTGGCAAAAAACGACACATTTATATGATGCAAATGCAGCATCTTAATTAAACAGTCAGGACACTCAATTGGTGGTGGCATATAACCAAGAAGGAAGGCACTTGATGCACAAAGTATTATCTAGGATAACAAAATGGTTTCAGCACTAGAGAAAAGGGCCCTTTCTCAGTGAGTCATATTTAAAAAGTACATGGACATGAAAAATGATTCATTGTGCATTACCTCATCTGTCATAAGGGTAGCGATCGATCTGCCAATTTCATGGTACTGTGGTACTTTTCCATGTGGACCCAGGAGCAGAAATAAGAACCTGTGAAGAAACAATAGCATTATCTTGGATTACCAGTCTGCTCAAAGCCCTGGAAGAGGTTTTAATCCTCAGCTCAAATACACATAAAGGGAAATACATATTTAGCCTATTTTTACATTTCACCCAGTTCACAAAATCAAGGGACTGGGGCTTCGTGTTTGTGATGTTAAACTAGATATTATATATTTATTTTCCAAATATCTTTTTACTGAATTTTAATGGTTCACGATACAACTTTTAACAAGTAACAGATAATACAACAAACCCAAGTTGTGTCTCCAGGATTACAACAAATACAATGAGATCCCTTTATCCTCCCTTACAAGGATTTTCTATTCAGATATTGAGAACAAACATTCCCATTGCTCTCCATCTAGTTGGACACAGGGTTGCAGATACTTCATCATTTAACACTTCTGGTAGTGTTCCTCATTTGTCCGCAAAGTTCAGCTGAGAGTTTTTCACCTTTTGCATCAAATGATCCATGGCCAATATAAAGCATAGTGCTACCATTATGTCATTGGAGGAGCTTCTTTCTGCTTCAAATTAAAAAAAGAAAGAGCAAATTTTACTGTAGCAAGGAATTTGTAGAAATATGCACTAATTTTATCTGCTAGGCATTTATATCCTGCTGGTCTGAGGCCCGAGTGATATTTTCTACACGATGACCCTTCAGTAATTCTAAGAATGCAGCACAGTGTTTTTCCAACTTCCTCTTAGCACCCACTACAAATATGGAGCACAGCACCCTGCACAACACATTATCGCCAACAGTCTCCTTTGGTATGCGTGTAAATTCTGCTCAAACATGCAGGGGTAGAACCAGCCACATACTACTTTAATGAATTTCATTTTGTTTAATACTTTAGCCTATATGAATATCATGCTGCAAAGTCTCCAAGTGTTTCAATGGGATTTCTTATTAGATGCCTAGCCCCAGGTTGACGTAGAAGCCAATTTTAAGTTATCAATAGAGATTAATATAAACCAGGAGATCAAAAGAGGGGGAAAACATGGCGGCAGTCGGCTGACTGCAGCGGTGCTCCGCTCCGTCTCGGTCCCTGATGCCTTGATCATTAGCGTTACCGACTCGCTCATTCGTTTAGACTATGCGGCGGAATTGAGCAGGGTTTCTCGTAACTTTATACTTCCATTTTCGGAGCTCCGTGATACAGTTTAAAGCAAGTTCTTTTGCTTTTACCTCCTACCTCGATGTGCTTCGGTCTTTCAGCAAGCCTCGGCGCTCAGGAGAGTGGGCGTAGCAGAGCCGCGGGGTCGACCAGCTGCAGCGGAGTGGAACGCGGAGGTGAACGCCCTTCCCGAGGCAAGCCCACATCGGAGCTGTCACGCTGGGAACAAGCCGCCCTCGAGCTCCGCAGAGCCAGGCACTTTCGAAGTCTCCGCAGGGAACCCTGTACTAGCGGCACCTCTCACAGAAGTAATTCGACATTTGGAGTAAGCGTGTTACAGCCCATAAAGCCAGACGCTGGTTTTGCTTTGCTGCTCACAAAAGCCTCACAGGAAGGTGAAGCTAATGAATCAGATACTGTAAGTAAAAACCACACTAATGAGGAGATAAATATCAGAAACAATTGGAAATCCACAAGCTCAACTTTGGCACACATGACCACTGCAGAGTCTGCTAGGAAGCTAAGAGGTAAGAGCGCAGCAAAGGGCTTGGTGGGAACCAGTATATCCCGTAAAAAGAAAGCTAAAGGTGCGCTGCAAGTTACTGAAGAGGAGGCTGGCGGGGAGGTTTTTGAGGTAAGAAAAAGCCCTCAAACCAATGCAAAATTAAATACAGATCAGGAAACATCCTCTTACCTTTCAACTGAGGTTAAAGCAAAAAGGGGCAGGAAACGCTGTAAAGCGAAACCCCCTACAGCTTCCATACCTAAAATCACTCCATCTCTACGCTCATATTTCAAAGTAGTTCCCCAAATCTTGAATATTGGGAAAGAACATCTCCAAACTAGCAACAACATTACGGACTTCGAAACAGGTACAGAAATCATGCCAATCAATGGGCAGGTCTTGTCCCCGGTGACAGAGGCCTCAAAGTCCGCCTCAGCTAATTTTTTAGACAATGAGCTTCAAATGGCTAGTACTGACTCCTCTCATATATCACAGCTGGCAGAGAGGCCATCTAAAGAGGCTGAAGTAGAGAGTCTAATGCCTGAAAAAACTGCAGATCTAGCTACACTAAATTCTGATGTGCCCGGGGCAGTGGATGAAACAGTATTACCCTCTGCACCAGCAGATGTAGCCACAGTTAACATGGAAGATAATTTTGAGGCTGGAATATTTTCTGAACCCCCTACGATGACATCCCAAGAATTAAGCGACGCTGTCGGGTCATGCGCAGAAACTATCTCTGTAGCTTCTATACAATTAATGTTTGCAGCGCTATCTGCGGAGATTAAGCAAGGATTTGCTGAATCAAGCTCCAATCAGAGGGAGATAAGAAGTTTCTGCGAGTCTCTTGATGAGAGAATAGGCACCTTGACGCTGAGAACCCAAGCACTGGAGGAAACTGTGGGTCAAATATCGATGAGGGATGAGGGCACTACGGAAGACATCACAAGATTAAAAAAAGAAGATCAAGCCCTCTCGGAGAGAATGGAGCTTTTAGAAAACAACGCAAGGCGTAGTAATATACGCATCTTGAATGTTCCTGAAGGAAGCGAAGGCACGGATATCAAGAGTTACATAATCACTTTACTAAAGGAAACTTTAAATCTTTCCAATTCTTTTGAGGAGCTATCAAAGGACATTCAACGTATACATAGGGAGCCTTTTAGACGCAACCCACAGCGGACTAAACCCAGGAAAATTCTTGTAAACTTTCATACCTACTCCTTGAAGGAGCATATCTTAAATCAAGCACTCAAGCTAAAATCACAAACATTCAAAGGCTGTAACTTTCAGATTCGCTCGGATCTCTCCCGATTTACTTTAGATAAACAGTGGGAGCTGGGCCAGAGGATGGACGCTTTTCGTAAATGTGGCGCTACAGTACAGATGGGTTTCCCTGCATCTCTCAAGATTATGCTAGACAACAAAATGTACAACATTAGATCAGTGCAGGCTGCAGATGATCTCCTACTATCCTTTGGTAGCAGGAAACAGAGGGAGTAGAACTGAGATGAGTTGAAACAGCTAATAAGAACGCCACCAACTGTTAATTCCCGAATGCCTAAAATTATCTAATCTTCACAAATCTTTATTAATCAAGTAGTGTGGATAAAATACAGCATGAGTAAATGAAGGCATGAAATCACCGTATGTAAAAAAATAAAAAATAAAAGAGAATCGGCGAGAAAAAGGGGAAAGACAAAGAAAAAGAGAAAAAAGAAAAAAGGGGGTAGTAAAAAAAAAAAAGAAAAATCATAATAATACTTGCCTATAAGATAAGCACAAAATCTAAAGGCGAGTCACAATATAAATAGAAGAGGCACACAGGGTCGAGATGGGGAAGAGCTAGGGGCACTTACTTCAGGAAAACTTTCCGGTTGGTGAGTATAGGGTTTTCCCAGGGTAGGGAGGGGGGAGGGGGGGAGGGCACGGGTGTGTGGGGGGCACAAACACATCTAAGAATGAGCTCCAATCTTTTTATGTAAATAAGTTTTTTAATATAATGTTCTTTACTCATCTTAAGCCAAATAGCATGAATTCGTATAAATTGTCACATAGTTTACCAACCTTTTTGTCAGTCCCACCAAATAACCTAAACTCACAACACAATGAGTAAACTCAAACTATTATCCTGGAATGTTAATGGTCTCCGCACCAAGCCTCGTGCTAATAGAATCATGCAATATTTACGAGATACCGATGCGGGGATCATTATCCTCCAGGAGACACACTTAATTCATAGTGAAATACTGGAGTTGGTTCGAAGGAATAGATGGATAGAATCTTCAATTTCAACAACACAAGGTTCTAATACACGGGGGGTCTCGATTCTCTTCAAGAAATCCGTAAGGTTTAAGATTAAACAACAGAAAGTCGATTCTGGAGGGAGATGGGCCATCGTAGAAGTAGAGTTAGGAGAAATCAAGTTAACATTATTGGGATATTATGGTCCAAATATTGACGATCCCTCAGCACTGAAAATCCTATTCAACCACTTGTTAAGTTTCCCAGACCCGGTGATTATCGCTGGAGATTTCAATATCACTCTGAATCCACTCCTCGACAAATCACCTGACAGAAAATGATCTCTAAATCCAGAAACTGTCTTTTAGGTTTAATGAACCAATATAATTATATTGACATCTGGCGGTTTAGAGAGGGTCAAAGGCAAGACTTCTCATTCAGGAATTCGAAGTATAGGCATAAATCTAGAATTGATTTTATTCTTACTAGTAGAGCTCTGGCTGATGACATAACCTCAATACACTACACTCCAATGCATCTCTCTGACCACTCTGCAATTGAGTTAGAATTAAAATTGGCTATGGCACCTCTTACAAGAATGTGGTCCTTTGACAGGTCTTTACTCTCATCAATAGAAGATACTGAATTTTTACTGTTAGAAACACGTCATTTTTTTAACACTAATAATGGTACTGCCTCAATAGGAACTATATGGGATGCATTTAAGTGTACATTAAGAGGCCTTATCAAAAATAAAGTAGCCTATAGAAGAAGACAGTATTCAGAGGAAGTAACCTCCATTGAAAATAATATTTTGGCAGCTCAGTCTGATATTGACAACACTGATTTAATAGACAATCACAACCTTGCCGAAAAACACGCAGAGTTGGATAGGCTAAAGTACACACTATCGGCAATTCTAGAGAAACGTGTCTTGCAGGGATGGGAGGCAAGCAAACTTTCGCATTTCCAATATGGGGAGGGGGCAGGGAAATTGCTTGCCTGGAAAACAAAATCTGACCGGGTCCGAAACAATATCTCCTCTAACATCCGCGGGGGGCACCTTTTCCAGGGACGATTAGATCAGAGTAGCTTTCAGAATTTTTTTTCAATCCATATATCAGGACGATCTGAACGTTACTCAGAATGACATCATGAGCTGGCTGGAAGGTATCTCTCTACCATCTTTAACATCAGAATAGAGCTGTTCCTTGGATGAGGAAATAACCATCACTGAGGTAGAAGAGGCTATAAGGAAAGCAAAATGTGGTAAGGCTGCAGGCACTGATGGTTTGCCATGTGAAATCTACAAAAAACTCATCACAGAGGTCTCTCCATTCCTAGTTACCCTTTTTAATCAAATTCTAAGAGACTGTGAATTGCCACCCGAATCATGGGATAATGCCTCCATAATCCTTATCTTGAAGCCTGGCAAACCCTCCTCAGATTGCGGCTCATATCGGCCTATTTCTATACTAAACGCCGACTATAAAATCTTTACCACTATATTGGCCAATCGGTTGGGCCGGGTAGCGCCTCATATTATAGCTCCAAACCAAAAAGGGTTTATAAAGGGGAGACAGCTCAGTGAGCTCACTTATGAATTACTAGGCTCTATAGACATTGCTATAAAAGAGGCTATCCCTTTGGTTGTCCTCACGTTGGATGCTACCAAGGCCTTCGACAGGGTGAATTGGCTATACTTGTCGGAGGCCTTGAGGAGGTTCAACGTAGGGGACAGATTTCGGAGAACGATAAATTTGTTATATCGGTGCCCATCTGCCTCACTATTGATAAATGGAGGTTTGACGGAGCCCTTCAGGGTTACGAGAGGAACTAGACAGGGTTGTCCCCTGTCCCCCCTCCTCTTTGATGTATACATTGAACCTTTCGCTCAAACCTTAAGAGACAGTATACTCATTAAACCTTTTATTTTTGGTGGCTGGGATAGAAAGGTGGCACTATGCGGACGATATTATGATTTTTACTACGAGTTATGAGGAAGCATACCCAGAGATAATTGAACAGGCCCTCAAATTTGGCAAAGTGTCAGGGTATGAAATTAATGCTTTAAAGACAGAGTCAATGTCCTGGAATATTAATATAACTGATAATAACGGGACATCCAAAACCCAAATTCGCTATCTGGGGGTAAACATAGTTAAAGACATCAACTCGATTGCTTCTCTAAACTTCACCAAAGTAGCTGCAGAGTGTCGGAAACTTATGAGAGACTGGTCTCATCTTCCGCTCACTGTTTTGGGTAAGGTCAATCTGGTGAAGATGAGTATCCTACCGAAAGTTTCTTTTTTGTTTAACTCAATTCCACTTTGTTTTGATTCTAAACTAATCTCTAAGTTACAGAGCGCGATTACCAGCTTTATTTGGAGTAGTAAGAGCCCAAGAATTTCGTGGAAAAAAAATCAGGCGACGCAGGGAGAAGGGAGGGCTCGCCGATCCAGACCTTCAAATATACGCATGGGCGTTTCAGCTTTCGCACACGCGCATGCTGCTTAAAACCCCTACATCAACAGGGCTGGGCCTTCTTTTTTCCACATTATTGGATTGTGAAAAAGTAGACCAATTTGGTTTTTTGTTTAAATTTGGCGACCCAAAATTCTTTAAGAAAATTAAATTGAAAATCTTACAAGGGATTGCATCTACTTGTAAGATGTGAGGCAAGCGATTAAGGTTGGCTACTATTCTGGGAGGGCTCCTATATGGAACTTGCCCGCCCCCCCCTCATGGACAATAGATGCCCTTACTAACCCGCTAAAAGAAGCTGGCATCAATAGTTGGGATGACTTGTTTATGGATGGGTCATTACTTCCATGGGACTATTTAATTAATAAAGTAGGCCCTAGTCTGTCGAGATTTAAATATATTCAGATCTCCAGCTGGACACAGTCATATAAAGAGCAGCCAGCACGGATTAGTAAACTCCCTATAGGTGGTCATAGTGATTTGGTAACTTGCCTCTTAGACAGCCCAGTGGCAAAGAAAGAAATTTCACGTTGGTACAATAAAATAATAGATTAAATAGATACCAACTTTCATCTACCCACATCACTATGGGCTGAACTAATGCCAGGCTTAGATGTGGAAGAGCTCTGGACAGCTTCTTGCTCGACGCTCTGGGACATAGTTAAACCTGCGTGGCTTCGAAGGAACCACCTCTTTACTATACATAGGGCATACTATTCCCCCCAAAGGCTGACTAAGTTTTCTCTAACAGGCCCAGTCCTATGTCCAAGATGCAGGTCAATCGCAGCATCAGACATCCATATGTTTTATGAATGTCCAAACCTATCCGCTTATTGGGAAGCCATTAAGATTAAGCTATCACAATCTTTGGGTGAACATATCTCTATAGACCTCGGTCTTGTTATCTTTGGTCTTAAAGTAAAACCCGCAACGCCGCAACCAATCTGTTATTTTATTCCATTCTAGCGGCACGTAGGGAGATTTGTAGACATTGGAAAGATGCTCAAGACCTACAGTGCATGAATGGCGAGCGTCACTTCAAATCTCCAAACTATCTCGCCAGAGCAGGAAACCCTATTAGGAGAGCTTTTTGGGCTATGCTAGGATAGTAGGTACAAACCTGGGTTTTTTTGTTTTTTTTTCTTTTCCCCAGGTCCTATGATTAATGTGTGCATTGCTTATCCTTGCTACCATCACTAACAGTTTTGGTGTTATGGAGGTCTCGATAATTCGGGCACTATCTACTAAGGCACAGCCCTAAGCAAGATCATGTCTGGCCTATGTGTATTGTACTTGGGAATTGGTCTTCCTCCCTCCCGTATGAATTCTCCCACCAGCTATTAGCTGAGACAGCACAGAACATGACCATTCGCCTTTTTGCTCTGTGGCGGTCTTTTGGTTTTGATAGATTGGAGCTATGCACGCAAATGAGGATAAAAAAAAAAAAAAAAAAAAAAAACAGGAGATCAATTGGACTTGAAGGCAGGCGGAGGTGGGGGTCAAATTTGATCTGTTCTCTAGTTGCAGCTGGTTTGTTTTTGAGTCGTAGGGCCCATCGACTGATGCCAGCATATCGTAGGTGCTTTCTAATCTAAAATAAATTCTTCTTTACACTGGGGGAAGGATTGGATCATTCAGGTATAAAAAAATAAAACGTTGGATATCATTCAACATCCTTCCACCTTTCATTTGTGAAACTCCCCCTCACTCATTGCAGGAGAAAATGCTGTATTAAAAGGAATTGGGGAATACAGTGAGAGAAAGGTTGCCAGATTGCGTTTCAATATCCAGTCCCATACATTTCAGTGAATATTACAGGAGTGTTTATTTATCCATTTGATGATTTATGTTCTCATTTCAGCCATATAATATCCGCCCCAGTGTCCAGCCTGTGATTACATGTTCCATATGCACACAAAAAACATCTGAATCATGTCTGGACAAGTGCTTAACCACTAGGTCAGGTGGCTTTGTAGTGCTTTCTGAAGCTGGAAAATGACACCTCCCTGGGATTTAGTCAGCTAATCTTAGTCTGGCTTTATTCCAGATAATTTGGTTAATCTCTGTAATTGCTCTAATAAAATAAAATAAAAATCACAGCGATAGGAAGTGCCTGGAAGAGATAAAGAAGCCTTGGCAAAACATTTATTTTTACCACATTTGTTGTTTCCATCCAGCAGTCTGCATGTTATCAGGCCTTTATTAAAGGGAAATTAGTTCTGGAAAGGCCTTGTAAAGTGTGAGTTATTTTAATTACCAAATATTAACTGCATCCCTTCGTCCATCTAAAAGGGAAGGAAAGCCACAAGACTCAACCTCCTTCCATTGTTTAAGGAAAGGTGATTTTGGATTTCTCCAGATTGATTTAATACTTAGCCACTGCTTCAAATTAACCTACTTGACAAATCACTACAGGTAGGAAATATTCCAGAGAGTGGAGTGTTCGAAGGACGTCAAGAGTAATCGGACCCGAAGCGTATCCTTCAACGAGTTGGGAGTGTCAGATTGTGCCTGCAAATTGTTCTATGCTCCGTGCAAAGATGGGACAAAGGACAGTCTTGCCTTCTGCTTCTGTACAAGCGTAACGCTCTAGACAGGCCACGATGGACAGACATTTGGGCCTTAGGAAATCTACAATTTGCAGAAATCCTATTAGTATAGCTAGGGCCCACACCTATTTGTATGATCACAATAGCTAGAATGGACGTATCTACCCAGTTGATAGCTATGCGTCAAAAGACAGGAGAGCTGCCGGTATCTTGTTTTTTTATCCTTCTCTTCAACCAGGTGGACTGCCCTATGGATAGAATCATGCGATTGTCTTCCAGCAATAAAACCTCTTTGAACAGGAGCAAAGAACACTGGCAAGATCTGATTTCATTCCCAGAAATTTTAGGTACAACTGGTGACTCAATTGAGTAGGTTGATAGAGGTGTAAGAGGTACAATATTTTGTGTCTGTGCCGGTTTAGTGAGAACCATAATGATCGCCTTTTTCATAGAGTCAAAAACTTTAGCCGTCTCCACAAGACTGAATTGAGTCTGCTGTATATTTTATAAAATTGGCCTAAGAACCCATCTGGCCCTGGAACCGTGTTATGTTTATGCATGGCTATGGCTTTCTTAAACTCTCCTCCAATTGGTGCTTCTACATTATCCCTGGGTAAAAGCAATTTTAAGTAGATGTGCAATTTTTTAATTGATGGTGGAGTGTAACCTTTAAAAAAAAAACATAAAAGTTATTGAATTCTGCCAAATTACTCTCCTCCTCAAAGGTACGCTATTTGTGGAATGGGTCGCTTTAATAATATCCTTATTACTTAGTATGTAATGACATAGTCAAGGGGGGGTACCTCGCTTTAAGTGTAGGCGTGCTAGTTCTGCTCCATTATTGTAGGCAACAGTTAACTCCTACCCTATAAAGAGGGCAGGGACCCGTACTCTGCTTTCTGTGCCCCAAAATCTAACTCTGTTTTTTCCCAATGATCTAATTTTTTTCAAGATGGGGTGCAAATACATCTCCCTCTCATTACTGCCTTAAGGCATCCTATGAAGTAGCATTTGACACTTCACCAGTATGATTTTCTACAAACAATTGAATCCCAAAGTTTTGCCCAGTTATTTTCAAAAACGTCCATCAGAACTGATGGGTACACTCCCGACAACAAGGGTCTCATCCCTTTGCATATAAAGTTCTAAATGAACGAGTTATCAGAAATGGAGATGGTACCTATATCAGCTGATACGATCTCAGGGACTTTGCGTAGAAAGTTATCAAATGTAGGTGCTTTGGTTAACGTGGGTGAAATGTGTCTTCTGCATTCATCAGATGAGATTCCCTCCATATATCTATCTCACATCCCAAACTCTTCAAAAGCTTTGATTGCATTTGGAGACAGAACACAGGGCATGATTAGGGTGCACCATCTAGCTTGGGAGTGGTGATTTCCACACGTGCAAAACATGCTATATCGCTAAAGATGTCCGTATAAAGGAATCTCGTGCTAAGTTAGGTAGATAAATTGTGGCTAGTTTTCTTGGTTTAGGACATAGCACATCAAGTATCTTCCCGCTTTATCAATTTTTTGTCTTCATATAAACAGCAAATTACGTTTCATAACAGCAACTCCATTATGCGTAGACCCTGCTGACGCTTAGTATGCACTGAGGTCGATCTTATGCCTCATACTATATTGGCTGCTTCTCTTTTAAATACGTTTCCTACAGACATCACTATCTGGTTGTGAGGCCTTCCTAGAAAGTCATTTATTTATTTGTGCTTCTTCCAGGCGCTGAGGATTTCTTCTACAACATTTGTGTTTTTTTGTATTGCACCGTGGGGCCTCAGACTCATTCTATGTAAGCTATTTATTGTCACTTTATGGTGTGTATGATCCAACAGACACTTATAGGTGATCTCATCAGTGTCCCCAGGCCCTTTTTCTGGCATCTAAACCATTGGTGCTGTAGTTTGTATATATTGGACAGGTCTTACGCTCGTGGGAGTGCCAATTCAAAGGTTTTCCCGTTGCTGCATTTGTTGCCCAGTTTCCTTGTGTTTCAGTTCTATAGCATCTATTTTGGACTTCATAACTACTTGTGAAACAACAGCATCAACATTCTTTCATAGTTCTACAATCTCCACCCACCTCCCCCCTCCCCTGCCCTCCCAACCCGCTCCCCCTTGCCAGCTGGAAGGTCTGGCAAATGTTTGTCCATGTCACTCGAGTTGTTCTTCACGAAGCTCCTGTTCAAATATTTTTAGAGAATCCAAATGTTCTGCCTTTCTGAGGAATATATTCGATGTTAGATTGGAAGGTTCGCCACCTGCATTGTACATTGTATGCTACTCTCCGGTAAGACTTGCTGTGGCAAAATAATGTAGAAGTAAGGCTTTCTGTGCCTGTTTTTGGTTTCAGGGGCATTCACTCTTTCCTAGTAGTTCCATAACAACTTCAAGCCATACATGCCAAGAACAGATGCATACTGGTAAGTAGCATATTCCGTTCGAGGCATGTGGGCTGCTGAATTCATATCTGTGCATATACTGAATAGCAGTATCTCCTCTAGGGGTGGTTACCTGTGCCAGCTGCAGCAGTTTGAAAAAGAGTTGAGGGCAGCCTGGCCTACAGCAGCTTGCTGCTTTGCTTGCACGTCTAAACAGTAGTGTTTTGTGAAGTTGTGTATGGTAGTCCATGTGGCTGCTTTACATATGTCTTGAAGAGGAGTATTCCCTAGGAAAGCCATGGATGCCCCCATTTTTCACGTAGAGTACGCTCTTTGGGGGACAATTAAAGTGCGTTTAACCTTTTGATCGCATATTTGAATGCATTTAACGATCCAGGCTATTCCTGACTGATATAGGGTATCCTTTATGTTGTGGTGAAAAAGCAACAAATAATTGCTTTGTTTTCCTAAATGATTTCGTTCTGTCCACATAATAAAGCAGAGGTCTTTTTACATCCAGTGTGTGTAGGGCTCTTTCAGCTACTGACTGGATTTTGGAAGAACACTGGCAGTTCTATTGATTGATTAATATGGAAGTTGGATATGACCTTTGGCATAAACGTAGGGTTTGTTCGAAGAACCACCCTGTTAGCATGTACTTGCATGAAGGGTTCCTGAATTGTTAATGCTTGTAACTCGCCTGAGTGAGGTAATAGCAATTAAGAATGCCACCTTCCATGTTAAGAATTGCAGTTCGCATGAGTGTAGAGGTTCGAAAGGAGGTCCCATAAGTCTGGTAAGTACAATGTTTAGATTCCAGACTGGGGAAGGTGGGTGTCTTGGAGGGATCACTCTTTTAAGACCCTCCATAAAAGCTTTTATTGCTGGTACCCTAAACAGTGAAAGGTGTTGCCTGTTTTGAAGGTATGCTGCTATAGCTGCTAGGTGTAGTCTTATCGAAGAGTACGCTAGGTTGCATCTTTGAAGATGGAGCAGGTAACATATAATGTTCTGTATGGAAGCATCTAAAGGGTTGATTTGGTTATTGTTGCAGTAAATAACAAATCCCTTCCATTTAGCATGCTCTTGTAGTTGGTCGCCTTGCCTCTAATGATGTTCATACAGTCTGGAGGCAAGTTAAGGTATCCAAATTCTAAAACTTCAGGAGCCAGATCGCTAGGTTCATCCGATTGGGATCTGGGTGTCTGATTTCTCCATGGTACGGAGTTAGAAGATGGGGTGCGAGGCGCAGCCTTTGATGAGGAACTACTGAAAGTTCCAGGAACGTTGTGTACCATGGCTGTCTCGCCCATGTGGGAGGAACTAGGATCAGTGTAAGTGACTGTTGCTGCAGTTTGCGTTCCACCAGCGGAATCAGTGGTGCTGGGGGAAAAGCATACGCAAATCTGCCTGACCAGTTCATCCATATCGCATTGCGACAACGGATGTGGGAACCTGGCGGCAAAGTACTGGCATTTTGAGTTTTCGTTTGTGGCAAACAGGTCTATCTCTGCCTGAAGAATGGTTGGAGAACTTGGGGTGAATCTCCCATTCGTGTAGTTGTTGGCTGTGTCTGCTGAGCAGGTCTGCAATCTGATTGTCTTTCCCCGGAAGGTGTTCTGCCAGGAGAAAGATCTTTTGGAATTGCCCACTTCCATATGCTCTGTGCTAAGTGGGACAGTTGTGGAGAGTGTATTCCTCCCGGTTTCTGGATATAGTACACTGCTGTCATGTTGTCCGTCCGGATCAAGACAGTCTTGCTGTGCAAGTATTTTTGGAATGCTTTTAGGGCTAGGAATATCGCTAGCAACTCTAGTTGGTTGATATGCAATTTCTTATGTTTGTTTGTCCAGAGCCCTTGTACTGTGTAGTGAAGGAGGTGGGCTCCCCAGCCTGTCAGTGATGCGTCCGCTGTGAGTACTTGTTGTGGAATCGGTTCTTGGAACAGTCGCCCCTTGGAAAGGTTTTGTGGGTTCCACCACTGCAGAGAGTTGTGAGCGCGACGGTTTACCAACACTAGGTCTTTTAGTTGTCCTTGAGCCTGGTTCCACTGCCGTGCTAGGCATTCTTGCAATGGACGCATTTGAAGTCTGGCATGGGGGACAATGAATATGCAGGAGCCCATCATGCCTATGAGTTGCATGAAGACTCTAGGTGGAAGAGAGTGTTGTGGCAGAAATTTGCGAATGAGCATCTGCATGCTGGCTATTCTCGCTGAGTTTGGGTATGCCTTTGCCACTGAGGTATCTATAGTCGCTCCCAGATATTGTTGTATGTGGGATGGTTGCAGATGCAATTTTGGGTAGTTTATGGAAAACCCTAGGCTCTGTAGCAGCTGAAGTGTTTGAGACGTGTCTCTTGCACACTGTTGGTATGATTTTTCTTGTATGAGCCAATCGTCCAGGTACGGGAACCATGGATGTGTTGCCTCCTGAGATGAGCAGCTACTGTGGCTAAGCATTTTGTAAACACTTTTGGAGCAGTGGTCACCCCGAAGGGGAGAACCTTGAATTGGTAGTGTTGACAGTCTATTGTGAACCAGAGATATTTTCTGTGAGCTGGATGGATTGGTATGTGAAAATACGCGTCTTTGAGGTCTAATGTTGCCAGGAAGTCTCCTTGCTGTAGCAACGGGAGCACTTGCTGTAGTGTGATCATATGGAAGTGCTCCGACAGTATGCATTGATTTAGGGGTCTGAGGTCCAAAATTGGTCTGAGGGAACCGTCCTTCTTGGGAATAAGGAAGTACAGGGAGTATACCCCTGTCCCTTGGTGTTGGAAAGGGACTTGCTCTATTGCCCCCTTTTCCAGCATGCATTTCACCTCTTGTTGTAGTAGGGTGATGTGTTCTTTGGACATAGGACGGTGTCTGGGTGGTATGTTTGGTGGGGTAGAAGTGAGTTCTAGGCAACAACAATACTGGATAATTTGTCTCACCCACCTGGCCGTGGTAATTACGTTCCAGACAGGTAGGAATTGTTGGAGTCTGCCTCCGACCGGTGTTAGGTGGTCTGGAGGTAGCGTACTGAAGTCACTGTTTTGTGGCAGTGGAGGCTCTGGTGTTGCCTCCACGTCCTCTTCCCTTAATATTGTTGCCCCTATAACCTCCTCTGTTGGAGTTTTTGTTAAAGGAACTTTGAGTGTTGGCTTTGTATGAAGTTGAGGTCTGTGAAGTACTGCCTCATGTAGCTGCTCTGTACGAGGAGCGTTGAAAGGAACCTCTGTGTTGCTGAAACTGCAATGCACCCATTGATTTCGCAGTTTGTGTCTTTTTTCATTTTATCTAAAATGGTGTCGACTGCGGGGCCAAAAAGGAAGTCTTGATTTACTGGCTGGTTAAGAATGGTGGACTGCACCTCGTTCTTAAAGCCGGAAATACGCAGCCATGCATGTTGTTGTAATAAAACGCTAGTGTTAATAGACCTGGCTGCAGTGTCTGCTGCATCAAGCGCGCATTTGATGGAGGTGTTGGTAATACATTTTCCCTCCTGTATGAGGTCATTGGCTTGGGCTTTAAAAAGGTTCAGGCAGGTGTTGCATTAAGCTTTCAAGCTGGTCATAGTGCACCCAGTCGTAACGAGCTAGCAGAGCTTGTGTATTGGCAATCCTCCATGAATTGGAGGCCTGTGATGCTACCTTTTTACCTGAGGCTTATAGTAATTTCGACTCCTTATCAGGAGGAGGAGCCTCCCCTGTTGTCTGTGAGTTGGCCCTTTTGCGTGCATTAGCCACTACCAGTGAGTATAAGGTAACGGACCTCTGATGTACGTAGGGTCTGCTCTATACTTCTTTTCAATCCTAGGATTGACTACACGTGCCCTGGCTGTATCTTTAAATATGTCAGGCGCATGTTTTAACACTCCCTTTAGCATAGGTAGTGTTCTGACACTTTTTTCTGAAGTAGGGAAGGTGTCAAATCAGAAGTCTTCTTCTACAGGGTCATTATGCAGGTCTACGATGTGGTACTGCGCTGCCCTGTCTATTAGTTGGTTGAAGACAATGGGGTCGTCAGTAGGGGACGGCTTAGTTGGGTATGAAGAAAAGTCAGGGATGGCATAGGTGTCATATGGGTCAGTTGGCTCCCCCCATGGTTCATCTTGAGGATTAGGATCCTCTGGATAATCAAAATCATGCTGTGGATCCTCCCTTGCATTTCCCTCATTGTCCCCATAGTGACAAGGAGAGTAAGGAGCAAAGGGTGTAGTAGGCATAGTGGGATAGAAAGGACTGAAGGGTCTAGAGGGAGAAGTCCCAAAGTCTCTTTTTCAGTGGAATGGGGGAATGAGAGTCAGTGTCCAGTGGCCTCTTTTTCCTATTCAGGATTGCGACTTTGCCAGTCTCAGGGTTAATATATATCTTTGCCTGGTCGTCTGATGGATCAGGATGGAAGAGTTCTTCCTCAACTGTCCTTGGTTGTGTCTTTGACTTTTTTGGATCGACACCTGTTTCGACGACTTTTGGTGCCTTTTTGCTATGCTTTGGCTCGGGCCCTTTCTTCAGGTCGACCGGGTCTTTTTTTGGAGCGCTTGTTTTCGGTTCGATAGCCTTCAATGCGGCACCCTTTCCGTCGGCGACCTTCTTCTGTTCGGCAACTTTCGGCACAGCCGGCTGTTTTGGCTCGACGACTTGGCGCTTTTCGGCTTGGTGTCTTTCTTTGGCTCGACGGCCTTTTTTGGGTCGACTGTTTTATTTGGGTGGACCCCTTTAGGCTGTATTGTCTTCTTCGGGTCGACGCCCTTCGGCTGTATGGTCTTCGGGTCGACGCCCTTCGGCTCGATGACCTTTTTGGGCTCGGGAACCTTCTTTGGGCTCACGGTACTTGGCCCTGGGGTGTCTGAAGGCTTAGGTTTCGTTTTCGGAGCCGAGCCGGACGGCGGGGCTGTCTAATGTTTTTTGGCATCTTGGCTAAGGCCTTTTGGCGATGCCTCTACCGGAGCTGTCGGTAACTGGGTAATTGGTGTCGGGGGCAGTGTACTCACGATTTGCCCCGGTGGGATCTCGTCATCGGATTCCGAGTAGTCCTAGACGGTGCAGATTTCTAGGTCAGAATCTGGAGCTTCTGGAAGTTCTTGGTCATCATCGAAGATGTTGTCCGGTTCCGGTGCCTGTCGCTGCATCTCTTGCCTAGCGGCCCGTCAAATCAGAATGGTTTTCTTCGACCGGAACTGGGCACAGGCTGGGCAGGTTTCCTCCTTATGGTCTGGAGAAAGGCACTTGTTGCATACTGAGTGCTTGTCAGTATGCGGGAACTTTGAGTGGCATTGTGGGCACCTTTTGAACGGGCTTCTTTCCATCAACAGCAGGCCCACGTGGCATCGAAAATGCCCAACGGCCCGCGTCGACGACCGGTTCGAGATGGAAATAGAGTCAAGAAGTACTGAGCGAGAACAATTCCGTCGCAGTCGAAGAACTTTTGGCCTTTATAAAAGTTTTGTTTTGATTCCAATGTTGGTGTAGGAATAACATCCGAACCCAATGGCGGAAAAAACAATCTGAGGATGGAGAAGATGCCCCTGCGCACTGTAGTCCAGGGGAGGAGTCACCTATCTCGTGATACTTCGAAGACTCTTCCAGGACAACAAGGTGCAATCATCCGCACCCAACACTAGGCGGCGATCTATGCACAAATATGAATTCAGCAGCCCACATGCCTCGAACACAATCTTTTCTGAACCTTGGTGTGAAGGTTTGGGAGCAGCAGCAGGGAGACCACTGACTCATTGCCAGTGAAATTGCTCTCCCTCCCTCGCAGCTCCACCATTAAGTGAGGCCTTCCCCCGAGCCCCTGCACTCTCGAGTTTTGGTGGTCCAATGGAACTCTGTCTCCATTCTCTTGCTCCGCTTTCTATCCTTTTCACTCGTTTTTCCCCTCACTTCCATTTCCCCCTTCACTCTCCTGTGTCTTTCCTCCATTTTTCACTTTTTTTTTAACCTCGTCTCAATCACCCCTTTCACTCTCCTTCTGTGTCCTCTGTCTTTCCTCCACTCTTTTGCACTTTTGCTGCCTTATTTGCACTTTTGTCTTTTTGCCTTTTTCCTGTTCAGCCCGTTTTTCCCCGCCGCTGCTGCCCCCGCGGCCCCTTCCCCAGCACAACCAGTGCAACCGGCCCAATCCAGCTCCCCTCTCCGCCGTCAAGCCCTCTCGACCCCTGCTTAATGGCGGCAGCTACGCGGCCAGGCCAAAGGCACGTCCGTCTGCACCCGTCCGTGACCAGACTACAACCAGAGCCAGGAACCCTGGATCTCTGCACCGCCAAACCTACAACCTGGCGGCACTCCACGCTCTTAACCCAGGCCACAACAACAACTGCAAGCTAGCATCACCAGCCAACACCCACAGACACTTCAGCTTGTCACTGCTGTGGGCACACCTATAGGATATCGCACTTATTACAAAAACATCCCTGAGCTCCTCTCTCTCTCAGTGAGAGGGTTGTAGCCTTCAAAGGAACTAGGTTTTTCCTTTGAGAGGAGAATCCCTATTATGATGAGGATGACTGCTGGTAACGCTACATGCCGACTTAATTCTTTTAATTACCTATGAATCTCGCACTGCTAATTTTCATAGTTGGCCTTTTAATTTGGGCATACTGCGGGTGGCAAGCACCGGGGACACTCTTACCTTCTGTGGCTCGGTGACCTGGGCTAAATCCTCACTCCTACCCGCCCGGTAACCAGTACCGTTGCGCGGAGGGCGGGGTAGGGAGTGCCAGGCACTTCCGGTAGACCAGTTAGCGGTCTAGTTGCAGGGGAGTAGGCAGCTATTTAATCAGATGCTCCGGCGACCGCGCAGCGGGCGCGCAGCTGGAGGGCTAAAGGCAAGCCCGTCTGCACCAGTCCAAGGCCCGGGGCCAGAACCCCTGGCTGTGCAGTGGATAAGCGACAGTATAGCTCCCTGGAACTGCTTGCTCTGCACCCCCCATTTTGGATCTGTGCAGACACAGCTTGGCGGGAAGAGCGGGGAGTGCAGGCACTGCTCGTTTAAATTTAATGTGGGGAGTGAGGTGGACGAGATCAACCCCCTTTTGAACTGCTATTTGCTGAATTGCCGGTCACTTACGAAACACAGACTGGAGGTCTACGACCAGCTTGTAGATGGTCAGGTAGATGTAATGTTTCTCTCCGAGACGTGGCCGGACAGGGGCTATGAGATCGCCAGAATAGATAGAGCTTCTGGCAGAGGCGGCGGTGTGGCGATTGTTTTTAAGCATCAGATTTAATGCACTATCGAGTCTATCGCTATTGCAGATAGTGAGACAGGGATCTTTACAATTAAGGCGGACCCGAACTATATTGTGAAAGGGCTCTTGATCTATAGACCTCCTGGCCCGCTAACTGCTTTTCCTCTAGTTTGATTGAACACCTTACTCAACCAGCACTACGGTATGAAAAACTTTTAGTACTGGGTGATCGTAATTTACACTTTGATAATGGTTGCTGTACGGCGGCGGGTAAACTTTGTCAGGAAATGGCCCCTCTACAGCTTAACTTAATGTCCGATTCCCCTACCCACCTGAAGGGCCATATGCTGGACCCTCTTTTTGCAAATTGGAGTGATATAGTGGTTTACCTCCTCTCCCTGTTGTATGGACAGATCATTTCTTGGTCCCTTTCGGTATGAGAATGCCGGGGCCAAAGACACGGGAAAAAGCAAAAAGGGGCATAGTGTGTCGGAGATGGGCAAGCTTCTTACAGGAAAAGTTTAGCAGCGCTCTCTCGATGGGGGGCCTACCTGGCGGCACAGATGCCAAAGGGGCATGCATAAACTTAGACAGGCGAATTACGGAAGCCCTGGATAGCACCACCCCTGGTCATATAAATTACTGGGTAGAGCAAACAAATCTGCTCCTTGGTTTTCTGACACCTTAAGAACGGCGAAAGCAGATTGTAAACGCCTGGAAAGGCGGTGGAGGACAGATTTCTCTGATCAGGGTAGGAGGGAGTATAAAGAGGCATTAGGGCTCATTAGGAAAGCAAAAGCAGCATACTAAGAATTGGATTGGCGGGCATCTCTACACGTGAACGGTTTAGGGTCTATAAGGAGATATCTTCCTTGTCTAAGTCAGCGGCTCCAGCTGCGGGATCAGAAGAGCTATGTAACTGTGTGGCAGATTTCTTCTCGGTGAAAATATACTCCACCTTCCCAGACTCCGCCCATGTAGGAGAGGAGATGGCGGAAGAGACAGAGTATGTCTGTGAGGGCGAAGGGCTGAATCGTTTCTCCATGCCCCACTCAGACGAGCTAATTAAAATCTGTATTAGTATAAAATCGGGCTCCCCAGAGACCCGGCGCCCCCTAAGGTACTGAAAAGGAGCCTGGATATCCTGGAGCCATACATTAGGCACTTGGTGGAGACTTCTCTTAGGACCTTACAGTACCTGGTTGCTGGAAGAAAGCTGTGGTACTAACGCTCCCCAAGAAACCTCATATAGGCCCAGACTAACTGGATAACTTCGTTCCATCTCTCTCCTGCTATATTTTGCCAAGGTCACGGAGAAAGTGGTAAATATGCAGCTGATGGCGCATCTTGGGAGATCTAATCTCCTGCATCCCACTCAGTCCGGATTTTGAGCCTGCTACTTTACGGAATCCGCCTTGCTCTTTGCCACTGACACCATCAGGCAATATGTGGACGGGGGCCAGACAGCGGCCTTGATCCTGTTGGAACTAAGTGCCGCCTTCGACACGGTTGACCACCACACCCTGGTGCAGTGTTTGAAGAAAGGAGGTGTGTTGGACAGTACCCTGAGCTGGTAGAAATCTTTCTTGTTAGGTAGCTTCCAGGTGAGGCAGGGCTCCCATTACTCGAAAGTCATCGATTTAAGACAGGGGGTACCACAAGGATCGACCCTGACCCCGACCCTGTCCAGTCTACGTGGCTCCCTTAGCGGAGATCACTGATGGATTTGGGATCAGGGTTGTGTCCTATGCCGATGACACACAGCTGGTGGTCTCACTCACACAGGCACCGGACACGGCAGCCGTCAACTTCGTGGCGTGCTTGCAAGAACTGGCCGCATGGATAACTAACAACTGACTGAAGTTGAATGGCAATAAGACTGAGGGGCTTGTGGTGGGGCGAGCTCCGTCGGTATGGCCATCAGCCTGGTGGCCGCAGAGTTTGGGGACTACGCCTGTCCCCTGCGCGCAGGCAAAGAATCTGGGGGTGTGGTTGGACACAAGGCTCTCCTTTGAGTACCAAACCAGGCGGTTGGCAGACGCCTGTTTTGGAGTCCTGAAGGTCCTCCGCAAAACCCTGGATATGCTACAGACTGCTGCCAGGAAGACAATGGTCCATGCTCTGGTAACATCGCGCCTGGATTAAGGCGATATTCTCTATCTGGGTGCTACGACTAAGTGTACGCTCAGACTCCAGGGGGTGCAGAACGCAGCAGCAGGTCTGGTTCTTATGCGCCAGAGGAGGGCTTCGGCGAAGGCAGCCCGGGCTGCATTCCACTGGCTGCCAATAAGGGAGAGAGTCCTTTTTAAGGCAATGTGTGTTTGCCATCGCATCCTGCAGGGGACTGCCACATCCTATCCATCTGAGCTACTCACCCCCTATGTCCCTACAAGTCAACTAAGATCATGTGGGGTGGGTTTGGTGTGCGTTCCTGCCACAAAGAGCTAGGATGGGTGGACGCTCTTTCCACCAGCTGGCTGCCCAGCACTGGAACAAACTCCCGGTGTACCTCAGGATGGAGGCTCGAGAGAGCTTTTTCAGGAAAAATTAGAAAACCTATCTTTTCCCCCGGGATAACTAGGAAGAGAGGCTGGCGGGGTGGAATTCGTGCAGTTGCACCGCAGCGCGGCGCGGGGACACTCTGGCCGAGTGTAACCATGTGCTTTATAAATGTGCCTAATATGAAGCATGTCACCTTTTGGTGAGTGAGGGATTTCGTCCTAAAAAGGGAAATGCCCACTGGTTGTTCAAAGGGGTGTGTAGCCTGTGATTCTGCGTTGATATTTGTCACAATCATTCTGTAGTGGTTTACCACACATTTCTACTATTAGTTGTCTAGACCCAAGGATTTCGTACTGTTTGATAAACACCTGCAGCACCGCCAAGACCACGGGCCAGCCCAACATGCTCCCGCAAGAACACAACCGAACCGAAGACCCTGCAATGCATCCTCCTCAACATCGGATCCCTCCACAAACACACCACCGAAATCTGGGACCTCCTCAACAGCACCACCCGGGACGTAGCATTCTTTACCGAAACCTGGACAACACCACCTCGGGACAGGACATCGCCATTCCCCAAAGATACAAGATCTCCACCTGGGAGGAGGAATCTCCATCGTCCACAAATCCACCCTCCGCCTGAGCACACTCCCCGACGAGCCCACAGACCTGATGGAACACTTTCACTTCAAGATACTGGCAAGCCCTACCTCCACCCTCTGAGGAACCCTCATCTACCGAACCCCTGGACCTGGTTGACTTTTCGCCAACTCCATCATGGACATCATCTCCCTGCATGCCATTGCGTCCACCAACTACACCCTACTGGGAGACCTCAACTTTTACCTCGACGACCAACTGGACCTCAGCACCACATCCCTCCTGGACAAGCTCCACAACATTGGACTCCGCTAGATCAAGACCAAACCCACGCACTCAACCCCCTCTTCACAACAGGAAACTCCATCACCTTCAGCCACACCACCAAACTCCCATGGACTGACCATCGATGCGTCCACTTCACCTTCAGAACAGCCACCATCCACAGACACCAGCACCTGCTCCCACGAAGAAACTGGACCAGAATCACCGACGACCAGCTACTCATCACTCCACCCCAACCATCGCGGAAAACGACAACCCCAACACCGCAGCCGAAACCCTGCATAGATGGATCTCCAACAGCGCCAACACCATAGCCCCCCTCAAGAAAAACCAACACCACCCACAACAAGAAAGCTAGATGGTTCACCACTGAACTTCAAGAGTCCAGACGCACTTGCCGCCACCTCAAAAAGGCCTGGAGGAACACCGAATCCACAGAAGCCCACAACTTCAGAGCCGCCACCAACGCCCACCACCAACTCATCAGAAAAACGAGGAAAAAAGCGATTGAAGACAGAATCTCCACTCATGCACACAACAGCAAAGTACTCTTCAACATCATCAAGGAGTTCACCCAACCCACCAGCGAGTCCACAGACATCCCTCCCTCAAAAGACCTCTGCGACAAACTCAGCACCTTTTTCCACCACTAAATCAAGAGCATCGACGACAACTTTGACAAAGACAACCAACACACTGAACCCTCACCAACCACCCCGACACCCTGAAGTCAGCGATCGACAACTGGACAGCCCTCACCACCGAAGACCCACTTATGACGATTAAGTCAATCACCTCCGGGGCTCCCACGGACCCCTGCCCCCACAACATTTTCAACAGAGACGCAATCATTGCACCTATGCTCTGCCCCACCATCAACTGCTCCCTGGCAACCGCCTTGTTCAGAGAGGACTGGAAACACGCTGAGATCAACCCCCTCCTGAAGAAACCCTCGGTGGACCCCACCGATCTCAAAAACTACATACCCATCTCCCTGCTCCCGCTCCCAGCGAAAATCTAGAAAGCCATCAACAGCTAACTCGGCACATTCATCGAAGAGCACAACATCCTCGACTACTTCCAATCCGGCTTCAGAAAAAAAACAGTACGGAAACCACCCTCCTCGCCGCAACAGACAGTGTCTGTATCTTACTGGACAGAGGAGAAACAGCAGTCCTCATCCTCCTCAACCTCTCAGCGGCGTTCAACACAGTCTCACCGCACCCGAATATGCAGACTCCACGACACAGGAATCCAAGACAAGACCCTCGACTGGATCCGCTCCTTCCTCTGGCAGTTGGAGGTTTGTACTTCTTGTTTGACGCCTGATATTCTGAGTCAGGCTTGCCTTCCCAATGTTGTGCCTGTGCAAATTTGTCTGCTGACTGGATCGGCTGCGTCTAGGGCTGATTTCAGGCAGGTGTTAGCCATGTTCTTTCCCTCCTATATGGTGGATTTTGCCCTCTATCTTCTTCTGGGAGCTTGTTCATCAGTTCAATGTCATCCCATTGTTGGAGGCCATACCTGCTGAGGAGAGCACTGGAGTATGCAATGTACCATTGCATTGCTGCTTTCTTTCTCCATCTTTCTCCCTACCATGCCCATTCTTTTGCTTTCTCTCTCTGGAGGTGGACCAGTGGACGAGTGGGCGTTGCCCCATCTTCTTACAATGGTGACAATGATTGAGTCTGGCATTGTGTTTCCCTTGTGGTCTTTAGTGTTAGGCTTGTATTTTTTCTCCACCCTTGGGGTGGACCCTTCTGCTGAGGCAGGCTCCTTGAGACCTCCCTGTCCTGATCCAGGATGCTTGCTAGCATTGGGAGGTATCGTGTCCCTTTTGTGGATGGTGTCAGTCTCTAGGAGAAACAGGAGTCCTTTCTCCTCCTCTAAGGGGACCCCAAAGGTATCAGATGCTCTGTTGATGAGACTGTTGTAGCCGGCAAGCTCATCTGGTGGCAAAGCCTTTGAGGGATGGTTACAGACCTCTTCTTCTGGACTTTGTGGTGAGGTTGTTTCATTCTGCTTCGAAAGTCCCAGGTATCTTCTTCTGGAGATTAGAGTTACTCTTAGTTTTCCTTGTGCGGTTCGGGGGTTGCAATTGCTTCAAGGACATCTTCCTCCTCTTCAGTGTTTTCGGTGGCACCACTGAATTTAGAGGGGAATTTCGGAATTCCTTCAGCGTTTCGTCGAAATCCTTTAGTTCAAAGAGCACCACAATTTATGCTTCGAGGCGTCTTTTTCTCCACCTCGAGGGCTCTTTCAGCATCTATGGCAAGGGAGATCCTCTTCTTGGGTGTGGTGGCTTCTGGCTCCGAGGGTGTTGTCTTTCCCTTCATTGCCCCTCGTTCGGTGCTCGCCTTTGTCAAGTTCGACGATCTTCCCATGTCAGTATCCCTGGAGTGGGATCCGTAGGGTTCTTTTGGTCACGGCTCGATCGTCGTTTTCTTCAATGCTTGGGCTGACTTTTGCAACTTCTTTTCGTGGCCCTTGGTTTCTGACGGTTGAGTGTTTCTTACCTGGTCGGTCTTCTGTCGCTTTCTTCGCAGTGTGCCTCTGGTCGGCGTCTCCTTCGATGATTGACGTCTGACCCGGTGAGTCAATTCTACAGGTACTCCCTGGTTGTCCTCATCGCTTGAGAGGCCCAAGTCCCTCACCAAAGGTTGTTTCTGCCTTTGGAGCATGGTTGCGTTACGGTCTTTCTTCTGCTTTTGGCGTACCTTGAGATTCTGCGACACAAACCCTGCGCAGGTCTCACAGTCCTCGGAAGGCAGAGGTTACAAAACCCTCCGTTGATCCATCTGCATAGTTGCTCCGTCAGGGTCCCCTGAAGGTGTCCTGAGGTCCCTCTCCGGTGTACACGAATGATGTTTTTTTCACTGGAATCCTGCGATTCTTTTGGGGATTTTGTTCAAATCTTCAGAGTGTCTCCCTTTGCATCCAGACCAAACGGTGGAAAAAAGAATCTGAAGGTGGCTACCACGCACAGGAACTTCTGGGGCGCCGTCTGATGTCCCACAAGGGATGGGCCTAGCACCAAGTGGTGGTCGACAAGCCCCAATCAACAAAAAGAAAAAAATACCAACTATTCCGGACCCAACCACTGGATGACGGAATAATGCACAACATGTGAATCCAGAAAAAAATTCATGCTGCAAAACTTGTGTGCCCAAAAAAGCGGCAATGAGGGAGTAGTTTCTTACCTGTAACTCCAGTTCTGTAGTAGGGGTATCTCTGTGTATAGCCATAATCTTGTGAATAGTCCTGCCCATGTGCGGGGGCCCCGGAGCAATCGAAATAGTCTCTTAAGTTGTCTTCGTCTGCAGTCTTCAGTTCTCTCCTGCTAGCAGGACCCTGGAGCATTGAGCTCTACCTTTTTGGGTTTAACTTCAATTTTTGGAGCTTTTCTAGTGTTTTGAGTGTTTCAATCGACGTCTGGGGTCTTCCTCTTCCAGTTGCTGTGTTTTCGGACCAGTTTTGCCACCTCTTTAGTGTCGAAATGCCAGCTTTATTTTACAAGTGCCCGGAGTGTGGTAGGAAGAAGGCTAAAATCTGACCCCCACAGAGTATGCCTTCCACCCATGTCCCTGACTTGTGTGATATGTCACTCTTTCTCCAGGAGGACCCTGCGTGACAGGGAGAAATGGCGTAGTCGTTAGACGTCGAGGGGTAGGACTTCGAGACCTCGGACGAGGTCGAAGTCGAGAACTTCTGTAGTAGGGGATCTCTGTGTACAGTCCTAATCTAGTGAATAGTCCCGCTCATGTGCGGGGACCCCAGAGCAATCAAAATAATCTCTTAAGCTGTCTTCTTTGCAGTACTGCATAGACACTTAACAGAAAATTAAAGACAAATAATGCAGCCTGTACATGCAAGGCAACTCCTCACTTCACTTAACCAAAACCCTCCCACCCTCTCATTGGACCCTAACCAAGCGGCCATCAATCTCAAGCAATGCATCACCCACAGTGCTGACGAATTAGCACCCCTGAAAAAGCACCAGTTCAAATCATCCAGCAAAAAGGCTCCCTGGTTCAATGATGAACTAAAAAAAATCCAAGAAGCTTTGCCGCACACTGGAGAAAACATGGAGAAAAAACCCAACCACCGACAACATGGCCTTCCTCAAGGCAGCCACCCGCAAACACCACCAACTGATCCGATCCGCCAAGAAATCAGCATTCAAGGATCATCTCGACAACAACACTCACAATAGCAAGGAACTTTTCAACATCGTCAAAGAATTCACCAACCCCACCGCAGCATCTAACGACATCACTCCCTCCCAAGACCCCTGCGATGCGTTATCCTCCTTCTTCTACAACAAAGTTGCCGACATCCACAACAGCTTCGAGAATACTCCCAGCGACCAACACTCCCCACCCCCCTCAGATCCTACTCCACCAGCTAACATCCTTAGCGCCTGGAACCCATCTCCACTGAAGACACCATCCGCCTAATGAACTCAATCCACTCTGGCTCACCAACCGACCCCTGCCCCCACCACATCTTTAACAAAGCCGACTCCATCATCGCACCCCATCTCCGTGATGTCATCAACTGCTCGTTCAACTCTGCCACCTTCCCAGAAAGCTGGAAACATGCCGAACTCAGCGCCCTTTTGAAGAAACCCACAGCAGACCCTTCTGAACTTAAAAACTACCGTCCCATTTCCCTCCTCCCATTCCCGGCCAAAGTCATTGAGAAAGCCGTCAACAGCCAGCTCGCTGCCTTCCTTGAATCCAACAACTCCATCGACCCCTCTCAGTCCGGATTTCGGGCCAAACACGGCAACGAAACCGCCCTCATTGCAGCAACAGACGACATCCGAACACTACTGGACAACGGGGAAACAGTAGCCCTCATTCTTCTCGACCTCTCAGCCGCCTTCGACACAGTCTGCCACAGCACCCTCATACAACGCCTCAGCAACATCGGCATACAAGGCAAAGCCCTGAACTGGATCATCTCATTCCTTGCTGGGAGAACTCAGAGAGTCCGACTTCCCCCATTCAACTCTGAGGCCACTGAAGTCATCTGTGGAGTCCCACAAGGATCCTCACTCAGTCCCACCCTCTTCAACGTCTACATGAGCCCACTTGCATCCATCGCGCGCAAACACAACCTTAACATCATCTCCTACGCTGACGACACCCAGCTGATCCTTTCCCTCACCAAAGACCCCAACTCCGCAAAAACCAATCTGCACGAAGGCATGAAAGAAGTAGCCGAATGGATGAAACATAGCCGCCTAAAACTCAACTCAGACAAACCGGAGGTGCTCATCTTAGGATCTTCCCCCTCTGCCTGGGACGACTCTTGGTGGCCTTCCGCTCTGGGCACTGCACCCACACACCATGCACGTAACCTTGGCTTCATCCTAGACTCCTCTCTCTCGGTGTACAGACAAGTCAACGCAGTCTCATCCTCCTGCTTCAACGTTCTTCGCATTCTCCGAAAGATCTTCCGCTGGATCCCCCTCGAGACAAGAAAGACCGTCACCCACGCACTGGTCACAAGTCAACTGGATTATGGTAACACTATACGCCAGAATCACAGCAAAATTACAGAAAAAACTCCAACGCATCCAAAACGCATCAGCGAGACTCATACTGAACATCCCTCACCATGATCACATCACCGGACACCTAAAAGACCTCCACTGGCTTCCCGTCAACAAAAGAATCACATTCCGTCTTCTCACCCACGCACACAAGGCCCTCTACAATTTAGGACCTGAATGCCTCAACACTCGACTATCCTTCTACAAACCCACCCGCCAACTAAGATGGTCCAATCAAGCTCTCGCCGCAGTCCCGCGCATCCGAAAATCCTCCATGGGAGGAAGATCCTTCTCCTTCCTGGCGGCCAAGACCTGGAACACACTCCCCTCTCGCCTCCGCCTTACTCATAACCACATCTCCTTCAGAAAAGAACTTAAAACCTGGCTATTCGACAAATAATGTACCCCCTCCCAAGCGCCTTGAGACCCTCTGGGTGAGTAGTGCGCTTTATAAATGCCCGAACTTGAACTTGAACTACACTGTCCAGTACTTCAACTAGAAACGCAAGGATATTCCAAAAATATCCCACTTTAGACCTGTCTGCCAGGTTTCACCATGGAGAGCACTTCGCGCCCCCGCCCCACCCCCCTTCACCAAATCCTTGGAATAATAGAGAGGAAGGACAGGACAGACAAGCCCCCATAGGCTGCCATTATGTGGCTTAAAAAGGGATACCGTGCCTTTAAGGAAACTTTCCAGAACTCTCCTGGTATCCCAGAATGCACAGCAACTCCCTCCACTTTCAGTTCTTTTTTCCGGCTCATGCTAGCAGGACCCTGGAGCATTGAGCTTTCCCTTTTTTGGGTTTATTTTCTACTAACTGTGCACTTTTAAAAGTGTTAGAGTGTGTTCACTCGACATGTTTTTGCCTGGTCTCATCTGGCTGGAGTTGCTCTACTGTTTTGGCTGTTATTTTATCAAATATGCCTGCATTATTTGATAAATGTCCCGAGTGCTCCAGGAAAAAGGCAAAATCTGATCCTCACAGGGTGTGCATCCTGTGCCTGCCTTCTTCTCATGTTCCTGAGGAGTGTGATATCTGTCTGCAGTTCCCTAAAAGGACCCTCAAGGACAGGGAGAAGACCAAGCTCCAAGGCTTGGAGCTGAGAAGGCAGCAACGAGAAGGTGGGTCTGGGCATGAAGTGGCTCCTTTCTCTGCTCGTGCGTCAGCCTCTGGGGGGCTCCCCAGTAAAGAAAAGGCCAGAAAGGCGTTGAAAGGAATGACCACAGTCTGTTCCCAGTCTCCCCGGGGCTCCGGGTCGAAGCGTCGTCAACGTTCGACATCGAGGGGACTGACGTCGAGACCTCCAACTAGGTCGACGTAGAGGACTGGTTTGTCATCTAGCTATCATCGACGTCGAGAGGGTTCAAGACGCCGGCGCTCGCGTCGAGGCGACACCGCCGGTCACAATAGACGTCGACACGTAAGGCAGCGACGTTGAGACTAAGATCAGCGTGGAGACGCAAGACAACTTAAGAGACTATTTCGATTGCTACGGGGTCCCAGCACATGGGCGGGACTATTCACGAGATGACTATACACAGATGCCCTACTACAGAACATTAGTTACTTCCATTCTCCCTTCCGGAGTTGACTCTAAAGCTGCAACTTGAGCTGTGCCGGTTAGCAGATCCCTGTGCATATTCTGGAACTTATCTTGATCTGTAGCTATTGTGTGGAATTTAAAACAACGCATGTCATTTGCTGACCATACCTCTTTGGGAGCCAGCTGCTGAGTCTTCGACAGTATAGGTGGTTTACCCCACACTGGTATGGTAAGGCAGAGGGTGTTGTGATCACTATCAACTGTATCTGCCTTATCTATTGACTGCCTTAAGTTTGAACTCCATGGTGATGGCTTTAGCTTGGAGTACGGACTGAGACCACCTCTTAACCTGTTTAAGGTCCAATGAGGGTACCGCTCACTGATTCTTCCTCTTTTACTTCAACCATCTCCTCCATATCGATCAGTTTGAATGTAACATTAGAATCGCCTGCTATTATTTTGAAAGGAGTGTATGTGAGAAGTTGGACGGATATATGCAGTCTACTAGTTAAAGTGGGCACCTTGTATCAGTCCAAACAACCCTTATGGTGATTAGGTCAAAGATAACCTTTATTGAAAGCTATTCTAGTGGTAGCTATGGAGAGCAACCTTCAGGCTAAGTCTTGAAGGAATGTTAAGCACCTTGTTTTACCAGAATGTAACCTGATAGTATTGGTTAAATGAAAGGGAAACCACAGTTTTAAAAATATGTATTTATTATCTTTAACACTCTCTAGAATCCTCTACACGAGGATAGAACACAAATTAAATAATACAGTTGCAAAGAATAAAACATAAGTAGCACAATACACAGTGGGTTCCAGGGGGATACCAAACCATATAATAAATAACTAGACAGTCTAGGAGGTGTAGAATTACTGGGACCCCAAAGAACCACTCAAGGTGAGTTAATCGGGACCCCACGGAGGACGGGTGCAGAGTGAGAACACAAACGCGTGCACCGTACAATTTAATGGGAAAGTCGCGGTTTGAAAATTAGATTAAGGACCCTTCTCAGCAGATTACCAAGACAAGCCTTTGAATTTAAGAGTTTGAAAAGCCACCCCACCCGTGGATACCTTTGTACCAGAGTTAACTATCCCAGAGGAGCCAGGTGCATAGGTACGAAGTGGCGCCGGAAACCCTCGTTGTTTTCTATGGATGTTGACAAAGTAATGCTGCTGCTGGAAGTAGGTAAAGTATCCGGTGGAATCCAAACGTGGATTCTAGATGAGAAGAACCTGAAAGCAGAGGGGACAGAGTCTGGTTCATTTGGGAGTGACTAGGGGTTCGATAGACTAATGCCCACTGATGTCTGGTACTTCAGGTGTGTTAACGGTGATCTTGACTCTTCAGCTGCGAGGACCCAGAGACATTTAGGATGACCAGGAGCTGGTCAAGAGCTGTCCCACGAAGGATGTCAAGTGCTGAGGCGTCAGTGCCCGGCTGGCGCACCAACAAGCCTTGGCAGCGGCAACAATGGAGATAGTCAGATTCAGTGTCGATCTGGCCCAGCAAGGACAGGAGACTCACCACAGCAAGGGGAGTCAGGGCAGGCCTGGAGCAACCAGGGGAGCCCAAATAAAGCAGAGTTGATCCTCAAGTGGACCCAATGGCCGAAGGCACAAGAGTCGCAAGGGGCCCTCAGGCTGTTTCACAGGATACCAGCTAGCAGGGCACAGCATGCAAGGATGACTGAGTCCTTCTCAGAAAAGATGCTCTGGGGTCAGGGCTACAAGTGGCCCAATGCACTGAATTGTTGCATGACAACAAGCATGTGCAGCTGCAAATGAACACGATGCACAGGAGTACGGGTGTATGGTACCCACAAGGGATATCTGCCTCATACTTAGTAAGAGGGTAGCTCAACCTCTGAGACCTTCATAAACCCCCCCCTCCTGTGTTGCTGGAGACTTCGGAGTCCGCAGGAGCTCTGGCGCAGCACACCGGTCAGATGCGTTATAGTGACAGAGTTTGCAGTGAAGTGCCTCCTTCACCCCAAGGGAGATTTTTTCTGTTGTCTAGGAGGTCCACAGGGTCCAGCACGGAGCCTGTATAGATCACGTAAAGTGGCGAAACTGGGGACGGCAAGGGAAGACTAAGTCGAGCCAAAGAAGGGTCCAGCTAAGTCCAGCATGTCGAGACGGTCGAAGTGTAGTGGTATCTTCATGCAGAATCTTGTCCACAGACAATCTAATTTCTTGTAGCCAGGTCACCCATTTTATGCCCACTGGAAAGGGTTGGACAGATTCTAGGGACCCTCCTAGGGTAAGGACAGGACAAAGGGGTGGCTACACCCATGTCCTTTGTCCATGTTAGTGCCAGAGCAGGAGCAAATGGCTGCCAGAACTTGTTTGAGCTGGACAATGCACATGGACACCAAATGTGCCCCTTGTGCAGACTTTCTGGCATGGAGACGTGTACCCACCTAGTTCCAATACACTAAATCCTGTCTGTGAGGTGGTCACACCTCCCTGTGAAAAGATACCTATTGTCCGACTTTCCTCTGCACGAGCTGGCTGAGCAGCAGGAGGGCAGACTCGTGTATGTGGCTCGCAGTATTCATTTTGAGCTGTAAGGCTGGAGAAAGTGGATACCGGTAGACTTGGGTAGCCCCCTGAACCTCGGTTCTGAGGTGAGAAATCATACCTCCCACACCAGTTACTGGTGGGGAGGTATGATTACAAGGTGTGTGACACCAAACGAGACATACATTGTTGCAGTTGTTCGAGATCGCATTTACCACAAGGTTATAATGCACCTCTACCTAGGTCTGGCAGAATCACATACAGCCCGGGAGAATGGTCTCTGAAGACTGCAGAGGGGCCCTGCTAATGCAGGAGCACCCTCTCACGTAAAGCTTGGCACCCTGCCTTCAGGATTATTAAGGCCTGATATAGGGGTGACTTATAAGGTTTTCAGTGTAGTGATATATATAGATATAGTGAACCTATATCTCTCATAAGTGATGTCAGCACCAGCTTACACAGGCTGCAGTAGCAGACCCAAGGTTCCATTTTGCATGGCCTCTCATGATTTGCATGATTGGTGGTTGTATCTGATGTTTCTATTGGATTAGGGTTACTGTCCTCATTTGTTGGGTATTTGAGGGTTCTGATTGTTTCTGGGTCTGTGATTCAATCAATGTAGGGTTGGGACTAGGGCTAGGGTTAGGATTTCTCTTGGCAGTAGGGACTAGGGCTTCCTGTGTTATTGGGACTAGGGCTAGGCCTTTCATTGGAAGTAGCAATTAGGGTGTCTGGTGTTATTGGTTGCTAGACTAGGTGTGGGACTAAGAGTTGGGTTAGGCTTACTATTGGAAGTAGGGACTAGGGCTTCCTGTGCCATTGGTTGCTTGGACTAAGGTTGGGACAACTGGCAGGGCTAGTGCCTCTATTGGACTTAGAAATCAGGGTTTTTAAACTGATTGGGTGCTTGGACTAGGGCTAAAATTGGCTGTAGGGTCGTGGTCTCCTATTGGTTCTAGATTTTAGGGCTAGTGTTGTGATTGGATAGCGTTGGGGCTAGGGTTCCCATTGTCTGAAGGGGGTGACCTGACTACTAGGGCTATTAACGGACAAGGCTTAGGGCTTCTCAGCCCGGTGGTTGAGGCGAAGGGTGGAGAGGACAAGGGTGGAGAGGACAAGGGTGGAGAGGACAAGGGTGGAGAGGACAAGGGTGGAGAGGACAAGGGTGGAGAGGACAAGGGTGGAGAGGACAAGGGTGGAGAGGACAAGGGTGAGTGCCTGTTTGGGCATGTTCGAGACTGGTCGGGATCTGGGCCAGAAACGCTGCCCATTTTCCCATTCATTAATAGACACCCTATGTATGTGTGTGTTGGACTTGGCCCTTTCCCCAGAATTTTTTTGCTTTTTGCTCCCCTAATTTAGGATGTCCCCCCATAGTAATGAAGTTGTATAGGCCCTTTGAGGTTGAGATGCCCGGTGTATTATTAAAATCACTGCTAGGTGCAGGTGCTCTCTACCCCCAACATGGCCGCCACTGACCCCTGCTACTGTGGCGCAGTCTTTTTAGACGCGCTCTAGTAACCAGGAGCTGGCTGGAACCCCTAAACAATGTTGCGACACCAGCCTGCCCATAGCTAGAATGAGGGAAGCTCCTGGAACCTTCTAGAACAGGGGAGGTGACACCAACTGCCACTGCCAACTGTCGCTATAAAAGAAAAGGGAGGGAAACTTTCTAGTCAGTTGGGGCATCACTGACCTGGGGGACCCACGCAGGAGATTTAGGCGGTAGGGCCTAGTTAGGGGCCTGTGCCACTGGGAGTGACAGGGCTTAGGTGCTGCCTTCCAAGTAGAGTGAGGAACCCTGAGCTAGCCCACTGATCTGGCCCGGCAGGACGGGAACCCAGGGACCATCTACAGTGACCTGCTGAGGAATCCTATCAGCAGCCCTCAACTCAACCCCCTTCAAGAAACAAGAAACTGCTATCTACAAAGGGCGCTGGGACCATCAAGCCCCAAGGAGAAGACCCCCTTTCTGATGCAACAAGGACTACTTGGGATCAACCAGGTACAGTGCTGTGCTCCTTCTGCCCCCTTTGTCCTGACCTGGGTCCCTGCGCTATCCTGCCACGGTCGTGTGGCCTGTCCTGCATTATCTGAGCTGCCCTCAAGCGCTCTCTTGTTGTGGCACCAGAGAAGCGCTAGCTACAGAACTGCCTTATTAATGGGAATTGTCCCCTAAGAACTACTGTGGCTCAAGAAATTTATGAAATTGTTGTTGCCCCCGAGGCGCTGTATTTCCAAAGCGCTATTGCCTGGGCTGCTTCGGTGCCCCACGTGGTGCTAGCCAAAGCGCTGACATCTCACAGAGCGCTCTCGCTTAGTATCCCCCACAGCGCTGTGCCCCTGATCGCCCTGTGGCCCCGGAGCCCTGATTGAGGTACTCACCGCCACGGGTCTGCCTGTGCCATCGGGCGCTGTGACAGAGTGTGCCTGGGGTCGAGAACCGCTGACGCGACCCCTCTGTGGCGCCCAACCTGCTCTGCACCGGTGCGGTCTTCCGCGCGGCCGAGCTTGGGGAGGACCGCTGCGGTATCGTAAGGAGGTGGGCGCTGTTCTCGGTGTCCCCCTCGGCGGCCCCCGGAGCCCGGAGGGGGCCGCCGCAACGTTCCCTCAGGCCGCAGTAGGCCTGACGAGGCCTGAAGCCTCTACCCGCCTCACGTGACGGGGGATGTCGAGGGAAGCTCCGCCCCCGCCGCGCACTGATTGGGCCTTGATTGTCACGCCCCCGCAGGCCGCACTGTCATTGGCGGCTGCGGGCGCGCCCTCCCGGAGGCCGGGAACAGCCCTTCGACATCGGGGAGGACTACGAGAGAGTCCGAGCCCCCCATCTGCCAGTGCAAGCTCCAGGCGGGTCGAAGGAGCCCCCACCTGCCGGCGACAGCCTAGAGAGGGTCCTGACCGGCCCCCAGACCGCCGGAGGGCTCCTAGAAGAGCACAAGCCCTCCCCCAATCAACTAAACTTCCGCAAGGGCCCTGGAAGGGCCGAAGAGAAGGTAACCCCGGGGAGGAGGGCGGAAGGCCCAGAGGAGGCCCTGAGATCGCCCCCGACCCCTGGGGAAAGCTGTTGCTGGGCCCTGTTGGCCCCATTGGCCCCCTGTAAGTATTGGAACGGGGCCAGGGCCCCAAAAGACACCGTGGGGGCCTCAATTGATGGAAGTTAACCCCTGCCTGGGGTAAAGTTGATTATGCATGGTTTAAACCTCAGATCACAATCCAAGGATCAGATCACAATCCAAATCAGATCAGACCAAATCAGATCACAATCCAAGGATCAACCCCAACCACTCAACACTGGGCGTGAGGCACCCTCCTGTGATGTCTTCGCTGCTTTCTTTATCCAAAAAACTGACAACATAAAGACCGATCTCCTCATTGACTCAAGCCTCTACTCCAAACCCCAGTGCCTAGCACCCACTGAACCAAAAAACAATGCTACATGGTCAACCTTTGGCACATACTCGGAAGAAGAAATTGGCAAACTGCTCAGCACCCTGAGACCATCCAATCACCTCACGGACCCCCTTCCTGCTACCGCAGTAAAAGACTTTACCCCTTTGCTTCTCCCTCTCTGGACTAAAATTATCAACAGCTCTCTCCAACAAGGAAGCATACCCGACTCCCTCAAAGTTGGTCAGGTCACACCTCTACTAAAGAAAGCTACAGCCGACCCCTCTAATCTCAACAATTACCGTCCCATTACCAATATTCCCACTCTCGCCAAACTGCTGGAAAAATGCGCACAACTACAATTGACTAAACACATTGAACAATTTGATCTCCTCAACCCTCACCAGTCAGGCTTCCGAGCAGGACACAGTACAGAAACTGCTATGACTCACATAATTGACGACGCACTTCAAATGCTAGACCAAAACGACACCTGCCTCCTCATCCTCCTTGATCTCTCTTCAGCATTAGACACTGTTAAACATGAGAATTTACTAGAACTACTAAACACAAGAATGGGTTTATCTGGAACTGTTCTCAAGTCACTCACTTCCTTTCTTCACAACAGGTCGCAGAAATTCAAGAGCAACAACCTTCAAGAGCAACAACCTGATGTCCTCGCCAATACCCGTAACGCTAGGCGTCCCCCAAGGATCCTCTCTATCCCCAACTCTGTTCAACCTAGTCATGGAACCTCTCACCACCTTGCTACAAGCATCCAATGTACACTTTCACATGTACGCCGATGACACCCAACTTTATCTCAAATTACAGTCCCCCAAAGACATCTTGCTCCTGAACTCAACGATCAGATGCACCCAATCCTGGCTTGCCGATAATCATCTCAAACTCAATGCCCTGAAAACAGAGTTCCTTCTGATCTCCCCTCCAGCGAAGATCTCCACCACTCAAATTTGGCTTAAACACCTAACCGCACTCAATGTCCAACCCACCATCGTGGACTCAGCAAAATCTTTAGGCATAATACTCGACACCAATCTCAACATGCAGCAACATATCAGCAAGGCAACAAAGGGAGCGAACTTCCAGATCAATACTCTGAGGAAACTTAAACCCTTCCTCCCAGCCAAAGACTTCCAAACAGCAGTACAAGCACTAGTCATCCCTCGAATTGAATACGGCAGCATCGCCCTCTGCGGACTCCCCCTAACTACAACCGCACCCCTAAGAGCTTCTCTAAACGCTGCAGCGAGACTCATCACTGGGTCAAAAAAGCACTCCCAAATTACCCCTGACTTGAAATCCCTGAACTGGCTGCCTTTTGAAGCCAGAATACATCTGAAAATCGCCTGCATGACACACAAGGCGGTACACCTAAACTCACCGGATACCTCGCTCAGAAACTGACAATCTCTGGCGGAGCTAGAAACACTAGAGGCACAAACCATCTTCTGCTGAAACCTCGAAGATTCCGGAAGGAAAAAACATAAGCGCTCCTTCTCAGGAATGGCGCCTAGGATCTGGAACTCACTCCCGCCCGAAACCAGGCTTATCTCTTCCACTACACTCTTTAAAAATGAAGTAAAAGCTATCCTCATGGCTAAATACACTTGAACTATTATCTCGAACACTGTTAATACTCTGCACCGATCTGTACTACATGTTTAACCCCTTTGATTATTTGTATTAGTTGTCTTATTACTCACATGATTGGCTTTGTAGCCACCTATTTGTACTGTTTGACCTATTGATTTATCTGTCTGACTATGCTCCCTCATGTACTACTCTTTGTAAAGCGCTCCGATATCTGCGAAGATCTTGTCTGCGCTATATAAAACTTTCAAAATAAAATAAATAAATAAATACATAAACCTGGCTAATAAGAGGTTTCACTTCTGCTGATGAAACGGTTTTCCAATAATGGAATGGTTAGTCCTCCTAACATGGTTATGCCATGAAATGTTTTCCCCCTGCTTAGGGGTTGGCGCTCCTATGCTGAACTAACTGTTCTTCCTGGCCCAGAGTGTGGAAATATTAATGTGGCCTGCTGGAGTGAATAGTCTGGCTAAGTGAAATGGTTTCCTTCCTGCCAAATGAAGGATGAAAGGAACTGTCCCTCTTCACTCAAGGAGTGGGTAACCCTATGTGATGAAATATTGATCCCTGATTAGGTAATTGTTCATTCTTTACCCGGGGTATGCCTGATCTACTTTAGGCACTGTCTATTTCATGACTTGATGAATTGCCCAGCATATGTTTGATGGAATGTTCTAGTCTCACCTAATGAACTGGTTGATGCCAGAGTAGTGACCCTTGATTTCCCTTTAGGTAATGGTTAGGGAGTCATGCTATATTGGTTACTGTACCCTTTTCTCCCCCGATGAAATGTTTTACTCTTGTTTAGTGTTATGCTGATTCCTGACGCCTGGGTTATTTGGGGATGGATGAAGTACTTTTACTGGTGCATTGTTTATTCCTGTGAAATGGAAATGTTTTACTCCTGTCTAGGGTAGGGGTTCCCGAATGCCTACAGTGGTAGAAGGAAATGTTTTATTCCTGCTAACTGGACAGATAATATAATGTCTTTGTAATGAATTCCTTGCAGGGGCGGGCTTCATGAAATGTTTATTCTACCTAAGGAACTGTTGCCCAAATGCCTAAAGTGCTATACTGCAGGGGTTGTTTATTAATGAAATATTATACCCATGCTGGAGGCAATGTGTAAACTTACCTGATGGCATGTTGGTTTATACCTAATGAAATGGTTATTCTTCCATAGGAAAATGTGGAGTAATTACCTACCAGTAGATGATTAAATGTTTATTCTCACCTGAGGAGATAGATAACCTTGCCAGATGAAAAGTTTTATTCTTGCCTAGCGAAATGTTATGGTTGGGTAAGGACATGTTTAAGCTTCTAATGAAATGCTCTTTCCTATCTTAATGAAATGTGATATTGACATATGGTATTCTGACTCTTGGATTGCTCCCTTTACTCCCCCCCCCCCTCTGATGAAATGCTTTGATGAGTAATTGATACTGTGATTTTTGATTACCCTGAACCTTGATCTTAGATAAAAGCTTATTGTTTTAATCAAAACTCACTGGTGTGGTCTCCGTCATTGCGTGCATTTATTGTCTCAGTGGATGCGTGTGCTGGGTAGTCACTTAACACCTAAGCTTTCGGATGCCTACCTACTCATGCCAGGCAACCCCCGGGGAACTGGTGACCCCAGTTCCTACAGTGTCCCTCTGTATATAAACATTAATTTCCCTATAGATATGTACCCATCTTAGGGTATTGCTTTGTATATGTAGGGTAGTAAGCTCTATACAAAGGCAATTACAATACAATAATACATGCTTCAGCTCATGGGAGGCGCTGGGGTAACTATGCCCTGGGTACCATATACTAGGGACTGATAAGGGCACCCCAGTATCCAATCTGGAGTTGTACACACATCAATTTAGAGGAGAAAGGCTGGGGTCCTGAATAGCAGGATCCCAGCTAGACTAGTCAAAACAGTGGGAGCGAAAAGTAAAAAGTGGGGGTAATAAACATAAGAAGCAGATCCTACTTTCCTACAGTGTACAATTAAAAATGTTGTTGCTTTCTCTTTCAACAGAGGGAATTCAATCAAAAGTGATCATTGCAGTGGGGAGTGTTAGTGTCTGTGTGCATGTTTGGTGAAGAGCGCGCATGTATATGAGTGTTTGTACTAGCAGTAAACAAAATAATGCTTACCTCGTAGGAACGGGGACCTCTGTGAGCCCCGATAGTAGAACAGCAGGAGACAATCGTACAAAAGCAATGATGGGCCTCTCCAAGGATTCCACCTCTCCCACCAGAACATTAGAGGCCTCCGCACCAGGCGGGATTTTCTTCATGAAGTTCATGTCAACCTTAACAAATGTGAGAAAGTAAAGCTGAGAGTGTATTCTCTGCATTGCTCACGCAGGCTCAGGCAAACGAAACACTTTACTGTAAAACTAACAACTTATTCAAATGGTAATAATTAGCAAACTGTCTTGCAAACAATGATACCGATGGAGCCGTCTAACATATTTTTCTACTACTGATAAAAATCAAGTAATGTAATGTACATGTACAATATGAAAATTAACGTGTCAACATTAGGGCATACATTTACAGGATATCTTATGCAAGTATACAGCATGTTTCAGAACCTGGAGCACTGAGCCTTCCTTAAGTTTAAAATTAAGGGGAGGAAAAGAAATTGCATATTTGACAGATTACTGTACTAACAGGAATCCTAGACAATGGTACCCACAACCTGAAGGACCAGTGCAGTTCTTCATGCGTATAATTCCATGAAGGTAAAAGTTGAATACACAACACCACAACAACAACTTACATTTGATTAAAGTACAAACAGGTTTACGGAACCAGTAAGACACATTGACTAGCACCAGTGGCTAACACTTGTTGAACAGCTAACCATAAACACTTACAGCTGACCTCCTGAGTCCCACACCAAGTGTGCCACAACTACACTGCCAAGAGTCTGATTCCTGCCGAACAGGAAACGAGGAGGGGGAACACAAAAAGGGCAAGCAAAATTATAAAGGTTGTGAATAACAGAATTTAAAACAAAGACAGAAAGGATCAGACAAGAACCTGGGGTACCTGCATTGCTTAACTTTGGGATTAGCGCCATATTAAGAAAACACTCCAGAGAAAGTGGATGAATCACATGTTTAGTCCGAAGCATAATACCCCAGTGGGACCAAGGTCTTTTCATTGTTGGGTGTTCTAATGTGTGAACAAAGTTACTGCACAAGCTTTCATATATTTGTGCCTCTCCTCGATGCATTCTAGCACTACAACACATGCAAGGAAGGTTAGAGGATGGTACCCACAATAAACAGTTTAAGACAAGGCGTATGCAAGAGTACTGAAAGGTATCAGTGACAGTTACTGCTGTAATATCAGAGTTTTCTATTCAACATGACACTTAATTCTGATAAGAGTGAAATGTCTATTTCCACTTAATCTACAGTTGGAAATTGGCTCATGTAGATAGCCGAAAATAGAATGGTTGAAAGTCTTTTGTTAACAACACGGACCAAGGTAAAGTAAGCCTGCGTGCAATCTTGACAACTTCACCATCCATTTGTGATTTTACAATCAACTGTGGTACTTGTAGCATGAATACAACGCAGATTCCTCAAAGGCTATGAAACGCCATATTTAGAAAGGCATTGTTATTTTTAGATCACTGGTTTGGCAAGCCGTGTCTCCTAGGGCGATATAATTAATTTGCCCATTTTTTATGCATGCACTTACCACATTCTCACGCCCACCCAGTTTATTTCCCCTACATTATCTTAAACATTCACTGGGAATGCCTTTTCTCCTACTGAGGACGGAGGGTTGTTGCCCCTCGAGACTGGAAAATCTTAATTGAAACGAAATCTTTCATAAGGCACTGCATGCAGGAATATGTGCTTAAATGTTGAAATGTTAGTGTGAAGGTGTCAGATGTAGCAAAACACAAACATTCTACAGCATTTGCTTATCTGTATACAAAGTGCCAACTTCAGAAAATTGCAATCATAATCTGCTTGGGAAGAATATTAAGTGATTGTGCATGGAATCAGTAGAGAAGCTCCTGTGAGCCGGCATGGGAATTTCTATCCGAATATCTGGTACCAAAAAGCATGTTCAGTACCATAGAAATAATGGCAGAAAGGGCTTATAAATCAATCAGCTGAACTACAAAAGAACATTGTAAATGCTTTCCCTTTACTTTTTTTGAGAAAATGAAGGTCTGTAATCCACTGGGTACAAAACAAATGTTCTTAACCTCAACTCAATCATTTTATTCTATATTTTTTCCATACCGGGAACACTATATGAAAACAACAAGTGTGAGTGCATGATTGAGTGAGTCCAAGTAAACATACATGGATTGCTCATTCTAGGACCACTGTGCATGGCCAGAGACCATGCTTTGTTGCTCATTAGAAGGAGGTCATATACTTACTCTGCAGAGGCACCTACCAGGTGTACGACTCAGTGCAATATGTAACTCTTACTGTCCATGCAGCATGATCTTCAGCTGGGTTCTCCCATGTCTATCCTGAAGGCCGGATCCGTGATAGATTTTTTGCATGTCCACATTTCGATAAATATAGTGATCATGAAAATATGACATGGATCTGGCCATCGGGGAGAAGCACTGGAAAACCCTGATCTACAACTATATTCAGTGGCTGCTGGGCATAGGGTCTGAAAATTGGCTCGGCTCAGTGACAGTAACCCAGCCAGTATTGGTCAACACACAAAAGATGGCGGAAGGAGTGCAAATTGTCTAACCACTGGCAAATACTCGTGGTAGCATTCCCACCCATTGTTTTATGCCTGTGTCGCTAGAAACAGAGGCCCACCTTATGCAAATCACTGAACTTGCTCCTTATGGGAACAGTCTATTCCGAATTGCCAAGTTAAACCCCCCCCCCTTCCCCCCACACCCCTCCTACGCCCCACAAGCCACCTAGGAGGGAACAAGCAATCCCACACCAGTTTCAACTTGATTTGGCCTCAGACAAGAAAAGCTCAGATCCCACGGCACTGCTGCACGGACTTAAGGCCAAAACCGGTCTTGGATTTCTTGTATCCCGGTTCAGAGTGGACCAGGCATGGAAATTCGGGCTGGACTGTTCCTATTGGAAGAGACGAAGGCGGATTTGCCATGGACTATGGCAACTCAAACACAGAAGGCTGCACAGTTTTACATAGCATAGCAAGCTCACTGGTATGTATGTTCATGGCAATGATGGTGTTATTACACTGACCTACAGTACTATTAGTACCTGGGAAGACCATCCTCTATTAGAAATAAATGTGAAAAGTTATTTTCATTTGATAAAATTCATGGATATTCATCAAGCTGGGACATAGTTATTATCAAAACAAAAACATATGCATTTCCTATGTACAATTATTAGTACCCAAAACTATGAAGGTACCATTTCCATCTCCAATTCACAAGCCCACAAACTCAAGATAACATGCATCTAGGATAATTTAGATCAGAGATAAAGCATCTGCAAGGGTAATTTCACACTTCAACACTACGAAGGACAGTACAATTCTTATCACAATATTCGTGCAACAATGCACAATGTTTATGTTTATGAACATATTTTTGGGATTTTCAGTGACCCACAGCAATACATCTACAAGAATAAATGTTCTTAAGTGTATATTTTAGCTATCACATACCTTACTGAAGTCAACTGTACTGTTCTCATGGCTTCCACCCGGTCCATTACCTTTCGAATCCACTACTTTGCCAGCATCCAAGTTACCAGGAGATGACTGAGGAGACTGCAATAATCCTGCACGGTCAAACAAAATCAAATTGTTCAAAACTGGGGTTGGTGGCAGAAGAGAAAGGTTTAAAAATAAGCACACAACGTGCGAGCCTACTAAACCCAACATAAAGTTAAGATACATGAAAGCAATATTAGTATTTGTGGCGCAACACAACACAGGTTTCCTTTTTAGCTATGAAAAAGAAAAAACAAATGAGGGGCAATTAGAAAGTATTTTGAGACGGAAAGAGCAGACCAAATCTTTACAGGAATACAATTTTAATTTAAATAAAAATAAAAAAAGCAGCTGATGGTGCACGAGGACGCGTGAGGATGCAGCATGGGGACAGAAGATGTTCAGATAACCATGGTAGAACAAACTGTGAAACGTCAATTGGTTACATGACATCAGTTCTATGCATGAAATGTCCATTCCAAATGGTCAGTCTACACCGGTTCAATGCAAGGCAATCATGAACTATCAATGATCAACCCTCACTTTGAGAATTGCTATTCAAAGGCCAAGAAGCAGATTACAGTTTTGTAGTTGAATAATACAAGAATAGTGGCCTAATAGTTGAAAGAAGCCCTGGATTTGAAGGCCATAGATCTGCCATAAATGGCAATGTGTACACACAAAAACAAAAACTGAGAAACTTGCATGCAAGGTCCTTTTGCATAACAAGGTTAGTGGAATTCGAAACACCACTTATACCATTCCAACTAATGCGGTTAATCATTTGGAAGAATGATCTGCCCTGTTCATTAGCATACATGTGAACCACATCTGAAGGCAAAAACCTACTCCCTGGAATGGAGGACAAAAAATGACCTCACTGTTACAAAAGAATGTGCACAAATAAATAAGAGAGCGATAGCAGGTAGTATTGACTGCATGAACCAAAGCAGCTTTCGCATCCAGTGGCACAAGGAAGACCGAATTGGGTGAAGAAAGGGTGGGGGTGATAAGAGGTAGGAAACCTATTCCAAGTGTCAAAGAAAAGAAGGCTTGTTTTTTTTTATATGAAATTCCTGTATCACTTATCAATGTAAGGTTCTACAGGACTGAGTTAAATGGCAGCAGACCTGGTGCCAGGAAGGCTGCACCAAAAGAAGATTTTTTAAATGTCTATCTATCTATATATCTATATATATTTATATGTAGCGAGGAGTAAGATTCTGTGTATAACCATACATTTCATTAAGAGTGCATACTAAACTAACATGCCACATCTCTTAATCTCCCCACCCCCGCCTTACTGATCATCTTTAGGAGGGACCACTACTATTAATCGGCATTGATGAAGATACTTTTTGTACTCAACTCCACCAACTTAAAACCTATAGTGCCTAATGGATTTAAAAGGCAGATCAAATACTTCAATAGGACAGCAGTCAAGTGATCAAAAGAAGACCTGTGGTCTCAAGCCCCTTTCCCAGTCCTTTGGTTTTAGCTGAAGTACATCATGAAGAAAGAATGTGCAAAAACATCTGCATGAAACCATGACTGTCCTTGCTAATGACACTAAAAAAGTAAGGCAGCCATGAAGGTTGATTCCCATCACTGTAGTAAACTAAGTGCACCATTCTAGGACCGCTGCTTTGGTAGGATATTGAGCTTTGCAAACTGAAACCGGGTCAAAGGGGTTTCTTGAGCCCAAGATGGCCATAGTGGAACATTTGCGATCAGACTCTGAAGGAGTCACCGCACCAAAATACATCATAGCAGTCCTCTACACCTTCCATTCAGAATCTAACCCCTTCCTGTAAAGGAGGAGGCAAAACTGAGGATTTGCAGCACTGATGCACAATACTCGCTATCGCTACTCGATCTTTAGTTCCTGCGGCACAAAGAAGGCAATCTCGTTACTGCAGTCTCAGTGTGCCTTGGAAGCCTCAGATAGACAAATTATCCATGAACACTCGAATGGACTTTTACGAATACTTGGTTCTAAAGACTATCTGAAGGCAAATAGCTTTGGACTGCCATCACTATTATGTTTCACTTAACATTTATTGAAATCATGGCAACTCCAATTACTAGCAGGACTGTGGTGCAAAGATTATGTAGGTATTCTTCCAGTATGGCAAAAATAGATATTCATAATTTACGGCTTTTGTAACAGAAAAACAGATTCCCAAACCCTTGCCTCCCAACTAATAGTCAAATTTTGCTGGGAGGCAACGAAGAATGATCCTCCATTTGTCTACAATCAATCTTTAGAAGTAAGATACACCATGGTGAGAGAATCGGTGGTTAATTTAATCAATACGTTCAATGTGCATCTCTTCTTCACAATACTGTCTGCGACTTAAAGGGGTTCTATGCAAATAGCGATATTTCAGGAATATTTTGAGTGATTCTAATGCGAACTTTGGGTAAAAGGCATCTTAAGTAATTATGTGATCAAAGGCAATCAGTGCACATAACAGAGGTATGTGTCCTTATGTTATGGAATATTCAATTAATTCAAATCCTAGTTCAATTCAAATAAATTAAAAAAATATACTGGACACATCAATTAATCGGTTCAAAACTGAAATTAGTTTAAATGCAAAGAATTTCACACTATGGCAGGCACCACATTTTTTTAATAAACATGGCACTAAATGAGCAGAGTTTCATATTCTTCAAATGCAAGCAAGTAATGTTTATATTTAAAAGGGAAATAGAAACAAAATCCTGGTTTGCTAAAATAAATGAAACACCATCGTTAAAAAATAATCCTTCTCTTTGCATTGGTCTCCATGAATTATCTCTTACTTCTCGTGTGTCCCTTCACCATCCATACAGATCCAATCTAATCAGAGAAGCCGTTTTTGTTCCAAAGTTTTTCCAGCCAGAAAGTTTAGATGGCTTAATTTGTTATTGCCATGTGGGGAGGGAGAGAGTGGGCACTACAGTGAGGAAAGAAAACCACATCCTCAAGATGAAAACCATGAACCAAGTGAAGAAGTGAGCAGTGGCCAAGTCTCAACAGCAGCACTTCTACTCGGGTATTACATTTTAGGGCTGTGAAAGGAAGGGTTGGCGTAAGCGCCTACTTCGAACTGTCATAACAATAGGTGTTGTTTGGTACAAAGCCAGAACTGTTTAAATATACCCAACATGGCACTACTTGCAAATGGGGAGTAGAAGAGACCTGGGATAAAAAGATAGGGGAGAATGTATCCTGGCACCAAGTACTATGCACAAATTTTGCAGTAATGAGTGTTGCTGCCTTTTGGAAAAAGAAAAATATAGCTCCCATTTAAGCAAAACAAGGCACAGGTTTAAAAAATCTTGCATGTCAAACCAAAAGTCGTCAAAGATCATCATTACGGATCCTGTTTTGGGAATTTGTATGTCCTCTGCTGTAGCCACGTTTGCTAGATCATTCCAAAGTCATTCGGTGCCTTGGGGGTGATCCTGCTTTCAAAGGCAAGCCTCTTTCAGAGGTTGTACTTCATGCGATTGCTCAACAGAAGAATGGCTTAGACTTTTTTTTCTGTCTTTTTGTTAGATGGAGTCTATGTCCGGCGCTCCTTATATTTCGAGGGACACATTGGAACTGAAGTAACAGCAGCACTGAACACATCTGACATAAAGGAGGGGGATGGGGACTATTGCCAATGCTCAAAAGCAGTGCCCCCTTAGAGTTCACTCAAACCCTTCTTTTCCATTGCAGAATAGTAAGTCTGTCTATTCCACAGCTGACCATTTGTGTTCATCCAACAAAAATGTTTGTCAAGTTCCTGCATGTGTTTTAGTTCCTCTTTAAGTACTAGTTGCAGACCTTATATCAGAACATGCCAATCTTTGTATAACCAAGTCTGTTTACAATGCAATTTAGGCAGCAGGCTGAATGTAGGTATAATCAGGGAGGTTACCATTTTCCAAGGTGTGTCACAATGGCTTCAAAATTGAAAGCCACGTTCCGTCCTACGCAAAACAAGTTTTGCATGCACAGAGCTAACACTATCAAATTATGGAATCAACTAGGCAATAGGATGGAATATGAATTTGGCGTCAGACTTTCATATTGGAATAAAATGATACAACTGATAGTGACAGATAAAAGGAAACCAGTTTGCTAACATTTTAGCTTTCTGCTTTACATGTATTTGAAAAAAAAAGTGGACAACATGATCACACTCAAGACGTGATAAAACATGCACGGTGAGTGAAATATAAACAGCAAACTTGTCACGTTTGGCTCAAGCGGTGTGCTGCACAAGCATGCCAGTGCAAGGAAAACAGATGCACAAAGCACGGCACGCTGGCGGTTTGGATAGTTGCCTGGTTTCTGATCACAGCTCTCGTCTTGCTTCTGATCCGGAGTGTCTATGTCCTCCTCGGGGGGATGGACTACTACTGTCGGAATATCGTCAGCAGAGTACACCTGGTGCTCAGAGCCATCAGCCTCACCCTGTTGAGAACTGGCCGATACCAGGCGATTCAGCCTAGGAGTAGCAGGAGGTGTATTTTGTGGAGTGGGCACTGGGGTGGCACACCTCGAGCCTGATGGAGTGCCAGCTCTTGAAGGAAGCAGGTAATCCAGAAGAAGCGAGAGGCGCGATTCTCGTCGTAGAGACAGGTTGGAGGCTGACAGACCTGCACGCAAAGAGTTACGGGAGGCTGACAGGCCTTCCCCTGAAGTGAACCAGAAAGCACTTTTTAAAAGAGGTGAGATAGGAAGAAAAAACACATGAACACATCTATGTATCAACAAGTCAAATTAAAACTTTAAAGGGCCGTACAAGTGGAACTACAACAATAGAACATCTTTAAGCAATTTAAAGTGTGAAAGAAAGCTACTCCATTAGCACACCTGCCTGTAGCAGCTCTTACAGCATGCACCAAGTAGTAATGCAGACAGCACATGTAGATATACACATTTACACCAGGGAGCAAACTTGATTTGGTTGCACTACAAGAAGAAGCTGGAAGCAGTAGTAAGAAAATCTACTTTTATGGTAAACATGGCTTTTCAGCAAAAGAATGCTTAGATTTGCTGATCTGTGCCCCACATTTTGAGTCTGACTCGATTCTGCTGGCAGGTCACAGGAATCTGGAGGGTATTGCAAATGTTAAGGGGAGGAGAGGACGGTTGGAAAGGGAAGGCAATGGAGGCATGCTAGACCAGGTGGAATGTTTTTTCATTAAATACAAAAGCAACACTTTTCTCTTTCTATGCCCCAAAATATTGATGGGTGCACACTACACTTCCTTGCCACTCTAATTAGGTTATTGGTATCTAACTGCACTTGCCATTGAAAGAAGTAAGGCCTGATCAGTCACTGCCAAGAGTTCAGCCAATTCTGTTCAATCTACACAGAATTTACTAACAAAACAAAAAAACAAAGCAGAACTGCTGTCAATGCTCCCAGAATCCTATGGAACGAGCTCAACAAAATATTCAGATATTTACAGATTCATAGGGAACAAGAAGGAAAAATGATTTGCAGTATTCCACAGATTGCGATCTTACCATAGTCAGTTCCACAATGTCAGTCTACTCTCGAAACCGACAAACCGGTCAATGGCTTTAGTGATCACTTCAAGAATAAAATACTCAATGCCCCGTCTCGCCCAGCATCAGGGGCATTATTCTATCAAGCTTGGGAACTATGAAACATCCAAAGCTCCAAAAACATTATCAGCATCAGGGTGGGTGCCTCAAACGAAGGTAAACCAAACCTAGACTCAACCTAGAAAGAAATCCCACTGAAGGGCATCTTTAAAAGATCTTTGCAGGAAATTATGTTGGTCATCAATCACACTTAAGCAGTCCTAATTATCAAAACCATGCCTCAATATTAGAAACAGCCATGATGACCCTCAGGAAATCTAAACCATACACCGCTAGTCAACATGAAAACCTGACCTACATCTCTGGCAGACTAGCATGAACTGTGTCATAAATGGCGCTGAAGTAGAAGTGCTGAGAGGCAGAGTATATTCTTCACATAAAGTCCTATAATGCGAAATGGTTGCAAAGTGAGCACACTGGAAGCCCACAAATTCCCAGCCATCATGCCAGCACTGGTACCTTCAACTAAGAATTCACCAAGTCAAAAAACGACCAGCTTATGGGCCTAAAAATTACATTGATGTTAAAAAAAAAACTAAATATTTAGACATAAAAATCTTGCTTAAGCGTTGATTAAATGCCATGTAAAAAGCTAATTAAGCTTTCAATTGTGATGCTAAAATGTATTCTTCTATTATGAAACTAATACAATAGATGGCAGAGCAAGCCTTACATTTCTAGTTCTTTATTTTATATTAACATACTTAAAACTTTAGAAGTGACAAGTAGTATATTCTGAATTCATGTAAGATGAACTAGAGAAAAATTAAACTACTGGGCTTCTGGAAAGCTAGTCGGCTAGCATGTGACCAACACTATGGCATTTTCTTATTTAATCACATTCAAACAAAATAATAGGATGGAAAAAAAGAATATTGATGACGCTGTTTGAGGTCACCTCTCCAATTTATAGGGCAAGGTTCCTTTAAGTGTACACTGCCGGGACAAAAAAAAACAATGGGTTGCCTGGATTTGTCATCAGATGCTACATTTGGATACCAGCCTTTACCCTCTTAAGGCACAATTAAAAAAATAAAAAATGTTATGGTGTTTGTTACTTCTAGTCAGTAGGGTCTCTTACACACCTAACATAGGTAATCCGTCACCTAGCTAATGGTGGAGGGGTAGCAGAGAAAACTTTACGGCAAACAAAGGAATTTAAGAGATTTTGTATTACGGCACAAGTCCTTGCGCATAACCTGCTCCAAGCTTCAGCCGACAAAACACCTGTGCAAATTCTTTCTTTAAAAATGAAAAATTGCATCGTACTGGTTCTGACTGGTGGCAGATGTTATGATAACAGGAAAATGAGACCCACCTATCGGATAAAAGTCACCATGCAAGAAACTGTATGCTACTTCTTTTGTCTGGCTCTCTTTACCCCAACATCTGGGTATGCCTGGAACATTATACAACATTGATTGAAGCGGAGGAAGAGCAGGGAGGAAGAAAAAAACACAATGGGGAAGTCTTTTAGCTGAACTTCAGTCAATAGGTTGGGCTGAAAAGGAAAGCTGTGTCCCGAAAACTTCCTCGTCCATGATGGGCATCCCGTACGGTTCAGAGATGCATAGTAGTGGTGCTTCCCAATCCACCCAGCACAAGTTATTGCAATCAGGAAATCAGCTTTGTACGAAAACAGCTTCACGGGGATTGTGCATGGGACTAAAGAGGGCCAAAAGGGCCTAACAAAGGTTCCCAGGACCAATACAATCTGGACCAGAGTTTCAGTCACCATAGTCACACTTGAATTATTAACAGCAATTTTTCTTGTCAGGCACATAATAAGTCTTCCAAAAAGCTTTCCTGGCTATGGCATCACAGTTTACCTTTGACAACCAACTTTTATTTCTTATGTGAAATTGCTCAAAATTTCTACTTAACTGATCTTTTCAAACTGAGGTACATGCGCATCTCAGAGTGATAGTTCCAAATTATATCCTTCCCATAGATGCAAGTCATTTAGCTGAACATGTATATTAGTGGAAAAGGAAGGGAACTAAGGAAACGTTACATGTCTCAGCTACAACAGTCTGTAATAAGTGAGACACTGAACGTGTGGCCATTGTGTAAAACTGTTACTATATATTGAAATACACACTATTACACAGCAGAAACATAAATGCTTTTCTATCAACGTATAACAGTGCATGCAGATGTGGACAGACCAGGTTGTCGAGCACATGTTATCATATGCAAGTAATACGTCTCACCCGTTTTCCCCAACTTGCAATACTCACAGCTTTAACATTTTAACTTTAATATGGAACTGGTCAACATATATTGGCTGCTACAACATCTCACCGTTTCGTTCTAGCAAGTGAGGATCAGAATGTTTCTTGCCTATGTCTGCGAAGGAGCGGACCAGAGGGATGCGGTTGCTGAGCTTCTTCTCGTTTTGATGATGGTGTCGCTTCAAAAGGGCCTCTTTCACCTGCTCCCTGCAAGTCTCCGCCAACTGTCCGGAGACAATCATGCTGTCCAAAACCATGTCTGTTGTACCAAGTTCAAAGTTAGATACACAAACTATACCCTGCCTTCAGATTAACACATGCACAAAAAAAAACTTGTTAGGTCTTACACTGAAGCCAAAAAGAGAACTAGAAACAACTTCACATTTCATTAAAGGATATAATAAGAGAAACTTTAGTAGATCCAGTAAGGAAATTGGGAACAAAATTATTGGGGTGGCCAGTCGTTACTGGAGAAGTTGTACAGTGTTGTGCTAAGCAGAGGATCAGTAAAGGAAAAAGGCGATGGAAGTTTAAAGTTAGAATAGGAACAAACTGGTATTAAACATTTTCATGTGATAATACTTTAAGAATGCTCATGTCTTTAGGGAGTAAATCACTGAAAGAATCTACATATAAACAAAGTCAGAAAACAAAGTACATTAGTTTTGCTAGCAGTTCATAAATTAGGATTTGATGAATTACAACAAACAAGAGGGGAGTTTAAAAAAATCATCATTTCAGTCCATTAGTAATGTCAAAATTAGAGATGCAAAACATCAAAAAGTCAAAACAGTTTGGGTTAAACTAATACATGCAAAATGTTATGAAGTTTTTGGGGATATGGTGTTGCAATCTAGTGTACAGTCAGGCAGAGTTGAGCAGCGAGTGAAAATGAGGGAACACAGTTTCAGTGAGATACAACCAATCAATTTGCACTACTATTTCTGTGTGCCATGGCCCCTTGTACAATGACTTGCTGTCATTAGCCACCAGACATCTTGTTTCTCTCAGCATCCAATGCCCACATTACGTAAACGCATCAAAGCCACTAACCTAAAGGTCTGCACCTCATTCTAACAGCAGATCTTAAAGGTGGCTCTTACTAAACACAAATCATGTTGGGCATGGCTTCCATTTTAAGACCATATTTCCAACCCAGGCTGGATCCGCTATTTTATTGCATATATAAATTCCAAGATTAATGGCTCTGAATTTAGATATCATTTACTTCAAAATAGCAAGAGAAGAACCAGCTTTCCACCCACCCAGACCCACTTATTTAGGTTCCTTGGTATTTCTAGATCGCATCAAACACTGGCATGTCTTCAGAGTTCTATCCGGAACAAGTGCTTTCCCAAGGGGCGCCTTTAGGCATGTGCAAGCTGTGCATCTGCACAGGGCCACCAAATCCCAGGGGCCACCACGCCAATATAAATCCTTAATATAATAATCTTCTGAGGATCGATATATATTTGTGTGGCGGCCCCTGGCAGAGATTTGGTGGCCTCTGGCTCTGTTTCACTTCCAAACACTCTGACCCCCCCTCTTCACTGGCCTCCGTGCTCCACGCCGCCCGGACTCCCTCTTCCGGGGCCCCCTACCTACGCTCCCTGCCCAGGGCCACCATGAGCCTAGAGCCGGCCCTGCTTTCCCACGACTCAATAGGTTTCTGCAGGCTGGCATTTGTTCGGCAGCAGTATGGTCTTAGGAGTAGGCTGTGCGTTAGTATATTAAGACATGCAGTCTGGGAGTAGTCTGACGGGTTAGGTACTAATCAGAGAATCATTAGGGAAGTTGGACGTCCTCTGTGTTGCCCAGTTGTGTCCTTTAGCTTGGTGCTAGTTTAGCTAGTGTGGTATCAGAGTCTTGTGGCTGTGTCTGGGTAGGAGCAGTAAGCAGAACGAGTGGTTAGTCTGTTCAATAGTATGCTTTTGGAGTCAGAATGTAAGATGGCTCCACAGATTAGTGTAGATGTTTGCATTCATTTGGAGTCTGGGTGTAGTGTTGAGTAATTTGCTGTGCAGTACACATTTAGAAATTTACCATTGTGTTGGTTGCACCTGATGTGTTGCTAAGATGTTATTCCTCTTTAATAGGGCTGGTAATGTGTTGGACTTGTGACACTGTGGAGATAGTGTTTAACCTCATCCATAGTGAGCAGTCTTGGTTACCTTTAAAATCGTTTTTTTAACCGCTTTAAGAATAATCTGTATAATCTGCTTTTAGAATAATCTATGTTTTTATTTGTTTGCGCCTTGAACTTGCATCTTTTTAACAATCTTGCTAACCGAGCCTGGGAATTTTTGGTGATTTGTTGACAAGGGAATATTTGCGGTGAACTCTTTCAGAGGAGGAAAGGGGGGCTCGGGGGAGGGGTGAGACATGAGACACTGTACTCCGGTTTTACATGTTGCGAAGTATGAGAATTTGTGTTTTAAGTGTGGGCAGGGTTGCTTGTTCGCTGGCTGTCCTCCCCACGCTATTTGGATGGGCCTCTGTCAGGCGCACCTAAGGCAAGCCTGTCTACGTCCATCTGCATCCCAAAAGCGCCAAGCCAACCTCTATGCCCCTTATTTATCAGAAGGTATGACTAACTTAAGTTACTCTAAAGAAGTCTTCTCCTTGCCAATGCAAACCCATGCCTTTAGAGGCCAATACTCCCCTGGTTTGTACCTCATGTCCCTGAAAGCCAAATGTATTACTCTCTAGGCCCACTTGTGACAACTCGTGGCAGTACCCCCTCTAAATACTCTTTCAACGCCATACTGTTTAACCCCTCCCATTCTGGTGACGAGCTGAGCTCGTCATGAGCCCGGTGCTCTTGTGCTGATGACTAGCTGAGCTTGTCATGGCCGTTAGAACGCTCACGCGGGGATAATTCCCCTGCTGTGCTGAGCGTTCTAAGGAAACGGGTGTGACAGTGACGAGCTCAGCTCGTCATGAGCACTGTGGCTCATGACGAGCTGAGCTCAGCACAGCGGGGGAATAACCCCCGCAGTTAAAGGGGTTAATGTCCGGTTTCTGCCTAAGCATGCAGTTTGTATTCACCATCTCCTTTGCATTGAGAGACCGGATGTCCTTTTTATGACAAACTTGGCTGGCAACTTCCTCTAAACATCTCATATAATTCGCTATTCCAGTTGGGTTTAAGATCTATAACGATGACCACACACACACAAAAGAGGTGGAGGTATAGCCATTATCTTTCAGGACATTTATCAATGCTCAACATTTGCTGTAAACAACCTTTTAGGGGCAGAAGTCCTTGGCTTCTGCATTGCTTTGAAAGCTCATCATTCAGTTGTGGGACTTCTGATTTATCGGACCCCAGGCCTCACTGGTCCGGTCCTTTTTTGGACTATTGATGAGGTGGCATCACAGGTTCTATTTCGCTTTACACATTGCTTCATACTTGGCGACTTTATTAGCAGGGCAATCCCAATGTATATTAAAGATACTCAACCTCACTAATGTTCTGGCTAAACTTGGCTTTTACCAATTAGTGTCAAACCCCATCCACCTTGAGGGCAACACTATTGATTTGATCTTCACGAACACTAAATTAAGCATATCAGAACCGGGAAACTGCATTAGCCACGTGTGCTAAGCCACACGTGCCGCAGGAGGAACACTGCTTGACCTTAACCACGCACATGACTGAACGACGCATATGCATGGTTAAGGCAGTCAGCGGTATAGTTGCAGTGACCGGATGGGCAGGGAGAGGAACAGGAAGGATCGAGAGGAACAGGAAGGATCGAGAGGGGAACAGGAAGGATCGAGAGGGGAACAGGAAGGATCGAGAGGGGAACAGGAAGGATCGAGAGGGGAACAGGAAGGATCGAGAGGGGAACATGAAGGAGGCAGCTTGGTTAGTTCTTAGGGGGAGGAGGGGGGGGGGGGGGGATAGTTTTTTGGGCTGGGGCAATTTTAGGGCTCAGGACAGGATCGTTTTTTTGCGCAGGGGGCTGGGTTTTAACGTTTAGGGTGGGTGGGTTGGGGGGTAGGGTCGTCGGTTCGGGTGCATTACAGGGCTAGTTTTTAGGGCTCAGCGTGGGGGAAAGAAAGGGAGGGTCAGGATAGTGTTTAGGGCTGAGTGGCGATTTTTAGGGCTCAGTGAGGGGGTGTGTGATCATTACTACGCATATGCCTTTACAACGAAATTCGTGGTAAAGGCATGCCTGGTAAAGGCACATTCATTGTTGAGGCACACGTGGTTTAGCCATGCATGCTTCTGTCATACAAATATCAGATTGCCGCACTCTTCCATGGACGGACCACAATTTTATTCACTTTGGGAGGGATGATACTCAACAGGGATGTCGGAAAACTCCAGTTTCAACATCTAAACCCTAGCTTCTCTCCTAGATCCCCCCAGGCCAGCTTGGTAACTGCCCTAGAGAACACAATACCTTCTTTCTCTGGTACACTTGAGTGAGACATTACGTTTTTGACAACTGGGTTCGCTCTCCGACAGAACAATTGACTTCCCCTTCCTCCAGTCACCCAGTCAGTAGGATGAAGCACTCCTGCCCCTGGTTCACTGAAGATCTCAGACAGGCTAAGCAAACTTATAAGAAAGCAGCAAGAGCTTGGCCTAGCCAATATAGTCTAGAAGACAAAATAAAATACAAGCCTGCTCTCAAACACTATTCTATTTTAATTTATCCGACCAAGAAAAACTTTTATGACAAAAGTGAAAAGGCAGAGAAAAAGCCCACTGAAATTTCACTGCACGCAATCACAATGTAGATTTGTCTGCCATACAATGTAAGGAATTGTCTTTTTTCCAAAAAGAAAATCGCAGAAATTCAAAGCAACCTTGACCATCAGGCCCGACTGATTGTTCAGTGGATGAGTCTTAATCAACTTAAGTGCAACCCTAATAAGACTGAGGTTTTTAGCAGTGGCTTTAATTTTACCTTGAATTTACAAGCGCACTTGCTTGATGAGACCCCTCCACCCAAGGTCCAAGTTGAGGGAGCAAATAACTTGGGTGTCAAGCTGGGCAAGCAGCTGACCCTTCTAACCCAGACTAACAGTTTTTGGCACCTGGTTTAGCCGGATGCGTATGGCCACAAAAATGCTTACAACTCCTCTCTACCTCTCAGGACTACTGTGCTCCTGGCCTTGGCAGTGTCCAGATTTGATGCCAATGCTATGCATGCAGGCATTACACAATATCTGCTGCAGAAATTGCACACAGTTGAGAACACAGAGTCCAGTCTGGTACTCCAGCTTCCAAGACCGGTGTTGCAACCCATCTGATAAATCTACACTGGTTGTATTTCAGGAAATGTACCCGGCTTCAAATCTTGACAATTCTGCGCAGAGCTCTCCATCAGTCTGGGCCAGAGTACTTGCCCAATAGGATTAAATGTTATTCTCCCCTTAGAACTCTACAGTCATCTTCTGGTCATTTTGCCAAGGTCACTAGGGTTCGGCGAGCAGAAACAGGAGGTAGATACTTTTCCTCCTGGGTTCACAAGCCTGGAATTCCTACACAGCTTAGCTATGGTTAGTCGCAAGTGAATGGTCATTTAAAAAACTGAAGAAATTGCTTTTTTCTTAGATTGCTCCCTCTTTCTTCTGCTCTTGCTTGTTCATTAGCGTCGGGACACTCCTGGGAGTAGCCATGCATTCTCCAAGTCCCACAATTCATTCATTATTCTCAGGAATTGAATGGTGTTGTAGAGCAACAGGCTGCCATATCAAACCCAAAGACCTATGTTCGGGTGGATCATAATGTGGCATGTGTTCACCGAGCAGTGTTGGGTTTGTGGCAATACGTCTTACGATCTATATTCAGTGATCAGTCTTTAGTTTACCCGTCCACCTGGAAACCCACCTTTAATCATTTCTGGGAAGCGGTTAAATTTTTTAGCTTCCTGGCAAGGCACATTTGGACTGTGACGCTCTTCCCTGCCAGTAGTCAACATGAATGTTGGGGATACTCACTATACACATACATGTTAAAGGGTAAACCAAAAAGAAACCAAAATTGAAATGTAGCACTTTCAACTGGTCCCCTTGATAAACTGGTCTAGTAGCTGCACTTACTAGGGTAAGTAAGACACCGCAGTGTTTTGCATGCAAAGCATTTTTGCTCCCTTGTACTCTATCGACCACTATGTATACATAAGACCTAGAAATAAAAGCACATTGTTTCTGGTTAAATGTTGGAAAAATTTTGGTGATGGATACCGATTTACATAAGAGCACAGAGGGAGAAACGTTCAAGTTAATCCCCAATTACGGACTATAATTAACTTCTTTTGAGTCATCAGATCAGCCCATTAGGTAGTTTTTTTTCATCCAATTTTTAGACTTCCTGATTCTTTCCAAATTTAAAGTTGTTACACCAAGCTAATATTTCCCTTTGATACATTCTACCAGTGCCTACTACCAAGAAAACCTTCTGCTCATTTACTCAAATCTTTGAAAAGCAGGACCCAGCTATGGGCTCCTGCAATAAATCAAAAGTGGGGATTGTGGGCATAGTCTATTCTGATCAGCACAGGGAAGGAAATTAAATCAAGTTACCATCTTTCCTTAATAAACTTAAGTCCCACCGTACAAAGTACTGCTGATTAAAGTCATCCACTGAGTTCACCTGGTGCCAGGAGCAGATTAGAACTCCCAAGAAATATACATCTACTGTGTCGCAGCCAATTAAAGCATGTGCACTTGTACTGCTTTATTTTCTTGCCATTAAACTATTTTACAGTAAATTATATTTTTCCTGGGAGTGTAAATAATGTTTTAAAGTCTGCAAATTTTAGAAGTATTCCCAAAATCACTTCCTCAAAATTGTAAACATTTTTATAACGTGGAAATGAGTTCCCTTGCAACCCAGTGCCTGATCTATGACTTAAGGATTGGCCTGCTATCTGGCCACCAAGTGGATTTTGATGGTTTTGATTTTGCCAGAATCCTCTGATAAAACCACAACTCCTGAGCAATTCTGACTGTGTGAAAAGGTGCTTGGAAGGACTATAGAGTTTTAATGTAGCCTTAGAGCCAGACGTAGTGGGCTCTGCAGGCCTTTAATGGCCGGTAGCGCCTGCTACTGAGGACTTGAAGGCTGTTAGAACACTTTACCCCTAGAGGGCAGAATGTTCTAATTTGTAAAACAAAGGCCTTGTGGAGCCCAAAGGGGGTGGAAGTCCACTCTGACCCTGCGAGGCCTTCGTTAAACAATGGAATGTTGATGCTCCAGGTTTCTGCTGGCCATTAGAAGCCTGGAGTCCTCAATTGTTTTCAATGGAGCGCTCAACATTCCAATGCTCTAGTTTGAAAGGAATGACTTGGCTGAATGCCCATACGTTGTAGACCGTATGGGAGTAAGGACCAACTGAAATTCACTTGCAGACTCAATGGGGGCTCTCCCTTCCAGACTATTTTAGGGAAAAAGTCAGGGTTTTTGATGACCACATTAACAATTTGCAAGTGTTTGATATCTTTCAAAATGTGACTCAGTTCTCAGACCAAAGAGCAATAAAATATATTTGAAATTAAATTGCTTGTCATGCAACCAAAGCTTCAGATTTGCCAATGCAAACGTACCTGCTATCTCCTCTATGGTGTTCGCTCTCATATCCAGCAGAACGGTTCCGTTTAGGATGCAGCTCCTAAGCTCAAAAAGACTGTGCAAGGACAGAGTCGCCACATATGGTTTGCTCCATCGGTCTCCACCATCTTCTACATCTTCCTCAAATTTTAGCCACCTGCCAATTAATGTAGTAAAGTATGAATTTCAGCATCTTGACTGGTCCTTGACAACCAGCATGATCAATAACAGAAAATAAATAATCAACCAAATGCATACTTTACAGTGAGTTATGGAATGCATTTAACAACCACTGGATAGACTTGGAACAACAAGTATTTAAGCTAGTAGCAGAGAAGTCAATACTGCATCACCAAATTAAGATTGAACAGGTTCCCTAAAAGACTAACAAGTAGTTCAAGGTTTGCTACTGAAATTACGACAACTTACCGTGCAGTTTCCTTCCACTCATATTCCCCTCCGTCTCGGAGGCACAGTTCATCCAGCTCTGTGAAGAGGTCGTGAGGAATGTGTTCTTCATCGTCATCTTCTGTTCCCAGAATAAATTGCACTCGCTGGGACGGTGTGTCTACATTGACAAGCAAACCATTGGGTCAATGTTCTGGCACACTACAGACCTTAACAAATAATGTCATACTCCGTAAACCTACCAAAGCCCATTCTTGCAGGCCTACATGTGTAGACTAGGTCAGCCAGTTTCTTATAAGTAATAGGCACAGTTTGCTCTGCAAACTGGGGCACACATTTTGGAAACTTTTAACAGTACCACTGGAGCTCTCCAAGGTAAAACAGGAAAGCCTTCGAGCACATTTTAACTCTGAGACAGAGTAGTTTATTGTGAGTTTCATTCACCAAACTACAGTGTAAAGAAAGGAAAGAGCAGAAGGCAGACAGTAATGTACTTTTGGGAAGGGAATTATGCAGTTTGGTTCAACTGTATGAACCAATATTGCTGACAGTTTATAAGAAGTACTGAATGGAAATCACAAGTAAACAAGCAGTCGCCGACTGGTTTCTTTGTTTATACTTAACTAATCATAAGCTTTCAAAGTTCTGTTACACCCAACCACGTTTACAAATGTCAAAAATGTGTCTTTTTGCTAAAAATGCTAGCGATAGTATTAAGCAGGAGGCAAAATAATACTCTAACTCAAACAACTGCAGTCGAGTGACCAGTGCATTATTTTGGAAATGTTACTTTTCGCAAGAAGTGTGCCACACACTAGAGCCAGAGGCCAGACTGTGGCCGGTCAAATAGAGATCAATGGAAATAATAGGTCCAGTATACTACTTCAAGTGTTTTCCAAAGCAATTTTTTTTCAGACCATATTATCCGCTCAACAATGTATCTAACCCTGAGCAAAACACAACGCTCGCGTAGTTGTGGAGATTGCATTACTTCTCACTACGCGAATTGCACGTAGCACAGTGCAAACACGCGTCGCGTAGTGCAGTGGTAATTTTTTGCTTGCTAGCAGTCCTCAACGTCAAGTTGGCGACCGCGAGCAAGCAAAATGACATCCCGGCGGACTTTTCCCTCGTTCCCGATCAGCAACATCAAGTTGCTGATATCAAGCGTGGAAAATAAACCTCCTGGCGAGAATCTCAACGCGGGGAGGTCAGGTTTCTCATTGCAAGTGGTCACGTATGCTCGCGATGAGAAACTACCGGTCCGCTTGAGAAAGCTGCTGCTCGAGTCGAAATCTACTCGAGTGGCAAAAAACGACTGCTTGCACTGTGCAAGATGCAGTTCGCACTGATTGCAGAGTGCGGACAAGCATCCGGCACTGTGCAATCAGTGCGAATAGCATTTTGAACAGTGCACTACGCACTTCGCGTAGCTACTTGCGTACGCCCACCCTTAGTAGTATCCCAAAGGTCACGGCATTCAAGCTGTTTGGAGACACCTTCATTTAATTCCCAACAACGAAAACTCATGCAACGTTGTGCTTCATGCTATAATGCTTTAGAAAAATCATGTCCCAGTAGCAGTTTCATACCTACTACACAGAACTTTACACGTAACCGCAAGTACTTGCTTACACCCTCAGGGGCATATTTAAGACCATGTCAGGCAGGCAGTGCGTCATCTTGCTGCACAGCGTGTTGCATGCAGGATTGTTTTTGTACAGGAAAAGGCAAGAGCATTCACAAAAACAATCCTGGGAGGCATATTCCTCTTTCTAACTCCCAACAGCCAAAATAGTTTTCAGATATGTAGTTTGGAATATGCCCTCGAGACATGAGTGGCCAAGTCACCCGCTCTACTTCTCTCCATATTACAGTCTTCTTGGAAGGGTCTTGGCAATGAGACTACATTGGCTTTGCATGTATGCCACCATTGTTCATCACAAAATACAAAGTTTTCGTTTCCCGTTAAAGGAAACCAACTCTGCTCCGATCGAATAGCAAGTTTAATTAAAAGCTGTGAAGAACGAAATGAAAAATGTTTATTCAGATATTTATAAGATATGCGGATGGTCCATTCGGAGATTACTTTAAACGCCTTAACCATGCTGTCATTTTTTTTTCTCAAACTTGCGGTTTGAAAAATGTGCTTCAATTAGTCATCTGAATTCTTTGTGGTCCTTTGGCCCTCTGTTTTTCTCTGGGTTTTGACAGCTTATTTTTGTTTTATTTAATATTGTATGTAGTCTTGAGCAAACTTCTAAATATTCCATTCAGTAGATGATACTGCAAATATTTTGCATTACATGTTTGCGTTTAGGACAGGGTCCCCTAAATTGTATAGTGAACATTTCTAGCTTAAATTTCCCTTTTCAGAATGTTCAATTTCCTTCCCAGTTCGGGTTAACCAAAGAAATTTAACCCCGATAGGCCTCGTCAGAACGTATACAACCCAATTGTGCCTTGTGATGTCTCACTATCGCATCTCCAAGCGCCAAATAATTCAGATTGGTATTCACTAATTTTGATGTGGTTATGGCAAAAATAGGCACACCTGAATAGCCTCAATCTCAGTTTATGGCTGTAGTGGTCTCCATGAGGGATCAGCAGATTATCAGTGGAGTTCGATCAGAATTTTAAAAAGCGTCATTGTCCAAGTATCCAAGACACTTTTGGAAATATACTCTTTGTCCATTTACTATTGAATCAGCTTGCCCATTCCTCACGCCCCATCTAACATTTTTCTACCCTTAATGTGAGAGAACAGCCGAGTCTTTTATATCCGAAAACAGCTCAGACTTCATTCAATTAATCGCTCTGTAAATCCCACACGTTGCGATCTGTCATTCGATATTCATCCCAACTCTCAAGATTGCTCTCTCCCCCAATTCCTGCCTTCCTCTCACCCTCAGTGCAGGGCTCTTCAGTACTGCTGCAGCAGCGTTTGTGGTCTTGTTTCTATCTTTTCAGTCTGTTCTGTTTGACATCTCCCCTTCTCAGCCTTACAAAAGGGCATTTTAAAATATTTGGGCTCCTTCTTGCAACATGGTAACATGATGACATCATTAAATATGTGCTCTCACCTTCTTATAACTCCTAGTATGCTCTGTATAAGTGCCTCTAATGAACATTCACTTCTATTGAGGGAGGGAAACTTGGATAAAAGTACTCCTGGCTGCTGCTCTTTTTACTGTCTCTTTGCTCCCATGGATAATGCTCCTTCAATTCCCATGGTGACAGTAAGCCGGGTCCAGCATATTGAGTCGCTTCATTTAGTAATGTTTTGCGAACACTATCTGGTGGCCCGGAAGAAATTTTTGTATCCAATTTTGAAGGAACTTAACTTTGCCCAGGTGAGACCTGCACTTTTACACCTACAAATGCTTAATTCTGTGCAGGTCACATATGGTGTAGCTAGTTTTTTGGTAGCAGCAGCTCGACTAAATAAAACAAGACTCACCCAGACGAATAATCATCTAGGTTGACATTTTGTCAACTACGTTCTGGGGAACTGCACCAAGAATAGTGGGAAATGGGGTTGCATTTTCTGAACCTATATTGTTTAGTATCTACTCCTTGTATCAAAGTTTTTCCTTTATTAAAATAGTTTTAAGAACGAATGTAGGAACTGCAATCAGGTGTATAATTGTTTAATTGTTAATTTTTAACTTGCATAATGTATGGATATTTAATAATGAACTGTGTATTGCTTTTATGGTTTTAATTAACCGAAATAAAGATATTTGACTGACTGACTCGGCATATAAGTCATCGTCACCGAAGGGGACCGCATCCTCAACTCTCCGGTCTGGCTCCATTTCGAGAGTCTTCACATTGACCTTCAAATGCGTTGGTGTAGTCATATCAGCGAGTGCTATCATTTTTCACATGTGGTTTCCCTAACAACATATTGCTGCCCTGCACGGCAACCTTCATTCATCCATGGACAGATCAGTCTGTAAAAGCAACCATAAGGAGGGAGGAGATTTGTTAACAGCCCAGCTGCCCCATATACCTTAGTCCTCCTAAGTCTTGTGTCTGTAAACTGCTACTACAAGGTATGGACTTGCTTGCGGTCACTTTACAAGGCATGGGCTAACATTTAGCAGACTACTTTTGTTTATAGACCTCCTGGGCACCTCCCACAAACACCACATTCAGCTATCTCACTCTTCAGAGTAAGCCTGGCTGAAGATTGATGTGTCACAGCCTGTGACAAGCATGTGTTCGGTGACTGCTCCACAGCCTTCTTGCTCCTACTCCACAGCCTTCTTGCTCCTACTCGACAAGATGTTATGATTTTGCGGACTGCAATAAAACGAAGATCGGCTCAGACACTCAAACAGGGGTATTGAATGGGAAAATTCTAACAGCAAAGGCCTCACTTGAATTATCATTGCATCTCGATTGGATTACTCTAGATCTCAGAGCACTGACCGGAGCAAGTGACCTTGTCCAATGCAAGAGGATCTTTCAGACATGTGGTTCTAATAGCAGAGCAACTATACCACTGAACAAAAAAAGAATGGAAGATGTGCTGCACTTCACAGTATTGAATACCTTTACTAACTGGCGTACAACATGTGGAGCTGAAATCTTTTATTCACAGGCAGTAAAGGAAACTGCTTGATAGATTAGCTTGAGATCACTGTAGGTGTTGCCATATTTTAAAGAATTTATTGAGTGAATACAGCTGTGGAGGGATCAACAAGTAATCTGCATTCAAAGTGCACAAACAATATTACGGCACTCAAACCAACCCACACTGGGAAATGGTCACCAGCTATGGATCACACTGCTGGGAAACAGTGTTTATTAATGTGCACCTCTCTGCTTGAACCAACGGCAGTGGCATGTAAATCAAAGAAAAGAATACATACAAGCCAAACCAGAAGCACGACTGGTCAGTCCCGGGATTCCTTTCATAAGGCAATAGCAGGTGATGGTGAATCAAACTGACTAACTTCCAGAATGCACAGATTAAATAAAATGTAAACCGTATTCATACCACAACCTAGAAACTCTAGAGTGGAAGCGGTTATGTCAGTTTGGAGTGTTCCCTGTATAATACATTTTAACAAATGTAGGTGCACGTTTTTCCTTACTCAGTCACACCGTGGGTATGATTAAGGGAGAGCACGCGAGGAAATGCTACCTCATTTATACCTTTTCAAATTAATTCTTAATGAAATGAGCAGGCTTTCTTTCCTGTATTAACTCTAACTTACAGTATTGACCTGGGCCACAACTAAACTGACCAGATGTTTAGAAGACTGGAATAGGCCGGGTAGAAAAGAATTGGAAGTGCCAGAGCTGCATTACCGTAGTTTGGAGATTCACGCCCATCTTCCCGATCACTTTCCTTTTCTCGCCTTTTTTTGTGATGCCTGTGCCCACGATGCCGGTGTCGTCTGCGGCTCTGCCTACCAAGAGGAACATGCACACCAATATACACTGCACGGTGACCTGCATGGAAAGAAGAGATGTCCAGGATTAGTATATTAAAAATAAATAATTCTAACTACAGACATGGAGTTCCTTTATAGAAACAAATACTTGGCAAGACATGTTTAAGTAACCAATTCACACACGACTTAATCAAGATGGTTCTTTAGAAACATACAGAGTGCCTACTCTTCGGCAATACACATGCCTCAAGACTTCCTTTTAACTTGGCAGTCACTATCTCCTAGTGGTTTGCAAGTTGGACCACAGAGTTTGGGTTAAAGTCTGCCAAAACGTTTTTATGTGCACAGCTGTAGGGAGCTGGGCGCGAGTTACAGTACCCCACCCCCAACACTTTCTGCCTGGTATTGGATGCCACTTAGACTGAGAGTACTGGGTTTACAGGTAACCAGGTCCCCAATACCAGTGTTTTTTTCCAAAACTGTAGATTGCTTCCCCACAATTGGCAAAAGCTTTAGCACCCTCTGCAAGTCCCAAGAAGGGTCCCCAAGGGCTGCAGCACAAATTGTGCCACACTCACAGACCCCTCACCAAAGGCATGCAGACTGCCGTTTCAGGCTGCATGTTTTGGTACAGACAAAACTAAAAAAAAAACAGCCCGACACATCCCTGTGTGCAAGACCACCCCCCTCCAAACACTGCATGTGGTACGTGTAAGCCATCCCTACAGCAGGCCTTGACGCCTTAAAGCAGTGTGCTATTACATGTGAGGGCATACCTGCATGTAACGTAATCTAAAGGTAAATGTAAATTTGTAAAGTGCATGAAACCATAGGCATCAAAGAGTGGTTACCAGCAAGAGCATAGGGGTGGAAACCAACTAGGCAATTAAATCTGTGAGTGAAGCCAAGTTTTCACATTCTTGCGAAATTCAGAGTATGAAGTAATACTCGCATAATATGTGTCGGGAGAGGGTTCCATCAACTAGCTGCTGCCACTGAAAAGGCATGTTCGCCCCATCTGGCCTTCCTGAAGCGAGCAGATGTGCTGGTCAGTTCCATTGCCGCCAGTACAAATGACCAGGAAAGCCATTTTAGAACATGTGCTGGACACTGGTGAAAACAAGATCCCCAGCTACATGATAGCTTCACTGAAAATCGGGATGTTTGTTATCAAATCTCTAGTATTGATAAACCCACACTGATGCCGATGTTGGATTTACTAATATATGAACACAGAGGGCACCTTGGAGATGCCCCCTGCAAACCTATATGCCTCTGGTGTGCTCACCGATTGCTTTCTACCAGCCGGCCACCTGAGAAATTGTTCTGACCTCCTAGGGTGTGCGCCTTTTGCTCTAAGGAGACCCAGAACAAAAGCCTGTCCGGGAAGAGGGTGTCACCCCATCCACAGGATGACCTACTGATTAGCATTCCAAGGCCGGCAAGCTTCAAAGACACTGCCGCCTTTGAAATACAAATCTGGCTCCTCTCTCAGGAGAGGAAGCCGACCCTTGTCCATAGCTTCTTTGGCACCTGAACACACAGGAAAATTAGTAGTCAGGTAGGCGTGCCACCCCCAGGCTAGTAAGACCCCTAAGATAGGCTAAACTGAGGTGGACACAAGATTTCAGAGGTAACCATCTTTTTGATGGCATACTTAGGAATTCTGGGACAGGGTTATGCCTAATTCCCACAGGTAGTGATAATGTAAGGGCCGTAGTGAGCCCAAGGTTCAGTAGCCCATTGACTACTACCCTACACTCCCCGGAAACCCCTAAATTCAGTATTTAGGGGAGCCCTTGGCATCAGAAGAACAGATCCTGACGACCTGAAGAAAGAAGACGACAGGTGAGAGGAGTTGCACAGCAAGAACAGAAAACCCAGTAACTAACTTGGCGCCAACCCTGCCAGCCTACTGATTTCACCCATTGCAGCAAAAGTAGACAGATCCTGAAGCGGCTTAGTCCCCCAGAACCTGGGAGACCTGTCAGCCTTCACCTAGGAACAAAGACTTCCTGAGGGATCGCTGAACTGTCCCAGGCATAATCCAGACAGGAAAAGAAGGAACAAGGGGATCACGGCCCAGCGAAAAGCCAATGCTGCCAAGCATCAATGCACCAGAGCCCCCAGCCTGTGCCGAGTGGGCCAATGGTGTCAGCATGGTCCCAAAGCAGTCAAGGTATAGTCCAATGTTGTGTGGCTCCTCATGAACTCTCAGACATCGCATGCAGCTTCTGTTGGTCGGCCCACTCAACCAGGAGTACAGCCAGATGGAGAAACCAGACACTCCAAGGACCCTCTACACTGAGACGCCTCGTCTCGAGAAGACCAAAGATGCCCTAACAGCCAAAGAACCAAAGCCACTCATTGCTTACACTGAACTGGCTTCCCAATCGTCTCCTGCAGCTTCTTGGGGACCGGACCAATTCCCATTGGGCACCAGCATCTGTTTGCACCACTGCACCCAGCCGCCCTGGTGCCGCCAGAGGTGACCTGTTGGATCTGGCGTGGACCTCGCCCTGTACTTGCCTTGGACCCAAGATACTGGTCCCATGACTCGCAGACAAACTGCTGAACCGCAAAAGTTTTTCTTCCATAGGTTAACATTGCAGAACTCTGAAATTGTCTGCTTTTTTTTTTTTAACAGAAAAGTAGTGCTCTTAAAAAATGTGCTTACCTGAACAATTTTTTCTAAAGCCTAATCTTTTATAAAGGTACATACTATTTTTATAAATTGGTGTGGCCCTCTTGAGTTGTGTGTGTCTCATGTATTTGTAAATCTCCTGCACTCCTCGGTGATAAGCCTAGGGCTCGACCACACTACCGCCTAGCAGAGCATCTTGGGATTGCCATAGCAAGCCCCATGTCCACTTATAAGGGATCCCCTGGACTATTTACACAATAGATCTCTTTGACAGATCATATAAAGAGCCAGCTTCATATAATAGCTATTATGTGTTACTCTAGATTAGAGTTCTTGAAACTGAGGATTTGAACCTGTACCCATGAGTTCGAATACAGGGACCCTACGGTGGACACATTAGTCCACTAAGCACCAGACCCTCCATCACAACAAACTTCTTTCCAAGGCATCATAGCAGTGGTCATAGACATCATAGTCCTCTTTTTGAGACACCAACGAGAACCTTGGGTGCAGAAAAACTAAGCAAGAGACTTTACTCACAATCATGGCACAACACAGAGAATAAGGTGGACTAATAATGGGCAACAACTTTAGAACACAGGTTAATACAGTTATTTGAATCTTTTTATTTTTTATTTTTTTTTTTTACTTTGGCCACCTGCACATTTTAAGAAAATGCTTTAGCAGATGTACAATAAAAGCAATGATGCCTCATCTACTTAGTACATTTCCCAGTTTATTGATCTTAATTTAGGAGGAGTAGTAACAGAGGAATAAAGTATTGTTCTACTTTGATTTACGCAATACAAGCCATAGACCCTTAACTGGCTAATAGAACATTTTCAGAGAAAGGCTAAGATGAGGTTAGAGACTAATGGAAAGCAACTCATCTGAGAGATAAGAACTTTGGCTATTGATGGATTCTGAATGGCAATGCCAACTGCAAAGAACAAATGGAAAGATATAGGATTTAGACCGATATAGCCTTCCACTTGAGAGATAGTAGAAAACCTAATACATAAAGAAATATACCCCAGAAATCCCACACCGTTAGGAAGCCATATCAACGCGATAATTACACTCTTTTCAAAATTTAAAACATGTATTGGGAAAACTAATAGGTATGCTACTTGACAGGTCTTTGAAGAGTTTTGCTTTGCCAATGCTTGTTGCCACTATAGAGCAGCGCTGGCAAAAAGAAAGGCCAAATTCAGCCCCCAGCAGGATGACTTATGCCTGGGCTTGCGAGAGACCTCATACATGCTTGAAAGAAAGTCATGATGTAGAAACCATTTTTTGCCCAAGCATGATGTTGTGAACTGTGCCAACATACATGTATGCATACTTCATGAGGAGGCTGCAATTTTGGCTTTGAATTAATTGTACCACTTCAAAATGGTGAATGTCCATCTTGGAATGTTAAATTTAAAAATAAAAAGGAGAATGGGGCAGCAAGGTAGCAAACAGCAGCTGCCAAGCCCTTCAAGAACAAAAAATAAATAAAGAACCATGACTTAAATAATAATAAACAATCATTGGCATAGCCAACAGGTCTCGCCTTTGGAGCGTTATAAGTGTTTAGATAGAGCTATTGGCTTTGTCAACGTTTTTAATATGTGTTCTAGAGCGTTGTGAATGTTGTGCAGCATGTTGAAAATGTATAAGTTATACTAAAAATGTTTTATAACTACTAATGTCACCTTATATCTAACCGAAAAAAAACATTATATACAACTGAAGTATTGTACTAAAAACCAAAATGAATACAAAAAATGTGTTCTAGTTTATTTGTTTATGCAATGCGGTCAATTTTTCCTTGCCGTTGTAATTCACTTTTTTATATAGATTTATTGTTAGGTGTGGGGTATAAACAACGGGAGGGTGGATGTTGTGAAATAGTATTTTAATTAGATAAGAGTAGTGGAGAGTTATTTGTGGAGAATATATGTCACATTTTTATACCAAACTGAAGTGGTGTGGAGTGATGCCGAGGTGGTTGTGAGTAGTTGCGGAGGTGATGCGCAGGTGATTCAGAATATATTGAGGTGATGCTGAAGTGGTGGTGCGCTGGTTCTGAAGTGATGCTTATGTGATGCTGAATGATACATAGGCAGTACCGAGTGATGTTGTGGCGATGTTGTGTAGCCGAACTGGTGCTTATGTGGTGCCAAATTATGGTATATTCGTTCTGTGTTGAGGTTTTGCTGAAGTGGTGCTGCATTGGTTCTGAATTGCTGCTGGCATGGGGCTGTGCAGGTGCTGAGCTGGTGTTGCACTAGTGGTGGTGCACTGATGTGGAGGTGGTGCGTTGCTAATGCCGAGATGGTGCTGTGTTGATAATGAGGTGTTGCTGCAGTGCATCTGAGGTAGTGCTGTGCTGATGGCGACTCTTTTCACCAGTGGTGGTGCAGTGATGAGGAGATATTACTGTGTTGATGCCAATATTGTTATGTGGTGATAAGGTGCTTAGGTGGTGCTGTGCTGGTGCTTAGGTGGTGCCGAGTGATGAAGAGGTGTTGTTTAGTGAAGCTGTAGTGGTAGTGGTAGTGAATGATACTTACGTAGTGCTGAGTGATACTTTGTCGGTGCTGTATTTGTGTTTAAGTGGTGCTTAGTAATTTAAATCTGGTGCTGTGCTGGTGCTGAGATGATGCTGCACTGGTGTTCATGTGGTGCTGTGTTAATGCTGAAATGGTGCTGCATTAGGGATTATTTGCTGAGGTAGTGCTGAGCTGGTTCGGAGTTGGTGCTGTGCTAATTCCATGGTGGGGTCAGTTGGTGCTGCAATGCTGATGCTGGGTTGGGGCTGTACAGGTGCTGAATTGGTACTGTTTGATACTGAGGTGGTGGTGTGCTTGTGGAAGATGGTGCTTGTTGGTGCTGCGTGATGCTGAGGTGATATTTAGGTGATGCTGCACTGGTGATGAGTTTGTGCTGAGTTGCGGCAGAGGTGGTGTTGTGTTGATGCTGTGGTGCAGCTGTGCTGGTGCGGTTTAATAAACAGAACGAGAGAACCACGTGGGTGTGATTGAGGGGGCACATGCAGTGGGGTGAAGGAAACGCGCACCACAGCTGTGCACTGTGCACTGGGGTGAGAGGCAGCACGCACCACAGCTGTGCAATAAGGTGAAAGGAAGCACACACCACAGCTGTGCACTGGGGTGAAAGAAGGCACACCACATATCTGCACTGTGCAGTGTTGTGAAAGGAAGCACGCGCCACTACTGTGCAGCGGGGTAAGGAAGCACTTGCCACAGCTGTGTACTGTGCAATGGGGGTGGGGAGCAAGCACCACAGCTGCACACTGCAGAGATGTCACACTGTGCACAGATGTCAAAGGTAGCACGCACCACAGCTGCGCAGAGATGTGAAAGGAAGCACGCACCACAGTGATGAAAAAATACAAATGTTGAAAGGGGCAGTCAATTTTGAAGCTGTGTTCTGTGCAATGGGGGGAAGGAAGCACGGACCACAGCTAAGCAGAGGCATTATTTAGCAGCCGGTGCCAGCAAGCACGCACAATAAGCAAGTGCTAAAAATTAAGTGCTTATCTACGCAAACGGCTGACACCGGCTCAAATTAAGCCCCAACAAGGGCCTGCGTTACGCCCCTGGATTGAACCAGCACCAAAAGCAATGTGGGGAAAGGAAACACTCACCACAGCTGTGTGCTATGCAGAGATGTCAAAGGTAAAGAAAGCATGCACCACAGTGATAAAAAAACGCTAACGTTAAAAGGGGCGGTCAATTTTTTGAGATGGTACCGAAAAAGAGGAGACTATAGAGGCCAACTACAGAGTACAGAAAATGTCTTGACAATAACATACTAATACAAAGATAATGGTGCAGGAAGAGAGTGCAGACATAGATGAAATGAGAGTGCTGGAAAAAGAAGTAGGCACTCTTGTGGCGGTGGGGTCTGTCCCTTGGTCGGGGTGGAGGAGACGCGCCTTGTAAGGAAAGCTGCAAGGTCTTGAAATGAAACATGATCCACAACAGATGGCACGCTACGTGCTCCCGACATGGGAGTAAACATTTTCAGAAAAGGTGGGACATGCACCCGCCTTTTGCCAATTGCTTGCTTTCATTTTTGAAAGCCATTCGCAAAGGCCAATAGCAAGTGTGGAAAATCGAAAACCACACGCACGAGTTTGCGGAAAGTCTGAAGTGAGTCCAAGAGGCCTTCTCCTAGAGCAATGCATGCGCGATGCGGTAGGCACAACCTAAAAAAGATAGGACCGGGAGGAATAGAAAAGCAACGAAAAAGTGGGAGGAGACAAGTCAACACTACTTGCCAATCAGTAGTGGTGGGCAACAAAGGAGCCCCAGGCCAGCAGAAGGAGAGGAGGAAGCAGCAACAATGAGACTGTGGGGATGTGAAAGGGGAGGCATCATACGAGGTGGGAAAGGTCAAAGTTTAAAAAAAAAAATGTACAAAAAAAAACCCACACCCACATGCACTTCCAAGCAAAGTTGAAAGCAAAAGAAAAGGGTAGTTCACGGAATGTAGGAAGTGGATGGATACAAATATTCTAATCATAAGGATAGTTAAATGGCTGTGCTTAAGGAGAGGAAGAAAAGAAATCAAATAAGGAGCAAGCAAATGAGACCCAAAAAAGAGGCCATCCAATGGGCGGTCCCAAAGCCACTGTAAATACGGATATTGTACACAATACGTTTTTGATAAAGCCAAAGCAGTCAGTATGCGAGACAGAAAAGAAAGGGAAGGAGAAATGGCTTAGTTTTAATAATTAACTGGTCAAATCTCGAGCACGGTGATCAAAGGCAGTTTACTCGGTAGAACTCAAATTACGTTCTTGCCTAAAATTGTTCATATTGCTAATCGTATCGCCAGTGCCATTCCATAGTGGCTAACGGTTACAACGTACACCTCAGTATTAACCCAAAGTAGGTCTTCACTATTAAGAGTGGTTTAAAAACACCATAAAAATAGTGTCCGCGTCTAGCTCTCAATACTCTTGAAAGCAGAAACGAATTGCTTTCTCGGTTTCAACATGTTCTGTTTTATTATGAACAGTAACAAAAAGAACCAGGAAAAAAAATGTTTTATTGACTGTCACATACACAAGCACTGCCACATAATGGAGGACGGTAACTGCACAAAAAGAATGTTGAATTTACAATAGGTCCATGCATGGGCTTCCGGGCATTTCCTGTTGCCAATAAATCGAACATGGAAAGCTTACATTTTTTAGAAGTCACCCAAAACAAATGTTGGCATAAAAGTTTGAACATTTTACATTTGGGAAGTCTGCAAGCTATGTGCAACAGAAACCGCTTGTGAAGCGATGCCACCAAGCGCACAATAGATTTAACGAGGGAAATGCAAACAATTCTAATTTTTAAAATATTCTCTTTTGCGACAGCCACAATTGCATATGTGCAGTTCACTAGAATTTCACATTTCCGAATCTGTACGCTCTTGCAAGAACATTTATAAAATGCATATAAATGGAGTACCACTTGAATTTCCAAAGGCAGGCCAAAAGCAGGCTATTTACATGCAGCAAAATGGTAGGACCTCCTTGCACTGGGTGAGCGTCACCACTTTCAGCCATCTCGGGACAGTGCCTAGCAGCGATTCTGCCCGACAGTATGAAATACACACAAAAAAAATACATATTTGTATAAAGAACAAGCTTCAGTCAAAGATCAGAGACTGCAAGCGACGCCTGGCCTTGAAGTGACACAGGAAGGGCTTGTTACTGTTGGCTTAGCTGGCGGACCTGTTCAAACAGAGGTTTGCATATCTGCAACAGTCTGGCGCTCCCGAGGCGTCCCTTCCAGTCCAATCGCATTTCCACAGAACATTAAATTTGGTCGCCGGGGACAGGTGCGCGTGCATGCAGGAAATCCTAAAAGAATAAATGTTTCAGTATTGGACGAGTGATTTCTGTTGAAACGTGGCTAATCCAGAGTGGCACATTCTGTGTGGGGGGCAGGGGACAGGGAGGCACTATTTATAGTGGAAGTTAGTTTATTCCGGTCCTGAACAAATCGCACACAATTAAGGTTGGGTGGAGGAGGGGGCATCACATGGTGAGAGATGATGCCATATGAACGTGATGAGCACCAACTCAAAGTACTAAATCCGCCCCAAAACAAATGCAGGTCGGCTGACCACTTACTCCATTTTAGCAAGGTGGTCCTTCTTCAGAGACATCAGTCTGCGGACAATTTAAGTTTAACCATAGAGCTCCTTGGTCTTCAGAGAAAGAGGGCTGGGCCTCCGACCATCGCTCAGGAGTTCCACTGCGTAGGACTTACAGGAGGTACCAGGAGAGCTTCTTGGCCCCTAAAGTCCCTCAGGAGTAAAGTGGACTTCATCCGCCAACCAGCAGTGTGCCAGGAGGCGCGTTTGCAGATTGTTGGTGAAAGGGGGGCATGGCCTCCAAAAAACCTCTTCATAATCCCACTGTGCGGGACTTACTGGGGGTAACAGGAGAGGTAGTAGGCTCCCAAGGACATTCTTGGGGGGACAACTACTGCTCCTATTACCTCCAGTAAGTCGCACACAGCCAGATTGCGAAGTTCATATAGCAGGCCATGCCCCCTTTGCCCACCACTCTGCAAACGCACTCCCTGGAGCACTCTTGGGTGAGATTGAAGTCCCCTTCGCTGCTGGGGGTCCTTATGGGCCAACAAGCCTACCTGTTACCTCCAGTAAGCCCCACACAGTGGGATTGCTGAGTGGTGGAAACAGGCCATGCCCCATTTCTCTACCACCCAGCAAACATGCCTCCTGGCACATTTTTGGTTGGGGGATGAAGTCCCCTTGCTTCTTGAGGGTCCCTGGGGGCCAACTAGTCCTCCTGTTACCTCTAATAAACCGCACACAGCTGGACTGTTGAGTGGTCAGAGGTCACGCCCCCTTTATACACCACTCTGCAAACACGCCTCCTGGTGCACTGCTGCTTGGGTGATGAAGTCCACCTCAGTCCTGAGGTCCTCCGGACACAAGGGGACCTCATCGCCCCACCACCGGTGCAACAAGAGGCGTGTTTGCAGGGGTTTGTAAAAAGGGGCGAGGCCTCAGACCACCTCTCAGAAATCCCACGTTGTGGGGCTTACTGGAAGAACCTGGTGGGTTAGTTGGCCCCTAGGGACCCTCGCGAGTGAAGGGGACTTCAACCCCCAACCCAGAGCGCGCCCAGAGGCGCGTCTGCAGAGTAGTGCAGGGAGGGAGCAGGGACGGGGCAAGGCCTCCGGAGAGTTGCCGGTTTCTTTATTTTAGGAATGGGGACCCAGGCCCCCAATACCCTGGGTCTTTTTTTTATTGTAAATTGTGGGGCACACGAGGTCCCCCCACTGCCCTCTCCCCCTAAGGCAGATTACAGCCCCGGGGACCGCATCCCTGGGGCATGGCCATTTCTCTCTATTTTTTTTAAAAACTATATTTAAAGGGGGGGGGGGGCGAGCAAAGATCGGCTAACATGCAGCTCCTTTTGCCCAAAAACAATTCTGCTTCGCTTCATGGTAGCAAAGCAGAAGTTTGCTATGGCATGACGGGAGCAGTGCTCCTGCCATGCCATAGCAAACTGCAATGTCCCGGGGGTGGGCACACCAGGACATTGCTGGAGCTGGTCCTTGGAGGTGGCTGTCCCCAGGGGTCAACTCCCGTAGTTGTAATAGCCCCGGGGAGGTGGTAGTCCCAAGGTAGTGGGGAGGGTGTAAAGGGGCACCGCATATCATTAACATTGTCCGCGGGACCAGGCCCACCAGGGGGCTTCAAGAAAAAGTGCATAAGCCTGTGATTCGTTGGGGTCAGGGTGTTTCTACCCTGCCCCCTTTTCTTGTTTGTTTTACCTTTTTTCTTGTGATTGATACAAGAGGGCTGCCAACACTTCCTGGTTGGCACTGTTGGCAGACAATCAGATTCAAGATCAGGAGGGTTGCAAATCCACCGCGGCCACCAGATATTAATATTTCTAAATATATGAATTTCTCAGGAACTATTGAACAGATTTACACCATTTAACAAAAAGAGTGCACTCTGGACCAAGAGCTACCTTTCTGCCAAATTTGGTGTAATTCTGTTAAGCAGTTCGGGCTGTAGCTGCGTCAAAGTTTTCTAATGGAAATTAACATGGAGAAAACGCTTTTGGGAGCCCTTTTTTTTTTCCTCAGGCACCCGCTTGACGAATCTCCCCGAAACGGTCAAGACAGGAGCCGTCCTGAGCGCCCCATTAGTTTTGCGATGATTCGTCAAACGGCGCCAAAGATATTGGCAAATCAAAAAAGAAATGCCTATGGAAACTAGGTCCCAACTATAACTACCTACTGGCGACGCAAAAAGGAAATTTTTATTAAAGAATTGCGTCCATTAAAGAGACCGGGTATGATTTAAATATTTTTTTGATTTGGGAACATGTGGTGGCACCTCCCCCAAAGGGCCACACACTTAGCCAAATGAGAAGTTGTCCCATGGACAGCTTTCCCTTGGTACATCAGTTACTACCCCAGCTGGGGATGGATCACTCCTCGGTTGATGGTTAAGGTGAGCCAAGGTCAGTCACCAGTGTTCAAACTTGTAAACCGGAGCGGGCGCCCCTTTCACGTCTCTTTCTACTTCTAAATCTGAAGGGGTCGGAAAAGCCCTCCGGTCCTGGCACTGAGTGAACCGCAGGATTAACAGTTTAAAGATCTTTGTACATCACACGCACGGCACAAGTCGCCTGTACTTTTCGCTCGTGAAAATTACTGAGGGAGGTCATTACTGTGGACTCAGTTTTAGCAGAAACCGTGTAACACACAAACTACCCAAGTAACGCTGCCGGCTCACAGCCAACACTAAAAAGTGATAATAAAAAATAAAAATTTTAAAAAACATAGCTAGTAAACTACATTAGTAATCGCTCTCACCTGCCTTCTGCAAATAAAATTCTAATCTGGCCCAACAATAAGGGCTGACAAGATTAGTGAAGTCCACATTCGACACAAGCAAGTGAAATGTTGCACAACCAACCAATCTGCAGAGGAAATCTGATAGCAAGAGGTGTGAAACAGCTGCAAGCAATCACGGACACGTGTTAAACATTCAAGATGGCCGCTGCTGTGCCGCATCGCTGTAAGTCCTGCTAAGAGCTGGTATCAAGTGCCCGTCTTCGGCTGGCCCGGAGTGAAGTGTGACAACAATGCACCGGCGTCACGAGCGCTGCGGCACGTGTCCCGACAGCGCTGCCAGCGTCCCGCGGGGGACTCTGCACTGGGGAGAGTCCACGGAAACACAGCGAGCCACAACAGATCGACGTGGGACTGGAGGAGCGAGGGGCATGCGACCAGGATTTCCATCAAGGAACCCCGTAAATCATCTCATGCCCCCGAAGCACAGTGTTCAAGACACGTGCACGGGCCCGTTCACATCAAAGCTGTGTTTACGGGGCACGGGCCTTCAAGAGGTAAACGGGTTAGGGGGAAAAAAGCCATAAACCTACATATCGAATTAACCGAGGTTGACCATCAGACCACTGCCATTTAGTCTGTCAAAGAAGCATTGACACAAGAAGTCTGGCAGTTCATTAGTATAAGTGCTCGGTAACTGGTGAAAGGGATGCTATCGTGCAGTTGCACGGATGGGAGGGAGTGTAAGTGCACACGGGGCGATGTGAGGAATGAATACAGGACACTGAGGGACGTGAAAAGTAAGGACAACGGAGGAAGAGACGGCAGGAACAGGACTCAGACAGTAGTAGTACTAGGCATGACAAAAAGCTGGAGGAGGGACTAACGGCAGTAAGTGTGATGACAGAAGCACACATGAAAGTGGAGCAACACTCAGACACCAATAACCTCACCTCCCTGCATCAATCACCTGTACCAGGTGCCTGCACTGCACAGGTTCAACAAGCCATGGAAGCTTGCGCTGCTGCTAGGTCTGATCTGATGGCTTCAGTGAGATGCTGTTATCATGCTGTACCTGTTCTGAGAGGGAGGGGAACCTGTCAGTAGTACAGGCCTAGCCTTTGAACTCGCTCTCCAGTGCCACATCAAAGGCAGACGGCACTATACATACTTGGCTAACAGAAAACCACTGTAGATGTGCCATGTGGAAGGGAATCGGGCACTGCGGTTACAAAGCCATACATTTCCTGTGAGGAGTGAAGCTTGAGCCACCTGCCGCAGTTTGTGAACTCTGAGGAGATGGAAAAGCGAGCACTGCCACGACCAGTGTACACCTGCCCTAAAAGAAGAGGCTTGTACTCTGCAGATGCGGTGTATGCAACTGAACATTGTACAACTCCTCCTGTCGCTACTAGTTACTCTGCATCTACTGTGTGTTAGGGAAGCTTGCACTCCCATCGCCCATGCACTAGCAAGGCAGAGGCTTGTGCTCTGCTGATGCACGACTGTACATTGTACTGCTCCTCCTGCCGCTACCACCCGTTTTGCATCTATTCTGTGTGTTTAGGGAAGCTTGCACTGCCACCGCCCATGGAATAGTAAGGAAGAGGCTTGTGCTCTGCTGATGTTGTGTGAGAGAAACAATTGATGGACAGAATACTGGACTATGCAAGCATTCACCCCCAGTCACAAGGATCTGGGTTTAATCCATAATTCTTTTGCTCACCACACCACCCCACCCCAGGAGTCAAGCTATCCTGGCTGATGAGGGGTGAAACCCCAAAACCGGTCCTAGGATGCTGGTTTGCAGTCCAGGGAGGATCTGGCCTGGCAGTTCTGGCTGAACTGTTCCCTTTGGTCGTAGGGTCAAGACTGATTTGCATATGGCTGGGTCCAAACTGGAATGGCATGGTGAGTTATAAGACGATGGATTTAGGCCCATATCTCTGTACTGGGGTGGATGTAAGACATTGTTCTGCATTCGGTCCACCAATTGTTCTTTTTTGCAGATGCTGAGTGAGTGACAGAACCTTGTACTGCTCCTGCCGTCGCCACCACCACCAGCCTTGCATCTATTCTGTGTGTTAGGGATGCCAGCACTCCCACCGCCCATGCATTAGTAAGGAAGTGACTTTTGCTCTGTGCATGAAGTGTGCATGACAGAACCTTGTACTGTTCCTGCATAGGTAAGTGGGTAATTGAAAAAAAGAGCCAGTCAATGGATGCACGAGTGCAAAAAAAGATTGGCAGACCACGTCTTACTGGCAGTGCCTAAATTTACCAGTCAATGAAGAGGCAGTTTCAATTGGAAGATAGATTTCTATTGCCAATGCTTGTTGTTTCAGGGCAACTGAGGCATTTAGGGTCTACTGCAGAAAACCGGCTAGCAATTTTAGTCCATTCCCATGTTCTTAGGGTAGATCTGGTTGCACAGCGTAACTGCTACTCATTGCTCAAATACCAGCATGAACGTATGTTCTGCCTGCACTTTTAATAACATGGCTCGCACCTGTGGGCTTGGCACCTACAGACTGACCATCAATGTGCCCTGCAGATGTAACATGCCTGTACTCTCACCTGTGACCTGCACCTGGCACCAGTAGCTTGTCCTTAAAAGAGCAGTGCAGCTTCGCTTGGCTCAGTCAGTGCACAGCATCTGTGTGTGTCACTGTGGGGGAGGGGGTGGAGGGGTGGCATGTACTGCAACACTGCAGGCTGCCAGGTTTCTCCTGCCATCTGGCCCAGAGTGGATGGGCCTCAAAGCACAGGCTCCCCACCAAATCCAGACGCTGCTCTCATGCTATGAGAGCAGCGCCAGGATTGGCCTGAACAGTGCCAGGACTGGCCTGAGGGACTTGTTGGTCTCTGAGAAAGTGCCTGGGAGCCGGTCGCTTTTCTCCAACCCTGGCTGTGCAACACGGCTGGGTTGGAGAAACATAAGTGCGCATGACTGTTCGGCCAGCCAAACTGGCATACGCACTTCAGGTGCGCACTACTGCTTCTCCTCCCTGCCATGCCCAGCCCCACCCGCCCTATACTAATTGCTTGGACTCCGACTTCATCTCAGCAAGCAATAAATAAATTAATCGATAATAACACAATGTTATCATTTTATCATCTGCTGGCTCTGGGCAGTGGGGCGACGCTCTCCCGCCATTAAGGAGGCGCCGTCCCTGGTGTTTGGTCAAACCCTTTGCATTGACAAGAAGAATGGAACTGCATATTTTAAACAGACACTAAATCCTCTAACACAGGGGTTCTTAAACTGTGATCCGAGGACTCCTGGGGGTCCTCAAAGTCTACTCAGGAGGTCCACAACTGTTTAGAAAATGAAATATTAACAAATTAGTAACGTTTATATAAATAAAGAAGCAAAATGTATAACTGAACATTTTAAAACATTCTGAAAAGGTAAAGTAATTTGAAATTTGAGGGTTAAAAATGAAGTTCGTAATCTCAGATTGGTTTGTGCGACCACTGATGCAAACTAAATCTAGTATGGACGACGAGTGGCTTCAATTGAATTTAGAAAAAATCCCCGGATTCCAAACAATGATTAAGTGGGGGTCCACAGAGTTCAAACGTTTTAGAAAAGCTGCTCTAGTGAAAGGTAACCGTGTAAACGGGGTCTGAGCAGAGGCATGCACACCCATAAATATTTCATTAAAATATGCAAATCCACGATCCTTTCTATACACCTTGACTTAACTATTACGGAGAGCTGTATGTTTTATGTTTTTCAGTACTATCATTTAGCTTGAGTTTGCTCTTAACATATTTAACATATAGTCGTGTTTTCCGCCCTACATTTGTAAGGCCAGTGTGCGCTGCAGTGGAAGTTTCCCCATAGGCAGGCTCATTACACCATATGTACCAATGAAATGTCTGCAAGGCAGTAAAGCAGAAATACTCCATTGGCCTTACCAAAATGACATTTTAATCAAGCATTTAATTTAAAAGGGGAAAAAAAGTGCCAGGAACCTTGTGGGGGGAGTGGAGGGGGGAGGTTTCACTGCAGCTTGCACCACCATTGGGCCCTGCCTGCGAGGGCTGGAACAGCTAATCAGGACACTTCTACAAGGGTGACAATTTGGGCTAATCCAGGCCGCCCGAAGCTTTATGAATGGCATTGGCAGCTGGTATTAGTCATTTTTAATACATAAATTAATGTTGCACTCATTACAAAATTAGAGAGGCGGAGGCATCATGTGGTGGATGGTCATATGTACTGGTGGTGGACGGTCAAATGTACTGGTGCTGACCATTAAGTGCCAGTGCAGAGCACCGGAAACCAGCAGCTCAAATTAAGCACTCCTGCAGGAGGAGACCACAAGCAGCAATAAAAAAAAAAACAGAGAAATGGGGATGACAAATCCCCTTTGTGTATTGGAGTTCAGCTTTATCAGTTGTCTGTCAGACTTGGAAACAGTGGACAACTTTCTTTGTTGGCAGCACTGGTAGCAGTATCTAGGAACCTGAAAATATTTAGTCAGAACAAGTGTTTTCCCTGGTGCATTCAGAAATACTAAACTGCAGGGGTGCAAAAACTGCTCCCTCCTCTTTGGATTCTCTATTACAGGGTACACTTTTAAGAGAGGTTAGAGGTCTCGAATTCTTCCTTTGCTTCGAGGCTCCCTAGAGCTAGGCTGCATGTTTTCCATAAACAGTTATTTGATGCGTTCCTCTAGGGCAGTGATACTCCAAGTACGGCCCGGGGGCCGCATGCGGCCGTCCTGTTCTTTACATGCTGACCCCTGATCAACAGCAGCTCTGGGCTGCTGTACACTCGACTAAGCACCAACATTAAAAAGATGTTAAATATGCAGGCAAGCCTTTATTTAAAGGTTATTTGAAGTTAAAGAAAGAAAGTAACTAGGTTGTCCTGCACCACTTAACTTTAGGAACACATTCATTTTCAAAGCCATCTTGCAGCAAAAGTGTAAAAATATGATCAGGTCTCTTCAAAATTCAGAGTGCATTTCATTAACATGCAGTGCCATCTCACCTTAGTATATCAAAGTAGATCAGTGCTCTGAGACGTTTTCTGGTTGAGTGCTAGTTTTCAAATATGAATTTAGAAATACTTTATTCTTTCTCCCACACTAACAATGCCAACAGCGAACTAAGAGGCAAGACAGTTATGTGCACTCTTAGGGTGGTCTATTCCACATGAATAGCATTATAGTTTATTAAATCAGACTGAAAAAGGTTTTGTACAGCACGCATCCTGAAGTCATGTATTTAGAGGTCCTCATATGCGATAAAATAAAAAGGAGGGAAAAGTGAAATAAAACAATTGACTAGGAAAACACAATTTGGTGAAGTGTGGAAACTGGTATTAATCCCAGGTTTTCTGGTTTCGCATTGTGCAATTCGGCCACTAGTTGTATATGCTTTGCATCCCCTATACCCACCTTACTGCCATGTCACCTTACTGCCAATCCCATACGGTCTACTTTGTTTGCCCACTGCTGATATGGACATGGCCCTTGGTCACATCACAGATCAAACTTTGTGGCCCTTGAGAAAACATTTGCAAGTACCCACGCTCTAGCAAGATAAAAATAACCCTTGGGGTACAAGGATTCATCAGCGGTCTCTTGCCATATTATGCATTTGGCATTGTGACCAAATAGAAATCTTACACCCAACTGATCATGGCAGTTATTTTTATTAGGAGGCTGCAACATGATCTAGTTATGGGATCTTGGGTACGCTGTTAAACTAGGGACCGGCAAGGCCCATAAGTTTTGTTCAGCGTAGGTGCCAGAGGGTTGGATTTGCTAGAAATTCATGATCAACAAAAGATACATTTACATACAATTGTGCATTACTATATTGAATTTTGATGCAAACACCCCAGTGGAGTTTCTAAATAGCTGCATAATGAATCTGGTACACCACCCGAAAAAGCATAAAAAGGATTGTTCAAACCAAGCAAAGTTAACAACAATAGGACGTGTGTGGAAGCAAATTAAGATGTATTGAAAGTAGCCCACTGTGCAGACGTACGCATGCATGCAAGAGTAGCCACCCTGGAATGGTTAAAGAGGTGCCGGCCACTGTAGCCGCAACCAGTCAAAGCGAAGGCTGTGGGGTGCACACAGGCGCTGGGGTGATTTTTCAGGTTTTTAAATAACGATGGGGTTGAGTGGGGGCTGGTAGGAGGGGGAAAAACAGGGAGCCATCCTGAGCACGCATGAGGTTAACTTTGGCACTGATAACCTATGTTGCAGTAACCACAGCACTTAAAGGCAAAACGTATAGTATGAGGAAAAGAATAGGCTCTCCAATGCACTCCAATGCAAGGTCTTTTATTAGCTGCTGAAGAACACATGCATTGGTCTTCAACCAATATTTTCTCAAAAAATGAATAAATCAAAACACATCATAAAGTTCCTTCAATTATGGGATAGGTCTCATAGATCAACCCTGTACACTCAATGTATTAATTCATATGGAAAAAAGAAGAAAAAGCAACAGCAATAATTACCAATTCAGGAGCAATTTTAATTCATTGACTACATCACTATCTCTATACAAAAGAGTGTATAGGTTGCCCAAGGCGAGCGTGCATAAGATTGTGAAGTGCTTAGTGAAGGATAGAAAATGGAAAAACATACAAATCTATTTACAAATTCTTTTACAAAATACATCAGTTGACACAATATAATTTTGTTTGTATGGCCTGGTCTGTATAATACGTTCTATACACAATTTTCTTTAAATGGAGACATGGCTTCCAAAAATCATATTGCACCAGAAAATTGTGTAACACAATCCTGGTAATCAGAAAGGACGTTGACGTTTCGACTCGTCTTAGAGCCTAGAGGTAAGTTGGACTGTGACTATGCGAGTCTTCATCAGGACTATAACATTGGGCAACCCAGAGAATAGTATGAGCCCTGGAAAATGAAGTAAATGAATACATCAGGCTGTTGCATTAGACTTGCGACTAATAATGATGTCGCAATCTGCTAGGGCAAGAACAGATATAGCTTACCCAATAGAGATGGAGAACCAAGTAGGATTCTTTACTTTACTCTGAGTCCCAAGGTAATCGATTGATACCTAAAAACATAATAGGGTGGTCAATTGACTCACTCTCTATTAAAGTCATAAAGGATGTTCGGATTTTGTGAAGACTGGACTTAACATTACCTTTGTCCAGGGGACGAAGATGTAGAACTATATAATCTTCATGCGGCAGGCTTATAATCGCTGCATGGGCAATTTTCAGTATTTGACAGCTTGTCCTATAATCAAATGAAGGACGCTTTTAGTGATGGCATTTGTCCCCTAATTGTTCAAGGGACACGTTTAGCTTATCACATGGGCTAATAAATTACCCCTGCTTTTTAACTTAATCCGGCGGATGAAGATGTAGAATAATGTTATCCTCAGGAAGCAGGCATGGATAAATTTCACATGAAATATGTCCGTACAGAGACAGTAAGCCTGCTTCCTGAGGATAACATTATTCTACATCTTCATCCGCCGGAGGAGAAGAGGGAGAATGAGATTGATCCATCTCAGATAGGGCTTGAAAATATCTAGAGGATGACTCAGTCGTGTTGGTTCCTCCTTCTCAGAGGTAAGCACAAGCTGAAGATCTCTGCACAGCCAACTCTGGTTTCGGAGACCATTAACCCCTTCGCCGCGGCGCAGGGGGCGGAGCGCGGCGCTCCGGTACTAATGACTGCTTCACGCCGTTCTGAGTCAAGGGCGGCGTGTGCCCATGACGGCGTGGAGCCGTCATGACCTCGCCCACTCACTAATTCGCCTGCACAGGTGGGGAATTAGTGCGGGCGAGGAATTAGTGCTGCGTGGGCAGAGCGGCAGGACTGCTTCACGCCGTCATGAGCACACGCCGCCCGTGGCTCATGACGGCGTGGAGCCGCCATGAGCACGCATGAGGTTAACTTTTGCACTGATAACCTATGTTACAGTAACCACAGCACTTAACGCATAGTATGAGGTGAAGGTGGGTAGGATAGAATCTAGTTTTTTTTTAAAGTTTGAATGCCTAAAGGCTAGACAGAAGAACTAGGGGTTTAGGACTCATGAGGCCCAAAGTTTCCACCCAGGATCTGGAATAACATTGTGCATCCTTCACGACTGCCCAAACCTATGTCAGATTTAGACACTTCTTTAAAGAGCACTATGCCATGATGTAACAGTACACTTCTGCTGTCAGGCTCTCCTACCTTCAACCACTCGCGGACTATCTTTGGCTCTGATCCTGAACAGCACGGCCCTGCCTTACAGTTAGGTTCACTATACAAATATATACATTTCCAGGACCACTTAGTGCAATTTCCCCACAAAAATAAATGACTCTCGTACCATAAGCACGATTAAAGACAGAAAATCCGAAATTTGGCTTGGATGAAGGTTGTGTAAGCTGGTCAACACTAATCTAAACGCATTATATTGTAGTTGCATTTAAATAGCTCTTATTACCCCCCCAACGAGGCAGCGAAGGCCTTTTTCAGCGAGTAGCACAATACTCCGGAACCCTTAAAGGATTAGTGGTGAATTAGTTAAGTGAGTAATGTGGAACCACTTATTCCGGGGTTCAGACCAAAATCCCACCTTTAGGCTCCAGATAACTTTGAATAGCTTTGCTTATGATTTAGGTCGACCCATCCAAGATGGCCTTTCTTACAAGTGGCATCTACTGCTTGAACAGCGAGTAATCTGATTGCTGGTTACTCAAAGTAGAGTTTAGAGCGGAGTAATCGGTAGAGTAATTCTATAAGGAATGTCTCGGACAGGTTGCCTGTGTAATTTTGACCTCGTTTAAGAGAATAAACTTTGCTTCAGTGGTTATCACGGTGATTAGAAAATGTTAGATAAAACTATGAAAGGTCATTACAGTCTAAGAGCTTTTCTTCTGACGGAGGAATAATGTCTTATCAAGGTCTTGGAGAGCAATGAGGGTTACTAGCCCTAAAAGGGTAAACATCTCCTTAAGAACAGCAAGTTACCATGCGTTCCAGAGAGCAATACCACAATTGTCTATTTTGGTATTTTTTTCAAGGCTTTCTCTGCAAAGGCTTGGAGTAATCAATTCACAGATGAGCAAAACAAAGTTAAGTCCCCGATGTATATATATTTTTGTATAACAACGTTGCCAATAACCTAACTCAGCAAATCGCAAATACGAATGTGTTGTCACACCAAATTACCACGATCAATGCAAATTAGCCAATTTAGATCCCCATTTGTGTAGCTATTACAAGGTGACAATGCTTTGGAACAATCCGAAGCAACTCCCAAATACAGAGCTTAAGGATCCGATTGCATCCATGTCCAAAAACATAACAAAACTTAAATTTTTCCTTTGGAAGAGGTTATAACTCTTCATTCCGCATACTTTGCATACTGTACAGTACTTGGACGCATGCTTGCCCTATAACAGTGGCAGATGCTAAGCAACAAATTAAACAAGCATCAGAAAGTTTATAACCGTATAAATGATAGGAGCCCAGCTGACTTGCGTGACTCATACCCTTGGCCAGACCGTATACTGCTTTTTAATGGATAAACAAAGTCAAAATTCACAACCAACGTGGCCACTACATCAGAATCGGGCAAATTGGAGGCCTGAAATTGACAAACTGCACTTAATGCTTAGATCTGCATAAGTTTTCTTCACTTACCGCAGTCTTTGGTTAGGATGTTTGCAGCAATGTGCACACCTTCCAGTGCTGGGACGCTCACCAAAGCCAACCACAATTGATGAGATAATAAAGTCACCAATTGAACAAATCTGATCACTTAGGATGAAGTACTAGGAGATCCTAGGATAAAGGCTGAAGTGTAAAAACATGGCTGCTGATGTTGGAATAATTGTCATGTTTGTATTACTTAACCTCTCTGACACTCCATAAAGTAGTAATTTCCTTTCTTACATTTTTTTTAATATAAAAAAGGGTGGTCTTCTAGACGAAGATGGACACAGCGGAAGATTCCATCCTTTATTAAACTGCAACCAACAGCTAATGGTTAAAAACAGTCAGGCCAAACTCGTTTCGGGCTCCCTCGCCCTTTATCACTGGCTAACAATGTCAAGCAGCAAAGAGTCTTCACCACACTCCAATCAATGTGCTTAAATAACATGCCCGCCCCCAAGCGGGCTCAAGTGAGTATCAGGTGCATGCTGGGAAGTCAAGTCCAGTATTAAGATCCAAGTGCATTTGCTGCTAAAACATGTAAAAATGTCGCATATTACCCCAGTGGGTTTGTTTGTGTCCCAGCCATATCGTTGCAAAATCTGTAAACGCTCTGCTGCTTCCGCTCATTCTGCAGCGGATCCACTTGGATATTAAAACTGGACTTCATTTACCAGCATGCACCTGATACTCACTTGAGCCCACTTGGGGGCGGACATGTCATTTATAAGCATTGAATAATAAAAAATAAGCATGTGTTACTTTCCGTGCAGTGGTGAGTGAGCTCAGAGGTGCTAGAGCCAGTGTTGAATCAGGCTAAACATATGGACCCACTCCAGGGACTGCTTCACACACCGACAGGCGCGCAAATCAATACCGAGCAGTTTGTTTAATCCCGTTATCAAAGAGTAAATGTGACCTCCGAAGCACACGAGTGAACAGGGGTGGATAAGCAGCGGTGTGTGGGCAGAAAGAGCCTGCAGGGGCGAGGCGCTGGCGGCAGAGCACAGCCTAGAAGAGGCCCCTGTCAAGCCAGGCTGCGTGTACCGGGGTAGGACAGGTGGACAGGCCCCGGTGCACCAGACAAACATCAAACACTCACGGAAATCAGACTCGGGAGCCAAGAAACGGACTGAACATCACCACAAACACCTTCCATAACACCCTGCGGTGTGCGTTTGTTCAGGGGTTTCATATAGCGCTTCCAGGCTCCAAGCACTGTGTGACATTACATCTGAGTGCTTGGAGCCGGTAAGTTTTTAATTTAAGTTATATCTAACGAGCCTTTAGGCACAGCAGGTAAGAGAGTCAGAACCGGCTCATTAAACTCGGTTTTCTTAATGGGAGAGGTCTACATACCAAGTTTCATCCGGGACTTTAGGTGACGTCATCCCGGGAGCCATCTTCACTATACCTCACTTTGAAACAAGCACGACAGCACGAACGTCAGCACCATGCGGGCACTGCAGCAAGAGCCATGGGTAACGAACTAAAACCCACCCCTCGCCCACCCACGAGGCCTCTGTTAGCTCCACCCCCGAGGTCTCCCTAGGCTCCGGCATTCGCTCTAGCCCTGGCCAGCATCTTCAAAGCCACCTGCGACCTACCCGCTGGCTGCGATATTCCTTCACCAGCCCACCACACAGCTGAGTCCGGTGGGTAACCACTCTGAACTACAGGTCTTGATGAAGGGCGGAGGGAGCACACTGCCGGGCATACCCGCACACAATTAGCCCGGAGCACGACTGAGTTCTAAAGGCTTTCTACTGGAGTGTCAGGCACTGCATTTACCACAATGCATCTCGCCAAATTGTGGCTGGCAACCTCCTATGGGGATTGGTTCCTTACTGATATTGCTGTTTGGTAAGATCAGGATTTAAAACATACAAAAATGTAAAATGTATAAATCCTTCACGGTCCCCATCAGACGGGCCAGCTGTATATTGGAGAATCTGTTCTAAGTTTAAGAGGAAAGCAGAGTAGCCAACGGGCCAGTAACTGCCATTCCTAGGATGGCGAATGCCTTCCTGAGCCCAGATCACAAACGGCATCTACGGGAGATGGTTTCTATAGTGCAGAAGGCCACGGAGAGGCGGCGGCGGAGCCCGCCCAGGCACAGATACAGAGTGGGCGGCAGCAGAGGCGACGACGCCGCGCTCGTGCAGCTGCCAAGGAAACGCGAGGACGCATATAGTAACACGTCGATCAAAAGCAGCCGAGCCATGTTCTCTTGTGCACTTCACCTCTTTCTTTTTTTTAAAAAAAAGATTCAAAAAGGTATGATGCTAAAATATTATTGTGACAGAACAGCACTTTTGACAGCCCCCACCCCACCCCTCCCAAAAGAGATTGGTTACCTTGGAGAGAATGGCTCCTTCCAACCACCTCTCGAGCAGCTGAAAATGAGCCCTCTGCTAGAGGGAGCGGTTCACGTAGAGCACACCTGGTGGGGTTGGCTTCCCCCCCCCCATCGGTGCGGACTGGCTTTGGCTTGGAGTAGCCTGCATGAGGATGCTGCAGTGTGCGCGGCCCAGCAGAGGAGACATGCAAGCATCAGCATTGCAATGATGCTCACCACCAACGCAGCAAACTCCAGCGCCTTAGAGGAGAGGGGGGCGGGGGGCTCTCCTGCCCTGGCAAGGTATGCATCAAGTCTTCCTTCAGAAAAAGGTATGCGCTTCAGGTGCACTCAACTAAATTACATACAATAGTGGGTCATTATCAGGATCCTTTATTCATGCCTGAGAAGATATACTTTGGAGACCCTTTTGGTAAGAAATCTGACCTCAAAAAAAAGCTAGAGCACTCGAACACACAACAGCTGCAAGCAGCAAAGGTCAGTGCAAGAGGACTAAGAGATGGGTGGGCTACTTCAGTTTCACACAGTAGCAGAAAAATAACGAACTCCATGGCTACTGCAGTAGGTTAAGTGATCAGGCTTAAGACGGGTCTCATGGACAGCAGCTGTTCCACGGACTTGCGGATGAATCCAAGTCGCTTTTCAAACAAAATAAGTTCCTTGTTTCTAGAAACAATGAGCCAACCCAGGCCTTCTCGTTGCGCAAGTATTTAGTTTCCGTGGGCTTCCCTTTTTACCTTTAATCACCCTGTGCCAAATACCGATTGTTTGCACCATTACCTGCCAGGCATGACTTGGGGGCATTCCAGAGGGTAGCAAGCCAAGAAGATCTGCCTTCAGCACGCATGAACGAGGATTTGCTACCCCTGGTGAACCCATAATGTTCCAAGCATTGGACGTCTATGGTACGGAAGCTGCTTCAGCTCAAAATTCCAAGAGAAAACCTCCAAGGGGCCAACTATTGCACAATCTACTTGGAAGTCAGAGGAGTTCCAAACGTGGAGGTAAACAAACTGAAAGCAGATTCAAGAGCGGAAACTTTAGCTGTAAATCCACATAGGCCAGTTTTATAAAGGAATGAGGCTCCCACCTTCGGGGACCCATTTGACACAAGTCCAAAACAAACATACAACAGAAAACCCAAAGAACCATGATTATAAAACTCGTTTCTTTCCATTTTTTCCACTGGCAGATGAAAGTTTCATTTCCCACCTCTCAACCCGAAGGCTCATGGGGCACTGACTCCATTTGTTTCTAGTATGTACTCTCATGAGAATTACAACTTTTTTTCAGCAACCAACAACCCACTTTGGATTTGGCTATATAGTGTGTGTGTTTTCTTTTGTATGTTTGTTTCAACCGTGTATTGTTCCTCCATTTCCCCTACCCTTGCCACAAAAGGTCACTATACCTATGGTTAACTGTAGTATTACAAGTCTACAAAAAGTCACTATGTATCACCTTGTTTCTCCCTTAGGTGATCTATGTCTGCGCTATGGGAAGCGCACGGGAAGTAACTGCGCTCTCTTTTACAGGGTTATACTCCGGAATACTGACAGCTTTGGTAATCCATTTATGCATACCACATAGGTATTGTATTTTTCAACCACTTGTACATATTTTTCTTTTCACATATTGATAGCAACATAGTGAGTGACAGGGGGATCATACTCCGTCCGGACGAAGAAGCTTTCATTGCTTCGAAACATGTTGACGCCCAAAAGAGAATCAGCACATTACTAGCGTGATTCCTCCGAACCACCCTTTTAATAGTACCAGCCTATGACCAAATAAGGTGGTTTTGAACCCATAAGGCCAGGTATTTTTTAACATCACTTTTTCCATCCACTCCTGACCGTACTTCACTCACATCCAATACACCTCACATAGCACTTTCAATATCTAAGTGCTCCAGCGTAGTCGCTAGTCGCAGCACTCCTCGTCCTGCAGCGGGGCGGGAAGACTCCGAAGATAAAGCATGACACCAAGGGCCCTTTTGGCGTGTGAGGGGTATTTTAACAAATACGGTGTATGACAGGACAAGAAACTAAGCAGGTACTTACTACTGCTATTAACACAATAATCTACCAGATACCACAGCATTTAAAGAACCACACGGAGAGTCGGAGACTCACCAATGGAGATCCTGGCTAGCCGCACATGATCCTGCACAAAGTGAATAGTCTCTTAGCAATGACAAAATGTGGCGTCGCCCAACTCAGCAGAGCTCACGAACCGACGTTCATCAAGGGATTCACACCTGCGGCCTTAAAGGTAAACCCGGATCAGATCTGCGAGCCCACCTTACCGGTGGCTTAAGTATTCCATCATTGCTTGCATCCTGGACCACTTCAGTATCATTGGACAATTCACACAGAAGGCTTCTGGATTAAACCTATTCAAATCCCCAGAGTATGAACCAATTAACAAAACGCAAACTAGTTACAACATTGCTAACTAGCCGTTCATTTTAAATCTGCAAATGCGCCCTGGGCAGAGACAGAGCATATGGGAACACATCGGTGGCAGCTAGCATGTAAGGAGGGTAAAGGGCCGGGAGAGAAACAGAATAAGTTAACAAATAAAAATACACTTACCTTCCTTCGATCCTGGGGCGACGTCCTCAATCAGGTCCAGGCAGGCGGGCAAGCAGGTGCCAACGTAGCAGGATGAGGAAGCTACAGTAACCAATCCTGGTGCTGCTTTCATGCAGCATGAAAGCAGCGCCAGGATTGGTGGGAGTGGCCTCCTTTGGCGCTCCCAAGGGCACTGGAGCCCTATGTGGTCTCAAACCGGAAAGCCCCCCTCCCGACACTCGGCTCAGGACTGGATATGGAAAAATAAAATGGTAAGAAAGTTTTACAGTTTTATTTTTCCATATTTGGGGGGCAATTTGGTTAGTGGGGCGCCGCTCCTCCACCTTAACGGAAGAGCCGCCTCTGCAACACATCCAATGTACCGTTTGAACCAAGGGTCACAATTCAAATCGTGGTGGATCTACTCAACCTTTCATCCTTTCCATAAACGGAGTGCCAATCAAAGCGACAACCCTCTGGGATGCAGTGCCTGGAAACCCATGGGTAAACGTGTAATCCGCATTATACATGTGGTTATGCGAAGCAATGCGTCATGGAGAAGAGAGCGACTAGGACTGCCAACACTGCACACACACTTTGATAATTTGTTTCCTCTACCACAGAGCAAGTAAACGGATTAACTTCAGCACCGCCGTGCGGTTATACATAACGGACTCGGACAGGGTTGATAATCAGCACAGGCTGGGGTGTCCATCCCTCAAGCAGGTCATTAAGTGAAGGCACTCTGTAATTACTGCTCGAACAGCCAACATATAGGGCGGGCTCGCCCCAAGGCAGAGTGCCGTCAGGAGGGTCCCCAAGGTCTTAGGGTGCAGCAGAACCTCCCCGCGGTAGCCTTAAGCACTTTATAAAGGATCACACTTAGGCACACAAGCTTACAGAAGTGTCCTACTTTTTGCAGCTACATGGCATTTTCATCGAAGCGCTATACAGCGGTCAATGAAAGCTATCTTATGACAGGTGAGATCAGATACCAACAACTGAATCAGCAGAAACATGAGGAGGGCGTGTAAAGTGAGAGCTTGGGCAAGAGGACAGGATACAGGAGCCAACACTGAGGAGGTAACAGAGCATGAATAGACTTTAAACAAGAATCAACATTTGAAACCGGAGAAGAGGAACCCACCCACAGGAAGAGAAGAGGATAGAGGAAAGTGAGGACTAGCACTGGCAGGAAGAGAACTAGCGCACAGATCACAAGTCAGCTGAATATAGGACGTTCGAGGAAGGATTTTAGTGGAAGCGAATGAGATACCAGTTTTTGACAAAGAATACAAAGTAGAAAGCAACAGGAGTGACGGATGGAAATCACAAGAAGAGAAAAAGGACAGTAGTGTCCCTAAGGTGATCCAAAGACTTTACGAAGAAAGCTAGGAGTGTAACGCTGGACTGGGAAAAAGGGGTGGTGGGGGTACAGCGATGAAGAATGAGGAGGAAGGGCAGATCCATCTTACAAGTACGGTGCCAGTGCCTCACTGCCCAACACTGGTCCAGGAAGGACGATCAATGCTAGGTCATGAGAACTACAATAAAAGATTCAAAGGTGTCTGTATTACTCAGTTGGCTCTCCTGAAAATATGGCATACGCCTGGGCATCCTGGAGGTATTCTGTTGGGCACCAGGGAACAAGGATTGCCAAAAAGTAAGGACTTTAGATGGTTTATAAGAGAAAGTAGGAGAAACGACAATAGTAAAGAGGGAATGTAAAAAAGTTAGCCAAACGAGCAACTAAACATAGACCGGGCAGGTGAAGCAAACAGAAAATAAATGAAGCAACCGATCAGCCTTTAAAAAAGGCTACAAAAGGACGTTTGGGCAGGGTTAGAAAAATAAATGTTCGACAGGCATCAAACCTTGCCAGTACCTTAGCACTAATTTTAACACGCGTCACACTTCCAAGGTCGACTCTAGATCATTAAGGTGTGTGTGCCACCAAGCTGTGATGATATACTCCAATTATTTCCCTAATGTTTACTGGGACTACCTTTCTATATTCGTTGTTTAATACAGAGCGCAGTAAGTTATACATATTTGATATTGTAGCATTTATTACAAGGTATGAGATGAGAAATGGCTGGACTACGAGAGCCAATAATAGCTCCAGCACATCTATCATTAGGACTCTACTACACAACGTTTCTACCAATCCCAATTGATTTATATATTTGCGGTGTTTTGTAGAGAGCTAAAGTCACCCTGTTGCCACTTCTGCACGCTCAACAGAAGGAACGTTTAAATAAACCACAGGGTTTCGTGGGGTGCAGCATCTATGTTAGGGGTTTAGTTAAGAGGTGAGTTGTTCCCACTTTTGGTATCTAATGGGTAAAAAAAATGCATTTCAGTGTTCCCTTATACAAATGCTGAGGGTGGGCAAAACGCTAGAGGTGCCTGGGCAATTTACTATTTTTCCTGCAAACACAGATCATGTCAGCTGTACTCTACCACCGTCCAGCATTCTATTTGGGCAATGTAGACAGGGGCCCTGGTCATGTCCACAAAGTGGTCTTTCCATCACGCCCTTCTCCTACAAACACAAGAAAGCACAGATTCTGTAGAAATGTTCACTGGAATGTATTAGGGGCTCCTTTAAAGGAGAGCGGCATTAGTCTGTGGCTCATTAGAGTAAAAAGCCCTGGCGACAAATCCAGCTGGCAAATTCACAATCCTTCTGGAGACAACACAACATTGTTTTGGTGACGCTAAGCTCCTGTGGAAATATGTATAGGTCAACTGCACTTAAAATAAAAACTCCGGTATTGCTTTTAAACTAGAAAATTGTTTAAAAAAAATGTGGGCTCTAAAAAACCAGATGGAAAAAGTACCTCAAAAAGTGGGATAGGCCAACTTAAAAAAAAAGACATTAGGTATTTGGAAAATTGCCCAAAAATTGATCAAAGCTTATATGTCACAGAGGTTTGGAAGCCACATTATTCAAATTAGAGGTAAAACAGTATTTGCTAAGATCTGGTAATACATAAAATGTTTCCTTACATAGTGAAGTCAGGCATCAGGTTCTGCAATCCCCAATAGCTCTATAGCAGGGGTCTCCAAACCGGTCCTGGAGGGCCGGATCCATGCCAGATTTTTAAAATAACTACATGTATCTCAATGGGGATATCCCAAAAATGTGGCATGGATCCGGCCCTCCAGGACCGGTTTGGAGACCCCTGCTCTATAGTATATAGGTGGGAATTAATCTTATACCCAGGAAGGTGCTACTCATTTCTACAGATAAAACGCTAACATGCGGACATTTATAAAATTCATCTTCCTCGAAAGTGTGAAATACGTGAAGAAACTCCCGCTTAGAAGGCCAAATGGAATAATAATAGACCACAGAGGAGATGAAGAAGCTGATCTGTCCACATCTGGTGAAAACAAATAAATCCATCTGGTCAGAACGATACAGGCGCCTGAACTACAGTGAATGGCTTGAAAGAGTTTTGGGACAGATACACAAAGTTATCTTGCACAAGAAGGTGGCCATTTAGCAGCAAGTTAAAGGGAAGTCCTGCCTAGTCACAGAAAAATCTGTGACTAGGTGCTTGATTAGTATGGCTAGAGACAATTTGCGGTTTCCCGCATGGCAAACCACCCATAAATGGGTCAGCCACTGCTTGCAAGAACTACCTTCAAATATTGGATCTGGAATACTGAGCAGGTTTAACATGTTTTTTTTTGCAGTGGTGTTTAGGAAAGAAAGGAGTCCTTCTCCAGATGGAGCCGATGGCACAGCCCCTGATCAGGCGCTGCAGGGAGAATGCATCTGACTTATACTGCTACACCGTGGGCTGTTTTCCAGCTTAACAGACCCGTAAATAAATACTAAATAACCTAACATGGCACTCCTTTTACTAGATTAGGAATTCTACATTGTTGAATAGGATGTTAAAGTTACAAAACTTTAGAGGTGTACTTTAAATAAAAGCAATACAATTAGAAAGTTAAGAAAGGTGTTTGCGCGCAATTCTTGCAAGTAAGGCTGAAATCGCATTTATTGTACTGTATTGTGTAAAGCACTTGTAGAGCGCGAACTGTCACCCAAAGGCTATCCTGGCGCTGTGAGACGTGTGCTCACGTACAACCGTAGATGGACAACCAGTAGAAGTAGGCAGATAAATCTGTTTAGTTATAAAACCACTGCAAATGACAAAATACAATAATGTGTATATAAAAGGCATTACTAAATGTCTTAAACCGCACATGGCTACTATGAAGCTGCTGGACACTGGTCCTCAACAACATACCGTAGTAAAAGAAAGTTAATCACAGTTGCAGCCTGAATTCAATGTAACAACTGTATCCAACTAAAGGCATCCTTCTGAAAAAGTTTAATTCTAGCACATAAATTCAGATTCTCCCACCGCAAAACAACTTGCAGGTGCCTTCACTAAAGCACGTGTGGCCAGGCCTCTGAAAAAAAGGCCCGAGTAATAAGAGTCTATCCAAGTCATTCTATTCACACGGCAGAAAAAAAGGTCAAACAGATCTTGCATTTTGTATCTGCAGAGGCAGAAAAATATTTACTAGACATCCAAGCAAATCGAAATTAAATGAATAGTAGAAAAGTAAACCTCATCCAAATACTTTTTAGGTCTCGCCTGTCGATGCGCATGCGCATCGAGCAAGCGAGACTATTGCGAGTTATCCACTCTTTATCTGCACTGCAAGGAATCGTGGCGATTCCTTGCAGTGCCCGTGACTTTTAAGGTCAATGCGCATGCGCATTAAGCTTATGCGCATGCGCATTGACCTTAAAAGTCACGGGCGCGTGCACGTTCGTCGTGTTTTACCCGCTCCGCCCCCTCCCGCCGTGTCGCATTTCTCCTCCCCCCTCCCCTCGCGCCGTGTCGCATTTCTCCTCCCCCCTCCCCTCTCTTCCCTCCGTCTTGCTTGCAGGAGTGATGTTGGTCCTACTTCTCAATCACCGCTGTCTGCGTGCTTGTTTTCATAACTGCCTGTAAGTATCACGTGACTGGCAAGCTCCTATGAAGGCTTCCAGACCTCTGTCTGGCTCCACGAGCTTCCGTGAGTCATTCGCTTGCACACCCCACATTCCAAAAGTGGTTGCAGCTCAGACATCTGACTCGGGCAGCAGCTTGCCAGCTGTAGCAACACAGCAACTGCTTTGTTTTTAGACCCCAGCATACCTTCTCGAAACCTTTTTTTTCTTCATTCTAAAACGTTAATTGACAGACCAGTCTACTCTCATTCGCCTCCTTAAAATTACGTTGTGACCTCCCTCTTTACCCTGTCCCATTCAGTATGTGCTCTTCCTTTGCGTCACTCGCTCTTTCCCATAACTGTGTTCCCGCCCTGCTCTCTGTGAGAACCTTAGGGAAGCAGTATGTCCAAGACAAAGTATACGTTTATATATTGCCAGATAGAATAGTGTGTCCACCAGTGTTTGGGTATGCAGACCGTGCTGTTTGTATTCACGTCTTAATCGGTTTTCTCCGAGCATTGTTTTATTAGTGCAGGTGGGCGAGTCACTAAAGGCTCGAGCCAATGAACCGCGCCTTCTAATGCCCTGCCGCCCATGCTCTTACTTCATTGTTCAAAGTTGCCTTCCCAACCCATTTCCCCTGCTGTCTTGCTGCAGAGGTTCAGCCACCGCCCACGCCGAGGAATTTAAAATGCACATAGCTTTCGCAGTGCAAGCACTTTCATGAAAGTCTAATGACTAAATGGCGCAGTGTGAACCCATGAAACCGGTCATCAGTCCCGGCTTCTTTGCCTCAGTTGAACACACTGTGATCGATGGCAATTAATTTATTTTACTGTGCCTCCTTTTTCTTCATCACTGCATTTGACAGCACCTCGGACTACATCATTTGAAAATATCTGTATATAAAAGCCTCTTTTGTAAGTGAGTCGCATATAGGAGGCAGATGGCATCCGACTTGACTTTTGGTTGGCTACTGACATCGTTGTCAGGTCAGGTGGGTGGGTGGTGGGTATGAATGTTTATAAGTTCACCCTAAAAAATTATAATTTCGAGGAAATTACTCAGTTCAGCAATATAAACTCGTGTACTAAAGTGAAACGCTCCCATGTTACAAGGAAAACCTTTTACATATGTGGAACTTTTATTCTGTGTTTTACAAGATGTTTGTTGCACAATTCCCTAGCCAAATATTTTGCCGGCTCTACTCGTACTTGTGCTCTTGGAGCCCAGGCTGACCCTGGGCTCGGCTCTGCTCTCCCTGTTAATTTCCCTTCTCACCAACCTCTATATATTAGATAGTCAACAACTGAATCTCTGTCTCGTGTTAGAGAAATGGTGTTCTGCATGTGAGATTAAAATGGGTATGCAAAGAAAATACTCACGGCTAACTCGATCATTACACAGTTTAGTTATTTAGGATCGACATATTGGGTGAGATAAATAAATGTCACACAAACTGTAGCTCAATGATACCCACGCATCACCAAACCGCTAGTTCACATAATGCGCTGTTGCTTGGCAGTACATAACGCTACCTCTGAGGGAGTGAGTCCAGCTAAACAGAAACTGGAATGTGACTCTGGAACTATGAAGTACACATCTGTTTTTTTAAGTCAAGACGCGATCTGGTAGTAAAATATCTATGGTTGGCTTATCTAGAAAATATAATGAGTTTATAGCTAGCTAATTGCTTAGCACTGTAAATCTTTGTCAATCACATTTGCTTGCTTCTTATTCGATAGCTTGCTCTGCCCATCTTGCGTTTGTACTTCACCTGGATCATACCCTCTATACTTGTGTCCTTCCACTGCTCACTTTTATCAAATAACTTTTATTTCACCCCTTCCCCCCACCTGGCCGCCCTTGCTCCCCTACCAATTGCCTACTCACCCAGATGCCCCAGAATTGACACACAACCTTATGTCCAGGCTCTTACTTCACCACCCTGGTAGTGTTCATGCCCCCTGCTCTCCCTCAACCCCTCACCCTCAACCCCTCACCCACACTCACCCTCACTCACACTCAACCACCCTCACTCACCCTCAACCCCTCACTCACCCTCACCCTCACTCACCCTCAACCCCTCACCCTCACCCACCCTCAACCCCTCACCCACCCTCAACCCCTCACCCACCCTCAACCCCTCACCCACCCTCACTCACCCTCAACCCCTCACTCACCCTCACTCACCCTCAACCCCTCACTCACCCTCACTCACCCTCAACCCCTCACTCACCCTCACTCACCCTCACCCTCACTCACCCTCACCCTCAACCCCTCACTCACCCTCACTCACCTTCACCCTCACTCACCCTCAACCCCTCACCCTCACCCACCCTCAACCCCTCACCCACCCTCAACCCCTCACCCTCACTCACCCTCAACCCCTCACTCACCCTCACTCACCCTCAACCCCTCACTCACCCTCACTCACCCTCAACCCCTCACTCACCCTCAACCCCTCACTCACCCTCACTCACCCTCACCCTCAACCCCTCAGCCTCACCCTCACTCACCCTCACCCCCTCAGCCTCACCCTCACTCACCCTCAACCCCTCACCCTCACTCACCCTCACTCACCCTCAACCTCATGCTAAAGATTTACAAAAAAACCCATAAACAATTCTAAAAGCACTAACTCTAATGCTGCGAGACCTATTGCATTTCTAATGCTTGTTTTTCAAGCCATGGGTCAGAGTATATATATATATATATATATATATATATATATATATATATATATATATATACATACACATATATATACACACACATATACATAC